>NC_083111.1:45956648-46641304 GCF_949774975.1 Lagenorhynchus albirostris
TATTTCAACTTTGTTAATAGTTTTGTGTGTCTCGCACATTGAAAGTATTAACTGTGCAACTGTGCCGTTTAAAAAAGAAAACAAAACATTGTTTCTACTACCATCCTCAAATATTAAGTTCTGTAAATTTATTATGTGCTATACAAAGTACTACCATACTCAAGATTTTTTTTTCAACATCTTTATTGGGGTATAATTGCTTTACAATGGTGTGTTAGTTTCTGCTTTATAACAAAGTGAATCAGTTATACATATACATATGTTCCCATATGTCTTCCCTCTTGCGTTTCCCTCCCTCCCACCCCATACTCAAGATTTTTAAAGAGTGCTTCCTTGGTCCAGGTTTTCCTGGACTGTGGCTTTCATAATTTTGTAATTCTGCCATGTTCCTTTTTTTTTGCGCTATGCGGGCCTCTCACTGTTGTGGCCTCTCCCGTTGCGGAGCGCAGGCTCAGCGGCCATGGCTCACGGGCGCAGCCGCTCCGCGGCACGTGGGATCTTCCCAGACCAGGGCACGAACCCATGTCCCCTGCATCGGCAGGCAGACTCTCAACCACTGCGCCACCAGGGAAGCCCTGCCATGTTCCTTCTTGAGCTGGTCCTTTTTGTACAAGAGTCCCAATAAATATCTCTTTATGACAGCCTCCTAAACCACAACTCATTGGGTAATGTTGCTCTTAACTATTCTTATTCCATCATAGGTCCTTTGTGTATCAGTAGTTTAATTGAATACTGTTATTTGGTTAACTAGACAGTGGTTTAATGGGAAAAGTATTAACCACTGGAACTCAAGACCATCGTTTCAGTTACCTCTTCGTGTCCCCATCATCTATAAAATGGATGTAATTTTACCTCTTGCCTACCTGGACAGTGTTAGGAAAAGGTAAAATAGATATAAAATTGCTTTTAAAAGATCCTTTTGAATAGTACTCTATAAATATAAAAATCAGTAAATCTGAGCTTGAAGCTAATACATAACTTGTCCCCTACTAAACTGCTTACCAATGGCTGTAGACACGCAGGTCCATCAAAAATATCAATACATGGAAATTGGTTCAAATCCAGCGCTGCTACTCAATTACTGGCCAGTTTATTTCTTTTGACTTCAGCTTGTCAAAGTCAAGGAATTAATGATAGTTCAGTGCTTTTAGACTCTGAAGCTATCTTCAGAGATTGAAGTTAATGACATTCAAAACTAGTAGATGAAATCATAAATGACCAATTTTAAGAAGATTAAAATATCACATAAAGTGAGAAAGTGTAAACTGAGAACACGTAAAAACAAGTTGCCTCCTTACGTGTACAAATACATGCACATCCATCCACCCTCCACCCTCCACCCAGACTTAAAAGATTACTGGGTCTGTTCTGTGGGAACGGACAATATAGGGACGGGATGGTGGGAAGCCAGTTAGGGGCCACCTGTAAAAGTTCAGGCTAAGAGTAATGGTGGCTGGGCCAGGGTAGGCGTAGAGGGAGTGAGAAGTAGCTGGTTGTGAGATATGTTTTGAAGTTGAATAGGACTTGTGAATTGGTTAGTACTTAAGAGCACAGTAAACAGTATGGACTTCGGCAAAAGGCTTTGGGTCCGTATTCCCAGAGTGTCCCTTGTTCTATGTCAGTGACTACCAAGATTCACTTTCCTTATTTGTAAAATGGGCATGAAATAATAGCACCTATGTCAAAGGTTTGCTGCAAGATAAAATTAAATACTCCATAAAAACTCTATCTAATAACTGTTAACACCATTACAGAAAGTATTAGCATTTTCTGCACAGGTGCTTGTATCAGTCTTAGGATTAGTCTCAGTTACTGGTCTTGCTGTTTTCCATACTCTTTAGCTTGCTCATTGTAGAGTCCTAACCGCTGGACCACTAGGGAATTCCCAGCTTGCTCATTGTAAAATAGAAATTGCACAGCACTGTCTTGCTGAAAATTCTTAGTAGCTTCCCATTTTGATAAAATGAAAACTATTGGGAATAGTATATTTGGGAATAGTATATTTGGGAATAGTATAGACTCCTTTCCTGCCTCTGTCACCACTTCAGCCCACCTCTCAATCTTGGTTTTAAGGAGATGTTTGCAGTTCCTTAAGCAGATAACGGACCTTTTTGCCTGTGCTCCTGCCTTTCTCTCTGCCTGAAATGACCTGTCTTGTGTTCTTCCCCAGTGTCAGAATGTCATCTAGTTTTCTGTATTATTGTGGGGAAGTCCAAAACTGTTCTTCCTAATGCTTTGTACGTGACCTGTTTTCGCTCTAGAAACTTAGAATTTTCTTTGCCAGTGTCCTGAAATTTTGCAGTTTGTGCCTTGGTATGGGTCTGTTTTCCTTCCCTGTTTTGGTCACTTGGTGGGTGCTTTCAGTCTGGAAACTCAAGCTCTTCAATTCTGGAAATTTTTCTTGAATTGATAACTTCCTACCCTCAGTATTCTCTCTAGATCTTTTAAATCTAATATTAGACCTAACTTTTTCATCTTTTTCGATTTCCTTTTTTTTCTTTATCTGCTCTGTGAAAGATTTCTTCAACTATACTTTCTAATCCATCTATTAATTATTGGACGCAATGTCTTTATGAAGATGATAGTGGTAATTTTCATTTGCCTGCATAGTCCATTTCCTTTGAGTTAGTTTTTATCCTGCTTGTTTATTCAGCATAATTGTATATGTACATAATTGTAACCAGAAGAAAACCAAAGTGTGCGTGAAAAGAAAATTACAGGGCACGTGGAATTGCAACTCTTATTTCTCGGCTAACGTTCTTCTGTTCGGGTGAAGCTGGGTCTGCAAGGCCAATCAGCCGGATGGCAAACCAGAGACTAGCCTGTCATCACGCAGACGCCCTAATCCCCGCCCCCGGCGGTCCGCCGCAAGCCCTCTGGTGCCGGAGTGGGGTGAGTGGGGCGGGGCGACACGCCCCTCCTTGGTTACGAGCCGCGCGACTGGTGGTGTGTGGCTGCGGCTTCCGCAAGGCTTGGGGTCTGAACCAGGTGAGTATCTGCAGGCCAGGAGTAAACTACGTCTCTCCATCGCAATCCCTTCCTCTGGGAGCCGGGGTGGAAGACGGACCCGGAGGAGCAAATGCACTATCGGACTGCAGTTGGAGGGATGTCCTTGTCGGCCGGGGCAACAGCCTGGGGGCCTTCTGTTTCTCGGGGCTGGCGGTGGCGGATGTTGGGGCAGAGCGGCAACGCGGAGGTGGTGGTGCGGCGGGGAGGTTCCCGGGCTCTGGCGGCGACCACCGGTCCTTGTGAACAAAGCAGAGGAATGGGGAGAAGTTTCGTAGAGTCCTTAAGTGCCCCTTGACCGTTGCGGGTTGGCTGTAGAGCTCCCGGATCTCAGGCAGTCCCTGACCCGCGCTGTACATAGAAACCGTTGCTACTGCTGGAGGATGCCGTTTCCTTCCGGTCTCTGGCTGCAGGTGGCGCCCAGCCCTGTGGATGCTGGAAAGAACGTGCCTAGGTGGAAGAAAACCATTTTTCGTGTTACTAGCCCATTGCAGTTTGTGCTGGAGGTATTACTGATATACTGATTAGGAAATATGGGAAATGGATGTGGATTAGGACGGTGGAGAAGAAATTAACGCCAATTAGGACCAAAGTTTTTTCTAATCAGAGGCAAAGAAATTGCAAACAGATGTGGAAGAGTTCTAAATAGAGCAAAGTATTGTATGACTTGTTTTTTGGAGTTTGAGAGTTAACGTTTTGTGGTCTTGAGAATTTCTCCTACCCACCCCCACCCCCCCAAGTGGTAGTTTTCCAAAAGGATTCTCAGAAACGTTGAAACAGCTCAGAATAAAATTCGCTTGATTAGGTAAGAGGTGTCTTTATCATTCCAAATGTTTTTCACCACATTTTATTCAAATCATAAAATCTCAGGGGCTTCAGGATTCCATTGGCAGGCAGATTCCTAACCACCACGCCACCAGGGAAGTCGGTATATAGTAATTTAGCCCGATGAATGTTAACTGTTCTTATCAGGGAGAGAGAATTTACAATGAGTAGCTTCCTCCTTAGAAGAAATACTCCATCTCCTTTTCTATAGAAATGAAAAATAAATATTACAGAAGTACCTAGATGGTTCCTACTATCCAAATTGAGTATTAATGTATATATTAGATTCATAACTATTTTCCTACACTATATTTCAGCCATGACTGCCAAAGATTATCCATCATTGTGGGGCTTTGGAACAACAAAAACATTTAAAATACCTGTTGAACATTTGGATTTCAAGTATATTGAAAAATGTTCAGATGTTAAACACTTGGAAAAAATTCTTTGTGTGCTCAGGTAAGCGTTTAAAAATCATATCGTTTCAGTTTGCCAATTTTAATTATATTGTTGACTTCTAAAATTCAAAGCTACATTAGAAATTTTGGAGCAGATTTTCCAATATTGAAATTGTTGTTTTTGTCCATGTTAGGTTCCAAAATAGTGGTTTCAATCCTGTGGTTAGTTTGGCGGGTTCTGGCTAGATCTACTTCCAGCACAAGACTTAGGCTAATTAGTATCCAAGAGGGCATTTTTCTTGCTTCCTGGCACTTTCTAGGAACCGGTAAAGCAGCCGTTAGAAGGCACCTGCGTATGCTGATAAAGTGCTTTGTCACTCTCCCACTTCACACTATCTGCCAGCAAAGGTGGGTGACTCACTGGGAGCCGTCGCATGGGGGATGGGATGGGGGGGACCCCAGAAGTCAGGAAATCAAGGCCTTTTCTGGGTAAGAGCCCTGTGGCTGTGATTGTCAAACTTTAATATTTGCCAGACATGGTTGTTAGAAAATGGAAATTTGAGGGCCCCACTCCTAGAAATTCTGCTTCAGGAAATCATGAGTGGAGCCCAGGAACGTGTTTTTAACAAGCACACTGGCTGATCATGCGGGTGGTCAAGGGAACTCTACAGGAAACACTGCCCTGTGGCCTACCAACCTGTGCCACCTGTTTGGGGTTTTTTGAGGGTTTTTCATTTGGAGGATCGCCTCATTACTGCAGAAGCACTTGTGAGCACAAACTGCCCATTTCTGGGACATCAGTAGTATTCCTTTTGCTCGGCAGTGGTTCTCTCTTTTCTTTCCTCTGATGCCCTTCCTTACTGCTGTGTCCTTTCCTTATTCTTTCTTTTTTTCCTTTTTCTTTCTTATCACCTTTAGCCTCCTGTCCTTCCTAAGCATCCCTGCTTGTCCCCAGCCAGTGTTGATGTAATAGCCTCATCATATCATTGTTTTCCCTCTCGCTTTTCTCAACATATAAGAACGTTTTCATTTTTATTTGATTAAAGACTAAAAGAAAATGCGAAGTTTATGGGATGAAAGAGTTTGAAAGACATTTTATGAATAGCCTAATTAAATTGTATTGACTTGGGATTATGTTTTTAATTTACTTTGAAAATGGGATTTATTTTTATTTTTCTAAAAATTTAGAAGTAAACAGATTCACAAGAAATGGGGAAAAGATTGATTTTCCTTAAAAAAAAAAAAACAAAAGAGAACGCATGTCTCTGTATAACTAAGGAAGGAATTCTGTTCCTTGAGTGGTTGAATTTAGAGGTGTGTTGTTCTAAACTGTTCTTCTGCCATTTTCTTCCTATCCCTTTGGGGGGGAAAAAGAAAATGAGCTAGAACAGTAACTCCTCATTGGAAAGTAAGTCCAAAGTCTCACTCTTTGCCTGTCTCTAATAATGAATCTCCATTTATAAGTTTAAAATTACCTTATATGCAAAATGAACATATGTGTGCTAAAGAGGAGAGAAAATGTTACCTATTCAACTTTTAAAGTGTGTGATGGAAATTGATGTCTTCTTTGCAGCTCCTTTTTCCCCCTTCATCGCAGTACTCCATAGATTAGCACGTGAAAGTGGAGGTTGCTCTAATTGAGGACGGTGAGGGGAAGGCAGCAGCTCAGCCTTCATCCTCGTTAGGGGCAGACTGTGAGATCTCTGTGGAACCCCTGGGCTCCATGGAACCCAGCTTGCAAACCACTGGTCTATATGATCTCTAAATGAAGTGGTAACTCTAAAATTCTGAATTTTTTAAAAGGTCTGGTGAGGAAGGATATTATCCTGAACTTACTGAATTTTGTGAAAAGCGCCTTTCAGGCTTGGCTCCTGGAAGTAGAGCTTTGAGGAGAGAGAAACCTGCAGCGACAGCAGCCAGTTTCACAGCAGAAGAATGGGAAAAAATTGACGGTGATATAAAGGTATAGAGTAACATCACTTTTTGTGACATTGTCGTGGATATATATCTACTTTACTTATCTGAAATCCTAGGCTTCCTTTTTTTGTCAGTAAAGGGCTTTTAGTAGTAATTACTTAGATGGTACTGGTTGCTTCTTACACCGAGGAGAATATTGTGAATGTGTGTGTGTGTGTGCGTGCGTGTGTGTATGTCTGTGGATTTGTTGGTGGAGGGTGGGGAGGGCATGCTCATGTATTTTATTTATTTATTTTTTTAACATAAATTATTTATTTGTTTTTGGCTGAGTTGGATCTTTGTTGCTGTGTGCAGGCTTTCTCTAGTTGCAGTGAGCTGGGACTACTCGTCGTTGCAGTGTGCGAGCTTCTCATTGCAGTGGCTTCTCTTGTTGCAGTGCGGGGACTCTGGGCGTGCGGGCTTCAGTATTTGTGGCACATGGGTTCAGTAGTTGTGGCTCGCGGGCTCTAGAGCGCAGGCTCGGTAGTTGTGGCGCATAGGCTTAGTTGCTTTGCGGCATGTGGGATCTTCCCGGACCAGGAATTGAGCCCGTGTCCCCTGCATTGGCAGGCACATCCTTAACCACTGCACCACCAGGGAAGCCCTGCACATGTATTTTAAATGACTGAATAATATCCCATCCTATGAAAGGAACATAATTCAGTCAGCATCTATAAATAGTGTTACGTTTGTTCATAATTTTTTTGTACCATTCTGGTTGTTTCCTCGGGATAAATTATTAGAATTCAAATTACTTGATCAAAGGCTCTAAATATTTTTAAGGCTGTTGAAACACATTCCTGTGTTCTCAGGAAGTTGTACCTTTGTACTCTCCCACCAGCAGTGTGTAAGAATGCTCACTTCAGGTACTCTTCACTGGAAACTGTAATCAGTCTTTACATTTTAAAGTCAATTAAACAGTTAAAAAATGATAGTACATAGTGTATTGTTTGTTTACTAGTATCATTAAATTTTTAAAAATCTGTCACTTGAATTTCATATTTTGTTAATGACCTGTTTGTGTCTTTACTGATTTCTTTTAATCAGCTTTATTGTTATTATTCACATTCAATAAAAATTAGCTATTTTATAAAACAAACAAATGTATGCAACAAAGCAGAAACAGACTCACAGACATAGAGAACAAAATAGTGGTTACCAGTGGGGAGAGGGAGGAAGGAGGGGCAGGATAGGGGTAAGGGATTAAGAGATACAAACTACTGTGTATAAAATAAATAAGCAACAAGGGTGTACAGCACAGGGAAACAGAGCAATTCTTTTGTAATAACTTTAAATGGAGTATAATTTATAAAAATATTTAATCACTATGTTGTATACCTGAAACTAACATAATATTGTATATTAACTATACTTCAATTTTTTAAAAATTAGCGATTTTATGGTAATTTCACTGAGTTTTGACAAACTGCATTTGCTGTGGAATATTTCCATTATCCCTAAAAGTTTTGTTTTGCCCCTTTGCAGTCAGTGCTGACTCCATACCCTGGCTCCGGGCAACTGCTGAACTGCTTCCTATCATTATAGATTTGCCTTTCCTAGACTTACATATAAATATAATTATATAGTATATCTTCTTTCATGTCTGGGTTCTTTCACTTAGCATGATGCTTTTGAGATTCATCTATGTTGTTGCATGTGTCCACAGTTCATTCCTTTTAATTGCTGAGTAGTAGTGAATTGTATGGATATCTCACAGTTTAACCATTTACCCATTGATGAACAAATGCCAAAATGTTTTCCAAAGTGGCAATCAATCCTGCCAATAATGGATAAAAGTTCCAGTTGCTCTATATTGTGGTCCATACTTAGTATTGTCAGTTTTGTTAATTTTAGCTATTCTATTAGGTATATAGTGGTATCTCATTGTGGTTTTCATTTGCGTTTCTCTAATAACTAATGATGTTGAATGGCTTTTCATGTCCTTATTTGTCATCCATATATCTTCTTTTGTAGAGTGTCTTTAAATCCTTTGCCCATAAAAGAAATAGATTTTTTGTGTTCTTATTGAGTTGTAAAATACACGTCTTTCATGTATTTTACACACAAAGATACATCTTGGCAAATATTTTCTGATATTGTGTGGCTTGCCTTTTCATTTTTTTAACAGTACCTTTGAAAGAGCAAAAGTTTTTACTTTTGATGAAACCGATTTTTCTTTTTATAGTTTGTGCTTTTGTGTCCTATTAAGAAATCTTTGTCTAATTCAAGATCCCTAAATTTTCTCCTATGATTCTTCTAGAAAGTTTATAGTTTTAGCTCTTAAATATATGTCTAAGATCTGTTTCATTTTTTAGACACACACAAATATATACATACATACACATACATATATTTGTACATACTAATATGGATATCCAAAAGTTCACTTGTCATTTAATGAAAGATTATTCTTTCCTCATTGAAATTCTTGGTACCATTATCAAAAATCAACTGACCATGTATGTTTAAGTCTATTTCTGAACTCTCTCTATTCTGTTCATCAATCTAAATGTGTGTCTTTACACCAGTACTCCATTGTCTTCATTACAGTAAGTCTATTTTTTAATTTTAATTTTATCAACATATTGGAGTATAGTTGATTTACAGTGTTGTGTTAGTTTCAGGTGTACAGCAAAGTGATTCAGTTATACATTTTTATATATATTCTTTTTCAGATTCTTTTCCCATATATGCACTAAGTCTTGAAATCAGATAGTGCAAGTCCTCCAACTCTGTTCTTCATTTTCAGAGCTGTTTTGGGTGTTCCAGGTCCTTTGCTCGCGAATTTCTCTCTCTCTCTTATTTTTTTTTTAACCTCTTTATTGGGGTAAAATTGCTTTACAGTGGTGTGTTAGTTTCTGCTTTATTACAAAGTGAATCAGTTATACGTATACATATGTTCCCATATCTCTTCCCTCTTGCGTCTCCCTCCCTCCCACACTCCCTATCCCACCCATCCAGGCGGTCACAAAGCACCGAGCTGATCTCCCTGTGCTAAGCAGCTGCTTCCCACTAGCTATCTACCTTACGTTCGGTAGTGTATATATGTCCATGCCTCTCTCTCGCTTTGTCACAGCTCACCCCTCCCCCTCCCCATATCCTCAAGTCCGTTCTCTAGTAGGTCTGTGTCTTTATTCCTGTCTTACCCCTCGGTTCTTCATGACATTTTTTTTTTCTTAAACTTCATATATATGTGTTAGCGAACGGTATTTGTCTTTCTCTTTCTGACTTACTTCACTCTGTATGACAGACTCTAGGTCTATCCACCTCATTACAAATAGCTCAATTTCATTTCTCTTTATTGCTGAGTAATATTCCATTGTATATATGTGCCACATCTCCTTTATCCATTCATCCAAAGATGGGCACTTAAGTTGTTTCCATCTCTGGGCTATTGTAAATAGAGCTGCAATGAGCATTTTGGTACATGACTCTTTTTGAATTATGGTTTTCTCAGGGTATATGCCCAGTAGTGGGATTGCTGGGTCATATGTTAGTTCTATTTGTAGTTTTTTAAGGAACCTCCATACTGTTCTCCATAGTGGCTGTACCAATTCACATTCCCACCAGCAGTGCAAGAGTGTTCCCTTTTCTCTACACCCTCTCCAGCATTTATTGTTTCTAGATTTTTTGATGATGGCCATTCTGACTGGTGTAAGATGATATCTCATTGTAGTTTTGATTTGCATTTCTCTAATGATTAATGATGTTGAGCATTCTTTCATGTGTTTGTTGGCAGTCTGTATACCTTCTTTGGAGAAATGTCTGTTTAGGTCTTCTGCCCATTTTTGGATTGGGTTGTTTGTTTTTTTGTTATTGAGCTGCATGAGCTGCTTGTAAATTTTGGAGATTAATCCTTTGTCAGTTGCTTCATTTGCAAATATTTTCTCCCATTCTGAGGGTTGTCTTTTGGTCTTGTTTATGGTTTCCTTTGCTGTGTAAAAGCTTTGAAGTTTCATTAGGTCCCATTTGTTTATTTTTGCTTTTATTTCCATTTCTCTAGGAGGTGGGTCAAAAAGGATCTTGCTGTGATTTATGTCATAGAGTGTTCTGCCTATGTTTTCCTCTAAGAGTTTGATAGTTTCTGGTCATATATTAAGGTCTTTAATCCATTTTGAGCTTATTTTTGTGTATGGTGTTAGGGAGTGATCTAATCTCATACTTTAACATGTACCTGTCCAGTTTTCGCAGCACCACTTACTGAAGAGGCTGTCCTTTCTCCACTGTACATTCCTGCCTCCTTTATCAAAGATAAGGTGACCATATGTGTGTGGGTTTATCTCTGAGCTTTCTATCCTGTTCCATTGATCTATATTTCTGTTTTTGTGCCAGTACCATACTGTCTTGATTACTGTAGCTTTGTAGTATAGTCTGAAGTCAGGGAGCCTGATTCCTCCAGCTCCATTTTTTTGTTCTCAAGATTGCTTTGGCTATTTGGGGTCTTTTGTGTTTCCATACAAATTGTGAAAATTTTTTTTCTAGTTCTGTGAAAAATGCCAGTGGTAGTTTGATAGGGATTGCATTGAATCTGTAGATTGCATTGGGTAGTAGAGTCATTTTCACAATGTTGATTCTTCCAATCCAAGAACATGGTATATCTCTTCATCTGTATCATCTTTAATTTCTTTCATCAGTGTCTTATAGTTTTCTGCATACAGGTCTTTTGTCTCCTTGGGTAGGTTTATTCCTAGGTATTTTATTCTTATTCTTGCAGTGGTAAATGGGAGTGTTTTCTTGATTTCACTTTCAGATTTTTCATCATTAGTGTATAGAAATGCCAGAGATTTCTGTGCATTAATTTTATATCCTGCAACTTTACCAAATTCATTGATTAACTCTAGTAGTTTTTTGGTAGCATCTTTAGGATTCTCTATGTATAGTATCATGTCATCTGCAAACAGTGACAGCTTTACTTCTTCTTTTCCGATTTGGATTCCTTTTATTTCCTTTTCTTCTCTGCTTGCTGTGGCTAAAACTTCCCAAACTATGTTGAATAAGAGTGGTGAGAGTGGGCAACCTTGTCTTGTTCCTGATCTTAGTGGAAATGCTTTCAGTTTTTCACCATTGAGGATGATGTTGGCTGTGGGTTTGTCATATATGGCCTTTATCATATTGAGGAAAGTTCCCTCTATGCCTACTTTCTGCAGGGTTTTTATCATAAATGGGTGTTGAATTTTGTCAAAAGCTTTCTCTGCATCTATTGAGATGATCATATGGTTTTTCTCCTTCAGTGTGTTAATATGGTTTATCACATTGATTGATTTGTGTATATTGAAGAATCCTTGCATTCCTGGAGTAAACCCCACTTGATCATGGTGTATGATCCTTTTAATGTGCTGTTGGATTCTGTTGCTAGTATTTTGTTGACGATTTTTGAATCTATGTTCATCAGTGATATTGGCCTGTAGTTTTCTTTCTTTGTGACATCCTTGTCTGGTTTTGGTATCAAGGTGATGGTGGCCTCATAGAATGAATTTGGGAGTGTTCCTCCCTCTGCTATATTTTGGAAGAGTTTGAGAAGGATAGGTGTTAGCTCTTCTCTAAATGTTTGATAGATTTCACCTGTGAAGCCATGTGGTCCTGGGCTTTTGTTTGTTGGAAGATTTTTAATCACAGTTTCAATTACAGTGCTTGTGATTGGTCTGTTCATATTTTCTATTTCTTCCTGATTCAGTCTTGGCAGGTTGTGCGTTTCTAAGAATTTGTCCATTTCTTCCAGGTTGTCCATTTTATTGGCATAGAGTTGCTTGTAGTAATCTCTCATGGTCCTTTGTGTTTCTGCAGTGTCAGTTGTTACTTCTCCTTTTTCATTTCTAATTCTATTGATTTGAATCTTCTCCCTTTTTTCTTTGATGAGTTTGGCTAATGGTTTATCAATTTCGTTTATCTTCTCAAAGAACCAGGTTTTAGTGATCTTTGCTATCGTTTCCTTCATTTCTTTTTCATTTATTTCTGATCTGATTTTTATGATTTCTTTCCTTCTGCTAACTTTGGGGTTTTTTTGTTCTTCTTTCTCTAGTTGCTTTAGGTGCAAGGTTAGGTTGTTTATTCGAGATGTTTCCTGTTTCTTAAGGTGGGCTTGTATTGCTATAAACTTCCCTCTTAGAACTGCTTTTGCTGCTTCCCGTAGGTTTTGGGTCATTGTGTCTCCATTGTCATTTGTTTCTAGGTATTTTTGATTTCCTCTTTGATTTCTTCAGTGATCACTTCGTTATTAAGTAGTGTATTGTTTAGCCTCCATGTGTTTGTATTTTTTACAGATCTTTTCCTGTAATTGATATCTAGTCTCACAGTGTTGTGGTCGCAAAAGATACTTGATACCATATTAATTTTCTTAAAATAACCAAGACTTCATTTGTGACCCAAGATACGATCTATCCTGGAGAATGTTCCATGAGCACTTGAGAAAAATGTGTATTCTGTTTTTTTTGGTTGTAGTGTCCTATAAATATCAATTAAGGCCATCTTGTTTAATGTATCATTTAAAGCTTGTGTTTCCTTATTTATTTTCATTTTGGATGATCTGTTCATTGGTGAAAGTGGGTTGTTAAAATCCCCTTCTATGAATGTGTTACTGTCGATTTCCCCTTTTATGGCTGTTAGTATTTGCCTTATGTATTGAGGTGCTCCTATGTTGGGTGCATAAATATTTACAATTGTTATATCTTCTTGGATCGATCCCTTGATCATTATGTAGTGTTCTTCTTTGTCCCTTGTAATAGTCTTTATTTTAAAGTCTATTTTGTCTGATATGAAATTGCTACTCCAGCTTTCTTTTGGTTTCCATTTGCATGGAATATCTTTTCCCATCCCCTTACTTTCAGTCTGTATGTGTCTCTAGGTCTGAAGTGGATCTCTTGTAGACAGCATATATATGGGTCTTGTTTTTGTATCCATTCAGCCAATCTGTGTCTTTTGGTGGGAGCATTTAGTCCATTTACATTTAAGGTAATTATCGATATGTATGTTCCTATTCCCATTTTCTAAATTGTTTTGCATTCGTTATTGTAAGTCTTTTCCTTCTCTTGTGTTTCTTGCCTAGAGAAGTTCCTTTAGCATTTGTTGCAAAGCTGGTTTGGTGGTGCTGAACTCTCTCAACTTTTGCTTGTCTGTAAAGGTTTTAATTTCTCCATCAAATCTGAATGAGATCCTTGCTGGGTGGAGTAATCTTGGTTGCAGGTTTTTCCCTTTCATCACTTTAGATATGTCCTGCCACTCCCTCTGGCTTGCAGAGTTTCTGCTGAAAGATCAGCTGTTAACTTTATGGGGATTCCCTTGTGTGTTATTTGTTGTTTTTCCCTTGCTGCTTTTAATATGCGTTCTTTGTATTTAATTTTTGACAGTTTGATTAATATGTGTCTTGGCGTATTTCTCCTTGGATTTATCCTGTATGGGACTCTCTGTGCTTCCTGGACTTGATTAACTATTTCCTTTCCCCTATTAGGGAAGTTTTCAACTATAATCTCTTCAAATATTTTTCTCAGTCCCTTTCTTTTTCTCTTCTTCTTCTGGAACCCCTATAATTCGAATGTCGGTGCGTTTAATGTTGTCCCAGAGGTCTCTGAGACGGTCCTCAGTTCTTTTTATTCTGCTTTCTTTATTCTGCTTTGCAGTAGTTATTTCCACTATTTTATCTTCCAGGTCACTTATCCTATCTTCTGTCTCAGTTATTCTGCTATTGATCCCATCTAGAGTATTTTTCATTTCATTTATTGTGTTGTTCATTGTTGTTTGTTTCATCTTTAGTTCTTCTAGGTCCTTGTTAAATGTTTCTTGCATTTTGTCTATTCTGTTTCCAAGATTTTGGATCATCTTTACTATCATTATTCTGAATTCTTTTTCAGGTAGACTGCCTATTTCCTTTTATTTGTTAGGTCTGGTGGGTTTTTATCTTGCTCCTTCATCTGTGGTGAGTTTTTCTGTCTTCTCATTTTGCTTATCTTACTGTGTTTGGGGTCTCCTTTTTGCAGGCTGCAGGTTCGTCGTTCCCGTTGTTTTTGGTGTCTGTCCCCAGTGGCTAAGGTTGGTTCAGTGTGTTGTGTAGGCTTCCTGGTGGTGGGGACTAGTGCCTGTGTTCTGGTGGATGAGGCTGTATCTTGTCTTTCTGGTGGGTAGGTCCACGTCTGGTGGTGTGTCTTGCGGTGTCTGTGGACTTATTATGATTTTAGACAGCCTCTCTGCTAATGGGTGGGGTTGTGTTCCTCTTTTGCTAGTCGTTTGGCACAGGGTGTCCAGCACTGTAGCTTGCTGGTCGTTGAGTGAAGTTGCGTCCTGGCATTGAGATGGAGATCTCTGGGAGATTTTCGCCGTTTGATATTATGTGGAGCTGGGAGGTCTCTTGTTGACCAGTGTCCTGAAGTTGGCTCTCCCACCTCAGAGGCACAGCACTGACTCCTGGCTGCAGCGCCAAGAGCCTTTCCTCCACATGGCTTTCGCGCCGCCCTAGTCTCGAAGCTCCTGCCACTGCTCCTCAGGCCAGGTCCCTGTGGGAGCTGCTTGCCAATTTCTACAAAATAGCTTGCTTGTATTTGAGTTGGGATTGTGTTGAATTTGTGGATCAATTTTGGAGGAATTGATATCTTAACAACATTGAGATTTCTGATCCATGAACATATATTTTTTCTGTTCATATAGATCTTTAATGAAGCAGTGTCTCATAGTTTTCAGTGTATACTTCTTATTTTTAATGAAATTTATTTCTAAGTATCTAATATATTTTATGCTACTGTAAAAGTTAATGTTTTAATTTAAATTTTTTTGCTCATTCTTAGTCACTTCAGTTATGAAATTTTATTGGTTTATATAAAATTTATTATCTTAACCATTTTTTTTTTTTTGTGGTACGCGGGCCTCTCCCTGTTGTGACTCTCCCGTTGCGGAGTACAGGCTCTGGGTGCGCAGGCTCAGCGGCCATGTCTCACAGGCCTAGCTGCTCCACAGCATGTGGGATGTTCCCGGACCGGGGCACGAACCTGTGTCCCCTGCATCGGCAGGCGGACTCTCAACCACTGCGCCACCAGGGAAGCCCCTATCTTAACCATTTTTAAGTGTACAGTTCATTAGTGTTAAGTATATTCATATTGTTGTGCAACCAATCTCAAAAACTTTTTCATCTTCCAGAACTGAAGTTCTCTACCCATTAAATAACAACTCTCCAATCCCACCCCCACCACCAGCCCCTGGCAACCACCATTCTACTTTCTGTTTTATTTATTTTTTGATCCGTTTACATTCTTTTTTATTTTTTTATTGCAGTATGGTTGATTTACAATGTTGTGTCAGCATCAGGTGTACTGCACAGTGATTCAGTTATACATACATATATATCTATCTTTTTTCTGATTCTTTTCCCTTATAGGTTATTACAAAATATTGAGTATAGTTCCCTGTGCTACACAGTAGGTCCTTGTTGATTATTTTATATATAGTAGTGTATATATATTAATCCCAAACTCCTAATTTATCCCTCCCCCCTTCCCTTTTGATAACTGTAAGTTTGTTTTCTATGTCTGTGGGCCTATTTCTGTTTTGTTTATAAGTTCATTTAGATCATTTTTTTTGGGATTCCGTATATAAACAATATCATATGATGTTTGTCTTTCTCTGTCTGGCTTTTCACTTAGTATAATCATCTCTAGTCCATCCATGTTGCTGTAGATGGCATCATTTCATTCTTTTTTATGGCTGAGTAATATTCTGCTGAATAAATATACCACATCTTCCTTATCCATTCACCTGTTGATAGACATTTAGGTTGCTTGCATGTCTTGGCTATTGTAAACAGTGCTGCAATGAACATTGGGGTGCATATATCTTTTCCAATTACAGTTTTATCCAGATGTATGCTCAGGAGTGGGATTGGAGTATCATATGGTAACTCTATTTTTAGTTTTATAAGGAACCTCTATACTGTTCTCCATAGTGGCTGCACCAATTTACATTCTCACCAACAGTGTAGGAGAGTTCCTTTTTCTCCACACCCTCTCCAACATTTATTATTTGTAGACTTTTTGACGATGGCCATTCTGACAAATGTGAGGTGATACTTCATTGTAGTTTTGATTTGCATTTCTCTAATAATTAGTGACGTTGAGCATCTTTTCATGTGCCTTTTGGCCTTCTGTATGTCTTCTTTGGAGAAATGTCTCTTTAGATCTTCTGCCCGTTTTTTTGATTTTTTATATATATATATATATATATATATATATATAGAACTGTATTAGCTGTTTGTATATTTTGGAGATTAATCTTTTGTCATTTGCATCATTTGCAAATATTTTCTCCTATTCTGTAGGTTGTCCTTTTGTTTTGTTTGTGGTTTCCTTTGCTGTGCAAAAGCTTTTAAGTTTAATTAGGTACCATTTGTTTATTTTTGTCTTTATTTCCATTATTCTAGGAGATGGATCTAAAAAGATATTGCTGCAATTTATGTCAACGAGTGTTCTGCCTATGTTTTCCTCTAGGAGTTTTAAAGTATCCAGTCTTAAATCTATTTTTATTTATTTATTTATTTATTTATTTATTTATTTGTTTGTTTGCGGTACACGGGCCTCTCACTGTTGTGGCCTCTCCCGTTGCGGAGCACAGGCTCCGGACGCACAGGCTCAGCGGCCATGGCTCACGGGCCCAGCCACTCCACGGCATGTGGGATCTTCCTGGACCGGGGCACGAACCCATCCATGTTCCCTGCATTGGCAGGTGGACTCTCAACCACTGCGCCACCAGGGAAGCCCTTTAATTTATTTTTGTATGTGGTGGGAGAGAATGTTTTAATTTCATTCTTTTACATGTGGCTGTCCAGTTTTCCCAGCACCACTTATTGAAGAGTCTGTCTTTTGTATTCTTGCCTCCTTTGTCATAGATTAATGACCATAGGTGTATGGGTTTATTTCTCGCCTGTCTATCCTGTTCCATTGATCTATATTTCTGTTTTTTGTGCCAGTACCGTACTGTTTTGATTATTGTAGCTTTATAGCATAGTCTGAAGTCAGGAAGCCTGATTCCTCCAGCTTCATTTTTCTTTCTCAAGATTGCTTTTGGCTCTTTGGGGTCTTTTGTGTTTCCATACAAATGTAAAATTTTTTGTTCTAGTTCTGTGAAAAATGCCATTGGTAATTTGATAGGGATTGCATTGAATGTGTAAATTGCCTTGGGTAATATAGTCATTTTGACAATATTGATTCTTCTAATCCAAGAACATGGTATATCTTTCCATCTCTTTGTGTCATCATCGATTTCTTTCATCAGCCTCGTATAGATTTTGGAGTACAGAGCATTTGCCTCCTTGGGTAGGTTTATACCTAGGTATTTTATTCTTTTTTATGTGATGATAAATGGGATTGTTTCCTTAATTTTTCTTTCTGATCTTTTGTTGTTAATGTATAGAAATGCAACAGATTTCTGTGTGTTAAGTTTGTATCCTGCGACTTTACCAAATTCATCGATGAGCTTTAAGTTTTCTGGTAGCATCTTTAGGATCTTCTATGTATAGTATCATGTCATCTGCAAATTGTGACAGTTTAACAACTTCTTTTCCAGTTTGGATGCCTTTTATTTCTTTTTCTTCTCTGATTGCTGTGGCTAGGACTTCAAAAACTTCGTTGAATAAAAGTGGCGAGATTGGACATCCTTTTCTTCTTCCTTTTCACCATTGAGTATGATGTTAGCTGTGAGTTTGTCATTTATGGCCTTTGTTATGTGGAAGTATGTTCCCTCTTTGCCCATTTTCTGGAGAGTTTTTATCATAAATGGATGTTGAATTTTATCAAAAGCTTTTTCTGCATCTATTGACCATTCTACTTTCTGGTTCTTTGAGTTTGACTAATCTAGATACCTCATATCAGTAGAATTTTAATTTCAATTTCTACTTGTACATTGCAGGCTTATAGTTATCTAAAATTGGCCTTTTTATATTGACTGTGTATCCTGTGTCTTGTTTAATTCAAACTAACACATTCGTTCTAGTAGCTTTTTTTGTAGATTCCTTGGATTTTCTTTATGGAAGATTATGGCATCTGTGAATATTGAAAGATTTTCTTCTTTTCCATACTGGCTGCCTTTTATTCCTTTTACTTGCCTTATTCCATTGGCTTGGACCTATAGTACAATGTTGAAATGAGAGCAGATATCTTTGTCTTGTTCCCAATCTTAGGTGAAATCATCCAGCCTTTCATTATGTTACTTTTAGATTTGTATAGATGTCCTATACCAGGTTGAGGAAGTTCCCTTCTGTTCCATGTTTGATGGATGGAAAATTTTTATCATGAATGGATGTTGAATTTTGTGAAATACTTTTCCTGCATTTATTGAGATGAACATATGGTTTTCTTAGTAGTCTGTTAATAAGGTAATTTATGTACACTGTTTTTGAGTGTTATAGTAACCTTGCATTCCAGGATAAACCCTACTCATCATGATGTATCTTTTTCATATGGATTGGATTGCTAAAATTTTGTCAAGGACATTTTGTGTCTATGGATCATGAGAGATATTGGCCTGTAGTTTTCTTGTAATGTCATTGTCTAGTTTCTTAGCAGGGTACTGTTGACCTCAGAGTGAGTTGGAAAGTATTCTCTCTTCTTCTGTTTCTTAGAAAAGCTTGTGTATAATTGATATTATTTCTTCCTTAAATGTTTTCTAGAATTTACCATTGATGCCATCTGGCCCTCAAGTTTTCTTTATTGGTAAGGTTTTAACTATTAATTCAGTTTCTTTAGTAGACTCAGGGCTATTCGGGTTATCTTCAGAGCTTTCTCTCTGTCCAGCTCTCTCCTGAAATCTTGCCTCCTCGGTCTCCCCAAAGTCTGACCTCCGTTCTTCTAAATTCATTGAGACCTAAGACTGTTTCCTTTCCCTATGCTGTAGCCTGGAAACACTAGGCAGTCAGTTTGGAGCAAATGTAGGGTTTACCTCATTTGTTTTCCTTCTTTCAAGAATTATTGTCCTGTGCTACCTGTTGTCCAGTGTCTGAAAACTATTGTTTCATATATCGGGTTTTCTAAAGTTTAGGCAGGAGGGTAAATCTAGTCCCTGTTACTTTGTCAGAGCCAGAAGCTCCTGTATTGACTTTTCCATTGATATGTTTCTTATTTATTTGTAAGAGTTCTTTCCTACATATTTAATTTTTCCCTCAATTTTTTAATTTGCCTTGTAAGTTTTGTGTGTGATGTTTACTTATTTATTTTTATGTAACCACACCTCTTGATTTTATCCTTTATGATCTTTACATTTGTTTTATACTTAGGAAGACTCTGTCTCCACCAGATACATATTTACCTATATCGTCTCATAGTTCCTTTGTGGCTTCATTTTGCTTAAGAAATATATATATTTTTAAACAGACTCAGGGAAAACAAATTTTTTTGGTTTTACTTTATTTTATTCAGCGTATTTTCATCTGAGGTAAATCATACACTTGAAAACAATTTTGAGTTATGTGTATTCTCTAACTCAGAATGCTAATTTTCAAAAACTTTCAGCTTTCTCATTTTGTCATTTTATTGACTTGAGTTTGAAAATTTGGTAATTAATCTACAGGTTAAAATAGCAGTTTTTGTCCAGCGTTCTTTGGCTTTATTTTCTGAGGGGTAAACAGCCATTTTAATTGCAGGGCCTGTTTGTTCTTTCTTGGTCAATTCTTAAGTTAGTTTCCTTCTCATCTCCTTTCCTTCATACTTTTTCCCTTGTTTTTCTTTTTCTCTTCCTGTTTCTCCTGTTTGCCTCCTTTTCATCCTCCCTGCTTCCTATATGGGTAGGACAGTTAATATAGTTTATCCTAGCCCCTGTTTGAAGAGTGTCTGACAAATATTAGACCCTCACTATATATCTGCTGAATAATAAATAATAGAATTTCACAGATAATAAGGAAATATCTTACTCAGTTTTTCTGGCCTCTGTGACGATTCAGTTTAATAAACATTATTGTGAACCTAGTATATGCCAGACACTGTGCTGGGTCTTTTTGTGTTTTTTGTTTAAGTACTTCACCTTTTCTTGTATCTAAGTTAAGTTTTTCAGGGAATTTGTTTATTTTATCTAACTTGCAAAGTTATTGGTATAAATTTGTCTAAAACATCCCCTTGTTTTTTTTAATATCTGTAGAATTATTAGTGACGTATCTCTTTTATCCCTGATACTAGTAATTTGTATTTTTTCCTTTCACTTTCTTTTGACTAGTCTTGCTAAGTGTTTGTCAGTTGTATTAATTTATTTCCAGAAAAACTAGTTTTGGGCTTCCCTGGTGGCGCAGTGGTTGAGAGTCCACCTGCCGATGCAGGGGACATGGGTTCGTGCCCCGGTCCGGGAAGATCCCACATGCCGCGGAGCAGCTGGGCCTGTGAGCCATGGCCGCTGGGCCTGCACGTCCGGAGCCTGTGCTCCGCAACAGGAGAGGCCACAACAGTGAGAGGCCCACTTACCACAAAAAAAAAACAAAAAACAAAACAAAAAAACTAGTTTTGAATGTTGATTTTCTTTATTTTTCTATTATCTGTTTTACAGATTCCTACTTTTATTTTTTAATATTTTTATTTCCTTCTACCTACTTTGGCTTTAATGTGTTTTCTCTCTCTTCATTAGTTTTTTAAGGTAGAAGCTTAAATAATTGGATCTTAAGCCTTTCTTCTTGTTTAAAGTTGTATATTTCTCTCTAATACTTTATCTGAATCCTACAAATTATATGTCATGTTTTCATTATCACTTAGTTCAAATTATTTTCCAATTTCCCATCTGATTTCCTTTTTTAACCCATGATCTCTTTATAAGTGTATTGTTTAATTTCCAATTACTTGGGGATAATTTAAATACTTATTATTACTGAATTCTAGTTTAGGTCTGTTGTGGTCAGATACCATACTTTGTATAATTTCACCCCTATCAAATTTATTGAGACTTTTTTTGGCCTATGTTCCATGTGGTCTTGAAAATAACATAGAAGTTTTTAATATTGATTAGGTCAAGTTGGTTAATGTTCACATCTGTTATAACATTACTGATTCTCTTTTTGTCCACGTTTTCCCTGTGTCCATTCTACTGTTAATCAAATAGATGCATTTTGGATACTGAGTTTTTCATTTTCAGGATTTCCATTAAATCTTTTTAAAGTTTCCATTCTTCTCCCAAAGTTCTCAATTGTTCATGCATGTTGTCCACCCTCCTCACATATTTACTGTAGCTGTTTTTAAGTCCCTATTTGTTACTTCCAACATCCGTCCACTCTATGAGTCTGCTTCTGTTGACTGTGGGTAATGTTTTTCTGCTTCTTTGTCTTTCTTATTATTTGTATATTTTATACTGACCACTGTATATAAAAAAAAATCAGTGGAATCTGAAGTAATTAATATTTAACTACAGAAAGGAGCATGTTCCTTTTGTCAAACTGCTAGAGTTGGAGACTGGGTCAATCTAATCTGTATGTTAAGTTGCAGCTGATGTGCTAAGGTTCTTGATATTAAGACATAGGCTCTGCCCTCAAGGAACTTACAGTGTGGTAAGAGGGACAAACAATAAATAGAGGATTTAAAATCTATGCTAAACACAGAGGAGGAACACTTTTAGCCCAACCAGGAAGTTCAGAGAAAGCTTGCTGGAAGGGATGATGAAAAAGATCTTGTAAGATAAATAAAGTAGGAAGGGCACCAATGAATGTAGGAAGGGCACCAATGAATATACTGAACTGTACACTTAAAAATAGTTAAGATGATACATTTTATGTTATTGTATATTTTCCTACAGTTGGAAAAAAAAACGAGAGGGTAAGAAGGGCATTTCAGGTAGGGAAAATGGCATGATCAAATTGTCACCTAAAAATTGACCCACAGTAAACTATGATGATGTACAGTCCTTTCTAATGCCTGGTTAATTATTTCAAACTGTATATTTACCTTCTTTTTTCCTCTCTTCTTCTTAGAGTTGGGTATCAGAAATTAAAAAAGAAGATGATAAAATACACTTTCAAGAAAATGAAACATTTCCAGCAATGGAAGATAATTTGCCTCCAGTTCGTGGTTCAACCAGCCATCTTCATGTTGCCAAGGTAGGCCTTTTTGGTGTGGGGTGTGAGTGGTAGGGGGAGAAAGTTGTTGTTTATTAAGAACATTATCTTGGTTTAATCAGTGTAGCCGAAGTGTGATGTCCTGTAGGCAGCTGGGGATTTTTTTTCAGGTGATCGTGTGTCATCACCTTCTGGAGTAGGCCTCACCTGGAGATCAGAATCAAACAGTATTTTCATTTGAAGGCTTGCATCTGGGGTTTACCACCTTCCTCATTTTTTCTTTTGCTGTTCTGTCTCTTCTACTCTGACAAGTTTTGATGAGTACTTAAGATCCAATTCAGTGTGTAAGAGTTTCAGGGAGTAATTTCATGTATCCAATAGAGGTATAGAGGGAGTAGCTTATTACACAATTAAGTATGATTTAAAGCGTTAAACAGATGAATTAATCTGTTTAACCCATTAAACATGGATTTCAAGCAGTTATAGATGTCATTTCTCTGTTTAGTGCATTTCTCCCCCCATCTCCAGCCCCTCATTTTTATTCCTCTGAGATTGGTCCCTATTTTGCCATGCAGATCTCTCCTTGGTAACCCATGGCTTCCATAGAGAAGGGGCCTGTTGGAGTTCCAGGTTCACTTAACTTCAAGTTAAAATTGAGCTTCTTGGCATCCACCTGACCCTGATATTATAGAACCCAGCACTTGTCTCCAGTGGGCTTTCACTTGGATCACACATTCCATTCCCTCTGCCCTCTTTTTTTTTTTCTTTTATTCCTATCATCTTTAAGAGGATGCTTACCTAAGTCTCTTCATTTCGGGTTGAGTCATTCTTGTTTTTCTCGTCTCTTCTTTGAGTCCCCAGTTTTATTTGAAAAACATTCATAGCCTTTTCATCACTCTGCTCCTTGGTAATTTACCTTCCTGGGTCTTTTACTCATGAGGAATTACTCAGGTAACTGAGGTACAAAGTAAGTAAGTATAGGAAGGATACTACTGTCTGTAATCAGTGAATTCGTATTTATTGAACACTCGTTATGTGTTAAGTCTGTGTCCTGAAACTATAACAACAAAAAACATTTGGTCTCTGTCCTCAAAGAGCTTATAGTCCAATAGGAATAGACAGACTAGTAGTATAGTGGTTCTCAAAGTATGGCCCGTGGATGCTGATTGTCCCAGAGATCCTTCTAGGGGATCCAGAAAGTCAATGTTATTTTAAAAAATAATGCTGATGCTTTTGTCTCTTTCACTCGGTTGACATTTGCACTGAGGGTAAACCTGCTGGTGCCTTACCATGAATCAAGGCAGTGGCACCAACTGGACTAGTGGTCATTGTTTTCTCCACTGCTGTGCACTCATAGTAAAAAATTCCAATTTAACTTAAAAGTGTCTTTGATGAAACAATAAAACTTTTTTTGTCATTAAATCTTGAATCTTGAGGACATATCTTTTTAACATTCTGTGTGTACCAAATGTAAAATAGATAGCTAGTGGGAAGCAGCCACATAGCACAGGGAGATCAGCTCCGTGCTTTGTGTCCACCTAGAGGGGTGGGAGGGAGTCGCAAGAGGGAGGAGATACGGGGATATATGTATAGCCCCTTCACTTTGTTATACGGCAGAAACTAACACACCATTGTAAAGCAACTATACTTCAATAAAGATGTTAAAAAAATATTCTGTGTGACAAAATGAGGAGTACACAGAAGGCACTTCACTGTGAAATGAAATATGATGGTTATCATAAGAAAAAGCACTTGTGTGATTGACCGCCAGCCGAATTAGCAACTCTTTCCTGGAACAATTTTTACTTGAAGAAATGACTGACAGACAAGCTATAGTTATTCAGAGTTGAGTTTTTGGCAGACATTTTCTTGGAAATAGTGCAGTGGTCTATCACTTCAAAGAAATCAATGAACAGTATTTGTTGCCAGTGCTAAAACCTGAGCTTTCAGGTAGAATTCAGAGTATTTCATATTATTGGGGGCTCTCAAATACCTACTTGTGACAAAAAAAATTTCTCCTTAAGGGAGACGCTTAGTGACTTTTATGATGAGCTCCATGAGGATTTGTTTTTTTTTTACTTTTAAACAATTGAAATATAGTTGATGTACAATATTGTACAAGTTACAGGTGTTATAACAGTGATTCACAGTTTTTAAAGGTTATACTCCATCTATAGTTATTATAAAATATTGGCCATATTCGCTGTGTTGTACAGTATATCCTTGTAGCTAATTTATTTTATACATAATACTTTGTACCTCTTAATCTCCTACTCTGGTTTTGCCCCTCCCCCTCCCCTCTCCCCATTGGTAACCACTAGTTTGTTCTCTGTATCTATGAGTCTGTTTCCTTTTTGTTATATTCACTAGTTTAGTTTTTAGATTCCACATATAAGTGATACCATATAGTATTTGTCTTTCTCTGTCTGACTTATTTCACCTAGCATAATACCCTCCAAGTCCATCCATGTTATTGCAAATGGTAAAATTTCATTCTTTTTTATGTTTGTATACACTACTACTTCTTTATCCATTCATCTGTTGATAGACACTTAAGTTGCTTCCAGATCTTGGCAATTGTAAATAATGCTGCTGTGTACATTGGGGTGCATGCATCTCTTTGAATTAGTGTTTGCATTTTGTTCAAATATATACCCTGGAGTAGAATTGCTTGATCGTAGGGTAGTTCTATTTTTAGTTTTTTGAGAAACTGCCATACTGTTTTCCACAGTGGACGCACCAACAGTGTACAAGGATTCCCTTTTCTTCACATCCTCTCTAATATTTGTTATTTATGGTCTTTTTGATGATAGCCATTCTGACAGGTGTGAGGTGATATCTCGTGGTTTTAATTTGCATTTCCCTGACGATTAGTGATGTTGAGCATCTTTGCGTGTGCCTGTTGGTGAACTCCATGAGGATTTTAACAGATATGATTTTTTAATTGTATAATGAAATGTAGGAATATTTGGAAGATCTGTGTAACTCCTAATGACCAATGGTACAAAATCGTGCTTGTATAAATGACCCATTCAAATGGTTTCAAATTATGACTTTTAAGAAATCATTTAAGAAACTATTTGTGAGCTGTTGTTTGCTTTCCTCCCATTCCCTTCAAGGTGCTTGCAGTGGACATGTGACCTGGGTTGAGCCACTTAGTAGCACCAAGCTAGTGCTTGGTCAGTGATGGGCCCATAACTGAAGCTAGCCAATCAGAGTCCTTCCCTGGGATTTCTCTAACTAAAGATGGAGAGAAGAGTCACTCTCCTTTTCCTTTCTGATTGGGAGGCCTGTGAGGTTATAATCCCAGACTGTGTGTGGCCACATTTGCAACTACATAGAAAAAGCAAGCAGACAGCAGGGAAAACAAAATCAGGGAGAGAGAAGCAGAGACTTCTGGGGGAGAGAAGGAGAAAAGGGGAGAGAGGGAGAGCTGTAGAAAGAGGGTATATGAACCCTTTATCCAGAAATACCCCTGCCCTTTCATCAGTTTGGTTACATAAGCCAATAATTTATTCTTTTTAACTAAAATTAGTTCAAGTTGGGTGTCTGTCATTGCAAGCAAAACAGCTCTGTCTAACACAGCAAAGTAGTTATTCTTATTTCTTCAATGCCTAGGTTTTAAAAGAATGAATGATAGTTTAGTACTTTTCTATTATAAGAAAAATCAATAATAATCACATTTCTTCACACATATAAGTTTTAAAATTTTATATATGTACTTAAAGTCCTGCCCATCACTCTCATAATTAACTACAGATTTAAAATTACTTTTTAATCTGCTGTATATTATTATGTTAAAAAATTATAATACTGGAGTTGTTGTAACGTCAAGGGTACCTATATTTCTTACCCATTCAATTTGTGTACCTTAATCCAGTGCTACACATTTATAGGAAAATCTGCTAATCTTATATTAAATATCTCATAAAATATAATTTTTTCTTTCAGGAAAAAAATTCTAAAAGTAGACCAGCTAAAAAGAAAATTCCGAGGGATTATGCAGAGTGGGATAAGTATGTTTTATATTTCTGTATATAAAAATTCTCTACCATAAAATACTGTAATAAATTCTTTATTGTTTTAAACCTGAACATATCAAATATCGTTATGTCAGTAGAGTACTAAGAGTATTTGGATTAAGCACTCTTGATTTTGTTTTTCAGTAAATAAAAAACTATTGCATCCTTTTATTTATAAGGGTAACCAAAAATAACTAATGTAATACTTACAGCCATCGAAAATAAAAAATAACAAATTTTTAAATTAAGAGAAATTGGTCACAATTTTAATACCAAAGTTCCACACAGTTTACGTCTGATTAATATTTAAGTTCTCACTAAATTCCATGTTTTCTAGGAAAGAATAGAGATGACTTCTAATACAAACCTATCATATATTTTTGGAATATTATTTCTAAAGGCATGGTGATACAAATACAAGAATATCAATAATAAATTTTACTCTCTTGTTTGTATTGAGCTTTTTTTCTAGTTTTATTATTATTTCATTTAAGATTTGACGTGGAAAAGGAATGTGCGAAAATTGATGAAGATTACAAAGAAAAAACTGTAGTAAACAACAAGTTGCATTTGTCTAAAATTGAGACAAGACTAGATACAGCAGGTAATTGGGGGAAAATAAGAATAATTTAGTAGTCTCTAAATTTTTTGAAATACAATAAAAGCTGTTGACCCAAAGACATTCTCTTTTAAGTGCTGCAGATTTCCATGAAAAGTTTATGGATTTTCTCCTAGAGCTTACCACCTCTAACAAATTCCATTCTATCCTTTAACTTCTTAATTTTATGAGTAAGAGTTACGATATTTAAATTTAGTAAGACTTAAAGATATATATGTAAACCTATTTTTTTTTACTGTAATTCATTTTTCATTCCCTTTTTCAAATCATCTTTTTCCTCCAAATCCCTCAAATTTTTTTCTTTTTGCCTCAAAACAAAAAGATGGAGCAGGTTGTTTTCACTTGAAGTCCACAGGTGTATAGTACCATTAAAGTAAAACAAAACAATTATTCAAAAAATGTAAACCTTCAAAAATTCTGATAAATTAAAAAAAAGAAAAGAAATATCTCTCAACTTAGGAAACTTTTATCTTCTTTTATTTATTTTATAATTTTCTGCTTCTGTTAAAATAAGCATTCTTGGATTTAAATTTGTTAAAGTTATACTAAGTTATGTTTTTACTTATAGCAGGTAACATTTATTTCTAGGTCTAACTGAGAAGGAAAAGGATATTCTTGCTATTCATGAAAAGGAGAAAGGTAATGAAGCTTTTAACGCAGGAGATTATGAAGAGGCTGTGATGTATTATACTCGGTGAGCAGATTTTCGTTGTGGTTTATACTTGCCGTTTATTTATGTTTTAATTTATTTTATTTTTTTGGCTGTGTTGGGTCTTCATTGCTGTGCGCAGGCTTTCTCTAGTTGTGGCAAGTGGGGCCTACTCTTCGTTGTGGTGCACGGGCTTCTCATTGCAGTGGCTTCTCTTGTCGTGGAGCATGGTCTCTAGGCACACGGGCTTCAGTAGTTGTGGCTTGAGGGCTCTAGAGAGCAGGCTCAGTAGTTGTGGTGCACAGGTTTAGTTGCTCTGCGGCATGTGGGATCTTCCTGGACCAGGGCTCGAACCCATGTCCCCTGCATTGGCAGGCGGATTCTTAACCACTGCACCATCAGGAAAGTGCAAACTTGCCATTTAAAAAATGATAATGTTTAAATTTAATTGTTGAAATGATGTAAATAAGCTAAATAATCAGTGTCAGAACCACTTAAGATATTGTACTTGTGATTTATCATAAATTCACTTGCGTTTGCCTTGTTTTCTCAATAATTTCCTTAAACCTCCAAGCTCCCACTTCATCCCCACTTTTGACAGAGGTTCTAACTTTACTGTTTTACAGAGAAAATAGAAGCTGTCTGAATGGAACTCGACAGAAAGTTCATATAGCATAGAGGTTAAGAACTCAGGTTCTATAGTCAGACTGCCTGGATCCTAGTACTTATGGTGCTACCTCCCACCACAGGGCCTTTGCATATGCTGGGTCCTCCATCTAGCATACTTTCCCCCCTTCTCATGATTTAGTTAATTCTGACTTATTCTTCAGATCTCAGCCCATGTCTCACTTCTTTGGGGAAGTCTGCCTTTACTTTTCAGACTAGGTTAAACCTCCACCCTACTCAGTTTAACCCCCCCCCAATTTACATACCCATATAGTAATCTTAACTCTACTTTGTTGGAGGTACAATTCAAGTGTGTGTGATTTGGCACTAACTGGACTGTAAGCTCTGCAAGAATATAGCCCAATTGTCATTTTTTTAATATCATTGTATCCCTAATACCCAGCAGAGTACCTGGTTCATAGTAGATGTTCATTGTACGCTTGCATGAACTTACGAAGCTCTTACAGTCTATGAAAAGTAAACTAATTTCCTAAAATATTGTTAGAGACAAACTGTGCTTATACAACCACTAATGCTATCTTAGAGCTAAACTCTGTACGATCTTGCTTCCACCTTTGGAAAGAAAATTTTTTTTTAATGTTGTTGGTGTCTGTAAAGAAGTTTGCTCAACTGTTTAAGTGAATATACAAAGTAAAGAGGATATTGAGGTATCATTCATTCAGTACAGCCTCCCCTGTTCAGGCAGGTGGATGTCAGCTCTGGAATTTTGTTTGTCTTTTTGTAGATTTCCACCAGTGGAGAATCTCTTGCCTATTACAGGGAACAAACTTTTCTTGTCTTCCTCTTTGAAGAAATCACAGAGCTGCAGAATTAAAGCAGCATATTGCAATGGTTAAGGGAACTCAAATTGCCACTTTTCTGGCCTTGGGTAGATTCTTCACCTCTCTTACCTCAGTCTTCTCAGTGCGATGAGACTATAACAGTGCCTACTTCAGAGCAGCTGTGAGGATTAAATAAAACAACATGCTGAAAGGCAGGGTAACACGATGGTAAATAGAACAGGTGCTGGAGTAGACAGTTGGGATTTAAATCCTGACTCTACCATTTCCAAGCTTGTGGCCTTGGGCATGTTACTTAACCTTTCCGTTACATCTATTTTCTCATCTGTAAAATCGTAAGAGCAGTAATGCCTCCTCCGTGGATTATAATGAGGATTAAATGAGTTGACTGTTTAGTGCCTGGCATGTGGGAAGTACTCAGTGTCAGGTACTCGTGTTATTTATTCTTACATGTATTTTCTATGTTTGGTCTCTACCCAACTGTGTAATTTCTTTATATTCATCTTTAATGATCTTAGTAAATTGACACTTTTTGTGACTTTCCCATTTTTTTTTCTGGATTTAGAAAATTTAGTGCACCGATACCCTTATGTTTCCTATATCTAGGAATACATTATTTTACAGCATTCCAAATCAGTTTTTTAAGCAACAGCCAGGTAGGTTTTAAATTCTTTTCATTAATTATTTTGCATTCATACCCTTAATATAGCAAAATTTACTCTCTTAAGGTCTGTATTCCTCAATTACTACTACTCTCTTGTTTCCTTCAATTAAATTCCTTTGATAAAATTATCATTTCCTTAGATTTAAATTTACTTTTAGATTACAGACTAATTTGTTTCTGTTAACACAATAACAACTTAATAAAGGATATTAGCTGTGGTTGGTTGCCCCTTTTTTTTTGTACTAGAAACTTGTTCCTAAAGAGTAAAAAAATATGTATTTGATATTTGATGTTAACTAAACTGGGTTTTTAAGAGATCTGTGGGTATTTAAGTGATCATGTCACTTCTAAAGCCAGAGTCAACTTTAAATCTCTTAACTGGATATTTAAGCATCTGTCCAAACATTGATTTAATATGTTTATAGAATTGTATGTTATTATTTTTGATGATGCAAGCCATATTCGTTTGCTAGAGCTGCCATACAAACTGTCACAACTGTCACAGACTGAGTGGCTTAAACAACAGAAATGTATTTTCTCACAGCTCTGGAGGTTAGAAGTCTGAGATCAAAGTGTCTGTAGGGTTGGTTTCTTCTGATGCCTCTCTCCTTGGCTTGTAGATGGCCATCTTCTCTCTGTGTCTTCAAGTGAGCTTTCCTCTGTGCATGTCTGTGTCCTAATCTCGTCTTCTTATAATGACACCAGTCATATTGGATTAGGGAACACCCTCATGACCTCACTTTAACTTAATTATCTCTTTAAAGACTATCTCCAAGTATAGTTACGTTCTGAGGTGCTGGGGGTTAGGATTTCAACATATGAATTTGCGGGGACACAATTGCACCCATAACACGAGCTGTGATTGTTTTACTTACAACTTTAGATGAGTTTCTCTATCTTATGTTTTCCCGTCATCTGCTTGTTGCCATTAAGTGTTTCTTTTACAGGAGCATATCAGTGCTTCCCACGGTAGCAGCCTATAACAATCGTGCTCAAGCAGAACTCAAATTACAGAACTGGAATAGTGCTTTTCAGGATTGTGAAAAGGTCTTGGAGTTAGAACCTGGGAACTTAAAGGGTAAAAGTGTTTATAGAATACCTTTAAATTTGCAACAGGATCTGTTAAAGACCATTTGTAGACACTTATATTTACACCAAAAATATTTCAGATAAACTCAGATTTCTATATGTGAATCATTACCTTCCTCAAGTTACTTTTAATTTCAAGTTTAACTTGGAATTTAAGTTCCTAATTATTTGCATTGAAGTAGCTAATAATCCGAGATGACTGATTGAATAAAGTGTACATGTGTTTTAAAAGAAATATCTCATGCTTGCATTTGAATTGTGGTTTGTGTTTTTTTCTTTCAATTTTTTTTTTATTGTGGTAAAATTGACATAACATAAAATTTACCACCTTAATCATTTTTAAGTGAATAGTTCGGTGGTATTAAGTACATTCATATTGTTGTGCAGTCATCACTACCATCCATCTCCAGAACTTTTTAAATCTGAAAGTGCACCCATTAAACCGCAACTCTCTATTCTCTCCACCCACCCCAGCCTATGGCAACCACCAGTCTACTTTCTGTCTCTGTGATTTTATTATTTTAGGTATGTCATATGAATGAAATCATACAGTATTTATCTTCTTGTGACTGGCTTATTGAACTGTATCTTTTTATTCAAAAATAAATTTAAGTATAATTTAATATAGATTTAAAAATATGTATTAATATAATACAATAAGTCCTCACCAGAGCTCTAGAACTTTCTACCAGCTGCTTTGTGGGCTTTTCCACCTAGATGTCCATAGACATTTTAAATTAAATGTGTCTAAAACTGACTATGTCTTTCCACCAACACCTGTCCTCTGTTCTGATTTCCTGTCTCAGTGACTGCACCACCTTGCTGTGGTCCGAGCCTGAAGTATGCAAGTCAGACTCCACTCTCCTTTTCTGTTATCAGGGAGTCATTCCAAAAGGAAGTGGCATAAATTATAACAGACTCATTCTATTTCTTTAAATACTTACGGATTCAGATAAATATAACCACTTAATTTTTCTTCACATGCCTACAAACATGGATGGGCAGAAACCATGGTTGTGCTGAGGGTGGATCCCGGTGCATCAGACTGACTGTCATCATAATAGATTGCTCTCCTTTCCCCAGTAGAGTTCTTCTGTGCCTGTATGTTGTCTCTATCACAGAGTACCGGTGGGCTCCCAGCTTTAGGCAGGTGCCTGGTAAAGGTTTTACGATCTCCTGATGGGCCCACACCATCACTGCGCCAGGCCCTGTGCCATGTAGTACATGTATTAACTCCATTAATTTTCACAACAGCTCAGTAAATGTGCAGGTACTATTATTAGCACACTCATTTTACAAAAGGACACTGAGGCATAGAGAGATTGAACAACTCACCTAAGATCACACTGCTAGTAAGTGACAGAGCCAGGACTCAACACTGGATGAGACATCAGGAGCCCACATTCAACCACTGTGCTACTCTTCTGCCAGTAGAATGGTCTTCTGTTTTCATTCTTCCTTGATTGAATAATTCCTTAAGCACCAGAATCTTCACTATTTAAAAAAAAATTTGACAGAGCCACTATGGCCATCATTATGGCCATAAAGCATTGAAAAGTCTTAGGTTTTCTTAAGTGGATAAATATCTTCCTGTTGAAAATTTTATTTTTTACTCAAAAAATAATTGCTCTGAATGCAATGTGGTATTTGATTACATCCTGGAACAGAAAAAGGACATTAGTGGAGAAATTGGTGAAATCCAAAGAAAGCCTGTAGTTTAGTTGACAGTATTGTACCAATGTTATTAGTTTTGGCAAAAATACCGTAGTTACATATAAGATGTTAGCATTAGTGAAAGCTGGGTGAAGGTATATGAGAACTATCTGTATTAGCTTTGCAACTTTATGTGAATCTAAAGTATTTTCCAAAGTAAAAAGTCTTTAAAAATGGTAATTGTTATATCATGAATATTTCTTTATGGACAATCCCTTCTAAAATCTGAGTAGTAATAGTAAAAGCTAAACTTGTACTTATGCTACAATTTTGATTACACTTATGATAAAATGATTTATCCTCTAGATTTTCGTGGCTCATTCTAGGACTAAAATCAAACTAGTGAAATTTACGTTTTAAAATAGCATATTGGGACTTCCCTGGCAGTCCAGTGGTTAAGACTTCACATTCCAATGCAGGGGGTGTGGGTTCAATGCCTGGTTGGGAAGCTAAGATCCTACATGCCTGTGGCCAAAAAACCAAAACATAAAACAGAAGCATTATTGTAACAAATTCCATAAAGACTTTAAAAATGGTCCACATCAAAAAAAAAAAATCTAAAATAAAAAAAAAGTGTATTAAATCAGATATAAATATCTCACTTTTCAGAATTACCAAGACTGATTCTTTTCAAAATCATGTCTAACTACACAAAATTCTCTCATTATATAATTAATAACAATTGGACTAGGAAGGCATTCATTTCATTATTAAAAAATGATCAAATTAGATATTGTAACCTACAAAAAAAAAAAAAAAACCCTGATACAAATTGCTAAAGTATTCAATTTCTGAACCTAGTTGACATAATCACCAGGATTCCTTCAGTTCCCTGTGCTGTAGAGATTTCACTAACAGCCCAGATTCTGGGTCAGGTGCTGGTCAGTAATGTACTAAATTTAAAGGAGGGGTTTTCTAAATGTTCATAAAGTGGAAATAATACTAGTGATGATTATAAGGAGGAACATGTTACTGTTTAGTGAAGACCTTCCCATTATTGTAGCACAGCATGGTGCTTCTGAGGGGTGAGGTACCGAGTCTCTCAGCCCTTGGAGGAGCTGGCAGGGACTGGAGCACCCAGAGGGCCAGGTCGTTGGAAGTTGGTGTAGTTTGCACAATTGCATTCTAAACTGTTCTATGTTACATATATACTTACACTTGAAAAGTGTGTTATAACTATAATGCCATATGTTAAAGTATGTCTTTTATTTTGGTAAATTTTCAGCTCTTCTGCGCCGTGCCACTACGTATAAACATCAAAACAAGCTCCAGGAAGCTATAAAAGATTTGAATAAAGTACTGACTGTTGAACCTGATAATGAGTTGGCCAAAGTAAGTACAGAAAGTGATACCTCACCTAATTCTATAGTTTGCTATTTCTGTATTTATGTTAAAATTATATCAGTCTTGCTGGAAAAATGATGTCGAGGATTAGGACACAGCTTTAAGAAATAGGTATGAGGAGCTTCAAGATGGTGGAAGAGTAAGATGTGGAGATCACCTTCCTTCCCACAGATACATCAGAAATACATCTACATGTGGAACAACTCCTACAGAACACCTACTGAGCGCTGACAGAAGAACCCAGACCTCCCAAAAGGCAAGAAACTCCCCACGTACCTGGGTAGGGCAAAATAGAAAAGAAAAAGCAGAGACAAAAGAATAGGGAAGGGACCTGCACCAGTGGGAGGGGGCTGTGAAGGAGGAAAGCTTTCCACACACTAGGAAGCCCCTTCGTGGACGGAGACTGCATGTGGCGGAGGGGGGAAGCTTCGGGGCCACGGAGAAGAGCGCAGCAACAGAGGTGTGGAGGGCAAAGCAGAGACATTCCTGCACAGAGGATCTGTGCTGACCAGCACTCACCAGCCCGAGAGGCTTGTCTTCTCACCTGCTGGGGCAGGCGGGGGCTGGGAGCTGAGGCTCTGGCTTCGGAGGTCAGATCCCAGGGAGAGGACTGGGGTTGGCTGTGTGAACACAGCCTGAAGGGGGCTACTGCACCACAGCTAGCTGGGAGGGAGTCTGGGGGGAAAAGTCTGGAACTGCCGAAGAGGCAAGAGACTTTTTCTTGCCTCGTTCTGTGGTGCGCAAGGAGAGGGGATTCAGAGCACTGCCGAAACAAGCTCCAGAGATGGGCATGAGCCGCGGCTATCAGCATGGACCGCAGAGACGGGCATGAAATGCTAAGGCTGCTGCTGCAGCCACCAAGAAGCCTGTGTGCAAGCACAGGTCACTATCCACACCTCCCCTCCTGGGAGCCTGTGCAGCCTGCCACTACCAGGGTCCTGTGATCCAGGGACAACTTCCCCAGGAGAACACATGGCACGCCTCAGGCTGTTGCAACATCACACCGGCCTCTGCCACCGCAGGCTTGCCCCACATTCCGTACCCAGCCTGCCCCCGGCCTTAGGGAGCCAGAGCCCCCTAATCAGATGCTCCTTTAACCCCGTCCTGTCTGAGCGGGAACAGAAGCCCTCAGGCGACTTACACGCAGAGGCAGGGCCAAATCCAAAGCTGAACCCCAGGAGCTGTGCAAACAAAGAAGAGAAAGGGAAATCTCTCCCAGCAGCCTCAGGAGCAGAGGATTAAATCTCCACAATCAACTTGATGTACCCTGCATCTGTGGAATACCTGAATAGACAACGAATCATCCCAAATTGAGGGAGTGTACTTTGGAAGCAATGATATATATATTTTTTTTTTTCCTTTTTCTCTTTTTGTGAGTGTGTATGCTTCTGTGATTTTGTCTGTATAGCTTTGCTTTTACCATTTGTCCTAGGGTTCTGTCTGTCCGTTTTTTGGGGGTTTTTTTAGTATAGTTTTTAGCATCTGTTATCATTGGTGGAACTGTTCTTTGGTTTGGTTGCTCTCTTCTTTCTTTCTATTTTATTATTTTCAAATTTTGTTTTTATTTTTAAAAATTATTCTTTATTTTATAACTTTATTTTATTTTTTACTTCCCTTCTTTCTTTTTTTCTCCCTTTTATTCTGAGCTGTGTGGATGACAGGGTCTTGGTGACCAGGCTGGGAGTCAGGCCTGTGCCTCTGAGGTGGGAGAGCTGAGTTCAGGACATTGGTCCACCACAGACCTCCCAGCTCCATGTAATATCAAACAGCAAAAATATCCCAGAAATCTCCATCTCAACGCCAAGACCCAGCTCCACTCAATGACCAGCAAGCAACAGTGCTGTACACCCTATGCCAAACAACTAGCAAGGCAGGAACACACCCCACCCTTCAGCAGAAAGGCTGCCTAAAATCATAATCAGATCATAGAAAATGCAAAACACACCACCAGACACAGACCTGCCCACCAGAAAGACAAGATCCAGCCTCATCCACCGGAACACAGGCACCAGTCCCCTCCACAGGGAAGCCTACACAACCCACTGAGCCAACCATAGCCAGTGGGGGTAGACGCCAAAAACAATGGGAACTACAAACCTGCAGCCTGCGAAAAGGAGACCCCAAACACAGTAAGTTAAGCAAAATGAGAAGACAGAGAAACACACATCAGATGAAGGAGCAAGGTAAAAACCCACCAGACCAAATAAATGAAGAGGAAATAGGCAGTCTACCTGAAAAAGAATTCAGAATAATGATAGTAAAGGTGATCCAAAATCTTGGAAATAGAATGGAGAAAATACAACAAACGTTTAACAAGGACCTAGAAGAACTAAAGAGCAAACAAACAATGATGAACAACACAATGAATGAAATAAAAATTCTCTAGAAGGAATCAATAGCAGAATAACTGAAGAAGAAGAACAGATAAGTGACCTGGAAGATAAAATAGTGGAAATAACTACTGCAGAGCAGAATAAAGAAAAAAGAATGGAAAGAATTGAGGACAGTCTCAGAGACCTCTGGGACAACATTAAACGCACCAACATTCGAATTATACGGGTCCCTGAAAAAGAAGAGAAAAAGAAAGAAAATATTTGATGAGATTATAGTTGAAAACTTCCCTAACATGGGAAAGAAAATAGTCAACTCCAGGAAGCGCAGAGTCCCATACAGGATAAATCCAAGGAGAAACATGCCAAGACACGTATTAATCAAACTATCAAAATTTAAAAACAGAGAAAAAATATTAAGAGCATCAAGGGAAAAACAACAACATACAAGGGACTCCCCATAAGGTTAACAGCTGATCTTTCAGCAGAAACTGTGCAAGCCAGAAGGGAGTGGCAGGACATATTTAAAGTGATGAAAGGGAAAATCCTACACCCAAGATTACTCTACCCAGCAAGGATCTCATTCAGATTCAACAGAGAAATTAAAACCTTTACAGACAAACAGAACCTAAGAGAATACAGCACCACCAAACAAGCTTTACAACAAATGCTCAAGGAACTTTTCTAGGCAGGAAACACAGGAGAAGGAAAAGACCTACAATAACAAACGACAAAAATTTAGAAAATGTTAATAGGAACATACACATCAATAATTACCTTAAATGTAAATGGATTAAATGCTGCAACCAAAAGAAACAGACTGGCTGAATGTATACAAAAACAAGACCCGTACTTATGCTGTCTACAAGAGACCCACTTCAGACCTAAGGACACATACAGACTGAAAGGGGATGGAAAAAGATATTCCATGAAAATGGAAATCAAAAGTAAGCTGGAAAAAAAAAAAAAAAAAAGTAAGCTGGAGTAGCAATTCTCATATCAGACAAAATATAATTTAAAGTAAAGACTATTACCAGAGACAAAGAAGGACACTACATAATGATCAAGGGCTCAATACAAGAAGAAGATATGACAATTGTAAATATTTATGCACCCAACATAGGAGCACCTCAATACATAAGGCAAATGCTAACAGCCATAAAAGGGGAAATTGACAGTAACACAATCATAGTAGGGGACGTTAACACCCCACTTTCACCAATGGACAGATCATCCAAAATGAAAATAAATAACGTAACACAAGCTTTAAATGATACATTAAACAAGATGGACCTAATTGATATTTATAGGACATTCCATCCCAAAACAACAGAATACACTTTCTTCTCAAGTGCTCATGGAACATTCTCCAGGATAGATCATATCTTGGGTCACAAATCAAGGCTTGGTGAATTTAAGAAAATTCAAATCGTATAAAGTATCTTTTCCGACCACAATGCTGTGAGACTAGATATTAATTACAGGAAAAGATCTGTAAAAAATACAAACACATGGAGGCTAAACAATACACTGCTTAATAACCAAGAGATCACTGAAGAAATCAAAGTGGAAATCAAAAAATACCTAGAAACAAAGGACAATGAAAACATTATGACACTAAACCTATGGGATGTAGCAAAATCAGTACTAAGAGGGAAGTTTATAGTGATACAATACTACCTTAAGAGAAACAAGAAACGTCTCAAAGAAACAACCTAACTTTACACCTAAAACAATTAGAGAAAAAAGAACCAAAACCCCCAAAGTTAGCAGAAGGAAAGAAATCATAAAGATCAGATCAGAAATAAATGAAGGAAAAAATAGCAAAAATCAATAAAATTAAAAGCTGGTTCTTTGAGAAGAAAAACAAAATTGATAAACCATTAGCCAGACTCATCAAGAAAAAAAGGGAGAAGACTCAAATCAATAGAATTAGAAATGAAAAAGGAGAAGTAACAGCTGACACTGCAGAAATACAAAGGATCATGAGAGATTACTATAAGCAATGCTGTGCCAATAAAATGGACAACCTGGAAGAACTGGACAAATTCTTAGAAAAGCACAACCTTCTGAGACTGAAACAGGGAGAAATAGAAAATATGAAGAGACCAATCACAAGCACTGAAATTGAAACTGATTAAAACTCTTCCAACAAACAAAAGCCCAGGACCACATGGCTTCACAAGAAAATTCTATCAAACATTTATAGAAGAGCTAACACCTATCCTTGTCAAACTCTTCCAAAATATAGCAGAGGGAGGAACACTCTCAAACTCATTCTACGAGGCCACCATCACCCTGATACCAAAACCAGACAAAGAAGTCACAAAACTACAGGCCAATATCACTGATAAACATAGATTCAAAAATCGTCAACAAAATACTAGCAAACAGAATCCAACATCACATTAAAAGGATTGTACACCATGATCACGTGGGGTTTATCTCAGGAATGCAAGGAAACTTCAATATATGCAAATTAATCAATGTGATACACCATATTAACAAATTGAATAAAAACCATATGATCATCTCAATAGATGCAGAAAAAGCTTTCAACAAAATTCAGCACCCATTTATGATAAAAACCCTCCAGAAAGTAGGCATACATGGAACTTACTTCAGCATAATAAAGGCCATATATGACAAACCCACGGCCAACATCATACTCAATGGTGAAAAACTGTAACCATTTCCACTAAGATCAGGAACAAGACAAGGATGCCCACTCTTACCACTATTATTCAACATAGTTTTGGAAGTTTTAGCCACAGCAAGCAGAGAAGAAAAAGAAATAAAAGGAATCCATATCGGAAAAGAAGTAAAGCTGTCACTGTTTGCAGTTGATATGATACTATACATAGAGAATCCTAAAGATGCTACTGAAAAACTACTACAGGTAATCAATGAATTTGGTAAAATAGCAGGATGTAAAGTTAATGCACAGAAATCTCTTGCATTCCTTTACACTAATGATGAAAAATTTGAAAGTGAAATTATGGAAACACTCCCATGTACCATTGCAACAAAAAGAATAACACACCTAGGAACAAACCTACCTAAGAAGACAAAAGACCTGTATGCAGAAAACTATAACACACTGATGAAAGAAATTAAAGATGATACAAATAGATAGAGAGATATACCATGTTCTTGGATTGGAAGAACCAACATTGTGAAAATGACTATACTACCCAAAGCAATCTACGGATTCAGTTCAACCCCTATCACACTACCACTGGCATATTTTCACAGAACTGGAACAAAAAATTGCATAATTTGTATGAAAACACAAAAGATCCCGTATAGCCAAAGCAATCTTGAGAAAGAAAAATGGACCTGGAGGAATCAGGCTCCCTGACTTCAGACTATACTACAAAGCTACAGTAATCAAAGAGAGCATGGTACTGGCACAAAAACAGAAATACAGATCAACGGAACAGGATAGAAAGCCCAGAGATAAACCCAAGCACATATGGTCACCTTATTTTTGATAAAGGAGGCAAGAATACAATGGAGAAAAGACAGCCTCTTCAATAAATGGTGCTGGGAAAACTGGACAGCTACATGTAAAAGGATGAAATTAGAACACTCCCTAACACCACAAAAATAAACTCAAAATGGATTAAAGACCTAAATGTAAGGCCAGACACTCTAAAACTCCTAGAGGAAAACATAGGCAGAACACTCTATGATATAAATCACAGCAAGATCCTTTTTGACCCAGCTCCTAGAGAAATGGAAATAAAAAGAAAAATAAACAAATGGGACCTAATGAAACTTCAAAGCTTTTGAACAGCAAAGGAAAACATAAACAGCACGAAAAGACAACCCTCAGAATGAGAGAAAATATTTGCAAATGAAGCAACTGACAAAGGATTAATTTCCAAAATTTACAAGCAGCTCTTGCAGCTCAATATCAAAAAAACATACAGCCCAATCCACAAATGGGCAGAAGACCTAAATAGACATTTCTCCAAAGAAGATATACAGATGGCCAAGAAGCACATGAGAAGCTGCTCAACATCACTAATTATTAGAGAAATGCAAATCAAAACTGCAGTGAGGTATCACTTCACACCAGTTAGAATGGACTTCATCAAAAAATCTACAAACAACAAATGCTGGAGAGGGTGTGGAGAAAAGGGAACCCTCTTGCACTGTTGGAGGGAGTGGAAACTGATACAGCCACTATGGAGAACAGTATGGAGGTTCCTTAAAAAACTAAAAATAGAACTACCATACGACCCAGCAATCCCACTACTGGACATATACCCTGAGAAAACCATAATTCAAAAAATAGTCATGTACCACAATGTTCATTGCAGCTCTATTTACAGTAGCTAGGACATGGAAGCAACGTAAGTGTCCATCAACAGATGAATGGATAAAGAAGATGTGGCACATATAAACAGTGGCATATTACTCAGCCACAAAAAGAAACGAAATTGAGTTATTTGTAGTGAGGTGGATGCAGAGAATGGACTTGAGGACACGGGGAGGGGGAAGGGGAAGCTGGGACAAAGTGAGAGAGTGGCATGGACATATATACACTACCGAATGTAAAACCGATAGCTCACGGGAAGTAGCCACATAGCACAGGGATATCAGCTTGGTGCTTCGTGACCACCTAGAGGAGTGGGATAGGGAGGGTGGGAGGGAGTCGCAAGAGGGAAGAGATATGGGGATATATTTATATGTATAGCTGATTCACTTGTTTATAAAGCAGAAACTAACATACCATTGTAAAGCAATTATACTCCAATAAAGATGTTAAAAAAAAAAAGAGAGGTACATCTCAGGTATTCCCAGTGTTAACGTCTATTTGAAGTGGAAGAAAGCTGGCTCTTAAATTGTCCAAAATCATAAGCCTACTCCTGAAGGACAAATAATTTTCTCTTTCCTGAAGCTTTGTAGGCAGTTCTTTTCTTTGAGCCAAGTTCAATTTATTATGCAAATGGTGTAGAACTTTCCTAGGTAGGATTAAGCAGGAGCTTGATGGCCATAAAAGAGTGTTTATTCCTTAATTTGCGTGGTAACCATAGCATCCCTAATAGTAAACTGACTCAGATATGCACTTAGGGGATCTGTATTCAATCCTAAGGAGTGGAGGTAAGTGTCAAGAGCTGTGAAGGGCCTGAGAGTTTACCCTACGTGTAAATTAGCAAGGTGGCCTAGAAGAATATACAAGATTCCTGGGTCAGGCACAAAAGACTTTGGTACTCATGGCATGGCAAGCTGATGAGCTTGAAGCTCATGTCCGTTACCCTGGCCACCAAGTTCCGTGTGGGCGGCAGAATGCCCAAATAGGGCATTCTCTATTTCCCAGGGCTGTTGTCAGTACAAACATCCTTAAAAAGATAATCTAGGTCCCTTTCACCAAGTGCAGATACAGCAGGAACACAGCTGTCTGTGAACCAGAAAGCAGGCCCTCACCAGAAACCAAATCTGCTAGCACCTTAAACTTGGACTTCCCAGTCTTCAGAACTGAGAAATAAATTCCTGTTGTTATAAATCAAAGAAAAAATAAAGTCTAGAACAAAGGTAGTTTAGCTCCTCTGCTTATAATATATTCAGAAATATGGGAAACCCCTGGAGAACTGTCTTCCACCAATAAGTTGTCACTGTTTCCACATACCTTTCAGGTTATCTAACTCTTTCTGAGAGGCAGCTGATGTCCCTACTGTATCAGCTGCATTTATCAAGTCAGCATTTCAGTGGATTAGGTTTAGGGTGCAGCTTAGGAACACATCTTCACCCCATAGTATTTCCTTTTTATAATGGTATGTTCATTAAAAAGTTAGCATTTTAATATTCTAAAAAAAGATTGAAACAAGGAAAACCACTTTTAATTTTACTATCCAACATAAGTTCATGTTTACATATTAACTTTAGACCTTAACCAAATGCATTTTTACCTTAACCATATGTAAAGATTAACTCAAAGCGGATCATATACCTTAATATAAGACTTGGAGTATGAAAGTTCTAGAAGAAAACATAAAAGAAAATCTTTATGACCTTGGATGAGACAAATATTCCTTAGGTGTGACACAGAGGCATAATCTATAAAAAGTTGATAATCGGGCTTCATCAAAATTAAAAAGTTTTTATTTATTCTATCAGAAGAATAAAAAGACAAGCCATAGACTGGGGGAAAATAGTTGCAATCATGTATCCAACAAAGGGCTTGTGTCCTGAATATATACAGAACTTTAAAAACTCAAGAAAACAAACAGGTTGATGAAAAATAAGCAAGATATTTGATGAGACACGTCACCAAAAGTTATGTGAATGGAAAATAAGCACATGAAAAGATGCTCAATGTCATTAGTCATTAGAGAAACATAAAACCACAAGAGATACCACTACAAACCTGTTAGCTAAAATGAAAATGATTGACCATACTAAGTGTTGGTGGGCATGTGGGAGAACTGAAACTTGGGAATATAAAATGATCCCACTGCTTTGGAATACAGGTAAAAAGTTAAAACAATCATACGCCTACCGCATGACCCAGTCATTCCACTCCGAGTATTCACCAAGAAAAATACAAGCATATGTCCATACAAAGATTTAAGCACGAATGTTTATAATGGCTTCATTTGTAATTGCCAAAAACTGAAAATAGCCTAAAATGTCCATCAATAGGTGAATGGATAAACAAATCGTTTTATAAGCATATAATAGAATACTACTGAACAATAAAAGGGAATGAACTAATAGGTTCATAAGACGACGTGGATAAATTTCAAAATAATTATGCTAAGTGAAAGAAGCCAGACAAAAAGAGTACATGTATTTTGATTCTACTTATGTAAAAAACTGGAAAATACAAACTAATCTATCGTAACAGAAAGAACAGTGGTTGCAGGGATGAGCAAAAGGGAATCATAACAAAAAGATAGGAAGAAACGTTTTGTGAATGATATTACATCAAAATCTATTAAAACTTGTGCTCTTTAAGTATGTGCAGTTTATGTCAGTTATACCTCAGTAAGGTGTTAAAGATGAGGAAGGAAGCAAAATGGTTTGATATATTTTTTAAATTTCTAGTTGGCATAAAATATTAAAGAACTTTCAACATGACTCTTAAACATGTATAGTATGGTTTAATTTGTATAAAACTGGACACCTCTGTTTGTATATGTATACAAATATATCCAGGAAGATGATCATCAGAATGTCAATAGTTTATCTGAGTGGCAGGATTTCAGATGACTTTTTTCTTCCTTCTTTTATACTTGTTATGCTTTAAGTTTTTTACAGTGGACATGTATAGTTCTAATCAGACAAAGCAGTGAAGTTGTTTGAAAAGAAAAATAAAGACCACCATAAGAAGCTTTATCTTAGTTATCTTTATTCACTTTTTAATATCTTGATATTCTTACCTGCAAGAATGGTTATACTTTTTACTAAAGGAAAAAGTTTTCTTTAATGTGGCGATTATGTTTCAGAAAACCTTGTTAGAGGTTGAAAGAGATCTGAAAAATTCTGAACCTGCATCTGAGACTCAAACCAAAGGGAAAAGGATGGTTATTCAGGAAGTAGAAAACTCAGAAGATGAAAATGAAAAGGACAGTGGAAGAAAACATGAAGATGGCATTGGAGATAACAGTAAGACATCTTTTCTCTTTGGTTTATGCAAAAAAAAAAAAAAAACCCTATCTTGTTATATGATGAGCTGGCTCAAATTTTCTCTTTGTACAGAAATTCTTAGTCTACCAAATTTTTCTAGCCTTTACCTTGTAAGTCTACAAGCAGGTTTTTCCTTCATCTTTTTCTTAACACAGCTCATTTCTTTTTCTTTTCTTTTCTTATTGCAGTATAATTGACTTATTATGTTAGTTTCAGGTGTACAACATAATGATTCAATATTTGTATGTATTGTGAAATTATTACCACGATAAGTCTAGTTAAAATCTTTTTCTTGGGGCTTCCCTGGTGGCGAAGTGGTTGAGAGTCCGCCTGCCGATGCAGGGGACACGGGTTCGTGCCCCGGTCCAGGAAGATCCCACATGCCGCAGAGTGGCTAGGCCTGTGAGCCATGGCCTCTGGGCCTGTGCGTCCAGAGCCTGTGCCCTGCAAAGGGAGAGGCCACAACAGTGAGAGGCCTGCATACCGTAAAAAAAATCTTTTTCTTAATACAATCTCGCAAGCCCATTTTTCTTCATAATCTGACATCTTTTCTAGTGCTCAATTTAATTCCTGATTATCACCTTTAAACACAAATGGCTGCCTCTGTGACACCATTTGCAAGTTAACCTTATGTCCATCTCTTAGATGATTGTTTTATATATAGCTACTTGGTTGCAAACAAATATCTTGGCTTCAAAGGGGTTGTTTGCCTAAAAATGAATGCACTGTTGGAATGCCCTGTAGCTATGCGTGCCTCTCAATTTTTTTTAAAAATATGCAATTTCACTTTTGATGTAATTTTAAAAAAAAGAATCTAGACTATATAAAGCTTAATCTTCATAATATAAGACAATGAAAATTACATCAACTTTAAGGGGAAAAAAATCTGCCTTTTCATTTGACCAGGGGGGAAAAGTTTTTCTTTTTTCTTGAGAGCCCCTGAGCAACTGAAGGGGAAATGTCAGCTCTGAAAATCATTCACAGGTAAAAACCAACTTTAAGTAATTTGACAGAATATTTTATTTTAGGGAAATATAAAATGTTCAAGTCATTCAACTTTAAAGAAAGAACAAGGAGTATAAGTTTGTTTTCATTCGTGGCAAAATATATAGTGTAAAATATGTACATCAGCTTAAAATATGACCAGTTAAGCTAGGATAAAGAAAAAAGCACAGAAAAGAAGGGGGAAAGAGATGAGGCAGAGTAGAGCACCCAAGAAAGATGGAAAAGAAAGTGAGAGCATCAAAGAGATAAAAAGGAGAGTTTAAGGTAAGCAGCTTTTCAAGGATTGAGGCTCACCTTTTTTTTCTTAAATAAATTTATTTATTTATTTATTTTTGGCTGTGTTAGGTCTTTGTTGCTGCATGCGGGCTTTCTTAAGTTGCGGCGAGCGTGGGCTCCTCTTCATTGAGGTGCATGGGCTTTTCATTGTGGCGGCTTCTCTTGTTGCCAAGCACGGGCTCTAGGCACACAGGCTTCAGTAGTTGTGGCACACGGGCTCAGTAATTGTGGCTTGCTGGCTCCAGAGCGCAGGCTCAGTAGTTGCCGCGCACGGGTTTAGCTGCTCCACGGCATGTGGGATCTTCCCGGACCAGGGATTGAACCCGTGTCTCTTGCATTGGCAGGCGGATTCTTAACCACTGCGCCACCCAGGGAAGTCCCGATTGAGGCTCACCTTTAAGCAAGTTCTGGGAGCAAATGTTTTTCTTATGTTTATATTTAGCTTAAAGATAATTAGCCAAGCATCCTACAATTAAAGGAAATCATTTAAAATCTTATCTGGAACAAGATATAATATAAACTGTATCAATTGCCACTATTTTAAAATTATTTTTTAAAATTTACATACAGTAAAAATGGACTTTTTGGTATACAGTTCTAACACGTGTATAATTTCATGTAACAGCCACCACCGTCAGGATCCAGAACAATTTTATCACAAATTGTTGGCTAAAGGAAGGCAAAAAAGAACACCTCTTTTTGCTTTCCTTTTAGCCAAACCCTTCTATCACCCCAAGCCTTGGTAGCCGTTGATCTATTCTCTGTTCCTGTAGTTTCACCTTTTCCAGAATGTCATATAAATGGAATCAGAGAGTATATAACCTTTTGAGACTAGCTTCCTGCACTTAGTGTAATGTCACTGAGATTCATTCATGTAGTTGCATGTATCTTTGATTTATTCCTTTTTATTACTGAGTAATACACCATTATATGGATATACTGCAGCTTGTTTATCCTTTCATTTGTTGAAGGACATTTGGGTTTTTTCCAGTATTTGGTATTTATGAATAGAGCTGCTATTAATATTCATGCACAGGTTTTTGGGTGAACGTACGTTTTCATTTCTCTGGGGTAAATACCAAGAGTGGGACTGCTGGCTCATATGGCAAGTGTATGTTTAACTTTATAAAAAATCTCCAGACTGTTTTTCCAGAATGGTGGTACCATTTTTCATTCCCATTAGCAACACATGAGAGTTCTAGCTGTTTCACATTCTTGCCAGCATTTGGTATTTTATTTAAAAAAATTTTTTAGCCATTTTATTAGGTGTATAGTGGTTTCTCACTGTGGTTTTAATTTGCATTTTACTATTGGCTAGTGATGTTGAACATTTTTTCTTGTGCTTATTTGCCATGTCTATATCACTTTTGGTAAAGTATCTGTTGAAATTATTCCACCAGTTTTTAAAGTTGGGTTGTTGATTTCTTACTGTTGAATTTTGAGAGTTCTTTTCATATTTTTGATACAAGTCCTTTGTTAGATATGAGATCTGCAAATATTTTTTCCCTACTTGTAGCTTGTTTTTTCTCATTCTTTTATCAGTGTCTTTCACAGAAAAAATGGGTATTAGTTTGATTAGAGTCCAGTTTATCAAAATTTTTTAATGGGCTGGTGATTTGGTGTCATATCTTAATGCTTTGACTAAGCTAAAATCATGAGGATTTTCTCCTGTTTTCCTTTAAAAGTTCCGTAGTTTTATACTTATGTACCATTCTGAGTTAATTTTTTTATTGAGGTATAACTGACATATAACATTCTATTAGTTTCAGGTGTACAACATGATTCAATAGTTGTATATATTGTGAAGTAATTGCCACAATAAGTCTAGTTAAAAACCATCACCATAATAGTTAAAAAATTTTTTTCTTGTGATGAGAACTTTTAAGATCTCTTTCAGCAAGTTTCAAATATATAATAGAGTATTATTAACTCTAGTCACTATGCTGTACGTTACATCCCCATGACTTATTTTATAACTGGAAGTTTGTGCCTTTTGATTCCCTTCACCCATTGCACACGTGTGCACATGTACACACACACACAGAAACACACACACACACACAGATATGCCTCTGGCAACTATCAGTCTGTTCTCTATGAGCTTGGTTTGGTTTTTCTTTTTAGATTCCACATATAAATGAGATCATGTGGTGTTTATCTTTCTCTGTCTGACTTATTTCACTTAGCCATACTGAGTTAATTTTTCTATGAAGTGTGAGGATTAGATTGAGTTTCAATTTTTTGCATATGGATGTCCAATTGTTCCAAAACCATTTGATGAAAACTATCCTTACTCCTTTGGACTGCCTTTGCACCTTTGTAAAAAAAATCAGTTGGCCATATTTGTGTAGCCAATAGAATCTAACGCTGGGTTCAGTTCTTCTCCACTGACCTATGTGTCTGTCCCTTTGTCAATACCACACTATATCGAGTGCTGTAGTTTTATAGTAAGTCTTAAAATCAGGTAGTGTGATTCCTTCAGCTTTATTTTTTTTTTCAAAATAGTTTGGCTATTCTAGTTCCTTTGCCTTTCACATAGTTTTAAAATCAGGTGTTTTTCAATTTTATTTTATTTTTCACATGCTGCATTCCTCCAACTTCTCTTAATATTCAAGTATATTCCTTTATTACATAAAATCACTTAACAGTCACATATATTTGATGACTATTTTACCACAAGCCTGTTTGTTATATTACTAAAATCTATATTTCTACTCACTGCAAAACACAAGGAATTTCCCACTGTATATCACTATAGTATATAGTAGAGTATAATTGGACAGCAAATATGAGGTAGTTAAATCAGTTCTTTTATACCTAAAAAAAGTCATGCTGGGAATTTGATTGGAACTGCATTGAATTTATAAATCAATATAGGGAAGAAATGACTATATGGATTTTTAACTATATGGATTTTTCCAATCCATGAACATGGTATATCTCTCCATGAACATGGTATATCTCTCCACTTATTTAGGTCTTCTTTGATTTATTTCATTAGTGTTTTTTAAGTTTTCAGCACACAGATACTGCACATACTTTGACAAATTTATACTTACGTATTTAGATTTTTTGGAGCTATTGTAAAGAATATTTTTTTAATTTCAGAAAATTGAAAATTGAATTGTTCATTGCTAGAATATGAAAATATCATTTATTTTAAAAAATATGTTGACCTTGTATCTTGCAGTCTTGCTAACTCACTGATAAGTTCCAGGATTCTTTTTGTAGACTCCTTGGAATTTTTTTCATAGACAATTACATGGTCTGCAGATAAGAACAGTTTTATTTTTCTAATTTCCAATCTATACCTCTTTTCTTTCTTTTTCTTACTTTATTGAACTGGCTAAGGGCTATGGTGTTGAATAAACATGGTGAGAGTGAACAACCATGAGCTTTGTTCTTAATCTTAGAGGGCAAGCATTCAGTCTTCCGTCATTAAGTTTTCTGTTAACTGTGGGTTTTTGAGAGATGGGCTTCATCAAATTAAGGAAGTAACTTTCTATTTCTACATGACTGTGACTTTTAATCTCAAATTGATGTGAACTTTTCATCTCAAATTGATGTAAACTTTTCAAATACTTTTTCTGCAGAAATTGATTTGATCATGTGGTTTTTCTTCTGTAATCTGTTAGTATATTGGATTATGTTGACTGATTTTCAAAAGTTGAGCTAGCCTTGAATTCTTGGGATAAACCCCATCAATCATCATGTATTATTCTTTTCAGGATTTTGTCTGTTATTATCTTGTTGATGATTTTTGCATCTATGTTCATGAGAGACATTGGACTATAGTTTTTCTTTTTTTTTGTACTGTACATGTCTGGTTTTGGTATCAGGATAATGGCAACGTCGGAAAAGTTGGGAGCTGGAATGTGCTTCCACCACTTCTGTTTTCTGAAAGAGATTGTGTAGAATTGATATTACTTCTTTTAAAATTTGGTAGAATTTGCCAGTGAAATCATCTGGGCCTGGAGGTTCTTTTGTGAAAGATTTAAAATTACAAATTAAATTTCTTTAGTAGACATACAACTGTTTAGGTTATCTGTGTTTTTCTTCAGTGAATCCTGAGTTTAGTAGTTTCAAAAAAATTGGTCCATTTCATCCAAGTTGTTGAATTTATAAGCACAGTTCACAGTACTCCCTTATAGCTTTAATGTCTGATTGACCTGTAGTGATATACTCTTTTCCTGAGAGTGGCGATTTGTGTTTTCTGTCTTTTTTGTTTGTCAGTCTAGTTCGAGGTTTATCAATGTTATTGATTTTTTCAAATGTCTCATTGATTTTTCTCTGCTTTTTTAAAAAAATATCTTTATTGGAGTATAATTGCTTTACAATGCTGTGTTAGTTTCTGCTTTATAACACAGTGAATCAGCTATACATATACATATATCCCCATATCTCTTCCCTCTTGCATCTCCCTCCCACCCTCCCTATCCCACCCCTCTAAGTGGTCACAAAGCACAGAGTTGATCTCCCTGTGCTATGCGCTTGCTATCCACTAGCTATTGATTTTATATTTGGTAGTATATATATGTCCATGCCACTCTCTCACTTTGTCCCATCTTACCCTTACCCCTCCCCATGTCCTCAAATCCATTCTCTAGTAGGGCTGCGTCTTTATTCCTGTCCTGCCCCTAGGTTCTTCATAACCTTTTATTTTTTTTTTTAGATTCCATATATATGTGTTAGCATATGGTATTTGTCTTTCTCTTTCTGACTTACTTCACTCTGTATGACAGACTCTAGGTCCATCCACTTCACTACAAGTAACTCAATTTTGTTTCTTTTTATGGCTGAGTAATATTCCATTGTATATATGTGCCACATCTTGTTTATCCATTCATCTGTCGATGGACACTTAGGTTGCTTCCAAGTCCTGGCTATTGTAAATAGAGCTGCAATGAACACTGTGGTACATGACTCTTTTTTTTTTTTTTAACATCTTTATTGGAGTATAATTGCTTTACAATGGTGTGTTAGTTTCTGCTTTATAACAAAGTGAATCAGTCATACATAAACATATGTTCCCATATGTCTTCCCTCTTGCGTCTCCCTCCCTCCCACCCTCCCTATCCCACCCCTCCAGGCTGTCACAAAGCACCGAGCCAATACCCCTGTGCCATGCGGCTGCTTCCCACTAGCTATCTACCTTACTACGTTTGTTAGTGTGTATATGTCCATGACTGTCTCTCGCCCTGTTACAGCTCACCCTTCCCCCTCTCCATAACCTCAAGTCCGTTCTCTAGGAGGTCTGTGTCTTTATTCCTGCCTTACCCCTAGGTTCTTCATGACATTTTTTTTCTTAAATTCCATATATATGTGTTAGCATACGGTATTTGTCTTTTTCTTTCTGACTTACTTCACTCTGTATGACAGACTCTAGGTCTACCCACCTCATTACAAATAGCTCAGTTTCGTTTCTTTTTATGGCTGAGTAATATTCCATTGTATATATGTGCCACATCTTCTTTATCCATTCATCCAAAGATGGGCACTTAGGTTGTTTCCATCTCCAGGCTATTGTAAATAGAGCTGCAGTGAACACTGTGGTACATGACTCTTTTTGAAATACGGTTTTCTCAGGGTTTATGCCCAGTAGTGGGATTGCTGGGTCATATGGTAGTTCTATTTTTAGTTTTTTAACGAACCTCCATACTGTTCTCCTTAGTGGCTGTATCAATTTACATTCCCACCAACAGTGCAAGAGGGTTCCCTTTTCTCCACCCCCTCTCCAGCATTTATTGTTTGTAGATTTTTTGATGATGGCCATTCTGACTGGTGTGAGGTGATACCTCATGGTAGTTTTGATTTGCATTACTCTGTTGATTACTGATGTTGAGCATTCTTTCATGTGTTTGTTGGCAATATATATATCGTCTTTGGAGAAATGTCTATTTAGGTCCTGCCCATTTTTGGATTGGGTTGCTTGTTTTTCTGATATTCAGCTGCATGAGCTGCTTGTAAATTTTAGAGATTAATCCTTTGTCATTTGCTTCATTAGCAAATATTTTCTCCCATTCTGAGGGTTGTCTTTTGGTCTTGTTTATGGTTTCCTTTGCTGTGCAAAAGCTTTTAAGTTTCATTAGGCCCCATGTGTTTATTTTTGTTTTTATTTCCATTTCTTTAGGAGGTGGGTCAAAAAGGATCTTGCTGTGATTTATGTCATAGAGTGTTCTGCCTATGTTTTCTTCTAAGAGTTTGATAGTGTCTAGCCTTACATTTGGGTCTTTAATTCATTTTGAGTTTATTTTTGTGTATGGTGTTAGGGAGTGTTCTAATTTCATTTATTTTTACATGTAGCTGCCCAGTTTCCCAAAACCACTTATTGAAGAGGCTGTCTTTTCTCCATTGTATATTCTTGCCTCCTTTATGAAAGATAAGGTCACCATATGTGCATGGGTTTACCTCTGGGCTTTCTATCCTGTTCCATTGATCTACATTTCTGATTTCGTGCCAGTACCATACTCTCTTATTTACTGTAGCTTTGTAGTATAGTCTGAAGTCAGGGAGCCTGATTCATCCAGCTCCGTTTTTCTTTCTCAAAATTGCTTTGGCTCTTCGGGGTCTTTTGTGTTTTATACAAATTGTGCAATTTTTTGTTCAGGTTCTGTGAAAAATGCCAGTGGTAGTTTGATAGGAATTGCATTGAATCTGTAGATTGCTTTGGTAGTATAGTTATTTTTACAATGTTGGTTCTTCCAATCCAAGAACATGGTATATCTCTCCATCTATTTGTATCATCTTTAATTTCTTTCATCAGTGTCTTATAGTTTTCTTCACACAGGTCTTTTCTCTCCTTAAGTAGGTTTATTCCTAGGTGTTTTATTCTTTTGTTGCCATGGTAAATGGGAGTGTTTCCTTAGATTTTTCATTAGTGTATAGGAATGCAAGAGATTTCTGTGCATTAATTTTATATCCTGCTAGTTTACCAAACTCATCGATTAGCTCTAGCAGTTTTCTGGTAGCATCTTTAGGATTCTCTATGTATATTATCGTGTCATCTGCAAACAGTGAAAGCTTTACTTCTTCTTTACCCATATGGATTCCTTTTATTTCTTTTTCTTCTCTGATTGCTGTGGCTAAAACTCCAAAACTATGAATAATAGTGGTGAGGGTGGGCAACCTTGTCTTGTTCCAGATCTTAGTGGAAATGGTTTCAGTTCGTCACCATTGAGGACGACGTTGGCTGTGGGTTTGTCATGTATGGCCTTTATTATGTTGAGATAAGTTCCATCTATGCTTACTTTTGGAGGGTTTTTATCATAAATGCGTGTTGAATTTTGTCGATAGCTTTTTCTGCATCTGTTGAGATGGTCCTATGGTTTTTCTCCTTCAATTTGTTAATATGGTGTATCACATTGATTGATTTGCATATATAGAAGAATCCTTGCATTCCTGGGATAACCCCACTTGATCATGGTGTACAATCCTTTTAATGTGCTGTTGGATTCTGTTTGCTAGTATTTTGTTGAGGATTTTTGCATCTGTGTTCATCAGTGATATTGGCCTGTAGTTTTCTTTCTTTGTGACATCTTTGTCTGGTTTTGGTATCAGGGTGATGGTGGCCTTGTAGAATGAGTTTGGGAGTGTTCTTCCCTCTGGAGAATAGGTGTTACCTCTTCTATAAATGTTTGATAGAATTTTCCTGTGAAGCCATCTGGTCCTGGGCTTTTGTTTGTTGGAAGATTTTTAATCACAGTTTCAATTTCAGTGCTTGTGATTGGTCTGTTTATATTTTCTGTTTCTGCCTGGTTCAGTCTCAGAAGGTTGTGCTTTTCTAAGAATTTGTCCATTTCTTCCAGGTTGTCCTTTTTATTGGCATATATTTCCCTGTAGTAATGTCTCATGATCCTTTGTATTTCTGCAGTGTCAGTTGTTACTTCCCCTTTTTCATTTTTAATTCTATCGATTTTAGTGTTCTCCCTTTTTTTCTAGATGAGTCTGGCTAATGGTTTATCAATTTTGTTTATTTTCTCAAAGAACCAGCTTTTAGTTTTATTGATCTTTGCTATCGTTTCCTTCATTTCTTTTTCATTTATTTCTGATCTGATCTTTATGATTTCTTTCCTTCTGCTAACTTTGGGGATTTTTGTTATTCTTTCTCTCTAATTGCTTTAGTTTAAGGTTAGGTTGTTTATTTGAGATGTTTCTTGTTTCTTAAGGTAGTATTGTATTACTATAAACTTCCCTCTTAGTACTGATTTTGCTGCATCCCATAGGTTTAGTGTCATCGTGTTTTCACTGTCATTTGTTTCTAGGTTTTTTTTTTTTTTTTGCAATAACTGGGCCTCTCACTGTCGCGGCCCCTCCCGTTGTGGAGCACAGGCTCTGGATGCACATGCCCAGCGGCCATGGCTCACGGACCCAGCCGCTCCACGGTATGTGGGATCTTCCCGGACCAGAGCACGAACGCATGTCCCCTGCATCTGCAGGCGGACTCCCAACCACTGCGCCACCAGGGAAGCCCGTTTTTAGGTATTTTTTTGATTTCCACTTTGATTTCTTCAGTGATCTCTTGGTTATTAAGCAGTGTATTGTTTAGCCTCCATGTGTTTGTATTTTTTACAGATTTTTTCCTGTAATTGATATCTAGTCTCATAGCATTTTGGTCGGAAAAGTTACTTGTATGATTTCAATTTTCTTAAATTTACCAAGACTTGATTTGTGACCCAGGGTATGATCTATCCTGGAGAATGTTCCATGAGCACTTGAGAAGAAAGTATATTCTCTTGTTTTTGATAGGAATGTCCTATAAATATCAATTAAGTCCATCTTGTTTAATGTATCATTTAATGCTTGTGTTTCCTTATTTATTTTCATTTTGGATGGTCTTTCCATTGGTGAAAGTGGGGTGTTAAAGTCCCCTACTATGATTGTGTTACTGTCGATTTCCCCTTTTATGGCTGTTAGCATTTGCCTTATGTATTGAGGTGCTCCTATGTTGGGTGCATAAATATTTACAATTGTTATATCTTTTTCTTGGATTGAGCCCTTGATCATTATGTAGTGTCCTTCTTTGTTTCTTATAACAGTCTTTATTTTAAAGTCTATTTTGTCTGATATGAGAATTGCTACTGCAGCTTACTTTTGATTTCCATTTGCATGGAAGATATTTTTCCATCCCCTCACTTTCAGTCTGTATGTGTCCCTAGGTCTGAAGTGGGTCTCTTGTAGACAGCATATATACGGGTTTTGTTTTTTTATCCATTCAGCCAGTCTGTGTCTTTTGGTTGGAGCATTTAATCCATTTACATTTAAGGTAATTAGCGATATGTATGTTCCTATTACCATTTTCTAAAATTTGCGTTTGTTAGTGTAGGTCTTTCCCTTCTCCTGTGTTTCCTGCCTAGAGAAGTTCGTTGACCATTTGTTGTAAGGCTGGTTTGGTGGTGCTGAATTCTCTTAGCTTTTGCTTGTCTGTAAAGGTTTTAATTTCTCTATCAAATCTAAATGACATTCTTGCTAGGTAGAGTAATCTTGATTGTAGGTTTTTCCCTTTCATCACTTTAAATATGTCCTGTCACTCCCTTCTGGCTTGAAGAGTTTCTGCTGAAAGATTAGCTGTTAACCTTATGGGGAGTCCCTTGTATGTTATTTGCTGCTTTTCCCTTGCTGCTTTTAATATTTTTGCTGTGTATTTAATTTTTGATAGTTTGATTAATATGTGTCTTGGCATGTTTCTCCTTGCATTTATCCTGTATCGGACTCTCTGCGCTCCCTGGACTTGATTAACTATTTCCTTTCCCACGTTAGGGAAGTTTCAACTATAATGTCTTCAGGTATTTTCTCAGTCCCTTTCTTTTTCTTTTGTTCTCCTGGGACCCCTATAATTTGAATGTTGGTGTGTTTAATGTTGTCACATAGGTCTCTGAGACTGTCCTTAATTCTTTTCATTTTTTTTTCTTTATTGTGCTCTGAAGTAGTTATTTCCACTATTTTATCTTCCATGTTACTTATCCATTCTTCTTCCTTAGTTATTCTACTATTGATTCCTTCTAGAGAATTTTAAGTTCATTTATTGTGTTGTTCATCATTGTTTGTTTGCTCTTTAGTTCTTCTAGGTCCTTGTTAAACATTTCTTTTATTTTCTCCATTCCATTTCCAATATTTTGGATCATCTTTAGTATCATTACTCTGAATTCTTTTTCAGGTAGACTGCCTATTTCTTCTTCATTTGTTTGGTCTGGTGGGTTTTTTACCTTGCTCCTTCATGTGCTGTGTGTTTCTCTGTCTTCTTATTTTGCTTAACTTATTGTGTTCGGGGTCTCCTTTTTGCAGGCTGCTGGTTCGTAATTCCCGTTGTTTTTGGTGTCTGCCTTCAGTGGCTAAGGTTGGTTCAGTGGGTTGTTTAGGCTTCCTGGTGAAGGGGAATGGTGCCTGTGTTCTGGTGGATGAGGCTGGATCTTGTCTTTCTCGTGGGCAGCTCCGCGTCTGGTGGTGTGTTTTGGTGTGTCTGTGACCTTATTATGATTTTAGGCAGCCTTTCTGGTAGTGGGTGGCGTTGTGTTACATCTTGCTAGTTTCTTGGCATAGGGTGTCCAGCACTGGAGTTTGCTGGTCGTTGAGTGGAGCTGGGTCTTGGCGCTGAGATGGAGATCTGTGGGTGATTTTTGCCATTTGATATTACATGGAGCTGGGAGGTCTCTGGTGGACCAATGTCCTGAACTCGGCTCTCCCACCTCAGAGGCACAGGCCTGACGCCCGGCCAGGGCACCAAGACACTGGCATCCACACGGCTCAGAATAAAAGGGAGAATAAAGGAAAGAAAGAAAGTGATATAAAATCAAGTTGTAAAATAAAAAATAATTATTAAAAATAAAAAAAATTTTTAAAGTAAAAAAAAAACAAAGCAAAGAAAGAAAGAACAGAGCAACCAAACCAGAAAATAAATCCAGCAATGATAAAAGTGCTAAAAACCATGTTTAAAAAAAAAAGGAAAAGGGCAGACGGAACCCTAGGATAAATGGTAAAAGCAAAGCTATACAGACAAAATCACACAAAGATGCATACACATACACACTCACAAAAAGAGAAAAAGGAAATATATATATATATATATATATCATTGCTTCCGAAGTCCACTGCCTCAATTTGGGATGATTCATTGTCTTTTCAGGTATTCCACAGATGCAGGGTACATCAGGTTGATTGTGGAAATTTAATCCACTGCTCCTGAGGCTGCTGGGAGAGATTTCCCTTTCTCTTCTTTGTTTGCACAGCTCCTGGGGTTCACCTTTGGATTTGGCCCCGCCTCTGCATGTAGGTTGCCTGAGGGCATCTGTTCTTCGCTTATACAGGACGGGGTTAAAGGAGCAGCTGATTGGGGGCTCTGGCTCACTCAGGCCAGGGGAACAGATGGGTACAGAATGCGGGGCAATCCTGTGGCAGCAGAGGCTGGCATGACGTTGCAACAGCCTGAGTCGTGCCGTGTGTTCCCCCAGGGAAGTTGTCCCTGGATCATGGGACCCTGGCAGTTGCGCGCTGCACAGGCTCCTAGGAGGGGTGGTGTGGATAGTGACCTGTGCTCGCACACAGGCTTCTTGGTGGCTGCAGCAGCAGCCTTAGCGTCTCATGCCCGTCTCTTGGGTCTGCACTGATAGCCATGGCTCACACCCATCTCTGGAGCTTGTTTCGGCAGTGCTCTGAATCCCCTCTCCTTGCGCACCGCGAAACAACAAGGCAAGAAAAAGTCTCTTGCCTCTTTGGCAGTTCTTTCCCCACCAGACTCCTTCCCGGCTAGCTGTGGCGCACTAGCCCCCTTCAGGCTGTGTTCATGCTGCCAACCCCAGTTCTCTCCCTGGGATCTGACCTCCGCAGCAGGATCCTCAGCTCCCAGCCCCCACCCGTCCTGGCGGGTGAGCAGACAAGCCTCTCGGGCTGGTGACAGCTGGTTGGCACTGATCCTTTGTGCAGGAATCTGTCTGCTTTGCCCTCTGCACCCCTGTTGCTGCGCTCTCCTCTGTGGTTCCGAAGCTTCCCCCCGTCACCCCCGTCTTTTGCCAGTGACGGGGCTTCGTAGTGTGTGGAAACCTTTCCTCCTTTACAGCTCCGTCCCACTGGTACAGGTCCCATCCCTATTTTTTGTCTCTGTTTTTTCTTTTTTCTTTTGCCCTACCCAGGTATGTGGGGAGTTTCTTGCCTTTTGGGAGGTCTAAGGTCTTCTACCAGTGTTCAGTAGGTGTCCTGTAGGAGTTGTTCCACATGTAGATGTATTTCTGATGTATTTGTGGGTGGGAAGGTGATCTCCACGTCTTAGTCTTTCACCATCTTAAAGTTCTCCTCACTTCTCTGCTTTTTTATATTTTTCAGTTTCATTGATTTCTGCTCTTTATCATTTCCTTCTTTTTGTTTGTTATGGGTTTATTTTTCTTCTCTTTCTCTAAGATAGTTTCTCAAATGGAAGCTTAGAATGTTGATTTGAAACTTTTTTCCCTAACATAAGCATTTGATGCTATGCTTTCTTCTAAGTGTGGCATTAGCTGCATCCCATACATTTTGATATGTTGTATTCTCATGGTCATTCAACTGGAAATATTTTCTAATTTCCTTCAAGGCTCCCTCTTTGACCCATATGGCATATTTAATTTCCAAATTTTTGAGACATCAGTAATCTTTCTGTTATTGATTTAAAGTTTACCTCCATGTTATACAGTAGAAACTAACACACCATTGTAAAGGAGTTATACTCCAATAAAGATGTTAAATTTTTTTTAATAAAAAAATTTTAAAAAGAATGGAAATAAAAAAATAAAAATAAAAACCTGTAAAGTTTACCTGCGTTAAGGTCAGAGAATACACTTTGTGTTACATTATTACTTTCAAATTTGTTGAGGCTTTTTTTTTATGACATAGGATGTATTATTTCTTGATGCAGATTCCACGTGCCCTTGAAAAGAATGTTATTCTGCTGTTTTTTGGTGGAGTGTTTTATAAATGTCAATTAAATTAAGTTGGTTGATGGTGCTGCTTAGTTCTTTATCCTTGCTGATTTTGTTTACTTGTTATATTCCTTACTTTCATATTCCTTATTGAGGAGTATTGTTGTCTACAGTTGTGGATTTGTCCATTTCTCTTTTTAGTTGTACCAGTTTTTGCTTCATGTGTCTTGAGGCTCTGTTGTTAGAAATATTCACGTTTAGGATTTCTGTGACTTGTTGGTCAGTTGATCCTTTTATCATTATATAATGTTTCTCTATCTTTGGTAATTTTACTTGCTTTTAAGTCTGCTTTGTCTGACAGTAATATAGCTATTTCAGCTCTCTTTGGATTAATATTTTCACAGTATATATTTTCCTAGGCTTTTACTTTAACCTACCTATATAATTAAGGTGGTTTTCTATTAGACAGTAAATAGTTGGGTCTTGTTTTTAATCTTACTATCTCTTGTCTTATAACTGGTATATGTACACCATTTACAATTAATTATTGATGTTTGTAGTAGGTCTAACATTGTATTATTTGTTTTTCTGTTCCTTTGTTTTTTTCCAACTTTTTTTCTTTTATACCTTCTTTTGAGTTATTTAAATATTGTTTAGTTTTACATTTTAAAATATTGATTGTGTTTTTTACTGTATTTCTTTGTACATCCTTTTAATGGTCCCACTAGGAATTTATATATACATACTTAACTTTCCACATTTTACTTAGAATTAATATTTTACCACTTCCAGTGGAATGTAAAAAAAAAATCTTACCACCAAATCAGTCCCTTTATCCACTGTCTTTATGTTGTAGTTATCATGTGTTATATCTACGTTCATTGGTATTCCCATTAGACAATGTTATGCTTTCTGCTTTCAACCTCTCTACATTTTTTAAAGAATTTAAGAGGAGAAAAAACCAGTCCTTTATTTACTCAGATATTTGTCATTTCTACTGTTCTTCCTTCATTCCTAATGGTACATGTTTCTTCCTGCTATCATCTCCTTTACACATGAAGTATTTCCTTTAGCATTTCTTTTAAAGAATGTCTGCTAGAGATGAATTCTCTTAGTTTTCCTTCACTGAGGATGTCTTTATTTCACCTTCATTTCTGAAGGATATTTTTGCGGGATATAGAATTATTATATAGACAGTCCTTTGTTTCAGCGTTTTAAACATTTTGCCTTGCTGCCTTCTATCCTTCATGATTCTGATGAGAAATCCATTGTTATTCAAATTGTTGTTCCCCTATATTTGATGCATTGTTTTCCTCTGGATGCTTTCAAGACTTTTTCCTTTGTTTTTATTTTTTTATTTTTATTATTTTTATTTTTTTTATTTTTATTTTTTTTATTTTTATTTTTTTGCGGTACGCAGGCCTCTCACTGTTGCAGCCTCTTCTGTTGCGGAGCACAGGCTCCGGACACACAGGCTCAGCAGCCATGGCTCACAGGCCCAGCCGCTCCGCAGCATGTGGGATCTTCCCAGACTGGGGCATGAACCCGTGTCCCCTGCATCGGCAGGTGGACTCTCAACCACTGTGCCACCAGGGAAGCCCTGTTTTTATTTTTTAGCAGTTTGATTATCATATGTCTTGATGTGCATTTCTTTGAATTTATCCTTTTGGAGTATGCTGAGATTCTTGAATCTATAAGTTCATGTCTTTGCCACATTTGTGAAGTTGTCAGCGCTAAGTTCTTCAAAGTTTTTTCTGGACAACACTATTTTTCCTTTCCTACTGGGACTATTGTGACACAATTGTTAGACCATTTGGTATTGTCCTACAAGACTTTGAGGCTCTGTTCTTTTTTTCCCCCAGTTATTTTTCCTCTCTCTTGTTAAGATTGAGAAATTTCTCTTGATCTATATATTCAAGTTCACTGACCTTTTCCTCTCATCTCAATTGTATTATTGTAGCCATTTGGTGAATTTTTTTATCTTGGTTATTGTATTTTTCCATTGTAATGTTTCCAATGGTTCTTTTTTTTTGAAATCTTCTATTTTTCAGCAAAACTCTTTAATCTTTCTATTCATTTTAAGAGTGTTTGCCTGTATTTCTTGGAGCATGGTTAGTATTGCCACTTTAAAGTCTTTGTTTGAGAATTCATAACATCTGGTTATCCAGGGTTTAGTATTACTTAATTGCCTTTTTCTTTGCCACATGTTGAGATTTTCTTTATTCTTCACTTGTAAGGAATTTTGTACTGTATATTAGCAATTTTTAATATTATTATATGTGATTTTCAGTTTTGTTTAAATCTGATGGGGAACTTTTACTTTAAAGCAGTTAATCAATCTGGTTAGTTTTGGGTAACAGTTCTCCTACCTGACTTCCGTGGACTATGGTTCTAATGTCAGTTTAGTTTCAAAACCTTTGCAGCACTATTTGGATCTGTCCCACTTGTGTACCACCCCATGACCAACTGGGGCCTGGGTAATGGTTTCCCCCGGAATTCACTTCTCAAAATTTTTGGTAGGATGTTTAAGGTCAAATTTATGCACATGGATCACCTGGTAGGTAAGCTCATTTCAGTTACAATTTTATGCAATTGTTTTCTTAAGTTCCCTCCTCTCTGTGATTCTTCCCTACTCTTTCTGGATGCCAGATGTTTTCCTTCCTCTTCCTTTGGCTAGAAAGCCACACTTTAATTCTACTGTACACTTCCCATGACTATGTGCCTCCAGTAGTGAGCAGCAAGAGGAAAGAGAAAAGAAAAAAAGCAATGGGGATATCCTTGGGACCACAGTTTCTCTGACCAGAGATAAGAGTTCTCTCCCTCAAAGTTTTAGCTATCTACTTGGCTGCTACTGCAGCTGCTGAAGGATTGCCTAGGAGCTGGGATTGGAGAGAAAGGAAAAACAAAACAAACAAACAAACAAACAAATAGAAATAGGGAATTTCCCCGTAGGGGCCAACTATTTCTTTTTTTTCTTAAGATAAATAATAAAGGGGACCTCCTAAAGCTCTTTTTCTCCATACCCAGTGCAGTTTTGGGTTTTAAATTGACTTTGACCCAGGCTAGGAGATATCAGAGGAAAGAAAAATGAGAAACTCACTGCTGTTTGGGAGGTATTTCCAATTCTAGTTCCTTTCCCCAATCAGCCTGCTACCATTTACTTTTCAGCATCCTCATATAACTGCTCCATGAATTCTGTCCCAGGTTTTTAATTGTATTCAGTGTGAGAGACAGGGTGGATTATGTTTACTCCACCTTGACAGGAATTGCTCTTCTCACTACTTTTTTTTTGGGGGGGGGAACAATTAGCACACTTGAAGAACTGTGAAAGTGCTTTACTTATATTATTTCACTTAATCCGCAAGGAAGCTATAATATCCATACTTTTATAGATTAGGAAACAGAAGCTTAGAAAGGTTATTTGCCACATTTGCATAGGTTATAAGTCATATGGTTAGGATATGGCCCCAAATCTGTGAGATTCCAAAGTGTATCTCTTAAACATGGTTATTAGATACCAACTAAGGAAGTACAGGTTCTATAAAACCCAGGCTGAATATCACCGGGCTACACTGTCAAAGAAACAGATATAATTTGGTGTTTATCCACTCTTGTGCTGACGCTGTACTAAGAACTCTTATCAGAGGTTGAACATATGTTGAGAAACAAGTGGGTTAATGACTAATATGATCATTTTTGATTAAAGAATGGGCAGAGGAACTCAATAGACATTTTTCCAGAGAAGACATTTATATGGCCAACAGGTACATGAAGAGGTGCTCAACATCACTAATCATCAGGGAAATGCAAAGCAAAACCACAATGAGATATCACCTCACACCTATTTGAATGGCCATCAACAAGAAGACAAGAGAGATCACAAGTGTCAGTAAGGATATGGAGAAAAGGAAACTCTTGTACTATTGGTGGGAATATAACCACTATGGAAAACAGTATGGAGGTTCCTCAAAAAATTAAAAAATAGAACTACCATATGATCCAGCCATCCCACTTCTGGGTATATGTCCAAAAGAAATGAAATCACTATCTCGAAGAGATATCCATTGTTCCTTGCAGCATTATTCCCAATAACCAAGATATGGAAACAATCTAAGTGTCCACCAAAGGATGAATAAGTAAAGAAAGTGTGATACAAACACACACACAACACAGACACACACATGAACATTATTCAGACATAATAAAGAAGAAAATCCTGCCATTTGTGACAACATGGAGGGAACTTGAGGGTATTGTACTAAGTGAAATAAGTCAGACAGAGAAAAATACTCTATGATCCCACTTATGGTGTGGAATATTAAAAAAGCCAAATTCATAATAATAGAGAGTAGAATGGTGGTTTCTAGGGCGGAGGGGTTGGAGGTATTGGGGAGAAGTTGGTCAAAGGGTATAAACTTCCAGTTATAAGGTGAATAAGTTCTGGGGATTCAGTATAGCATGATGACTATAGTTAGCAATACTGTATTATATACTTGAAAGGTGCTAAGACAGTAGATCTTAAATATTTTTATTACAAAAGTAATAGTAGTTCTGTGATGGATGTATTAAGCAACCTTATTGTGGTAATCATTCTGCAGTATATATGTGTATCAAATCACCATACCGTACAACTTAAACAGTGTTATGTGTCAACTGCATCTCAATAAACATACTAAAATGCCCTCTTCACAAATAGAGATAAACAGCAAAGGGCTAATCAAAAATTAGTAACACATATGGTTCCATGATTAAAACTCTGAGTTAGGATTACTGTAGTGTAATATCACTTAACAGATTGTTATGTTTCTCTCTGAATTAGGTGGTTATCCCTAAGGTAAATCCCATAGGGAAGCAATATTCCCATTCAGATTTCCAAGCAGGCAGAGCTTTAAGAGAACCATTTCTGATCCTGTCACTTATGCCCGCCCCCCCCGTAATTATTTTGTAGATTAGGGAATATATAAAAGTATGCAAGATTCAGAAAACAAAAATGTCTTGATGAGGAAGGATATAAATTTTAAGACCAGTTAGTTCCCTTTTATCAGAAGCAAATCAAGATTAGGTAGGTTAAATGGCTGGAAGCCCAGAAGTAGTGCTTTTAGGATGAAGGAAGAACAATGGGACTATATTATGTTCATTTTTACCAAGTTCCATTGTTAGATAATATGTAAAAAGAGGTCCTGGAGCCTTGGACAAGACAGGAGAAATCCAAGTCACTTTTAGGAAAATAATGTGAAAGCCCAGAGGGAGGTTATCAAACTGGAATCTTTGCCTGTGGTTCCCCTCCCACCACATTCCAAGAAAGAATTCTTAGTCATTATGGGGTATGATGCAGGGAGCCCTGAAGACCATGAGAAAATGCAGCAATTAGTGTGCTCTATCCTTGGCTGATACTGCTGCTTCCCTGTGGGCTCCACCTGGGTTGGCCAGGCCCAGGTCATCCAGACTGAGGTAGAACATAACCAATGGGTTTAATCTCACAGCTGACAGTTACTGAGCACCTACTCTGTGTCAGGTACTGAGATAAGACAATTGATAGGCTTTCTTCACCTGTCCTTTTGAGGACTGCTATGAAGAAATACCTGTCCTCGCCAGGCTGATTGGATCTGAGATTTGAGTTCATGGGCTTTCTCGGAAACCTCCCTATTTGTGTTTTCCTTCCCTAGTAGAGAATATTTAGAAGTGGCCGTCAGAGGAAAGTAAGCCTCTAGACTCCCTTGTAGTGTTGTTGCTTATTCTCCACTTAAAAATGAAATATAAGAAAATTAAACAGTCATTGACAAACAGAAGAATAAAATGTAAATATTCCTCTTGTCCTAGAATTGGTGGGATCAGGAGGTTGGAAGGGTGGGGATTTCAAAGAGTTAAAACAACAGACAAAATCATAAAGAGAAAGATGAATTATTTTGATTATGTAAAAATTAAAAACTTGTATAAGACAGATGCCATAAAAAAAATAAAAGGCAAATGACAAATTAGTAAAATGGCAAAGGGTTTATGACCTTAAATATGAAGAGCTTTTACAAAACAATAAGACCAAGTTAAAGAGCCTAGTACCAAAATGAACAAAGCATAGGAACAGAGAAATCACTAATGAAGAAATTAAATGATCAATACATTTTTTTTTTTTTCTGCGGTACGCATGCCTGTCACTGTTGTGGCCTCTCCTGTTGTGGAGCACAGGCTCTGGACACGCAGGCTCAGCAGCCATGGCTCATGGGCCCAGCCGCTCCGCAGCATGTGGGATCTTCCCAGACCGGGGCACAAACCTGCGTCCCCTGCATCCGCAGGCGGACTCTCAACCACTGTACCACCAGGGAAGCCCCGATCAATACATTTTTGTATTGCTAATAAAAAGATGAAAGTTAAATATAGATTTTTTTTCTCCCATCAAATTGACTGAGATGGAAAAAAAAAGTATTCTTTGTTGTCAATGGTAAGGTAAAATAAGCATTCTTTTTAAAAACTTGAGATATAATTCATATATCATAACATTCATCCTTTACAAATTCAGTAGATTTTAATATACTTACAAGGTTGTACAATCATCACGACTGTCTAATTCCAGAACATTTTTATCATCACAAAAAGAAATCCCATTCCCATTAGCAGTCACTCCCATCTCCCTTTCCCCTGGCAACTACTAATCCACTTTCTGTCTCTACAGATTTGCTTATTCTGAATATCTCATGTAAATGGAATCATACAATATGTGGCCTTTTGTGTCTGGCTTCTCTCACTCAGCATAATGTTTTCAAGGTTTATCCATGTTGAAGTGTTGAAGTATGTATCAGTACTTCATTCCTTTTTTATTCTTCCAGTTTTATTAATCTATAATTGACATTAGCACTGTATAAAGTTTAAGGCATACAGCATACTGATTTTCCTTACATACATCATGAAATGATTATCACAGTAAGTTTAGAAAGCATCCATCATCTCATATAGATGCAACATTTTTAAAATAGAAAAAAAAAATTTTTCCTTATGATGAGAACTCTTAGGATTTATTCTCTTAACAACTTTCATATATAAAAGTGTTAATTATGTTTATCATGTTGTACATTACATCCCTAGTACTTATTTACCTTGTAACTGGAAATTTGTACCTTTTGACTGCCTTCATCCATTTCCCCCTCCCCTCATTCCCCACTTCTGGTAACCACAAATCTGATCTTTTTTTCTATGAGCTTGTTTATTTGGTTTCGAAGTATAATTGACTGACAACATGTTAGTTCCTGCTACACAACTTAGTGATTTTGTATTTCTATACATTTCAAAATGATCACCACAGTAAGTCTATATGATCTGTCACCATATGAAGATATTACATAATTATTGACTATATTCTCCATACTGTACATTTCATACCTGTGACTCATTTATTTTTGCAAGTGGAAGTTTTTACTTAATGTCCCTCACCTTTTTCTCTCTTTCCCTCAGCCCCTTCCCCTCCAGCAACCATCTGTTTGTTCTCTGTATCTATGACTCTGTTTCTGTTTTATGTTTGTTCGTTTGTTTTGTTTTTATATTCCACATATAAGTGAAATCATACAGTATTTGTTTTTCTCTGTCTGACTTATTTCACTAAGCATAATACCCTCTACATCTATCCATGTTGTCACAAATGGCAAGATTGCATTCTTTTTTATGGCTGAGTAATATTCTATTATATATTTTATGTACATTTATTTATATATGTATGCTACATCTTCTTTATCCATTCATCTATTAGTGGTTTGCTTCCATATTTTGGCTATTGTAAATAATGCTGCAATGAACATAGAGGTCTGTATATCTTTTCTAATTAGTGTTTTGGTTTTCTTCAGATAAACACCCAGGAGTGGAATTGTTGGATTGTATGGTAGTTCTGTTTTTAATTTTTTGAGGAATCTCCATACTGTTTTCCATACTGGCTGTACCAATTCACATTCCCACCAAGAGTGTACAAGGGTTACACTTTCTCCACGTCCTCACTAACACTTATTATTTGTTGTCTTTTTGATAACAGCCATTCTGACAGGTGTGAGGTGATAGCTCTTTGTCGTTTTAATCTCTGATGATTAACGATTTTGAGCATCTTTTCATGTGCCTGTTGGCCATCTGTGTGTCTTCTTTGGAAAAATGTTTATTCAGATCCTATGCCCATTTTTTAACTGGGTTGTTTGGGTTTTTTTGCTATGAGTTATATGAGTTGTTTGTATATTTTGAATACTAGCTCATCAGATATATGGTTTACAAATATCTTCTCCCATTCAGTAGGTGGCCTTTTCATTTTTTCATAGTTTCCTTTGCTGTGCAAAAACTTTTTAGTTTGATGTAGTCCCATTTGTTTGTTTTTACTTTTGTTTCCCTTGTCTGACGAGACATATCCAAAAAAATATTACTAAGACCAGTGTCTTAGTACTTCACTCCTTGTTATGGAAAATAATATTCTTACATTGATAATATCACATTTTCTTTATTCATTAATCAGTTGATGGACATTTGGTTGTTTCCACTTTTTGGCTATTATGAATAATGCTTTTGTGAACATTCATGTACAAGTATTTTTGGTTTGTGTTTATGCATGTACATATGTTTTTAATTTTGGGGGGTATATACTTAAAAGCAGAATACTGGGTTATATGGTAACTCTATGTTTAACTTCCAGAGGAACTGCAAGACTGTTTTCCAAAGTGTTTATACCATTTTATATTCTTACCAGCAACATATAAGGATTCCAATTCCTCCACATTCTTGCAAACACTTGTTATGGTTTGCCTCTTTGAGTATAACCATCCTAATGGGTGTAAAGTGGTAACTCCTTATGGTTTTGATTTGGATTTCCCTAATGACTTATTATGTTGACCATTTTCCATGTGCTTATTAGCCATTTGTATATCTTGTTTGGAGAAATGTTTATTCAAGTCCTTTGACCATTTTCAAATTAGGTTGTCTTTTTATTGTTGCATTGTAACCATTATTTTTGTATTCTGGATATTAAACCCTTATCAGATACTTGATTTGCACATAATTTCTCCCATTCTGTGGGTTTTTTAACTTTCTTGATAATATCCTCTGATGCACAAAAGTTTTTAATTTTGATGAAGTCCAATTTATCTACTTTTGTTACTTATACCTTTGGTGTCGAATATAAAAATCCACTATTAGGACTTCCCTGGCAGTCCAGTGGTTAAGACTCCATGCTCCCAATGCAGGGGGCATGGGTTTGATCCCTGGTCAGGGAACTAAGATCCCGCATGCCACGTGGTGTGGCAAAAAAAAAAATCCACTGTTAAATCCAAGGTCATGTAGATTTACTCCTATGTTTTCTTCTAAGAGTGCTACGGTTTTAGCTCTTATATTTAGGTCATTGATTTATTTTGATTAGTTGAGGTAGGAAGGAGTCCAACTTAGCTTTGATTTTTTGTTTTTGTTGTTGTTTTTTGACATGTAGAAATCTAGTTGTCCTAACACCATTTGTTAAGGAAACTATTCTTTCCTCATTGAATGGACTTGGCACTTTTGTCCAAAATCAGTTGGCCATATCCACACACTTATGGTCAATTAATCTACAACAAAGGAGGCAAGAATATATAATGGAGAAAAGACAGCCTCTTTAATAAGTGGTTCTGGGAAAACTGGACAGCTCCATGTAAAATAATGAAATTAGAACATTTTCTAACACCATATACAAAAATAAACTCAAAATGGATTAAAGACCTAAATGTAAGACCAGGAACCATAAAACTCCTGAAGAAAATGTAGGCCAAACATCCTTTGACATAAGTTGTAGCAATATTTTTTTGGATCTGTCTCCTCAGGCAAAGGAAGCAAAAGCGAAAATAAACAAATGGGACCTAATTAAACTAAAAAGCTTTTGCACAGCAAAGGAAACCACCAACAAAACAAAAAGACAACCTATTGAATGGGAGAAGATATTTGTAAATGATAAGATCAATAAGGGGTTAATATCCAACATATATAAACAGCTCCAACAACCCAGGTCAAAACAACGACTTGATTAAAAAATGGGCAGAAGACCTGAATAGACATTTTTCCAAAGGAGATATACAGATGGCCAACAGGCACATGAAAAGATGACCAACATCATTAATCATCAGAGAAATGCAAATCAAAACCACAATGAGAGGGCTTCCCTGGTAGCGCAGTGGTTGAGAGTCCGCCTGCAGATGCAGGGGACACGGGTTCGTGCCCCGGTCCCAGAGGATCCCACATGCTGCGGAGCGGCTGGGCCCATGAGCCGTGGCTGCTGAGCCTGCACGTCCAGAGCTTGTGCTCCACAGCGGGAGAGGCCACAGCAGTGAGAGGCCTGCCTACCGCAAAAAAAATACAAATAAAATAAAATAAAAAATGGTCAGGGGAAAAAAAAAACCCACAATGAGATATCACCTCACATCTGTCAGAATGGCTATCACCAAAAAGACCGCAAAGAGCAAATGTTGGCAAGGATGTGGAGAAAATGTAACCCTTGTGCACTGTTGGTGGGAATGTAAATTGGTATAGCCACTGTGGAAAACGGTATGAGGGTTTCTCACAAAACTAAAAATAGAACTACCATATGATCCAGCAATTCCATTGCAGGACATATATATTCAAATATTCAAATATATTCATATATATTCAAATAAAATGAAAACAAATACTGTATGCTAACACATATATATGGAATCTAAAAAAAAATTGGTTATGAAGAACCTAGGGGCAGGACAGGAATAAAGATGCAGACGTAGAGAATGGACTTGAGGACACGGGGAGGGGGAAGGGTAAGCTGGAATGAAGTGAGAGAGTGGCATGGACATATATACACGACCAAATGTAAAATAGATAGCTAGTGGGAAGCAGCTGCATAGCACAGGGAGATCAGCTCGGTGCTTTGTGACCACTTAGAGGGGTGGGATAGGGAGGGTGGGAGGGAGACACAAGAGGGAGGAGATATGGGGATATATGTATATGTGTAGCTGATTCACTTTATTATAAAGCAGAAACTAACACACTATTGTAAAGCAATTATACTCCAATAAAGATGTTAAAAAAAAGAAAACACTAATTTGAAAAGATATATGCACCCCAATGTTCATAGCAGCATTATTTACAATAGCTAGGATATGGAGGCAACTTGTGTCCATCAACAGATGAATGGATAAAGAAAATGTAACACACACACACACACTGGACTACTACTCAGTCTTAAAAAAAGAGTGAAATTTTGCCATTTGCAACAACATGGATGGAATTGGAGGGTATTATGCTTAGTGAAATAAGTCAGAGAAAGAGAAATACTATATGATAAAACTTATATGTGGAATTTAAAAAATAAAATAAAATAGTGGATATAACAAAAAAGAAACAGACTTACAGACATAGAGAACAAACCAGAGGGGAGAGGAAAGCAGGGAGGGACAAGGTAGGGGTATTGGATTAAGTGGTACAAACTACTATGTGTAAAATAAATAAGCTACAAGGGTATATTATACAGCACAGGGAATATAGCCAATATTTTATAATAACTATAAATGGAATATAACCTTTAAAAATTGTGAATCAATATTTTGTACATCTAAAACATATAATATTATAAATCAACTATACCTCAAAAAAAATAATAAAGGTGTATTAAAACAAACAAACAAACAAAAAAACTACCTGACTGACATGGTCCAAAGCTGTGGTTTTTAGATGTTTCATTGATTTGCATTTGATAAAAATTCAAACATATTTTACCCTAAGAAAACAATCACATGGCCATAGATGCATGGGTTTATTTCTGGACTCTATTTCATTGGTTTATATGTCTATCCTTATGTCGTACCACGCTGTTTTGATTACTGTAGCTTTCCATAAGTTTTGAAGTCTGAAGTGTAAGTCCTTTGATTTTGTTCTCTTTTTCAAGATTGTTTTGGCTATTCTAGGCCCCTTGAAATTCCACATGAATTTGAGGATCAGCTTTTCCATTTCTGCCCAAAAGGCTGTGGAGTTTTGATAGGGATTATGTTGAATCTGTAGACTGCTTTGTATAGTATTAATATTTTAACAACATTAAGTCTTCCTATCTATGATCAAGAGATGTTTTTCCATTTATTTAATTTCTATTTTTTAAAGGATCTTTTTTTTTTTTTTTTTTAGATGTTGGGGGTAGGAGTTTATTAATTAATTTATTTTTGCTGTGTTGGTGTTGGGTCTTCGTTTCTGTGCGAGGGCTTTCTCTAGTTGTGGCAAGCGGGGGCCACTCTTCATCATGGTGTGCGGGCCTCTCACTATCACGGCCTCTCTTGTCGCGGAGCACAGCCTCCAGACGTGCAGGCTCAGTAGTTGTGGCTCACGGGCCTAGTTGCTCTGCGGCATGTGGGATCTTCCCAGACCAGGGGTTGAACCTGTGTCCCCTGCATTAGCAGGCAGATTCTCAACCACTGCACCACCAGGGAAGCCCTATTTAATTTCTTTCAGCAATATTTATTATACAAGTCTTTCACTGCCTTGGTTAAGTTTATTCCTAAATATTTTATTCCTTTGGATGCTACTGTAAATGTAATTATTTTCGTAATTTCCTTTCAGGATTTTTCATTGCTAATTTATAGAAACAACTGATTTTTGTATGTTGATCTTGTACTCTGAAATCACTGAATTTGCTTATTAGCTCTAGTAGTGGTTTGTGTGTGTGTGTATTCTTTGGGAATATATGTACATTTATATATATATAGGTATAGATAGATAATCTATATATAATCATGTCATCTATGACATAATCATGTCATCTCTGTAGATAATCATGTCATCTCTGTAGATAATCATGTATCTATGAATAGAGATAGTTTTACTTTTTCTTTTCAATATATATGTCTTTTATTTCTTTTTCTTGTCTAATTGATCAGGCTACAACTTCCAGTACAATGTTGAGTAGCTGCAGTGAAAACAGCATCTTTGTCTTATTCCTGAGCTTCAGGGGAAAGCTTTCAGGATTTCACTATTGAGTATGATGTTAGCTGTTTTTCATAAAAGTACTTTATCATGTTGAGAAATTTTACTTCTCTTCTTAGTTTTCTGAGTGTTTTTATCATGAAGGGGTGTTGGATTTTGTCAAGTTCCTTTTCAATGTCAGTTATGACCGTGTCAGTTTTTCCCCTTGTCCTTTAATGTCATCTGTTGCATAGATTGATTTTCTACTGTTGAACTACTCTTCCATTCCTGAGATAAATCCCACTTGGTCATGATGTATAATCCTTTTAACAGTTTGCTAGTATTTCATTGAGGATTTTTGTATCTACCAGCTACCCAAACCACCCCACCCCAGGGTACTGAAGTCTTTGTGGTCTTCAGATCTAATGATTTTCTTTAATCCTTATGCAGTCAAAACTCTTGGCCATTCCTTCCTTTGATATTGGTTACTGTTTACTCCTTTCTCCCTGAAATACTCTTTCTTCTTGGTTTCTGAGGCAGTACACCCTCCTGTTCTCTCTCATTTCTAGGTACTCCTCCATCTCCACTGGAGATTCTGATCATCCTTTAAGCGTTTTGTTTTTGTTTTTGTTGTTGTTTTTGTTTTTGCGGTATGCAGGCCTCTCACTGTTGTGGCCTCTCCCGTTGCAGAGCACAGGCTCCAGACATGCAGGCTCAGTGGCCATGGCTTACGGGCCCAGCTGCTCCGTGGCATGTGGGATCTTCCCGGGCCCAGCTGCTCCGTGGCATGTGGGATCTTCCCGGACCGGATCTTCCCGGACACAAACCCGTGTCCCCTGCATCTGCAGGCGGACTCTCAACCACTGTGCCACCAGGGAAGCCCCCCTTTAAGTGTTTTATTTCTTAGGATCCTTTGGAAGATCTCAGTGACTCTATTCACACTCAAACTTCGGTGATCCTTTTTTTGCCAGCAATTCCCAAGTCAATGTCTCTAGATAAGGCCTCCTCTGACCTACATTTGGAGCTACCTCCTGAACAACTCCTCTGGAATGTCCCACAGGTAGTTAAATACCCAACAGGACTCACAGGTCTTTCATGTTCAGGCCTCTGCTTACCTTTGCAGGAAAATGTTAAGGGGCATTTCAGTCTTAAGGAAAGAGGTACAGCATTCATTTCATTTGAATCTCAGTTATGTTGGTTTCTAGCTCTTCATGCTTGAGAGAATTCCTTAGCTTCTTCCATGTGTTTCTCTTGCTTCATTTGTAATGTGGGGACAATACTTGGTATGAAGATTAACGATAATGAAAATGATAATGTAAAGGTCTTGACCCATGTTAAGTTCTAAATAAATGGCAGCTATTTAGTAATAGTATTGGTCAGACATACAAGGGAATAGAAAATAATACTAGCTGTCCATCATTTCTACTGACACTGACTTAAGCTTCCATCCATTTTTTTTTTTTTCATCCATTTTTATGCTGGGTGGGACTTGAGCAGCAGATTCCAGATGAAGAGTACTGGAGCCTTGCTCTGGGTCCCATTTGGGGATTTATCTCTATAATAAGATCATCTTTCTATTGTTAAGCCCCTTTTGGTAAGTGATCCAAAACTGGATGTTATTCTGCTGTATAGAAAGCTGTATTTATTAATTAGTGTGTTTTTATACTCATTGCTTGCCTTAAGGTGATCATCCATCCACTGATTTTTATTTAAGTACTAGTGGTTTTCTACTTCCTCTGTCTTTGTGCTTCAAATTCTGGCTTTACCATTCATGAAACAGAATGGGAAATAGATTCATTAAAAATCAGATTAGAATTTGTTACAAGAGAAAGCTGGGAAGTTTCTGCATTTAGTGCTTTGAAATGATGAATTGCTTTGTTTTAAATATTAAGACACCCATCAATGAAATATTTATACATCATTTGCCTATTTAAATATCAATTCAATAATCAATTATTTAAGCTCTGATAAGTACCTGAAATCTTTCAATCAAGATCAAAGGAACTTTTAAGTTTGAATAAGGTATTGTACTGGAAATTTTACTGTCTTTTTAAGGTTCACTTTAAAAACCAGGTGCCTGTTTTATGTGAGTTCTTTGCTAAAATCATTTTTAAATGGCTTAAAAATCACTTGGACTTTTTTTTTTTCCAAATTATCTTCTCCCAGTCCCTTAACATAAGGAAAGGGTGCCCTAACTTTGGGTGCAATTATTGTATTCAAGTTTTAGTGACTTCATTCATTAATTTCTAAACTGTAAATGGAAGAAAAGTACATATTTTGTTAAGGCCTACCTCGATACGTATGCGTTGATGAAGGGAATGATTTTGAAATGCCGGTTTTCACGTCCCTAGCTCTTCAGCGTTTGAAGAGTTAAATCCGGGGTTGGCTTCTGTCCCTAGCCCGGGAAGCTACTAGGGCTCGGAGCGCGACCTCCGCTGTTAACCCTCTGGGCCAACCGGCCCCCCAAAGGCGCCGGAACCGCCGGATTCCGCCCGAGGGGCGGGCCCACTCTGCCTGGCTTCTCCCGCGACCCCGCCCCTGCGCCGGCACCGCCGAGGCCTCCCTGGTAGTTGCTCGCGATGATGCAAACACTCACTTCCCGCATCCACTCCCCACAGAGGCCGCGGAGCCGGCGCCTGCCGGGCGCGCCGCCGAGCTGCGCGCCATGGGCAACATCCAGAAGAAGCTGACTGGCAAGAGCGAGGGCGGCAGGCGGCCGCAGAGGGGCGCGCCGCGGCGGGGCCGGGCGCCGGAGGCCGGCGCGGACAAGCGGGACCGGCCGCGGGCCCCGGCGACGGCGGGCGGCTCCAATGGGCACCCGGGCGGCGGGCGGCGCTCGGGGGGCCCCGCGGCCAGCGCGCCCCCTGGTCCCGGCGCGTCCCCCGGACCTGGCGCGCCGCCGGCGCCGGCGCCCGCCGCCCCACTCGGCCCCGCCGGCCTGAAGAGCCAGGGCAACGAGCTCTTTAAAAACGGGCAGTTCGCCGAGGCGGCTCTCAGGTACTCGGCGGTGATCGCGCAGCTGGAGCCTGCAGGTGAGTGAGCTTCGCCCACGGGGTCCCTGGCCCCTCGGGCTGCGGCTCGCGGGACCTAAAGGGGCCACCGCGGGAGAGGCGCGGGCCACCTCCCGATTGACAGGCGCTCGCCCTGTAGGTTCCTTCCCAGTAACCGAGGGCAGGGCAGGAGCGACTCCACCTCCGGGAGCTGTACCTTGGAACGCGTAGCGTGTGCCCGGGCGGGGCACGGTTGCCGCGGTCCCTTACGGGCTTGGCCTCTCTGGCCACTGCGGGCACAGGGAGGTCCTCGGAGCTGCATTAGCAGCGGGGTGTAGGACTGCAGTGCCGCGGGAGACCTCAGTTGTCTGTTGAACTGTGATTTCGCTAATGGATTTTAACTGTATTTAATTAAATGTGATTTTAGGAAGTGGAAATGCAGATGATCTAAGTATCTTATATTCAAATAGAGCAGCATGTTACCTAAAAGACGGAAATTGCAGTGGCTGCATTCAAGATTGTAACAGGTAAACTGCCCGTTTTCAGCTTTGTCAAGAGATTATCATTTCACTGTGATGAATGCAGTATTTAATATACTAAATTTTCTGCATAAGAGTCTAATTAAGACATTTAAGATGTGTTAATTGGTTAATACATAAAACTTGTAAATCCTTTCACATATATGAAGACAATTATAGAAGATTGTGCAAACTTTTTTCACTTCCACTGCTATCACCTTAATTCATACTCTTTTTCACATCAGTCTCAGAGTACTGGAGAAGCCTTCTAACTAGTCTCTGCTTCCTCCAATCCACTGTGGCATCAGAATAGCTTTTCCTGAAGCATTATTTTGTGCAGACTGTTTCAGCTCAGTGGCTCAGTATGGTCTTCTAGATAATTATAACCTCCTCTGTCACCACACTGCCCCCCAAAAAAGCTTTCTGCTCCCATTTGGTTCATACCTATAATGCCCTCTGTACATCTTTGCTTTTCAGAAATCCTTCCTCTTCAGCTTCCCCATCCTCTCTGCTTTCCTGATCACCTCGGGCTCCCTGGTCATCTGCATGGCTGTAATGCTTGCACTGTCACTCTCACACCTGTAGGTACTTATGTCATCCACTGCATTGGATTTTAAGCTCCCTGAGGTCAAGAATCATGTATTATAGGGTTGCATCCCTCAAGCACATTAGTCACCCATGGTACTCAACAAGTTACATGCTGAGATGGATGAATATATTTACATGAATAAAAAGTATCATTTTACCATTAAATAATAAGCCTGCTTCAGGAGCCCTTTGGAAAGAAGCTACTATTAGTGCATCTAAAAAATAAGAAGCCATATGTACTGGTTTAACCTTCACAGTTTTGGTTTACTCCTGTAGTCTGGTATAATTGTTAATATCATCCCCTTTCACTCTCAGAAGCCCTAGTTTGGACAGTAGCATGTGTGGACACCTTGATTATGAGGTAAACAGTTTTTTTTTCCATTGATAGTATCAGTTTATTGATATGGATAAAATCTTGCTGGTATCTGTGCCTGCAGTTTAAAAAGAAGGCCGTGAGCTGCTTGGATTTTTTGCCGATTTTACATATTCATATTTAAAATCAATAATATTTATATTCACATTGGTCTGACTCTAGACCCCACCTACTGCTGTGCTATCTCACACTAGCTAATTGTTAGGTTTTCAGGATCTTGTGAGTTGGTTGAAGTCAAGTTGGTAGTTGAAATCTGCCATGGTTGGAGTACTACTAATACCATGAAAATTGGCAAATGACCCAAACCTGGGCCTCTTTACTCAGGAGAGCCGGTTGTTAAACATTTACCGCTGCCCATAACTAACAACAAGACCACGTGTATTTGCAGATTATCAGGCACGTTGTGATTTGCAGCTAAGAACCTTCCAGTTCAAGTGTGTGATGGTAATATATTACCCTTCAGACTTGTCTGAGGTCTTCCTTCAGTGAGTGAGTTCAGGACTCTAGTTACAAACAGTGGACTCACTTTATCCTTAAGTGAGAGTAAGGTGGCAGACATTTTCTTGCTAAAATGTGTTGTTTCAGTGTAGACCCAGGAGGAAGTCACAGAGGAGACTCTGGGGTCAGGAGTGGGGGTGGGCACTAGAATGGAGGTTTGCCCTGGAGGAGAGCGGGAGATTGCCTGCAGGGGAGGAAGGGAGGGAGGGAGGTGGGTGGTGGTTTAGGTAAGGTGTCCTTAGTTAAAAGCTGTGTTCTAGGCTGAGGAATCTGGTTCTGCTGGTCAGTACTGACCTTTCTAGAAGCCGACCTACTTAGATGTTTTCTTTGATACCTGGTGTATGAGTCTCAGCATAAGGAGCATGGTGTGATTTTACGCCAAAGCAGCGATTCTCAAACTCATTTCAGTGCCAGGGAAACCATGATTTACTTATGTGAACATGTTGAACTATGGCTGTATTTAAATATGTATAAACTAGGAACCAATTATTAGCAGAAGGATGTCTGTTTTCTCTTCACCTGAAAAAGATTACATACATTTTAAAGGGAGCCTATTTTTTAGTTTTTCAGTTAATTATCTTTGCTCCTTGGAGAGTTGTTTCCTGTTGCAGGAACGCTTATTACAAAACAAGTGGTAGCAGGATTCAAACAGCGGAAAAAGAAAAACTGCCCAGGGCAAAGTTTAAAATAAGGGAGAGGGGGAACCTATGAAATAACTTTGTATGCATTTTTGGGGGAAAGTCTTTGATTTTAAGTGTCTACACTCCTGGGGCCTACTCTGAAGCACTTCCCTTGAGCTCTTTCCCAGGGGCTTATGGAGAGCAGTTGCTGGGAGCATGAGGCTGTTTGAGGAGCTCAGTGGCTGCAGGCCCTGCCCTCTCCTCCCCTCAGCATCTCCAGGTTTCTAGGTTAGGCTTCCAGATGAAGCATGAAACAGGGTTATGACACCTAAGAAAAGTTTAAAACCAAATGATTTTAAACAATAAAACAATTTCTAGAAATAATTCTAGAATTATTTCTACAAATTCTAGAATTATTTCTAGAAATTACTTGTCATTCTCATAATTGCTTATCAGCTAAAAGAAAAATCTTCACTGTTCCCATCTGTCAGAGAATCTTTTTGGGTTATCTAAACCACATCAAAAATCTTTCAGCTGATTTTCCATTGAGGGTATTCTGACAGAATCAAGACGAATGAATGTTGCCTAGTAATTCTCTGCTTTTTCTCATCTTTGTTGCTCACAGACGGACTTGAAATTAGAAGACGATTTAAGAGTCTTAACTGTGTTAACTTGAATAGTTAAGCTTTTGTAAACTCTGGTTTAAAAGTTCTCTGTGTTTGTTTTTATGAATGGATGTGCTTTTTTTTTTTTCTTTTTTTCTTCTAGTGGAATTCTCACTTAAAAGCTCACATTCATTTTCAGGATTGCGGTTAAAGAGAAAAAACCTTGCATTTACTTGGCTGGGCAATGCTAAAAATTAAATGCATCATCTCATTCAGTTTTAGATTCCACGCCTACCTCAGGTCTCTCTTGTGGATAAATAGCACCTTGGGTGTTGGAAGTCTTTGGTAAAATGGGGGTAGTCTTGTGTTTGTGACCTATATTTATAATCACTGTGTAGTTAATATTCCCTAAGCATTTAACTAAGGTAGATTTAAGGCAGTGGTACAGATGCCCAGAAACCTGTTTTCTAGTGTTTGAGTGTTTTTAATAGACTTTAATTTTATTTTTAAAATAACTTTTACTGGTCACGAGTAATACATACCTATTATACAAAAAAGTCTTAAAACCCAGTACAACGCAAAGAAGATCATTAAAATCATCCCCAATCCTAACACTTAGGCAAAGCAAAATTGGTTATTTTTCAAAGAAATGAAGCTAATTAGGTTTAATGACATTTCTAGAACAAATTCTATGATACACAGCTGAGGAACACACCCAGTTGAGTATCTGTACGATGTAGAGCAGCGGTCCCCAGCCTTTTTGGCACCAGGGACCAGTTTCGCGGAAGACAACTTTTCCTCGGATTGGGGGGATGGTTCAGGAAGTAATGCAAGGGGCTGCGAAGATGGGGAGCGGCAGATGAAGCTTCACTTGCTCACCCACCGTTCACCTCCTGCTGTGCAGCCCGGCTCCTAACAGGCCGTGAACCGGTACCGGTCCGTGGCCCAGGGATTGGGGATCCCTGAATGGCAGGTGACTCTGAGTTCCTTTATCTGTGGTGCTCTTGTTTCTGTTCGTGGTAGAAAGAGTGTAGGCCCTGCAGGTTCATTTGGGAGGGGTTTGCCGAGTCCCTCCAGTGGCCTGGCAGTGATCTAGGCACTGGGATACAGTGGTGATCAGCTCCCGCAACGCCAGTGCTTTCCTGCAGCTTAAATTCAGAAGAACGGGCACGTGGGCAGACTGCTCCCTGTGTCTCTCCATTTCCTCACCTGCAACATGAACATGTTACTATTTACCTTGCAGGCTTGTTGTGACATTAGATGAGAATGTCTGCAGAGACTAGCAATGGCAGATGTTGTCGGAGCTTCCTCCTTCCAGATCACTGTAGACAGGTATAGACAGCAGATCTCTAGGACTGTTGGGGAAAAAGTCAAGAAGCCCTCACTTGTGCTTTTCCTGAAGCAAGTTAAATGTCTGATATATAAACTGCTCATGCATAAGAATTACCAGAAGAGCAAACCTTTATCCCCGCTGTGGGCAGTCTGGCACGGAGATTTGTTAGTGGCTTATTAGCTCTTCATAGGATCTAGCACGGAGTACTTCTTTACAGTTTCAGCTGATTTTGTTAAAACTAAGAGTACAATAGTTTTCATTCATAAATACAATCTTTTGATTGTATTCTTTGTTTCAGAATATAATAAAGTGCCTTAAGTAGTGAGGTAGCTTTAAGCAGTTACTTCAGACAAAACCAAGGAACATAACCTTGAAATACATCTCTAGTGATATTGGAAATGCTTCATAGACTAAAAAGTACAAGGTGAAAATTCATGACTTACAAGAAATCATTGGGTACTTACTCCCTTGATTTCCTCGGGTCTATGTTTGAAGCCCTTTGGCAGCAAGTAAATCATAATCAGCTGTATTAAGTTTTGGAGAGCTTATTTTCAAAATGCAGTGTAGGTTTTGTGGTTCTGTGCTAAGTGTCTTATTAAATACATAGGTGCAAATAAAAATTTTCCTTTTAATATGTCAATAACAAGAACCTGTTGAAAGCCTACTCTGTGCTTGGTGCCATGATGGGCTCTGCTAGTACACAGGGGAGTGGGAGGGAGGGCACCACCTGCTGTCGGGGAGTTCAGTCTCACCGGGGGAAAGAACAGATGCCAAAGGGCTTCGATACTGTTTTAAAAGAAAGGAGGTAACCACAGATTTGATTGCTCTGCTACTCTGGGTTTGCCTTTCTGGTATGTTGCCAGATCCCCAAGGTAAAATATCAGATATGAATGCATGTGAGAGTCCAGTCCTATCGGATACATTCAGTTAGCGTAAGTAAGGGAGTAATTTTCAAAACAAATGACAGTGTAATATTTCTGTCTCCTTTAGGGCTCTGGAACTTCGTCCATTCTCAATCAAGCCTCTTCTTCGACGAGCAATGGCCTATGAAGCTTTAGAGCAGTATCAGAAAGCTTATGTGGATTATAAAACAGTGTTGCAAATAGACTGCGGAATCCAGATAGCAAATGACAGTGTTAACAGGTAACCTGATCAGAGGCAGCCGCCTGAGGTCTAGTTGTTTTCTAATGGAATGAGATTTTATTTTCCTCCCCTCCTTCAAGAACGATGTCAAAGTGTAGACGTGTTCTTCGTTATTGGCATTACATGAATGATTGTCTTCTTTCATTCCTTCAAAACCAAATGGTTTTGATGGATATCTTCATGGGCCTGCTAGATATTTGTGTTATGTGCCCTTTAAATAGACACTCACCTAGGATGAGTATTAACTTAAAATGGCAAAATAGCACAGAATTTGGTTCTAATTTATATTATGACCTATTTACCCCCTGGGTGAGAATGGGAAGGTAAGAATTTCCAGACTTCATAAATTGCTTTCAGGTGAACTTTGAAAATTACTACTTGGGTAACATTTCTAGGTATGTAGAATATTTTCTGATCCCATTTGTCCAAAGTATAATTTCTTCCAAGTATGTGTATATTACACTGAGCCTTGTGTTGGTCTAGTGTACCATGCCCCACTCCCCACAAAAAGACAGAAAGGGAAAAAAAAATGACATAGCCTCTGTCTTTAAGTAAACTAGAACATAGCTGGGGGAACAACTTAACATAAGACAGATTCTCCCCAAGTGTGAACATTTGTGAGGTGGGGATCACAGAGAGGTGAGGCTGCCTTTGTCTGTGTGGGCCACAGTTGTTGGAGAGGTGAAGGGCGTTGAGAGACCACGAGGGGACCTTGAACAAAGCTATGGAAAATGAGAATGGCAGGTTTCAGATTAATTCCTTTTTTGAGATCCTGCCTTACCTCCCCACGTGGTCCCACTGCACTTTGGAGAAAAACTCTTGGAAAGATCCGTGTGGAGAGTGGGCAGCCATTCCTTGGTGCTTCTACTCTGTGGTTGCTCAGGACCTGTCTGGTCCCAGCCTGTCCGGAAGTAAAGGGTAGATATTGGTTATTGGATCTGAGTGGGACCAGATGGAACCATGGGCATTCACGGCTTGGTCTCCATCCTGTAAAATCAGGCGTGTCACTGAGAGCTCTCCAAGCCTTTTCTCCTGCTGCACAGCTGCCTCGCTGCACGTCATCTGCTGCCTCCTCATATGTGTCTGAAGGCTCTTCTTCCCCCTTTTTGTCTGGTTAATTCCTTCTTGTCCCGAAGAAGAGGACTTTCCCTGATCCAACATCTCCCCAGCACACGTGCCCTTCAGGCTCCTCTCCTACCACCTATGCCTTCTTTCCATATTGTTTGTAAATTCTCTGCCTTCTCTTTTTGTAAAGTTCTTTTTCTCTTATTCTTCTAGGAGTTCCTGGAGGTCGGGGTTGTGTTTTATCTGTCTCTGTAGTTGCGGTACTTTGTACAGTAGGCATCCTCAGTAAAATTGTGTGGAATGAATGCATTCTCCAACAGACAGCGTGGCTCACCCATGCTGTGGAATTCTGCTCTTTATTTGCCCATCCTCTGTGTGGGAGTCTCCGAGATGGTTGGGGAAAGTAGGATCTTTTCCCAGGGTTAGGGGTTCTCATGAAACAAAGAAGCATCTGACAGAGAGACAAGGGGCCTGTTGAGGAGGTGTTTTAGGAAATCTGGTTCATAATGATAGGCTGAATGGTCTGAAGGGAGGAATTTATGTCTGAAAGACTGGGCATTCACATTTCTGAACCTTCTGCATTATACTTTGTTAAAATATTGAAGTAAAATTCACATAACAGCTAAATTAACTATTTTAAGGTGTACAGTTTAGCGGCCCTCAGTGCACTCACAGTGTTGTGCAGCCACCACCTTTAACTAGTTCCAAAGTATTGTACCCCCAAAGGGAAGCTCTGTCCCCCTTAAGCAGCCACTCCTCATTCTGCCTTTCCAAGCACCTGATCTGCTGTCTCTATGGATTTACCCTTTCTGGATAGTTCATATAAATAGAATCATACAATATGTACCTTTGGTGTCTGGCTTATTTCACTTAGCATAATGTTTTCAAGGTTGGTCCGCGGTGTGGCATGTGTGTTGACGTCATTTCTTTTTATGACTGAATAATATTCTGTTGTATGGATGTATCACATTGTGTTTATCCATTCATCCGTTGATGGACCTTTCAGCTGTTTGCACCATTTGGCTGTTGTGAATAGTGCTGCTGTGAACATTCACGTGCAAGGTTTTGTTTGCATACGTGTTTTCAGTTCCTTTTGGCGTACACCTAGGCATGGAATTGCTGGGTCATGTGGTAATTCTGTTTAGCTTTTTGAGGACTGTATTGTAATTTTTATATGTACTCAAGAAGGTTCTTTTACACAAATTGACTTTTAAGACTCATTCATGTTTTTTAATTGAATGGCTCTTGCTGATACGTCGTTTTATAAGATGAGGAGGCTTTGTCTGGTTTTGCCATATATATCTTCTATAAAATATCCATTTAGAAAATTTCACTATACCTTTTCATGAATCCCATATTTATGCTTGCTTTGCCACCAAAGCCACAGCAGCTTTTTTTTTTTCTTAAATTTAAACATCTGTGCCTATTTTGTATGTGTCTTCCATTAACCATATCCCTCCCCAGGAATCTTACGTGTTACATTTCCCTGCATATACTTATTTATTCCCAGGCAACACATCATCTCTTTTCAGCTGCTTCTTCCTTACCTCTCTGCTGGTAATACAAGTTTTGCTTGAAAATTCTTTTTTTCTAAAATTTTCTTTCTTTTTCTTCTGCTGTTGTGGGTGGTTATACATTTATTTTTTCAAATTTATTTTTTACACTAAAATATATGAGATGTGGTTATCATAGCCAAAGATCACTATTGAAATTTCGGTTTATGAAATTGCAGGGAAAGTGTATGTATTACATTTGCCTCTATATAAATATAAAATTTTTTTCACAGAAAAAGTACTACTGAGGTAACTAATTGGAATGCATTCTACTAATTACCAGTAACTTTATCAGTCTTGGGGACCACCTTTTTAAAATTATTTACTTATTTTTAACATCTTTACTGGAGTATAATTGCTTTACAATGGTGTGTTAGTTTCTGCTTTATAACAAAGTGAATCAGTTATACATATACATATGTCCCCATATCTCTTCCCTCTTGCGTCTCCCTCCCTCCCACCCTCCCTATCCCACCCATCTAGGTAGTCACATCTTTTTGAATTATGGTTTTCTCAGGGTATATGCCCAGTAGTGGGAATACTAGGTCATATGGTAGTTCTATTTTTAGTTTTTTAAGGAACTTCCATATCGTTCTCCACAGGGGCTGTATCAATTTACATTCCCACCAACAGTGTAAGAGGGTTCCCTTTTCTCCACACCCTCTCCAGCATTTATTGTTTGTAGAGTTTTTGATGATGGCCATTCTGACTGCTGTGAGATGATACCTCACAGTAGTTTTGATGTGCATTTCTCTAATAATTAGTGACGTTGAACAACTTTTCATGGGCCTCTTGCCCATCTGTATGTCTTTGGAGAAATGTCTATTTAGGTTTTCTGCCCACTTTTTTTTAAACATCTTTATTGGAGTGTAATTGCTTTACAATGGTGTGTTAGTTTCTGCTTTTTAACAAAGTGAGTCAGATATACATATACATATATCCCCATATCTCCTCCCTCTTGAGTCTCCCACCCTCCCTATCCCACCTCTCTAGGTGGTCACAAAGCACCGAGCTGATCTCCCTGTACTATACAGCTGCTTCCCACTAGCTAGCTATTTTACATATGGTAGTGTATATATATCCGTGCCACTCTCTCACTTCATCCCAGCTTACCCTTCTCCCTCCCCAAGTCCATTTCAAGTCCATTCTCTACTTCTGCATCTTTATTCCTGTCCTGCCCCCAGGTTCTTCAGAAGCTTTTCTTTTTTTTTTTTTAATTTAGATTCCATATATATGTGTTAGCATACGGTATTTGTTTTCCTCTTTCTGACTTACTTCACTCTGTATGACAGACTCTAGGTCCATCTACCTCACTACAAATAATTCAATTTTGTTTCTTTTTATGGCTGAGTAATATTCCATTGTATATATGGAATATTTTATCCATTTTATCCACATCATCTTTATCCATTCATCTGTCAGTGGACACTTAGGTTGCTTCTGTGTCGTGGCTATTGTAAATAGAGCTGCAGTGAACATTGGGGTACATGACTCTTTTTGAATTATGGTTTTCTCAGGATATATGCCCAGTAGTGGGATTGCTGTGTCATATGGTAGTTCTATTTTCAGTTTTTTAAGGAACCTCCATACTGTTCTCCACAGTGGCTGTATCAATTTACATTCCCACCAACAGTGCAAGAGGGTTCCCTTTTCTCCACACCCTCTCCAGCATTTATTGTTTGTAGATTTTTTGATGATGGCCATTCGGACTGGTGTGAGGTGATACTTCATTGTAGTTTTGATTTGCATTTCTCTAATGATTAGTGATGTTGGGCATCCTTTCATGTGTTTGTTGGCAATCTGTATATCTTCTTTGGAGAAATGTCTGGTTTTTTTTAATTTTTATTTTTATTTCCAGGTCTCTAGGAGGTGGGTCAAAAAGGATCTTGCTGTGATTTATGTCATAGGAGTGTTCTGCCTATGTTTTCCTCTAAGAGTTTTATAGTGCCTGGCCTTACATTTAGGTCTTTAATCCATTTTGAGTTTATTTTTGTGTATGGTGTTAGGGAGTATTCTAATTTCATTCTTTTACATGTAGCTGTCCAGTTTTCCCAGAACCACTTATTAAAGAGGCTGTCTTTTCTCCATTGTATATTCTTGCTTCCTTTATCAAAAATAAGGTGACATAGGTGCGTGGGTTTATCTCTGGGTTTTCTATCCTGTTCCGTTGATCTGTATTTCTGTTTTTGTGCCAGTACCATGCTCTCTTTGATTACTGTAGCTTTGTAGTATAGTCTGAAGTCAGGGAGCCTGATTCCTCCAGCTCCATTTTTCTTTCTCAAGATTCCTTTGGCTATTCGGGATCTTTTGTGTTTCCATACGAATTGTGCAATTTTTTGTCCTAGTGCTGTGAAAAATAACATTGGTAGTTTGATAGGGATTGCATTGAATCTGTAGATTGCTTTGGGTAGTATAGTCATTTTCACAATGTTGATTCTTCCAATCCAAGAACATGGTATATCTCTCCATCTGTTTGTATCATTAATTTCTTTCATCAGTGTCTAATAGTCTTCTGCATATAAGTCTTTTGTCTCCTTAGGTAGGTTTATTCCTAGGTATTTTATTCTTTTTGTTGCAGTGGTAATTAGGAGTGTTTCCTTAATTTCTCTTTCAGATTTTTCATCATTAGTGTATAGCAATGCCAGAGATTTCTGTGCATTAATTTTGTATCCTGCTACTTTACCAAATTCATTGATTAGCTCTAGTAGTTTTCTGGTAGCATCTTTAGGATTCTCTATGTATAGTATCACGTCATCTGCAAACAGTGACAGCTTTACTTCTTTTCTGGTTTGGATTCCTTTTATTTCTTGTTCTTCTCTGATTGCTGTGGCTAAAACTTCCAAAACTATGTTGAATAACAGTGGTGAGAGTGGGCAACGTTGTCTTCTTCCTGATCTTAGTGGAAATAGTTTCAGTTTTTCACTACTGAGGATGATGTTGGCTGTGGGATTGTCATATATGGCCTTTATTATGTTGAGGTAAGTTCCATCTGTGCCTACTTCCCGGAGTGTTTTTATCATAAATGGGTGTTGAATTTTGTTGAAAGCTTTTCCTGCATCTATTGAGATGATCATATGGTTTTTATTCATTTTGTTAATATGGTTTATCACATTGTTTGATTTGCGTATATTGAAGAATCCTTCCATTCCTGGGATAAACCCCACTTGATCATGGTGTATGATACTTTTTTGTTGTTTGTTTGGTTTTTTGCTGTACGCGGGCCTCTCACTGTTGTGGCCTCTCCCGTTGCAGAGCACAGGCTCCAGACGCACAGGCTCAGTGGCCATGGCTCACGGGCCTAGCCGCTCCGCGGCATGTGGGATCTTCCCGGACCAGGGCAAGAACCCGTGTCCCCTGCATTGGCAGGTGAACTCTCAACCACTGCGCCTCCAGGGAAACCCAAGTGTATGATTCTTTTAATGTGCTGTTGGATTCTGTTTGCTTATATTTTGTTGAGGATTTTTGCATCTGTGTTCATCAGTGATACTGGCCTGTAGTTTTCTTTCTTTGTGACATCTTTGCGTGATTTTGGTATCAGGGTGATGATGGCCTCATAGAACGAGTTTGGGAGTGTTCCTCCCTCTGCTATATTTTGGAAGAGTTTGAGAAGGATAGGTGTTAGCTCTTCTATAAATATTTGATAGAATTCGCCTGTGAAGCCATCTGATCCTGGGCGTTTGTTTGTTGGAAGATTTTTGATCACAGTCTCAGTTTCAGTGCATGTGATTGGTCTGTTTGTATCTTCTGTTTCTTTCTGGTTTAGTCTCAGAGGGTTGTGCTTCTCTAAGAATTTGTCCATTTCTTCCAGGTTGTTCATTTTATTGGCAGATAGTTGCTTGTAGTAATCTCTCATGATCTTTTGTATTTCTGCGGTGTCAGTTGTTACTTCTCCTTTTTCACTTCTAATTCTATTGATTTAAGCCTTCTCCCTTTTTTTCTTGATGAGTCTGACTAATGGTTTAACAATTTTGCTTATCTTCTCAAAGAACCAGCTTTTAGTTTTATTGATCTTTGCCATTGTTTCCTTCATTTCTTTTTCATTTATTTCTGATCTGATATTTATGATTTCTTTCCTTCTGCTAACTTTGTGGGGTTTTTTGTTCTCCTTTCTCTAATTGCTTTAGGTGTAAGGTTAGGTTGTTGGAGATGTTTCTTGTTTCTTGAGGTAGGATTGTATTGCTATAAACTTCCCTCTTAGAACTGATTTTGCTGCATCCCATAGGTTCTGGGTCTTCGTGTTTTCATTGTCATTTGTTTCTAGGTATTTTTTGATTTCCACTTTGATTTCTTCAGTGATCTCTTGGTTATTAAGTAGTATACTGTTTAGCCTCCATGTGTTTGTATTTTTTACAGGTTTTTTCCTGTAATTGATATCTAGTCTCATAGTATTGTGGTCAGAAAAGATACTTGATGCGATTTCAGTTTTCTTAAATTTACCAAGTCTTGATTTGTGACCCAAGCTATGATCTATCCTGGAGAATGTTCCAGGAGCACTTGAGAAGAAAGTGTATTCTGTTGTTTTTGGATGGAATGTCCTATAAATATCAATTAAGTCCATCCTGTTTAATGTATCATTTAAAGCTGTGTTTCCTTATTTATTTTCATTTTGGATTATCTGTCCATTGGTGAAAGTGGGGTGTTAAAGTCCCCTACTAGGATTGTGTTACTGTCGATTTCCCCTTTTATGGCTGTTAGCATTTGCCTTATGTATTGAGGTGCTCCTATGTTGGGTGCATAAATATTTACAATTGTTATATCTTCTTCTTGGAGTGAGCCCTTGATCATTATGTAGTGTCCTTCTTTGTCTGTTGTAACAGTCTTCATTTTAAAGTCTATTTTGTCTGATATGAGAATTGCTGCTCCAGTTTTCTTTGGATTTCCACTTGCATGGAATATCTTTTTCCATCCCCTTTCAGTCTGCATGTGCCCCTAGGTCTGAAATGGGTCTCTTGTAGACAGCATATATATGGATCTGTTTTGGTATCCATTCAGCCAGTCTATGTCTTTTGGTTGGAGCATTTAATTCATTTACATTTAAGGTAGTTATCGATATGTATGTTTCTATTACCCATTGTTTTCGGTTTGTTATTGTACATCTTTTCCTTTTCTTGTGTTGCCTGCCTAGAGAAGTTCCTTTAGTATTTGTTGTAAAGGTCGTTTGGTGGTGCTAAATTCTCTCAGGTTTTGCTTGTCTGTAAAGGTTTTAATTTCTCCGTCGAATCTGAATGAGATCCTTGCTGGGTAGAGTAATCTTGGTTGTAGGTTTTTCCCTTTTATCACTTTAGATATGTCCTGCCACTCCTTTCTGGCTTGCAGAGTTTCTGCTGAAAGATCAGCTGTTAACCTTATGGGGAGTCCCTTGTATGTTATGTGTTGTTTTTCCCTTGTTGCTTTTAATATTTTTCTTTGTATTTAATTTTTGATAGTTTGATTAATGTGTGTCTTGGCATGTTTCTCCTTGGATTTATCCTGTATGGGACTCTGTGCTTCCTGGACTTGATTAACTATTTCCTTTCCCATATTAGGGAAGTTTTCAACTATAATCTCTTCAAATATTTTCCCAGTCCCCTTCTTTTTCTTTTCCTCTTCTGGGACCCCTATAATTCAAATGTTTGTGCATTTAATGTTGTCCCAGAGGTCTCTGAGACTGTCCTCAATTCTTTTCATTCTTTTTTCTTTATTCTGCTCTGTGGTGGTTATTTCCATCAATTTATTTTCCAGGTCACTTATCCGTTCTTCTGCCTCAGTTATTCTACTATTGATTCCTTCTAGAGAATTTTTATTTTATTTATTGTGTTGTTCATCATTGTTTGCTCTTTAGTTCTTCTAGGTCCTTGTTAAACGTTTCTTGTATTTTCTCCATTCTGTTTCCAAGATTTTGGATTATCTTTACTCTCAGTACTCTGAATTCTTTTTCAGGTAGATTGCCTATTTCCTCTTCATTTGTTTGGTCTGGTGGGTTTTTACCTTGCTCCTTCATCTGCTGTGTGTTTCTCTGTCTTCTCATTTTGCTTAACTTACTGTGTTTGGGGTCTCCTTTTTGCAGGCTGCAGGTCGTAGTTCCCATTGTTTGGTGTCTGCCCCCGGTGGCTATGGTTGGCTCAGTGGGTTGTGTAGGCTTTAGTGCCTGTGTTCTGGTGGATGAGGCTGGATCTTGTCTTTCTGGTGGGTAGGAACCACCTTTTTTTTGAAACCAGATTTTTCCCAAAGACATAATTCAGTTTTGTTTTAAAATCTAAGTATGATATTTTGTAAGTTTAAAGTGATGAGAAAGTGATAATCAGGGATGTTATCTCAATATTATGATAGCCATTAGCAAATGTCATTAATACAAGGGCCCTCATAGTAGACTCCAATATCCTATTCTTTCATCTTTATGCATATGAAAACATAAAGAGTGGATAATTTTAGAGATGTAAAAAAACACAAGGTAGGGCTTCCCTGGTGGCGCAGTGGTTGAGAGTCCACCTGCCGATGCAAGGGACGTGGGTTCATGCCCCGGTCCGGGAAGATCCCACATGCCGCGGAGTGGCTGGGCCCGTGAGCCATGGCTGCTGAGCCTGCGCATCCGGAGCCTGTGCTCCGCAGCGGGAGAGGCCACAACAGTGAGAGGCCCGCGTACCGCAAAAAAAAAAACCAAAAAAAAAACAGAAAAAAAACCCACAAGGTAAAGAGTATCTTAACCACAGGTAAATGTTTCCAGAAGAAGCACTATTCCATGTAACTGCTACTTCTCATCACTTTTAACAGCCAGTGTTATATACCTGTGTTTCGTATACACTTTGGGCATAGAAATTCCAAAGTAATTCTGATTATTCTCAAGAGTAGTACATTATCAATTTAGTAATTATATGAAATGTTATGCAGGGGATATTTCTTCTAGGCCTCCTAACTTTCAGTTTTATAGTTCACTTTTTTAAAAATTAAAATTTTATTGCATATACATTAAAAATTTTTTAAACTAATTAGAAATGTCTTAATTTTTTCTTGTGATGCAAAAAGGATCTAAAGTTACATAGTTTGGGGCTTTTTTTTTTTTTGTGGTACGCAGGCCTCTCACTGTCGTGGCCTCTCCCGTTGCGGAGCACAGGCTCCGGACGCGCAGGCTCAGCGGCCATGGCTCACGGGCCCAGCCGCTCCGCGGCATGTGGGATCTTCCCGGACCGGGGCACGAACCCGTGTCCCCTGCATTGGCAGGCGGACTCTCAACCACTGCGCCACCAGGGAAGCCCTGGGGCAATTTTTAAGAGTCCTTTTTAAGACTGTTTATGTGGATAGCAATGGCTTGATTGTGTGCTTTCTACAGGGAAGTACAGAAATGCATCGCATTTGTACATTTTACTCTTGATATGACCTCCAGTAATGTAGAAAGCAAATTGCATGATCAACAGAGGAATCTGATTTTCTTTTTAGGATAACAAAAATCCTAATGGCCCTGGATGGACCAAGCTGGCGGGAGAAGCTGTCGCCCATTCCTGCTGTGCCCACTTCCGCACAGTTGCGAGCTTGGCGGCCTGTGGCAGAGACGCCGCCAGACCAAGTGGGAAGTTCCTGCAGCCATCACCAACCGGGCATCACAGGTAGGGGAAGCCTACACTTATTTCTTCTGAAGGTTATCGGGAGCTGTGCATATATTTTCACAGTAAAGCAGAAGGATAAGTGCCTGAACTCAGGCGTCCGCTATGGGTTTAAGTTAAGACCCTGTTCTCCCTCTTTCTAACTGCAGAGTCTTAGGAAGTTGCCACATATCTCCAGTGTTTGTATATGAAAGGGGGAAGTATGAGTAACTGTCTCATGGAGTTATTCTCAGGAATAAATGGAGAGTTGCATATGAAATACTTAGCACATGTGCTGACTGTGTAAGCTTATAGTAGCCTCTTAATAAACGTTAAGTCAGCATTATTATTAAAAATAAGAAAAAAGAATTGAGTAGCATATAGTTCTCTACACACCATGTATGTGGTAAGGCTAGTTTAATGAGATTGATGTTTTTGAAATAATCAAGCAAAATAAAGCCCTACGAATCACCCTGGCTACTGTGATGAGATTCAGTTATAGAAAGCCAAGGAAGGAAGAGATAGGGGCATTAAGAAACTACCATAATAATCCAGTCAAGAGATAAGGGTGGCTTGAATAAAGAGGGTAGTAGAAGAGGTAGTGAGAATTATTAGATTCTAGTTACAATTTAAAGGTAAAGCTGACTAGTTGGATGTGGGAGAAGAGCTACAGATAATTTCAGGGTTTCTGTCTTGAGAAAGTAGAAGGATGGAAGTGCCATTTATTAGATGGGAAAACCGCAGAAAAATTAGATTTGGAACAATCAAGAGCTCAATTGTGGACACATCAAGTTCAGAAAAGCTATTAGACATTCAAAAGAACTTAGAGTTTGAGAGGGGAGGGAGGTTGTATTGACATATAAACTTGGAAGCAGGCAGGTTATAAATGATATTTCAAGTTATGAGGTTAGATGAGATCACCAAGGTTTTACAAAGTATAATTGAGAGATCTAAAGATTAAGTCTTAGGGAATGCCATCATTTATTATAAGAACTTCTATGTACTTCCATATGAATTTTATAAATCTCACCATGTAGAAATTCTAGAATGCCAAAGATGCAAGGCTTTAATTTAAAACATGGTTTGGTTGTTTACATTTAAGTTTGGGGATAGGGCTATATAACATCTGACTTTGGTTTTACAAAGCAGAGAGGGAGTAGGAACAAAAATTGTTACTCTGTAGTAGCACCTTTCTCCCATCCTGTGGAGTGTTTTGGGGAACATGCCCAGGAAGATCTCTATTAAGTAACAACAAGAAAGTAAACATTTTTTTCAGGCTGTGCCACCATGCCAAGGGAAGGGACCAGAGCCTCACAAATCATGAAACGACTGACAGAAGTTGGGGTCACATGGATCCTTGTAATTTAATCCCAATTTTCTTATAAAATAAACTATAGGTTTTCCAAAAAAAAAAAAAAAAAGCCCTACAACATATATCTAGCAGTACCTCCTTCTGCCTTGTATCGTAGTTGTTCACATCCATACATACATCCTCACAGTGCTTATCTCAGAACTTTGTGCAGAGTGTTTAATGTGGCTTCACGCTTGCCTTCTGCTTGAAAGCTGGCTGAGGCTCCATTTCTCCTGCCTGCTTAGGAACCCCATGTGTGTCTGTGTCGAGCTTCATCTTGCAGACATGCTGAGCCGTGATGTCCCAATGGCTCACCCTTTTCATTGCCTAGAAAGAAGATGCCGGGAACTTCTGCCAAGGCTTTTAGATGGTTCAGCAGTCCTGGGAAAAACATGGAGATCTCTAGCTTCTAGAATCCATTATGAATGGGGCCTGGCACAAAGCATTTACTCAGTAAAGGGTAGCTATTCATTACTAATAACGTGCATATACTAACCATACTATAGATATGTGATAGTGAATCATGAGCACAAGAATAATCAGCTCTTTCTGTTCATATTTGTGTACTAATTATTAGTGAGACTGGATACCAAAGACTTAAAAACAATGTAGGAAGAAAAGCTTGAGGAAAGTTTTTCAGCAAATTGGAAGAAAAAAAATCCTCTGTAATATTCTGTTTTAGAGCTTAGATGTACCAAGATTTATGGGGACTGTCATTTGGCCACATAGTGTGAGTTCTTTTGAAACATGAAATATTAGGCAGAGATATTCTGTAATTTGAAATAAAGGATGAAAAGTTAATATGTCATGCCATTTGTGCAGCGGGACAAATAAGATTATTTTTTACATTCCAGGTTTATACTATAAATTCAGTACATCTATCAAGATTTTTAGATCACAGAATTTAAAGGCATATTTTAAAATTTGTTATGCAATTTTATTTTCTATCAAGATACTCCACAGAGTAAAGTTATTACATAGATTTAAAACTTTTTAACATTTTATGTATGTTAGAAAACTTTGGTTGCAAGTAACAGAATATCTGTTGACTTACAACTGTAAGGAATAGTTTTGGCTCAAGTAACTGAAAGGGCCCAGACAGGCTCTAAAATCAGGCACAACTTGTCAGGGCTCAGGCTCTGGCCAGAAATAAGAGAAATGTAGCAGTTTTAGACTTCATGTCTGCACATATCAATGTCCAAAAGGAGAGAGACACCATTGCTTTTGGTGGCATTAATTTAAGAATGAGGAGATATGTTGCCCCAAAGACCCAGCTTTTTTAGCCTGTTATTCTGTTGGCTGAGCTCTGTTGGTATTTATTCTAATGGGTCATGTGCCCATTGCTGAACCCCTCCCTGTAATGAAGAAATGCCATGCCATGAGTTCCCGATCAGTGGGGTCAGCTTCCCCTGGACACATGGGCTGAGTAGGAGAGGAGTGATAGCTGAATGAATGTTGAGGTACCCTTAGGAAGAAGGAAATGGATCCTGAGTGAGGAGTCAGCCATGCTCACTGCAAGATAATAGGCAATAGTAATAGTTGGGACTCTGATCGCAGATAACAGAAAACCCAACCATTAATGTCTTCAGCAAAAGAGGTTGTTTATCGGCACCCCTTGTGGAAAAGGCCACAAGTAGGATGGCTGCAGGGATGACTGGATTCGGCACTCAGAGGTTATTCGTTAGCTGTCTGTCTTGGCCTCTCTCTTGCTCTGTTGGCCCCATTCTCAGACAGATTCTCCCCTTGCATCGCACGATGGCAAAATAGCTCCTCCTTTTATCCTCACGTTCCACGGCAAAGAGCAAGAATTACCTTACCAGAAGCTGCCACTAAAATCTTATTGTAGCTCATTGGCTCTCATAGGTCCATTCCTGACCAATTAGATTATTGCGGCCAAGGGAACATAGTGTGCTGGTTAGTAAAACAAAGATTACTCCGAAAGGTAGGGCTAGGGTGGGATTTGCTTTACTTAAACCTTAGGAGCAGAGAGTGGAGGAGGTGTGATTCCAAGGAAACTCGGACTGTTGGAAGATGTCTAATTCAGGCTTTAATGGGTTTGTTTGTTCACTTTTCATGAAATAGTTACTACACCAAACACTAGATATTTCTATCTCCAGCAGAGAAAAGAAGGCGTGCCAATATGGATAAAAGGATAGAATCACTTGTATTTTATTTTCTAATTTGAAAAAATAGTGTCATAATTGTATAATCATTTTTACTTATAGCCAATTTATCTTTTTAATTTGTATACAGTGTTTTGTTCCATTTAGACTTTAGCTCTGTATGGTTTGTGGTAACTTAACTTACAGTTTTGTAAAGGTGCTTATATGAATACTTGCTCTTTTTTGTGTGTGTCCCATAGATGAAGAAATGTTTAAAACCCTTAAAGAAGAAGGAAATCAATGTGTAAAGGACAAAAACTATAAAGATGCCCTTAGTAAATACAGTGAATGCTTAAAAATTAACAAGGAATGTGCCATTTATACAAACAGGCAAGTTCTTTGTAACTTTCTATATTTCTTATGTTCATAGTTTTGATGAAAAAATTATAAATTACTTGCCAACGTTTGAGACTCTATATAGCAAATTGTTTTAAGTGAGTGTTTTTTAAAGAGGTGGGGCTATCGGAGAGATTGAAAATGTGATGTGTCTCGGAGCTGGGAGGTCTGACGGGGACTGCGCTAGGTTCCCGCGTGGCCATGGCTGCCCTGGCTGGTGCTGCTTTGATTCTCCGTGGTGTGTGGCCTCGCCGCGGCTCGTGAGGAGGCCTCAGCGCGGTCCTCCAGAGTGGGAGCAGGAATCAGCTGCCTTTCAAACTAGTGTCTTAAGGGCCCCTTTTCTCTTGAAGTGCTAAGGGAAGGGCCCAGCATCTTCTAAAGTGTAGTAGGAATGGGCAGATTTTTCCAGAATGCTGCTCAGGTGCCATGTTTAACACATTATGGTAAGAAAGATAGTTAACCTAGAATATGGTGATTTGGGGATTTTTAGGGCATAGATAGAGTCTGCAGTGACAAGGAAGAATAAGGTATGGTTCCTAAAGAATAGGGGCTCGGCATGGGCTCTCCTAGCCATTTCAGAAAAAACTTTTAAACTTAATCTCTCACTGCTTTGTTTTTGTACATGTTTTCCTCTTTTGGCAGCCTTTTTTGTGAAAGATTCTGTCACTGAACCCAACAGGTACTTTTCTGCCCTTCTCCTGTTCAGCCTCGGTGGCCTTGGGCATCACTGGCCACTCAGTTTTTCCTGGAGACCACCTCTCCTCTTGGCTGCGGTGCAGACAGCTCACTTGCCTGGCTCTCCCCTTCTCACTTTTCTTTTTTCTTTCCCTGGTGTTCTCGGGCTTCTAAAGGCATAGATCCCTTGTCTGCTCTAACGTTCTCTGGGCCATTTAATCCTCTCCCCAGCTCCATTTACCACCTTCCAATTATGTCCCCCAAATCTTTGTCTCTGAGCCCCGGACCTGAGCACCTCCCTCCCTTCTGCACTCATGGTGGGTTATCATCCCTGACCTACGCCTCCCTCTCCAGTCTGTCAGCAGCTCAGATGTCCTACCTTCTAAATTCCTCTTGGGCGTGAGCCTTTCTGTCCACCCTCACTCCTCCGGCTGACACCGGCTCTCCCTGGACGTCTGCAGTGCCCTCCCAGGTATGCCCGCACAGTCATGTTCCCTCTGATTCTCCATGCTGCAGCTGGAGCGATCTTCCTAAAACATGGTGAACAGATCAGCCTCTGCTTAAAAACCCATCACTGGACTACCATTAACCTTGGGATAAAGCTCAGCCTCCTGCCGGGACCTTTCTGATCTGGCCTCCCACTCTCCCAGCCTCATCACCACCATAGCGCTCTTTTCTTAGTCCATCAAGAGCACCGTGTTCTCTGTCACCGTAGGACTTTGCACGTGCTGTGCCCTCCCTACATATTAAATCTCAGCCCAGTACCTTTGCATTGGATAATTCTCAATTTGTACTCTGGGCTTCAACTTAAACGTCACTTCTTCTGGGAAGTCTTCCCTGACTATTCCTCCCCTTGCTTCAGCTCCACCAAATGTGATGAGAGTCTCAGCTCTGTGCTACCAGAGCATCCTCTACAGATTTTATTGTGTTTGCTTCTTTTGACTGTCTCTTCCCCTAGACTGCAGCCTCCTTGAGGGCCGGGACTGTTTTGATTGCGGTTGTATCCCCAGGGCCCTAATTTCAAGTATTGCAAGAAAATGCCATAATTGGAGGAAAATGTTAGGTTTCAATTGCAGCAGCTGTGGTATAGAAACGGACTTATTTATCTATTTTCTGATTTCTGTTAGTTGTCCAAGTTTATAGATATGTTGTTTTTACTTCCATAATGCTGAGTTCCATTACATACCAGAGCCCTCTGTTACTTGAAGCTGGGCCAGTTTGAAGAGGCAAAGCAGGACTGTGACCAGGCGCTTCAGATAGATCTCGGGAATGTGAAGGCATGCTATAGACGAGCTCTTGCTTACAAAGGACTCAAGGTGAGGAAATCTTCGTTTTAATATATAAATGTCAGCTCTGAACAGATCATGTGGTTTTCATGAACGTAAATTGTGGGCTCAAGGAATGGCAGTGACATTATCCTGGGATTTAATCCCAGTTCTGTACTCAGCAGTCCCAAAACCTTGGAAGATGCCTCAGATCTCCCCGGACTATAATGTGGAGCTAGATAATTTCTAAGATTCCTTCCAGCTCAAAAGCGATGATTTATTTCCTGATTTTCTAAGGAGTGTTGTTAGTTATAATACGTCCACTTTAAAGGACAGGAAGGTTTGTTTGAATTACTGAAGGCCATCATCACCGCCACTGGATTCCTCTAGCAGGGGACTGCGGTTGTCTGTAGGGTGGGAGGGAGGTATCGGAACGGAGAATGTGTTCACCCCATGGACGTTGGTAGAGACATGTCAGAGGCTGGGAAGTTTGTTGTGATTTGGGCTGTAAACTGGCCGGTGGTCAGTGTGAGGCTATAGGATGGCATTCTTCTCTAAGAAAACCACACCATTATTTTCAAGGAGTGTATTGTATAATTACGTTTTTCTTTATGATGATTCTTCTGTGCAGAAAACTTGAGTGAATGTTCACATTTGTAGAAAATAACATGACAAGGAAAAATTAGAACATACTGGGAAATGGCATTTCCTGAAATGGTATTTTTAAAGAATCAAGTTGATTAAGGTTTAATACAATGAAATTCACACATTGTCAGTGTACAGGTCATTGACTTTTTTTTTTCCTCTTTAAAGTTTTTTTTAACTGAGATATAATTGACATTTTATATCAGTATCAGGTGTACAACATAGTGATTTGGTATTTGTATATACTGTGAAATTATCACAATATGTGTAGTTCACCACACAGTTACAAATTTTTTGTGTGTGACGAGAACTTTTAAGATTTATTCTCTTAGAGACTCTCCAATATACAATACACGATTACTATCTCGAATCACCATGCTGTTTACATCTCCATGACTTATTTTATAACTGGAATTTTGTACCTTTTGAGGGTCTTCAACCTTTCCCACCCATCCTCCACACCCCAACTCCCACCTTGCCTCTGGAAACCACCATTCTGTTCTTGATGTTTCTGTGAGTTCAGGTGGTGGGTTTTTTTGTTGGTGGTGGTTATTTTGGGTTTTTTGGATTCCACATGTAAGTGAGATCATAAGGTAATTGTCTTTCTCTGTATGACTAATTTTACTTAGCATGATGCCTTCAAAGTCCATCATGTTGTCACAAATGGCGGAACTTCCTTCTTTTTTATGGCTAAATAATATTCCATTGTGTATGGAATATTCCATTATGGCTAAATAATATTCCTTGTGTAGGCATTCCATTCCAAGGATGCCTTCAAAGTCCATCATGTTGTCACAAATGGCAGAACTTCCTTCTTTTTTATGGCTAAATAATATTCCATTCCATAACATTTTCTCTCTCTTCATTCACTGGTGGACACTTAGGTTGCTATTGTAAATAATGCTGCAGTGAGCATGGGAGTATCTTTTCAAGTTAGTGTTTTCGTTTTCTTTGGAAAAGTACAGGTTTCTGTCTCAGGTGGCTGAGCAGTACAGTGTGATACGGGAGGGTGTACAGCAGGAGGGAGAGATTTGAGGGAGGAGTGTTGACCTTATTGAGTTTGAGAGAGTTCCTGTAATTCCCTGCCCATCACTGACAGGGAAATATCTAAAAATATATTCCGTAAAACCTAGGTTTTGTTGAGAGAGGGTGGTCATGTTTTTGTGTCCTGTATCAAATGAGTACGACCTGTGTGCACTGAGTGCTCAGGCTTTTCTAGGTCCTAGATCCCCTCAGGCTGCAGTGGAGCCACACCTCTACCCCTGACCAGCGGGGCCATGCAGCTGCCCTCCCTTTCCTCCCCTCCCCCGCCCTTCTAAGTTTGTTATATAGCACACAGATGAACAGGCAAGTGAAGAGGTGTGTAGGACAAGGTCCAGAAATGTCTTGAGTGCAGGAGCTTCTGTCCCCATGGAACTGGGGTGCGTCACCCTCCCAGCATGTGGATGCCCCACTCACCAGCCCAGCAGCTCCACAGCTGCACTGTGTCCTGTATTCACAGTGTGTTCACTGTATTCCCAGGGCCCAGGCGACCTGACCTGACCCCTTTCTTTTGTTAGCAACATACTCATTTGTAAACCTCATGTAAAGATTTCCTAGGTGGTGTGTGGCACCATGAATTAAAAGAGGCTTCCTGAAAATTTACTCAACTGTTTTTGAACTTGATGGATTTGGGTCCGTGAGGTACTCATGATCTGCATGACTCATGAGTTTATATCCAGACCCTTAGAACAGGTTTATCCCATACTGGCTGCCTGACTCTTTGAACTTGTTTACTTGATTCAAAGTCAGAAGCTGTACCTAATGAAAGACCAGAATTTTATACTTCCTTGGAATGAATTCTAGAAATTGTATTATGATGCAGAAAGATAATCCCAATTTTTAGTAATGCTATCCCACTGGAGTATGAGGCTGGCATCTTTCCTGGTTTGATTTCTTATAACTTGATCTGTATACCCTGTAGTTTACGTGCCAAGTGAATTTAATTTCAGGATCTTCAAAGGCTACCACTGCTTATAAAACGCATCAGAACTCACACCTGGATTGGCTTCCCCTGTGTGACTGGTGAGCAAGTGGCACAGAGGCTCACAGGGAGCTGGGGCCCTGCCTGTGCTTTCTCAGATATTTTGTTCGTTTTCTAGCTTGCTTTATTTTTATTTTTTCTGTGTGCCAGGTTTGAAAAATATAGGGCTTTCCTTAATGTTCAGCTGTTCTTCATAAGAAAAGATAATTGAACATTTTGCTTTTACTTACAATTTATATCTTCTGTCGAGTGCCACTCACGTGCTAGGCCTTGGGAGCATAGAGGTGGTAAGACATAGTGCCTGCCTTAGGGAATTCACAGCCAACCGGGGATGCTATCAGGCCAAAAGTATCAAAAAGAGTAATATCGTCTAAAATAATTGCTGTTATTGGAGTTTAAGCACATTTATTAATAGTAAATGTTATCACAAACACGTGATTATACTTTACCTTTTTTTTTTTTTTGAGGCCTGATAAGGTTATTAGCAACTTTTAACGTCCTCCTTTTTGCTGGAGCCGCACTTCTCTCTGTGTGAGCTCTGCTCTGCCCCCCACTCTGCGTGGCTGGCTTCCCTTCAGGTCCTTTGTTCTCTGACACCCGTGTCAAAGGAGACTCCTTCCCCTCGTTAGCATCCGTCTCCATCCTTGCTTCTCTTAATTGCATAAATGACAGTGCACGCTTACTTTATTTATTCATTTGTTCACTTGTTTTCTTACTGTTTCCCCTCATAAGACGTAAGCTTCCACGAGGGCCAGGGCCCCGGCTGTCCTTTCTCCCATGGTGTCCTAGCCCCTGGCCCACGGAGGGGCCGGATCTAGTCTGATGCTGTGTTGACCCGGCACCCCGGCCCCTCCTCTGCCACCGCCTCCCTGCTCCATGGCCATCCCCGTGCCTCCTGCTGTCGGGCCCTCTCTTCACACTTGCCTGCCTCTGTTTAACATTTATCAAAGTTTATTTCTTGCTTTCTTAGGTTTCTTCCAACCAGACAGATTGGTCTTTAGGCACAGTTGTTCCTTGAATGGATGAAAAAATAGTCATGTCAACTCCTTGCCGGTGGCCTTCTATTCCCAAGGCTGCAGCTCACAAATCTCCATTTTCAGGCCTCTCACTTAAGCTCCACAACCGTCTTATCATTCACCTTCTGCTCATTGCTGCTTGCATCATCTCAAAGATCATCTTTCTATGCCTCAGTTTCCTCATCTTTAAATGGGGACAGTAACAGTATTTATAGGGCTATTGTGGGACTAAAATAAGAATACTTGCAAAATGTTGAGACGGGTAAGAGTTAGCTATTATTACTCCCTCAGCTTGCCCCGCTGCCCCCCCTTCTTGCCTTTCAGTATGATTCCGTGCCTGGAACACCTAGGATGGAAACACAGTGTCATTTGCCTTTTGTAGCAGGTTTTCCAACTGCGCTGTTTTGACAAAGTGCTATGTGGAGATTGTTGTTAATAGCGCTGATGTACTACAGTTTGTAAATAATTTACCTTTTTAAAAAATACGTTAGAGCAGGTTTAAGGTTATCCCTTTTAAACACATCACTCTTGCTCTAGTATGTTGCTGGGTGGAGTGGGAAGGGCCGCGGCATTACAGCTCGTCCCCCAGGAGTGTCACGTAACCACCAGCTTATTTTACCTGTGCTTCAGCGTCCAGTGCATGCTGTTATTATATGTCGTGAGTACTTGAGAGGTGACACGTCATTGGAATTCCTGGCCTCCTCACAGAATTAATTTTGGCTTAATCAAAACACGGGTCTAGTCTGTAGTTCTAGAATGTGGCTTGTCACAGCAGACTGTGATTCTGCGGTGTCCGTCTCTGCCAGCAGGTTCTGTGCAGTGTCTGGTTAAGCGTAGATCCCTTCTCCTTCCCCTCAACCTCTCCAGTGTATTGCCTGACTCTTTATGGAGGAATAAAGGTTGACTCTAGGCTGTTTGAGCAGTAGGCAACCAGAAGGGTGTTACAGAACAGGGCATCATGGTAACAGCTAACACTGGCCCAGCTCTTTCTAAGGCTAAGCCACTCCCATGTTATTTTATTAATGAGCTGATTGCTCGGCACAACCTCGTGAAAACTAGAGTAGAATCTCTTTTCATCCTTACTTTCAAGATGAGAGAACTGAAGCTCAGAAAGCTGAAGTGGGATCTTGCTCAAGCTTTCATTACTAGTAGGTGCTGATGTGAGGCTGTTCGCTCTTTCATCTATTCATTCAGCAGACCACAAATGCCTGTGTGTGCCACGGACTATGAAAGCTGTGGTGGTACAGAACTTAACTTGCCTTCTAACCCCAGATTCCGTGCTCACTCTTCTGTAGAGGATGGCCACTGTGTTGTGGGCTACAATATTTTAGCCCAAGACTTATCTCATAGGCCTAACTTTACTACTGCGGTACTAATGGAACCCACTACACACACTCGGTGTACTCATCTCACCAATTTCACTCCCACCTGGGCTCATCTGTGCCCCTTCTCCTTTTATGTATGAAAATTATTTTCTCTGCCTTCCTGCTTTCAGAATTATCAGAAAAGTTTAAACGATCTCCATAAAGTTCTCCTACTAGACCCAAATATTATTGAGGCAAAAATGGAACTGGAGGAGGTAACCAGAACCCTGAATGTTCAGGAGAATGCAGCATTATTCAACAAAGAAAAGGAGAGAAGGAAAATTGAGATTGAAGAGGTATGTGTATTTGATTATCTCTGAAAGTACTCTTTTGGAGATCCTATACTCATATGGGATTCTGAGGTCATATTCCTATGACTTTAAAATTTTTCATGTTTTTATTCTGATGATCAATGAAGACATTTTAACAAATTAATGACAAGATTTTTCTTTTGTTGTGACAATTAGCCATTGCATTTCCCAGCTTGGGTCCAAGGACCCTTGGGTGTCTGCATTCTTCCTTTCTGTGCTCCCCTCCCCTGGTACCACCTGGCCTGTGGTTTTATTGCTTCCGCTCCAGGTTGCCCTGCGAGCCTGTGGCCGCTGAGCTTTGCTTCCTGGTCGACCCAGGGAACCCTACAGGACTGATTCAATTTCAGTGGTCCTGCACGCCACACCCCATAGAGGGTTCGTGATTGATTTAGACTTTTTTAGTAAACTTGTAAACAAGACCGGCCTCATTAGGGGTCCTGGACTACCCTAGAATCAGACCTACCTTTGTGATTTCAGACAACTCAATGCGTTGTGCTGTAGCCTTTTGTTTTGCCTTTAGTGAAGAATGTCAGCTCTTGGATTCCTGTGTATTCATGAATACTATATCAGCTACCTATCATCTTACATTTCTACTAAGAGTTAGAGGCTAATATGTGAAAGAAGCTAGGGAGTTTTTTCCCTCTAAGGAGGGAAGGAAAAAGCTGTTTTAAGAGAAGTGAAAAATGTAAGTTGACTTCTCTATCAAATGTAACGAAACAAGTAAATGTAAAATTTATCATGAAGAAGAGATATAAAGCTGTTACAGGTCTTCTTCCATGCAGCAGCTTTTACTTTTGGAAAATTATAAAATTTCACTGTCATATTCTCAGTGTCAAAATTTTTTTTAAACTTTAAAAATGAATGCTTTTATGAATGGATACTTTAAAAGTTCTCTTCCTAAAAAAAAAGATTTTATGATTATTACAAGTTATATATTTTTCACTTAGAACGACTAAACTACAGTCCACTTGTGTTTTTCAGTTCCTTCCCGTTTTTTTTTTTTTTTTTTTTTTTTTTGCGGTACGTGGGCCTCTCACTGTTGTGGCCTCTCCCGCTGCGGAGCACAGGCTCCGGACGTGCAGGCTCAGTGGCCATGGCTCACAGGCCTAGCTGCTCCGCGGCATGTGGGATCCTCCCGGACCGGGGCACGAACCCGTGTCTCCTGCATTGGCAGGTGGAGTCTCAACCACTGCGCCACCAGGGAAGCCCCCTTCCCGTTTTAATGAAGGTAACTTGGGGTGTGTGCAGTGGCCGTTGTGTCACAGTGTAATCTGTCTCCCCCTGAAGGTGAATGAAGGCCAGAAAGAGGAGCCTGAAAGGACCTCGGAGGACGTCTCCACTGACTCCCATGCTTCTGAGACGGGGGACACAAGCAACGGGCCACGAGAATTCCATGAGAAACTACCAATCCCCAAACCTAACAATGCCTACGAATTTGGCCAGGTTATAAACGCAGTCAGTACTAGGAAAGATAAAGAAGCCTGTGCACACCTGTTAGCCATCACTGAACCGAAAGACTTGCCAGTGTTGTTGAGCAACAAACTTGAAGGGGATACATTCCTGCTCCTCATCCAGTCTCTGAAAAATAATCTTATTGATAAAGATCCTTCTTTGGTATATCAGCATCTTTTATATCTGAGTAAAGCAGAAAGGTTTAAAGTAAGTGTCAAACTATGTTATTCATGGAGATTGATTTTTTTAGGGTTTTTATAACAACTTTAAAATGCCAGTTTGTATGCTAATATAATTTTTCTCCTTCTTTCAGATGATGTTGACACTGATTAGCAAGGGCCAAAAGGAGCAGATTAAACAGCTCTTTGATGACCTCTCAGACACACCAAACAAACATTTTACTTTAGAAGACGTGCAGGCCCTCAAAAGGCAGTATGAGCTTTAAATAAAGATTATTGTTAGATTTCTTCCATGCATATATGTGTCCCAGTAATGCTAATGAGATGGTATTGTAATAGAGTTGCATGGATAAAACCTGGCTTAGAAAAGATCCCTTGGTCTGGACTATAAACTATTTTACTTATTTTTATACATAGAACACATATATTCTACAGTCTGCTTTTTATTAGTTGTAAATATTTTCTTATGTACCAGAGCTAACATCTTTATATTTAATAATAAGTATATCTGGAACTCGTTAAGATGCATTTTAATTTATATTATACATTTTCTTTTAATAACTGACTTGTTAAAATTTTGAGTTAAATTACACTTCTTTGGGTATGAAGGAGTCCTGTTAAGTTTGATAGAAATGTATTTCTTTACAGTTCATTTTTAAAAGTGAAAATCATTAAGTGATTATTACATCACTTTTATTTCCTGCTAAGATATATATATATCCCATTTTATACTACTTGTGGATTACAGGCCTCTAAGATGAAATGTAACACTTAAGTCTATAATATGAAATGATTATTAAATAAATTGTGATTATTAATTTAGAGCTATAAGAGGAACTTATTTTTTTCTAATATGGAAGCATTACCTAATAATTAAGAACAAAAATTGCCTGAAATTCTACTACTTTTTACTAGATTTTTAAAGGCAAGTTTCCCTTATGTGTTGCTTATATAAGCAATAACGAAACAACCACTATATAAAAGCAACTAAGCCTGCATTTCTATTTGAATTGTCACTCCCACACTTCCCCCAAACATTTTAAATGACTTCTCCCTCTTTTTTTCTTTTTTTCCCCCCTCCTTTAAGCATAATCATATTTATTCCCTTCCTGCAAAAGGGAAAGTGAAGAACTCTTTATATTGAGAGCTCCCTTGTTAACTGGGTCAGAGTAAAGGTGTTTCTTATGATAAAACCTTCAGGTCTCTATCAGTGTGCTGTCATTTATTCCTGTAGTCTTTGGTCAGGTTTCTTCTTCTGAAGCATTTTCTTGCTCTTTAGAAGAGCAGACGAAAGATGACTATCACATTCATTATTACCATATCCATTATTATCTAATATTTAATAATTAAAGAATATTTAAAGTATTGTGGGTAAATGGTTTCAAACTGTGCCATTTTTTAAAAAAACTATTCTTTCCTAAGCTCATAAATGAAAATCTGCTGTGATGGGTATTTAACTCTAGTCTTCAAGCAAATGAACAAAACAGTCTTCTCCTTTTGAATGATACTAAGTTTCTGTGCAAGTACATGATGGAGTGTGTTAGTAACTTTACAGTAGAAACATAAAAAGGAAACGTTCTCTTTTGTTGACAGTTACATACCCAGTACTAGCTGCATGGGGCAGCCTCTCCCGTGGAGGAGGTGGTAAGCAGTGAGCAAGTGCCGGGCTGTCCCAACTGTTGGGTTCACACCTGGAGAAACTTGTTTCTCCCCAGCCGGAGTCCTGAGGGAGGACCTCCATGACTGAAGGAAGGGAAGAGAAAGTGAAGGAAGCAGATAAGAATATCAAGGGCATTAAAGGAGCACAGTTCCTGCAGACAGCTTCAGGACTTCAGCAGGAAGTCTGCCCACAAGCCTCTGGGAGTACCCTACTTAGGGATCTCCCCACTGGGTCCGTGGGCATCCCCAACACCCCAAGTGCTAAACCCACACCTCCTGCCATTCTGTGACCAGATCCTTCTGCATGCTCCTGAGTGCTGCAGCAGTGAGAGCAGGCGCAGTAGTTGGAGTATTCTCAGAAGGATGGACCAGAGTCTGTGGGTAAGGGAGAAATTGCAACTGGAGCTATAACACCACCTTCTGGAAGACAAAAGAGAGGTTTCCAGCAGCCGGTCTGATGAATTCTAAGAATAAGGAGAAACATAAAAGGTTAAGGATTCTGCCACAAGGCAGAACAAGAAGAGTGGAGCGGGTCTACCCATTCAGAAACTGAGGAAACCCCTCATATAGCAACACCAATGATTAGTATCCCAACTGAAGGCAACCAGTAAAGATTTAAGGAGGTGCCTGCTACTTCAAATGCAAAAACAGCAACACAAAAATACAAGGAACATGAAAAATCAAAATATGTCACCTCCAAAAGATACCAGTAATCCTCCAACAATCGAGCTCAAAGCGACAGAATACTCTGATGTAGCTGATAAAGAGATCAGAATAGCTGTTCTGAAGAAACTCTTCTGAAGAAGCTGTTCTGAGGTGAGCTACAAGAAAACTCAGAAAGACAGCTTCATGACAATAGGAAGGAAAATACGTGAACAAAATTAACTCTTTACCAAAAAATAACAAAAAAGAACTAAACAGAAATTCTGGTGAATGAGATGAAGAATGCACTGGAGAGCCTCTGCAGTAGCTCAGAGCAGATGGAAGACAGAATAAATGACTTAGGGGATGAGAATTTTGAAATAAATCAGAATAAAAAAGAGCAAAGAAAGCATGCATGCTCTATGGGACTTGAGACAGAGAGCAAATATCAATACTAGAAGAATTGGGGATCCAGAGGGAGAAGGAGACAGAAAGTTTACTTAAATAATAGCTGAAAACTTCCCAAATCTGGGGAGACTTGGACATCCAAATTCACAAAGCTAATAGATCACCCTGTTATCTAAATGTGAAAATACCTTCTCCAAGACACGTTGTAATGAAACTACCAAAAATCAAAGATAAAGAGTCCTAAAGGCAGCCAGCGGGGGAAAAAAAGTGTAACCTACGAAAGTACATCCATTGGGCTATCAACAGGTTTCTCACCAAAACCCCTGCAGGCTAGGAGAGAGTGGGATTACATATTCAGAGCATTGAAAGATTAAAAACTCCCAGCCAAGAATATTCTATCTAGCAAAGTTATTCTTCAGATATGAAGGAAAAATAAAGACTTTCTCAAGACAAACAAAAGCTGAGGGAGTTTCTCACCATTAGACCTGCCTTGCAAGAAATGTTGAAAGGAGTTCTTCAAGCTGACATGAAAAGAGGCTCATCAATGACATGAAAACACCTTTATACCTGTAAAGGTGAAAAATACATGCTCAAATTTAGAAAATTCTAATTCTATAATAAGACGGTGTATTAGCCACCAATTACAGATAAAGGTTAAAAGAAAAGAGTATTAAAAGTAACTATAGCTACTATAATTAAATATACAACATAAAAAGATAGATTGTGACATCAAAAATGTAAAAGGGGGGCTAGTGAAGGGAGGAGTCTTCATAGGTGAATGAAGGTGCTGTCAGTGTAAAATGGACTGTTTCATCTATGAGCTGTTTTAGCTAAGCCTCATGGTAACCACAAAGCAAAAGTATAGGGCAGATTCATGAAAGATTTCGGAAAGGGAAAACAGCATATCACCATGGAAAATCACCAGTTTACCAAGATGAAACAAAAGGAAAAAGAAACATAAGGAAAAAACAAAAACAAAGGGGAAAGAAACAATGGAAATAGAAACCAGAAAGCAATCAATAAGATGGCAATAGTAAGTCCGTACATATCAATAATTACTCTGAATGTATGGATTGAATTCAGTTAAAAGGCACAGAGTGGCTGGATTGATTAAAAAAACAAGACCCAACTATATGTTTCCTTCAGGAGACTCACTTCAGCTTTAAAGACACACAGGCTCAAAATGAAGGGATGGAAGAAGATATTCCATGCAAGTGGAAACCACAAAAAGTGGAGATAACCATACTAATATCAGACAAAATAGACCTTAAGCCAAAAACAATAACAAGAAGCAAAGAAAGTCATTATGTAATGATAAAGGGGGTCAGTAAGCAAGAATTTATAACAATCATAAAGATGTATGGGCTCAACGTAGGAACAACTAAATACATGACTAAGTGGGATTTATCCTTGGGATACAAGAATGGTTCAACACATGTGAGTTAATAAATCTAATATACCATATTAACAGAATGAAAGAAATAAATCACATGATGATCTCAATAGATGCAGGAAAAAGCATATGGCAAAATGCAACATCCTTTCATGATAAAAACCTGCAACAGATTGGATATGGAAGAAACATAACCTCAACATAATATAGGCCATACGTGACAAGCCCACAGCAAACATACTCAAGAGTGAAAAATTGAAAGCTTTTCCTCTAAGGAACAAGGATGCACACTCTCACCATTCTTATTCAATACTAGTATCATTAGTTCTCACTAGAGCAACTAGGCAAGACAAAGAAAAGGCATCCAAATAAGAAAGGAAGAAGTAAAATTTTCATTATTTGCAGATAGATGATATGATTTTATATATAGTCAGCCCTCTGTATCCATGGCTTGAATTCTGGGGTTGATTGAATCTACAGATTTAGAATCCATGAGAGGTTTATATAAGGGACTTGTGCATCTGTGAATTTTGGTATTGGTGGGGATTCCAGAAACCAGTCCCCCACAGATACCAAGGGATGACCATATAGAAAATCCCGAAGTCTCAACCAAAAAAACTCTTAGAACTAATCAACAAATTTAGTAAATTTGCAGGATACAAAATCATCATACAGAGATCAGTTGCATTTCTGTACACTAACAATGAAACACCTGAAAAATAAAACTATCCCACTCACAATAGCATCAAAAGCAAAATACCAGGAATAAATTTACTCAAGGAAATGAAGGATCTGTACAACAAAAACTACAAGACTTTGTTTAAAGAAATAAAGATGATGGGCTTCCCTGGTGGCTGCAGGGGACATGGGTTCGAGCCCTGGTCCGGGAAGATCCCACATGCTGTGGAGCAACTAAGCCCATGTGCCACAACTACTGAGCCTGTGCTCTAGAGCCCGCGAGCCACAACTACTGAGCCTAAAGCCCATGTTCTGCAACAAGAGAGGCCACCGCAAAGAGAAGCCTGCGCACCACAACGAAGAGTAGCCCCTGCTCACTGCAACTAAATAAAACCTGTGCACAGCAACAAAGACCCAACACAGCCCAAAATAAATTAATTTTAAAAAAAGGAAATCAAAGATGACTTAAACAAATGGAAAGATACCCCACACTCATGAATTGGAATAATTAATATTGTTAAAATGGCTATATTACCCAAAGCCATCTATAGATTCAGTGCAATCCCTATCAAAATTCAAATGGCATTTTTGACAGAAATAGAAAAAGAAATCCTAAAAATTTGTATGGAGCCACAAAAGACCCCTATAACCAAAGCAATTATGAGAGAGAAGAGCAAAGCTGGAGGCATCACACTTTCTGACTTCAAACTATACAATAAACCACAATAATTAAAACAGTATGGTACTGGCATAAAAATAGACACAGACCAATGGAACAGAATAGAGACCCCAGAATTAAACCTCCACATATATGCCAACTAATATTAGACAAGGGAACCATAAACACCCAATGGGGAAAGGGTAGTCTCTTCAACAAATGGTATTGGGAAAACTGGGTAAACAAATGCAGAAAAAAGAAATTGGACTCCTCTTACACCACTCAGAAAAATTAACTAAAAATAGATCAAGGACTTATAAGACCTGATACTTTAAAGTGCCCATCAACTGATGAATAGATAAAGAAGATATGGAATATATATACTCAAAGGAATATTACTCAGCTATGAGAATGAAGGAAATCCTGTCATTTGTGACAACATGGATGGACCTTGAGGGTATTATACTAAGTGACATAAGTCAGAGACAAATACTGTGTGATACCACCTATATGTGGAATCTTAAAGCTGAATTCATAAAAACAGTGTAAAATGGTGCATATCAGGGGGTTAGGGGTGGGGGAATAGAAGAGATGTTGTTTAAGGGTCCAAACTAACAACTAGTAGATAAATAAGTCCTGGAGATCTAACACAGCATAGCGATTATAGATAACAATATTGTATTATAAACATCAAACTTGCTAAGAGACTAGACCTTACTTAGTCCCACCACAAAGAAGAAATGATAATTATGTGATGTGATAAAGGTGCTAGCTAGCAGTACCACAGCAATCATACTGTAGTATAGAAATGTATCAAGTAACATGTAGTACACCGTAAACTTATACAATGTTATATGTCAAATATATTTCAATGTAAAAATAATTGCAGGTGATTTTTTTTTTTAGCTTCACTTTGTGCCAGGCACTGTGCCTAGTTTATCATACATTGTCTAGTTTAATCCTAATAACAACTCTGTTACAGATGAGGAAACCATGGCACAGAGAAAATTAAAAACAGAAAATTTAAGTTAAATTAAATCCTTATGAATTAACAAGGATTACAAATGCAGCAAATGGCCAGTCCAAGATTCAAACCTGGGCAGTCTTTCTTTTGAACTCATATGCGCTGTGCTGTGTAAAGGAAAATTTTAAATATATGAATGGAATAATGAGTAAGGTGCCTGGCCTTTAAGAATTACAGCTTAGTTCTATAGATTCAATGCAATCCCTATCAAACTACCACTGGCATTTTTCACAGAACTAGAACAAAAAATTTCACAATTTGTATGGAAACACAAAAGACCCCGAATAGCCAAAGCAATCTTGAGAACGAAAGAAGGAACTGGAGGAATCAGGCTCCCTGACTTCAGACTATACTACAAAGCTACAGTCATCAAGACGGTATGGTACTGGCACAAAAACAGAAAGATAGATCAATGGAACAGGATAGAAAGCCCAGAGATAAACCCATGCACATATGGACACCTTATCTTTGATAAAGGTGGCAGTAATGTACAATGGAGAAAGGACAGCCTCTTCAATAAGTGGTGCTGGGAAAACTGGACAGGTACATGTAAAAGTATGAGATTAGATCACTCCCTAACACCATACACAAAAATAAGCTCAAAATGGATTAAAGACCTAAATGTAAGGCCAGAAACTATCAAACTCTTAGAGGAAAACATAGGCAGAACACTCTATGACATAAATCAAAGCAAGATCCTTTCTGACCCACCTCCTAGAGTAATGGAAATAAAAACAAAAATAAACAAATGGGACCTAATGAAACTTCAAAGCTTTTGCACAGCAAAGGAAACCATAAACAAGACCAAAAGACAACCCTCAGAATGGGAGAAAATATTTGCAAATGAAGCAGCCGACAAAGGATTAATCTCCAAAATTTACAAGCAGCTCATGCAGCTCAATAACAAGAAAACAAACAACCCAATCCAAAAATGGGCAGAAGACCTAAATAGACATTTCTCCAAAGAAGATATACAGACTGCCAACAAACACATGAAAGAATGCTCAACATCATTAATCATTAGAGAAATGCAAATCAAAACTACAATGAGATATCATTTCACACCAGTCAGAATGGCCATCATCAAAAAATCTAGAAACAATAAATGCTGGAGAGGGTGTGGAGAAAAGGGAACACTCTTGCACTGCTGGTGGGAATGTGAATTGGTTCAGCCACTATGGAGAACAGTATGGAGGTTCCTTAAAAAACTACAAATAGAACCACCATATGACCCAGCAATCCCACTACTGGGCATATACCCTGAGAAAACCAAAATTCAAAAAGAGTCATGTTAAAAAAAAAAAAAAAAAAAAAAAGAGTCATGTACCAAAATGTTCATTGCAGGTCTATTTACAATAGCCCGGAGATGGAAACAACCTAAGTGCCCGTCATCGGATGAATGGATAAAGAAGATGTGGCACATATATACAATGGAATATTACACAGCCATAAAAAGAAACGAAATTGAGCTATTTGTAATGAGGTGGATAGACCTAGAGCCTGTCATACAGAGTGAAGTAAGTCAGAAAGAAAAAGACAAATAGCGTATGCTAACACATATATATGGAATTTAAGAAAAAAATGTCATGAAGAACCTAGGGGTAAAGCAGGAATAAAGACGCAGACCTCTTAGAGAACGGACTTGAGGTTATGGGGAGGGGGAAGGGTGAGCTGTGACAGGGCGAGAGAGAGTCATGGGCATATACACACTAACAAACGTAGTAAGGTAGATAGCTAGTGGGAAGCAGCCGCATGGCACAGGGATATTGGCTCGGTGCTTTGTGACAGCCTGGAGGGGTGGGATGGGGAGGGTGGGAGGGAGGGAGACGCAACAGGGAAGACATATGGGAACATATGTTTATGTATGACTGATTCACTTTGTTATAAAGCAGAAACTAACACACCATTGTAAAGCAATTATACCCCAATAAAGATGTTAAAAAAAAAAATTTCACACACACAAAAAAAAAAAAAGAATTACAGCTTAGTAGAGGCAATGGATATGTAAATTTACGAACTTTGGTACCCCAATAGAGGTATTTAGGGTGATTATGCAGGGCAAGAGGAGTGCCCAGCCCTGCCAGTGAGAAGGTTAGGAAAGGTTTCAAGGAGTTAATGTTGCAGCTTGAGTTTGCCATTTGGATGCGAGAAAACAATGTGCCAGGCAGAGGAGACACAAAGGCATCAAGATGCATAGTGATGGTGCGTGTTGAATGAAAGGGTGAAATATCTGGACCTGTTTGGGGAACTGCATTTCACCTTAGTACTAGTAGAGCCTAAGCTTTGTGTGATAAAGCCTGAAGGAATTATAATTGGATATAGCTGCATGCTGCACATGAAATGGTAGTGATATCAGAGTTTTAATTATACAATTTAATTAATTATACAAATAGTTTAATTATACAAATAGTTCTTTTCCTAGTCAGGCATTACCACTCTTAACCAGTACCTGGTTTTCTTCCCCTTCTGGGGAAGCGAGTGAGGCTTCACTGCTGCTCCCCACCGATCCCCGTCACTCGCACTCAGCACGCCTGGCTCATCCTCTCCGTTCGCTCACGTTACCACCGAACCAGCCCCGTCGGTGGAAAAACTGTCTTCCACGAAACGGGTCCCTGGTGCCAAGAAAGTTGGGGACTGCTGGGGTACAGGTAAATGCTGTCCGTCACTTCTGGGCCAGAGTATGCACGAGCTGGCACAAAGCCCTCACACAGCCTTTTCCCTCGCGGCAGTGACTGAGAAGGCCTCATGTTCCAGTTAGTGGGTCACAAGATGATGACCCCTCCAACAGCCTGGTGCTTTGAGTGTGGGCCTGAAGCAGAGGCCTGCTAATCTGCCCTGGACGGAGAGCCTAAACAGGAAAGAAGCTTTTTTGTGTTGGGCCACTGAGATTTTGGATTGTTTGTAATTATATCCAAAGACTTAACCTCTCACAGTCTGTTTCTGTATCTCTTCCACCTTAAGTCCTTAAATCTTTCATGAGTTCCTGGCCTGTAAAGCCAACTTCAAATGGTTCATCTCCACCTAGATGTCTCATTACTATAAATGTAATGTCCCCAAACTAAACTCTGTTCCCTCAAACTTAGGCTTCACTTGTTTAGTGAAAGTTACCAGCATTCATACACTGGCCTCGGCCAGGAACTTTGGCTTCATCCTAGACTTTCCTTGCTCTCTCAAACTCCACATCCAATACTTCATCCAGGCAACTTGTTTCATTACCCAGTATGGCGCACTCACTCAACACTGTCTGCTTTCAGGGCTTCCCTGGTGGCATAGTGGTTAAGAATCCGCCTGCCGATGCAGGGGACACTGGTTCAAGCCCCAGTCCGGGAAGATCCCACATGCCGCGGAGCAACTAAGCCCGTGCACCGCAACTATTGAACCCGCGAGCCACAACTACTGAGCCCACGTGCCACAACTGCTGAAGCCCACGCGCCTAGAGCCTATGCTCCACAGCAAGAGAAGCCACCACAATGAGAAGCCTGCGCACCACAACAAAGAGTAGCCCCCGCTCGCCGCAACTAGAGAAAGCCCACATGCAGTAACAAAGACCCAACGCAGCCAAAAATAAATAAATAAAATAAATAAATAAACAAAACAAAAAAACACTGACTGCTTTCGCACGGAATGTTTCCCTGCTCCCGATGCTCTTCTCTCTTCCTTCCCTCCAGAAAAAACCAAAAGAGTGAATTCTTAGTCATCTTTTAAAATCCAGTTCAAATGGATTTTAAAATCCAGAGGGTTTTTTTCCTCACCTCCCTTGGCTGAGTTAGATGATCTGTCTTTGTTTCCTCATGGTGCCATGTGCACAGCTCTATCATAGCTCTAAGCACTGCTGCGGTGTTCTGAGTTGACTTGTCTATGACAGAAAATGTCTCGTTTAGTTCTGTTCCCTACCTTGATGAGCAAAATGCCTGACACAGTAGAGACTCAATATATCTGCATGGAATGAATGAGAAGCATTGCTAACTTTATCATTATATGTTAGGGTACATATATTAAATTATTTCAGCAGGATGTTTGCACTTGTTATATCTGATGGGTTGCTGTAAATCATGCATCCAGAAGTAGAAAAGTGTCAAAGTAATTCTCTATTAGAGTGAGGGTGATTTATCATCAAAGTTTAAACTCATGCCTTAGGGACCTTTTTAAGCAGTTTCTAGACTAGGAGTGAAGGACAAAATAGTAAAACAGAGAAGGAGAGAAAAAAAAAGAAAACACAGGCTCTGAAAACTATACATGACAATATACCTGAGCAAATCATAATCATTAAGTTTGCATATTTTTAAATGATTAGTAGATACTGTCTCGCTGACAATCATGTTTGTTGTGGAATAACCTATGAAAATACCTTTTAAGCTATACACGACACAAGAGACTATCATTATTTCTGGTTCATGGACAATATGAAAGCTCCCTCTGTAAAGAACCTGAGTCTAGGATTCTACGTCTCCTGACTATGGCCCATCAGTTAATGTCCACTCTCTGCAGTTGCTACCACATGATCCCATGGTCCACTGCCCTGGCTGCCCTCAGCCTCCTGACCTTAGCAGAAATAACTGAGGCCATCCCATATGACTGCTCCAATCAGCTTCCCTTCCTCTTGGCTTATGACCAAATGTTCCCTGCTCCTTCTCTCTCTCCCAGAAAGCAGTATTCCTCTCCTTCCTAATGCTGATCCTTGATCCCACCCCCAAGAATAACACCTCTTTTGCATCTGCAATATGTCCCTTTCTATTACTGTCCCCACTCTAGCCTACAAACTGACTCAACTCTTCCCACCTAAAGAAGAGTCCCTCTTTCAACATCCAAGCTTCCATCCTTTTCTACACCATCCTGTTTTCAAAAATAGATAATTTTCTCCATTTTCCCCACCTCCCAAATTTCCTGTTTTGAAAGAAATTTGGCTTCTACCTCCCATCACTATTGAAACTGCTCTCAACCACCTGGATCAAATCCAGAAGGCTTTTCTTAGTCATAGAATTGTGTTACACTCTTGTAGCCTAAGAAATTTTTTAGAGATAGTCTCACCTAAAGCTAATCCCTTTATTTATACTGAAGCCCAAATAAGAACACAACAAAATATTGTATAGTATGAAACGCTGAGAAGTGGTGACTGCGTTGGTTTTGCCCTTTTGCTGAGATTTGTGGGCAAAGGAGGTGAAACTGAAAGGTGAAGAAGCAAAGCTGTAAGGGCAGCTATAATACCGAATCTAAACTGGCTATTATACTTCTGAATTGCCCAGAATGAGCGCTAATCTATTTAGGCATATGCAGAGAGTACCTCCTTCATGAGCAAGATATCAAGATTAATCATGAGTTATAGCAAAACTTACATTAGGGTGAGTTCAAAGATAGTTTATTATACTTGCCTTTCTATTATTTCATGGGTTTGCTATCTAGAAACAGGATGAAGCAAAGCGGGTTCATTAGGAATTTGTTTTACTCTATTAGCCAGTTGGCACCACCCAGACCAAAAGGACCCCTAAGGACTGATGTGGAAGTCATGGGCTGCTGCCTCTCTCAATTCCCCACACGAGAGACGTCTGTTAGTGCGAAATCTGTCTCCAGAATACAATGCATTTTGTCAAGTTTATCAGTTTTGATACCTTTTGCCAAAAATCAAATAAAAGAGATGGTTGACGGTTAATTAATAAAGATCAGTGAAAAAGCAGCAGGAGACAGAGCTGCCCCTTCTTTTTTTCTGGGAAACTGCTTTAGTGCATAGACTTGGGCATTAGATAAACCTAGAATTAAATCCCAACCCAGGATTTAATTGATACTCAGGAGCTGTATAACCTTGAAGACTTTAGATTCCTCATCTGCAAAATGAGGAGGGATACCTTCCTACCACTCAGGGTTGTAGGATTATGTAGTTCTTGTAAAATGCCTGGTGTTACTTCATAAGTTCCTTATCTTACCTTCTATGTATAGAACTCCTTTCTTCCCATAAGTATAATGATCTCATCTATATTGTTAGAAAAGGATAATAAAGCTATTTTCAAATATTAGGGACACCTTTATATTTACTTACTGGGTAAGTCACACACATTAAGACCACGCCAATAGAAATGGGATAGCCAGAGAAGTGGTCTGGTGCCATCTCCTGGAAATCAGTCATGTCACAACAGCCAAGAGATGACTCCACATGTTGAGTTTAACAACCTATTTGTAAGAGCGTGTGTCTTTTCCAACCTGTCACTGTTTTGAGAGTGAGCCAACACAGATGTATATTCAGAGTCTGGCATAGGTTGGTAGGTGCTTAGCAAATGTTGAATGAATGAATCTAAAAGAACGCTGCCCTAAAAGGTACCCTGGTTTCCAAAATTCAGATTAGAGAAGTTCCTATTACTGAGAACTTTACAGTGACACTCTAAATATTTCTCAAACAGTAGTTCTTGGAATATTTGCATCAGAATCACTTGGAAATCTTAGAGTCCAGGGGTTGGGAATCTAAATTTTAAAATATTTCTTGTGATTCTTAGGCAAGTTGGAATATACACCCACTGTCCTAGAAGCTGAGTGTGTAATAACTAATTAATATCTGAGTTGCATAAGCATCTAAGTGAACTAAACTATTTATGACCCTCTGAATAAAGTATTGTAGGGGATAAATAAAAAGATAGCTCCTGCTTTTAATGAGCTTATGACTAATTTGGAAGAAACGGAAAATAAAACCAAGTTCAAGAGACTCTAGTAAGAAAAAAAAAAGCATCAATATAACGTTCAAGTGTCAAAGTTATTAAAAGGGCCAAAGTTAATCAAGAACATTTTCAGGAAGAGGTAAAATCTAAGCCATATTTTTAAATTGACTTGCGTTGATGAGAAGAAAGAGCTCAGTCTGATTGAATTACTTTACTGTAGAATTTCCAGTGTCACAGTGCACTGGAAACTTAGTTTGAAACTCTGCCACTGTCGGCATGCTTCACTGCGAAGTGGTCAGAAACCAGTCAGGATACTTACAAACCAAACTCAGTTTTCTATTTTTCTTATTTTATATGTGAACTATATCTCAATTTTTAAAATTGAGGGGGAAAAAAGCAAACCATCCAATTCAGACAACAACTTAGGGTCAAATTCCAATCATTTCAAACAGGTCACCCCCTTTAAGTGTGTCACCCCTTTAAGCATGGTCACCCCTTTAATTTATCAGAAGGAATAAAAGCTATGGATGTGTGAAAGACTAAATACTTCCATGCTACAATGGGAAACGAGCACGTCTAGTCTTAACCATTCCCATTTAATGCTGTATTGGAGGTTGAAGCCGGTAAAAGAAGGAAAAAAAGAAAAGTTACTAAAGGCTTCCAGACTGGAAAGGAAGAAATAAAGCTGTCTTTATTTGTAGACATGATCGTCTGTGTAGAAGAATCCTAGAGAATCTGCCAAAAAATTATTAGAATTAATAAATGACTTAGAAGTTTGTAGGATTTCCAGATCAATCTACAAAAATTGTATTGCTATACAGGCAACCTTGGAGATATTGCAGGTTTATTGTGAATATCACAATAAAGTGAGTCATATGAATTTTTGGGTTTCCCAGTGCATATGAAAGTTACATTTACACTATACTGTAGTCTATTAGGTATGCAGTAGCATTATGTCTAAAAAAATTGTATGCACCGTAATTAAAAAATACTCCATTGATGGGCTTCCCCGGTGGCGCAGTGGTTAAGAGTCCTGCTGCCAATGCAGGGGACACGGGTTCGAGCCCTGGCCCGGGCAGATCCCACATGCCACAGAGCGACTAAGCCCGTGCGCCACAACTACTGAAGCCCACGCGCCGTGCTCCGCAATAAGAGAAGCCACTGCGATGAGAAGCCCGCGCACCGCAACGAAGACCCAACGCAGCCAAAAATAAAAATAAATTTAAAAAAAAATAGTCCATTGCTAAAAAATGCTAACCATCATCTGCCACAAAACTTCAGTTTATTAAAACACCATATCTTCAAAGCACAATAAAGCAAAGTGCAATAAAACAAGGTATGTCTGTATACTATTAATGAAAAATCAGAAATTGAGATTTTTTTAAAAAAATCTACAAAAACAGTTTCTGAAAACTACAAAATACTGTTTAAAGAAATTTAAAAAACTAAATGGATAGATACAACGTATTCATGGATCAGAAGAGTCAATATCATTAAGATGCTAATTTTCCCCCAACTGATCTATAGATTCAATTGAATCACAATAAAAATCCCAGCAGGCTTTTTTGTAGAAATCTAGAAATTCCAGTATAAAAACAGTATTCAGATCACAGGGAAAGGATAGATTATATAACAGTGTCATCACAAACAGCTTTCTAAATGGAAGAAAATAAGATTGGACCTCCATATTACATACTAAACATAAATTCAATACAGATTAAAGCAAAGGTAAAAAATTAAATAACAATCTCTCAAGAAACCTAGGAGACTAAGTATCATTTAGGAGCAGGGGAGACCTTAACCACGATTAGAGGCCTGAAATATACCATTAGACACATGTGAAAATTAGAGCTTTCATATGGCAAAATAATATATATGAGTAAAGAGTGTATGGGGAGCCTCTGAATTATCTTTGCAACTCTTCTTTAAGTTTAAAAATATTATAGGGCTTCCCTGGTGGCGCGCAGTGGTTAAGAATCCACCTGCCAATGCAGGGGGCATGGGTTCGAGCCCTGGTCAGGGAAGATCCCACATGCCGCGGAACAACTAAGCCCATGCGCCACAACTACTGAGCCTGCGCTCTGGAGCCTGCGAGCCACAACTACTGAGCCCACGTGCCACAACTACTGAAGCCCGCACACCTAGAGCCTGTGCTCCACAACAAGGAAGCCTGTGCACCGCAACGCAAGAGTAGCCCCCTAAAGCAGAAACTAACACACCATTGTAAAGCAATTATACTCCAATAAAGATGTTAAAAAAAAGAGTAGCCCCCACTCACCGCAACTAGAGAAAGCCCACGCACAGCAACGAAGACCCAACGCAGCCAAAAAAAAAAAAAATTCTAAATAAAGTTGAAGAAAAAAGTGCACAGCAAGAAAAGTTTAAGTCAATAATCAAATACTAGATTTAGAGAAAAATATAATAAAAATATAACTTAATAGTAATATATATAATATATAGCTATTATGATAGCTATAGTATATAATAAAGATATCTTTTAAACTGACAAGGAGAAAACAACTCAAAAAATATAGGCAAAAAATATTAAAGTCAATTTAGAGAACAGCAAATCAAATACCATCATTTCCCTCCCCTCATAAAAAAGAAAACCACACAAAAAGATGTACAAATTCACTCATAGGGATATGAAAAATCAAGTAGTAGGTATTACTTTATACCAAACAGCCTTGCAAAACTATAAAGCTCCTAATATCTACTGTCGGTGGAATACAGGGGAAAGAGGACTCGTGTATTGTCAGTGGAATTGGAAATTGTGACAACCTTTTTGGGAAGGCAATCTGATAATCTTATTAAAGTTAAAAATACATATACTTTTCAATGTAGCTATTTGATTTCCATGAATCCATCTCCCATACTCCAAACCACCAGAAAACAAGGACTTATGTATGAGGATGTTTCTTGCAGTGTTTGTAGAGAGGAAAACAAAACAAAAGAGACACAAAGTGAATACCCATGAACATGCAGCCATCAAAACGAAGGAACTGGAGCTATATCACGTGACTCGGACTGATTTCTGAGATATTGAGAAAATCGCGACAATAATCAATAGATATTGAGAAAATCGCGACAATAATCAATACATATACGCACTGTGTAAGATTATATGAATGTAGAGAAAGCTATGCTATCACACATACTTGGTCATTTTCAGTGGTTATGGGGGAAGGTAATGTGGGAAGAAGGGTAGAGAAGGGAAAGGGGGAGCAAAGAAAAAAGAGAAAGGAAAAAGGGGGACAGGGAAAGAAAGTCTTTTGTGCACAGTTTATTTAAACTCTCAGTAGTACTTCTCTCTAAAACATCAGTTTGCACATTACCTCTAAAGCAACGATGATTCTTTATTTAGCTGAACGCATTACATTTTCCTTAAACAGAAAAAAAAGCCCCCGGAAACAAAGGTAAAATGCCTTGGCTATTCCAACCCTGAAAAAAGATGTTCCAGTGGCTGTCATACATCCTAGAATATTTATGAATTAACCTATTTGGCATAAAACCTTGTTAAAAGTTTCAGCCACTGTCTTGTTTCAAAACTTATTCTAGTGGACAATGTAATGAAGTGACTGGTCACCAACTCTGAGGCCTTGGTCCACAAATATTCTCATGTCTTTGCTCAGTTGTTCTGTCCCATCATAGCAAGCTTATCCTCAATTCCCTCTCCGTAGATGAAGTACTTATTAAGCGCACACATAGGAAAAAGTAAAGATATGGTTCTTGCCCCCGAGAGCCTACAGTTTCTTTCTTTTTAAGGTTTCTGGTTTCCTAGTATCCTGAATTCAGAATTTGGAGGCACCTGGTACGCATGCGGTTGTGAAATATCTAAGTTTTACCTCCTTCATGCAGGCCAAAAGGTAGCAGAAATAGGTGCTCCAACATTATTAGGCAAAAAGCTGCAAAGAAAAACAATAAAAGCAGGAATATGTCAGCACCAGACAACCAGCAAATTGCCACACTCTACGATTAGCAAACTCTGTGATCACAGAGGAAAGAGCTTACCACGCCTTGCTGCTCCTATTATGTAAATGAAAAGGAATTGCTTACTAACCCTGAAAATATGGACCTCCGTGGTATAAAAAAAAAAAAATTCAAAAGGTCCAGACAGCCTTAATAACAATTTCTACCAAACATTCAAGGAAGACATAATTCCAGTCTTACATACTCTGATACTGAAGTTCATCCCAGGAGGTTAGTTTAACATTTAAAGAATCAAATTCACTATGTTAACACATTAAAGGAATAAATCACAATTACATGATAGATGACCCTCCCCCCAAAATAGCAGCCAATAAAATTCAGCATATTTCCCAAGGTAAACATTCTTGGCAAACTAAGAGTTAGAAAAGAATTTAATAATTTTGATAAAGGGTATCTACAAATATATCTACAAATGTAACTGAAATATAAATATCGTAATTAATCGTTGAAATGTTGAAAGGGTTCCCTTTGAGATTATTAACGAGTTAACAATGCCCCCAAAACCACTGCTATTCAGCATTATGCACTTGAAGTCCTAGCCAGTCCAAACGGGCCAGAAAAAGAAATATATGATGCAGCGATCAAAGAGAAATATTTGAATCCCTGTTCTGCCACTAACCAGCAATGTAATTCTGGGCAAAATGCTAACCCTGTGTCTCAGTTTCCTCATCTGTAAAATGGGGATAATGAGTACCTCCTTCACAGGGTTGTTCTAAAGAGTAAACGAGAATATTTTAAAAGTACATAGAAAGTGTTTGACACTACAAAGCACTGTAAAAGTGTTTGTTAAATAAAAAAATAATTATTCACAGATGACGACTGTGTATAGAGAAATCTCAAAGAATCTAGAGGTAAAGTCTTGGAATTAAGAGTACCGTTCCCTAGATGCAAAATCATTACATAAAAATTAGCCACATTTCTATATACTAACAAACAGAAAATGATACCTAAAAAATCAAGTACCCGGGAATAAAACTTAAAAAAAGATGTGAAAGATCTCTAGAGGAATAAGTATAGGTTCAATGCAATCCCAACCAAAATTGATAGAATGCAACGAGGTTATTCTAAAATGTTTATGGAAATGTAAAGTGCTAAGAACAGTCAAGACACTCTCCAAGAAAAACAAGGTGGCCAACATATTTCTAGATATCAAACAAATTCCAAGACTGACGTCTAACTCGTCCATCAACTCACCTGGGGGAAGATCTCTTTCTGGAATGCTCATCCAATAGGTATGTCTTCATAGTTCCTCCCTCACTTCCTTTAGATCTTTGTACCAATGGCACCTAAGAAGACATCTTTCCAGTTTTCCCTGTATAAAACAGCACTACCCAATACTTCCGGTCACTTTCCCCCCCATCCCATATTTTCATAGCAACCATTATCTGACATTATTTTAAGGTATGTGTATATGTTTTATTTATGTCACTCGCTTGACTATAAGCTTGCTGAAACCAGAGAATGTTTATTTAGTACAATGCTGTATCTCCAGATTTACTCTTTGTTGAATGAATAAATAAATCGGCAGAAATCACAAAGATTCTCACTGGCATAGGAAATGCAGTGATTAAATTTGAACTAAACTTATAAACTGCAAACTCTCCTTCACTATTCATATATTAAATGATGGCTACCAAAATGCTATAACTTTCCCAGGTTTAGAATACTATTTTGGGCATCCAGAAACCACCAGTATGTAAATACTGGCTTTAAGCAATGATATCTCATACTTAATTAAGGGAAATAAATGAAACAAACTCATTAAAAGAGCCATATAAAATGTAGCTGAAAATCTTAATTGACTCTAAAATTGGCAAAATGATATAAGGAGTAGGAGTTTAGGTATTTTGCTCATGTTATGTATGAATTAATAGCTCTGATGGTTTTCAACATATATTTTATCCTTTGGTGATCAAAGTTTTTTTATTTTTAATTGAAATATAGTTGACATACAATATTATGTTAGTTTAAGGTGTACTACATAGTGATTTGACATTTACATACAAAATGATCATTATGATAAATCTAGTAACCATCTGTCTCCAAAGTTATTACAATATTATTGACCATATTCTTTTTGATGTATATTACATCCCTGGGGCTCATTTATTTTATAACTGGAAGTTTGTATCTTTTAATCCTCATCACTTACTTTGCCCAAAGCACCCTCCTTCCCCTGAATCTGGCAACCACCCATTTGTTCTCTTTATGAGTCTGTTTTCATTTTGCTTTTTTAGATCCCACATATAAGTGAGATCATATGATATCTGTCTTTGACTTACCTCACTTAGCATAATGCCCTATACATCCATCCATGTTGCTGCAAATGGCACAATTTCATTCTTCTTTATGGCTTATATTCACATGGAAAAACCTGAACTTTTGGCCAACACTGTATGTGTGTGTGTGTGTGTGTGTGTGTGTGTGTATACACACACACACACACCTTCTCTATCCATTCACCTACTGATGGGCACTTAGATTGCTTCCATATCTTGCCTATTGTAAATAATGCTGCTATGAACATAGCGGTGCATATATCTTTTCAAATTAGTGTTTTTGGTTCTTCAGAAAAATACCCAGAACTGTAATTGCTGGATCATTTGGTAATTCCACTTTCAGTTTCTTGAGGGGCCTCCATACTGTTCTCCATGGTGGCTGTACCAATTTACATTCCTACCAACAGCGCAGGATGGTCCCCTTTTCTCCACATCCTCACCAATACTTGTTATTTGTTTTTGTTGTCTTTTTGATTACAGTCATTGTGACAGATGTGAGGGGCTATCTCACTGTGGTTTTGATTTGCATTTCCCTAATGATAGTGATGTTGAGCATCTTTTCATGTGCCTGTTGGCCATCTGTATGTCTTTTCTGGAAAAATGTCTATTCAGGTCCTCTGTCCATTTTTTTAACGGAATTTTTTTTTGATATTCAGTTGTATGAGTTCTTTATATATTTTGGCTATTAACCTCTTATCACACATATCATTTGCAAACATCTCCTTCCACTCAGTAGGCTGCCTTTTCACTTGATAGATGGTTTCCTTTGCTGTGCAAAAGCGCATGGGTCTAGGACCTGGGCTCCTTTCGAATTTCTCCCTCTGCATTGGGACTCTGAGCACGTCAGACTTTGCATGTGCCCTCTAAGAGCAGAGTCTCTCTATCCTATAGCCCTCCAGCTCTCAAACATAAGTTCTGCTTTTTAGAATCAGCATGTTTTTAAAAAGCCCTATTTTCAAAACCAGATGTCCTGGGGGCTCATCTTTTGGCATAGAACTCCTGGGCTAGGAGCCCAACATGGGGCTCAGACCCCTCATTCCTTGGGGAGGACCTCTGTGCTTGTGATATTCCTCCCATTTGTGGGTCACTGACCTGGGGGTGTGAGTCCTGACTATACCGAGTCTCCACGCCTTCTACGCATCTGTTGTGGCCCCTTCTTTATATCTTTAGCTGTGGAAAATCTTATCTGCTAGTCTTCGGGTCATTTTCATAGATAATTACTCTGTAAATCATTGTAATTTTGGTGTGCCCGTGGGAGGAGGTGAGTTTAGTCTTCCTTCTCCATCATCATGGGGAAGTTCTCCAAAATTTGTATTTAACTAGACAATATACTATGGAAAATCTTACATATTTACAAATTAACCCAATTTCTGGTGAAAATAAGAAAGATGAATTGTATAAATTTAACATAAAAAGCTTACTAACTCAGTGCTCTGAAGCTGGAAATTTGTACATTTAAGAGAATTCAGTTAAACTGGTAGCCCACACAATAAACAGTAGGGTATATGATCACTATCTGTGTATTCTTTCTCTCACCACTATGCGATTTTCCCCTTAAAGAAAGCAAAGTGTAAAGGGCTTTTAAAAGATTTTGATGTGTTAAGGCCTGTCTTGAACTGTGGAGTGTTCTCTTATGCTATGATAGCCCAAGGTTGAGCTCCAGAGGAATCTGGTTTGGTCCTTAATTAATCCAAGTTTGAAGGAACTTCTTAAGTCAGTTGAAAGGATTAGGCCATTTTTAAAGTGAGACTGAGGCAGTACTGGTTGGGGTACAACCAGGAGAGGGATGGGGTGCACCGACTGCACAGGCCTCCTAACTCGGCACCGCCTTTGCTGTATTCCTCCTAAGATCATTTAGCTTTCCATTTACTCTTTAGCTTTTTTACAGAAATGTCAAGCAGGCAGTCAACATATTCATATATATTATTTTCATGAAGTATTAACTATGTAACAGGAAAACAGAAAAACCATCTATATCTATGTATTTTATAGAGGCTATGAGAATAGAAAGCATTTCATTACAATTATTAGCTTGAATTTAAATGGCTCTAGTTTCATAATCTAATGTTGCCAGAGTAGAATCTCTTAAAAGTCTTTTAAGACCTTTTTACTTTTCTTCTTTTTTTTTAATCTTTGTTTTTATTTTACAAATTTATTTATTTTTGGCTGCATTGGGTCTTCATTGCTGCACACGGGCTTTCTCTAGTTGCGGCGAGCGGGGGCTACTCTTCGTTGTGGTGCATGGGCTTCTCATTGCAGTGGCTTCTCTTGTTGCAGAGCATAGGCTCTAGGTGCACGGGCTCAGTAGTTGTGGCACACGGGCTCAGCAGTTGTAGCTCACGGGCTCTAGAGTGCAGGCTCAGTAGTTGTGGTGCACGGGCTTAGGTGCTCCACGGCATGTGGGATCTTCCTGGACCAGGCTCAAACCCGTGTCCCCTGCATTGGCAGGCAAATTCTTAACCACTGCACCACCAGGGAAACCCTACTTTTCTTTTAAGATGAGGATTTATAATGCTTATCTCTTCACAATTTAAATGACAGCTCTATTTACTTTTCAACCAACATACTTTAAAGAAATGAATTTATGTTGATGAATAAAGCAGCTTCTTTCTGGAGGAAAGGCAGGTATTCGACATGAAGAAAGGATAGTTTCTAACACTGTTTGTTGAGAAGTTCAGCAGATGCTTCCCTCTAGGCTGAGACTAGAATGCAGAATCCTCTCAGTGGCTTGCAATATTTACGAATTTGCCACATGGCAAATGAATATTCCTGTTCTTATAAAAATGTCAGTGCACAAACCATAGGCAGTGATACATTAGTATTTACATTTATTTCATGTATGCAGTTTACACACTCACTATTGAACAAAATTGGAATGCAGACAAATATACAAATACCATAATAAGCATTATAAAATAAAATAACTGGCACTAGTGTTATAAGCATATTAATGGGCCTGGTGAGAAAAATGATGAAAGAAGACTGCAGCCCATGGCATTTTTCTTTTTATCAAAAGAAAAAGCTCTGTAGCACCATAATGGTAATACTTAAAAGAAACACATAAGATGGAATATTTTAACTGAGGTTAGCCTGTTTTATTTAAGTGAATTATACTGGAAGTTAACAGTATAGGCAATATTTTGGCCAACTTCTGTTTATGTCAGCTGAACATCTTCCATAAACAAAAGCAAAGGAAAATAAAGCCAGCCATATACAGACCCCTCCTTAGTACTTGGTACAAACTCTGCACCGTGCTTTGATTTCATGATTGGAGAAGATATACATGTGCTAAAAACTGAGGTTATGTAAAGTTATTCACTAAAGCCTGAGTGTGTCTTTGGTAGGCTAATACTTTTTCAGCATTGTTATTGTTAATCATATTTATGTTTCTCTACCCTGTATTTTTCTACATAATCCAAGGTGGCTAGAGAGGACATTATGGAAAACAATACAGCAAAACCCTCAAAGAAGTAGGCCCTTAAAATCTACTCTATTCTGAAGGCACCAAGAATCAGTGGGGTGCAAACTTCCCCTTAATGAAAGGTGACTTTTTTGTAATACTTATAAACTAATGGAATTTTATTTTGCAGTTTTATATATTTTATTTGGTGCTGTCAGTATACTTAATTACCTACTTTTACACTTTTCTTCTAAGATGGCAACAATATACAAGATATATAGGGTACCAGGTGTTTCTATTTCAAAGTTGTGCAAAAACTGCCACAATCTTGCTCAAAGTGTCTAAGTATCCAAATGGTAGCAAATGGGCTGCATTAAGCTGTATATATCCACACTGCATATGAAGAAAAAAATGAAATTTATGCCCAGTTATGAACATAAATGTTACAAAGTGTATCATATACTGCAAGTAACCTGCAAGGTTCTTTAAACAGTATCTTTTAGTGGTTTCAATAAAATGTCACTAACCACTTAGCCCTAAGCCTCAAGTTCTCTTCATAAGAATGCTGTAGAACTGCATTAGTATTTTATATTGATTATAAATTAAGCCAAATTTCTATCTAAATACACAAGTATGTGCTTCAAGCAATGTTTTGTGGCAAACACACAAAACATAATTCTCTTAAGAATTACTGTCCTTACAATAATGCACTTTTAAAGCCTTCATTTCATAGTTTGGTAATTAAGATCCACATGAAACACAATGCTTTGCTGAACACAGAAAATGTATCTGCATTATGATGATGCAACCCAGCGTTTGCTGGCAACTTGAAACTTAAAATAGTCACGTGCAGTTCAACCAGCTCCAAACAAGGTTTTTCAAGTGGTAATTATTTTGCAGCATTTGTAGGTCTATATATCAGTCTGAATTGCAACTTTTAATTCCACTGTCTGATGTGAGTGGTTGTTATTTGCTTCTTTTAGTGCACTGCCAAAATATAAATCAATATTGGTTTTTATACCACTGTTGCCATGTTCTTCAGCAATATGATTCAACTGTGGAACTTCTGAACATGAAGCAGTTTTAGTAAGCACAGAAATGCTACACTGATGGGGGGAATTTTCCAGACGGTCGTTTTCTACCTCAGGAAGAATGTTAACAGTAGCAAAGCGGGTGTGATAATCAGTGGAACCATGACTACAAGAAGTTTTCATGCTTTCTAGGTCAGAACAACTAAATTCAGAAAAATGACTAGAGTGGGAATCTGCTACAGAAGGCATACTGTCACTGAGGGATGGTGCCTCGAATTCACTTGAGTTCGTACTCTGCTGTTCTAACAACTGTGCATCCATGTCCTCTCTGGTCTCATTTATCTTCATGTTACTCTTTTTCCTCAATTTACCACTTTTTGATTTCTTTCCTGCTGCTGCTTCTTTGGACCACTTGGTGGCACTGGATTTACCTTCAGGCAAGCCACTGGATGAACCCCCAGGATGACTTCGGGTGGCACTGCCATCCTCCACACTGCTGCTTCCACTGTTGTGCCTGAATTTGGATGGCTTTGACTCGATATCTACCTGAACCTCCATACTGTTGCCTTCTCTGGAACATAAGAGTAACACATATAAATTTCTGACTTCCTCTTTTTAAAAAGAAAAATGCAAATGACAGCAAAGGGGGAGAGGCTTCTGTGTGAAAACTTCAAAGACTATATAAAAGCTATTAGAACAAATTAATGCAGGATACATTCTACTAATAGAAAAAAGTTGCTTGAAATAAGAGGACTATCTTTAAAATAATACTTCAATTTAAAATAAAACGGAAGCAACTACACTCATTGCTTATGCTATTCCAGGTACTATGCTACGTTCTCCATTTTTTTTCGGAACAGTTGTATTGAGATATAATTTGCATATCATAAAATTCACCTGTTTCAAGTGCACAATTCAGTGGTTTATAGTATATTCACAGAGTTTGCAACTATCACCACTATTGAACTTCAGAACATTTTCATCATCCCCAAAAGAAACCCATTAGCAGCCAGTTCTCATTCTTCCCCCTCCCCAACCCCTAGCAACCACTAACCTAATTTCTGTCTCTATGGATCTGCCTATTCTGGACATCTCACCACTTTCTTCTTGCAGAGAACCAAACAGTAGATAACGATTATTCACAATAATTTTGCCTAATGATAGGGATAATTCTTTACAAATTAATTTAAAAAATACTTCTGACTTTATAACAATTTTTTTCCTTACTTGTCCAATGGGATGTAGGAATTCAGAATGGATCCTGCCATTGCCTTGGTGCTGGCATTATCACTAACTGTTCCCAAACTGACTGTGCCAGATTCTCCACTTAGGCTGTACCGTTCTTTCTGTACATCTGCTTGTACTTCCAACCTTAAAGAGAGGGGTATTAGAAAACAAATCAACTACATATAATATCAACACTACTACGAGAACGTATCTTTAAATAATTCAGTAACAAGAAGCTATTTTAGAAACAACTATAAACATTATTTTTCTAAGTTTCCTTTTATTTGATTATTCAAATTCTACTGCAGCACATTGAACAGTACCAGCCATCCAGATAAAATGGTAAAATTAGCTGTCTGCCAAGTAAGGTAATAACAGAGTAATACAAAAAGAACATAAAGGATTTTAACTTAAACATGCTCCAATATTCTTACTTATGATGCGGTGCTTTGCTTGCCACACTTCAGTGCAAAACACCAAATCGGAATACATTAAAAACCATTCATTCTACATGACAAATCAGTGCCTCAAAAAATCCTGGGCATCTATATATTAAAAATAGTTCCAAATTTAACACCTGACTCTTTAAAAAAGACATAATAGGGACGTCCCTGGTGGCGCAGTGGTTAAGAATCTGCCTGCCAACGCAGGGGGTACAGGTTCGAGCCCTGGTCCAGAAAGATCCCACATGCTGCAGAACAACTAAGCCTGTGCGCTGCAACCACTGAGCCTGCGCTCTAGAGCCTGCGCACCACAACTACTGAAGCCCATGCACCTACAGCCCGTGCTTTGCAACAAGAGAAGCCACCGTGGTGAGAAGACCGTGCACTACAACAAAGAGTAGCTCCCGCTCACTGCAACTAGAGAAAGCCCTTGTGCAGCAACGAAGACCCAATGCAGCCAAAAACAAATAAATTTATCAAAAAAAAGAGACATAATATACACCACTATAACTTAAGAGTTTGTGTTTAAAAGCACACTACCTAAAAATAAGATAAACATAACTGATTTATCTTTTTTTTTTTTTGCGGTACGCAGGCCTCTCACTGCTGTGGCCTCTCCCGTTGCGGAGCACAGGCTCCGGCTGCGCAGGCTCAGCGGCCATGGCTCACGGGCCCAGCCGTTCTGCGGCACGTGGGATCTTCCCGGACCGGGGCACGAACCCGTGTCCCCTGCATTGGCAGGCGGACTCTCAACCACTGTGCCACCAGGGAAGCCCTGATTTATCTTTTAACTCATGTACTCTCCCCTACGTTTAAAAAAAAACCCCAAAGCTAGTAAACAGAAGTAAAGAAAAGTAAATTAAAGAGGAAACAAAAGAAGATAAAAATGCTTTAACTTATCCTGCTTATCTACATGGCTTTGGGTAAAAGACTTCGTGAGAATTAAATAACCATTAATACATAAAAGGACCCAGGCAGACTCTCTCGGCCTCAGTTCTTGCATTTCCGGATATCCTGACTCCACCTGCTCCCCCAGGCTTCAGCCAGCGTCTCATTTCCTAACAGCTGTGGCCACCTCCAGAGGTAAGGTCCAAGCTTAATCACTGCCTTTACAGTATTCACGGAGGCAGCTCCAGCACTGACTCATAACATAAAATCTGACAAATGCAGTGAAAAAAATGGCATGTTATCCCTTAGACTTGGTTTTTACCTCATCAAATCTCCTTACTCACTGTTTACCACTAAATTTCCGTTTTTGAAACCTTACTGTTTTCAACCCTGACACAGTAAGATTATATGTCATCATCATGCTTTGTGTTCAAAACTCTCCTCATCTATAATAATTAATAATTTGTAGTTAAGGCAAAACCAAACCAAAACAAAACAAAGCACAGTTTTCTCACCTGTGAAAACAGTTTACCATGGCACTTCCTGACAGACTCCCTGTGATACTGGCTCCAGCGAGCGCCATGGTGCTGGCCGTTTCACTCAGGTTGTCCCGGATGGCTCCTATTCGATCCATGTGGCTTCCACTTGCACTCAAACTGCCGGTCAAACCACCAACACTTCCCTCCCCTATGCTAGGGTTGTGTCTTGCTTCTGCTACTGAAGTTGTGTCTAAATGCAAATATTTCAAAGAAATTAAATAAGTGTGATTATTGATTTCCCTCTCCATAAAGTCTGTCATGATTTCAGATAGGACATATTTTCATATAAAGTATAAAACACACACAGGAATAGAAAAAGTGTCTGGAGTCAGGAACACATAACATAACCGTGGGATAAGAGTAAACGGAAATATCTCACAGGGTAAAGTTGGATTAAGGATGCCCTCAGTTTTAAATGGTTACTACAGGCATACCTTGGAGATATGTATTGTGGGTTTGGTTCCAGACCATGGCAATAAAGCAAATATCACAATAAAGTGGGTCACATGAATTTTTGGGTTTCCCAGTGCATATAAAAGTTATGTTTACACTAAAGTGTGCAACAGCATTATGTCTAAAAAAAATGTATATACAGTGATTAAAAAATACTTTATTGCTAAAAAAAATGCTAACCATCATCTGACAGCTCAGGGTTGCCACAAGCCTTCAATCTGCAAAAAATGCAATTAGCTGCAAAGTGCGATAAAATGAAGTATGCCTGTACTTTACAAGAAAATCAAGAAGATTTAGGAATTCTATAAAGAACCTGATGGTTGAAGAATTTAGCTGACTTTGAGAAAAATTATGTGACAGTTTTCAATAAGGGTGTTATTTAAAGAGCTTAGTATTCTCTAGGACAATAAGAATGGGCCAAAAGTTGACTTCTTGATATATTCCACAGTTCCGACTGTCTACAAGCTATTTCAAGATCTGATACCACTATATTCCAATCTTACAATACTTTTCACAGGCTTTATATTGGAGGATTTATTTATTTGCTCCAATATTTGAGTTCCTATTATATAACCCAACTCTGTTTCTAAGTACTGAGGACACAGTGGATCAAAGAGACGAACAACCTGCCCTCAAAAAGCTTACACTCTAGTTGGGGAGAGCAATAAATAAAATTATATGGTGATAAATGCTGTGAGAAAAAATAAAGCAGAGTAAAGGGGAGTGAGTAAAAGGCAGTGAGAGTGATGAGGAGTGCGTGTCTGTGTGTGCACACGCAAGCGCCTGTGTACTGTTTTATATAGTATGATCAGAGAAGGCCTCTCTGATAAGGTAACACCTGTAGAGACTCAAAGGAAGTGAAGAGGTGAGCCATGAAATTATCTGGGGGAAGAGTATTCCAGGCAGAGGAAACTGCAAGTTTAAAAGCCTATAAGTGGAAGTATGTTTGGCAACCTCAACATTAAGGACAGGTGGTATAAGGGAAGAGTTCAGAGATGTAGATCAGGAAAGACCAGAGGGGGACTTACGGGCCATGGTAGCAACTGTCGATTCCATCCCCCCGCCCCTGGTACAGTTAGAAGCACTGGGAGAATTTTGAACACAAGTTAGATCTAACTTATGTTTTAGAAATATCATTATGTGGAATGGTGAGTGGAAGCTGAAAGCTGATGGATCACTTAAGAGGCTATTACTGTAACCCAGGATAAAAGAGAGTAGCTTGGACTAGTGGAATAGCAGTAGAGATGGTAAGAAATGGTGGAATTATGGCTAAATACTGAAGGAAGCAGCAGAACTTGCTGACGGATCAGACGTAGGGTAAAAAGGGAGAAGGGAGAGTCATCATCAGCAAAGGTTTTGGCACAGCAACAGCAAGAATGAAGAGGCTACTAAACAAGGGAAGGATGACTGAGAGGACAACAGGTTTTACAGTGAAGAGTCTGGTTACAGACTCTTAAGCTTGGAATTCTTGTTAGACGTTCCAGTGCAGCTTAGGTAGAAGAGTTAGATGTATGAATTGAAGTTTAGAGGACAGTTCTAGCCTAAACATAAACTGAAGAGTGGTTTGTCTATATATTATTTAACAGAGGAGATTACCTAGGGAGTGTGTGTAGATAAAGAAGAGAAATCTGAGAACTGAGAGCCCTGGGAAACTCCAAAATTTAGAGGTTAGGAGAGGAAAATGAACCAGCAAAGAAAGCTGAGGAGTGGCCAGGAGATATGATGAGATGAGAAGTGGTTATCCAGGAAACAAGTAGAGAAAATGTTTTAAGAAGGAGGGCATGCTCTACCATGTCAGGTGTACTGTTACAGTAAGATGAAAATCAAGAATTGACCACTATATTTGGTAACATGGAGGTGACTGGTGACTCTGCTTTGGTGGAGTGGCAGAGAGGAAATTTTGGAATGGTAGGGACCAAAATCTGATTGGAGTGAGTTCAAGCGAGAACGGGAGGTAAGGAAGAGAACATTATCTTTGCACATATGCCTGATTACAGGCAAACCTCAGTTTACTGCGCTTCAAAGATACTGTGTTGGGACTTCCCTGGTGGTGCAGTAGTTAAGAATCCACCTGCCAATGCAGGGGACATGGATTCGAGCCCTAGTCTGGGAAGATCCCACATGCCGTGGAGCAACTAAGCCCGCGCGCCAGAACTACTGAAGCCTGCGTGCCTAGAGCCCGTGCTCTGCAACAAGAGAAGCCACCGCAATGAGAAGCCCATGCACCACAACGAAGAGTAGCCCCCACTCGCTGCAACTAGACAAAGCCCGCGCGCAGCAAAGAAGACCCAACGCAGCCAAAAGTAAATTAATTAATTAATTAATTTTAAAAAGATACTGTGTTTGTTTTTTAAACAAGTGAAAGGTTTATGGCAACCCTGCTTTAAGCAAGTCTATCAGCGCCGTTTTCCCAACATCATTTGCTCACTTTGCGTCTCTGTGTCACATTTTGGTAATTCTTGGAATATTTCAAACTTTTTCATTATTATTATATTTGTTATGGCGATCTGCGATCAGTGATCTTTCATGTTACTATTGTCATTGTTTTGGGGTGCCATGAACCGCACCCATATATGACAGCTAACTTAATTGATAAATGTGTATGGGTTCTGACCACTCCACCAATGGGCTGTTCCCCCATCTCTCTCCCTTCTCCTCGGGCCCCCCTATTCCCTAAGACACAACAATATTGAAATTAGGCCAATTAATAACCCTACAATGGCCTCTTAAATGTTTAAGTGAAAAGAAAAATTGCACATCTCTCACTTTAAATCAAAAGGTAGAAATGATTAAGCTTAGTGAGGAAGGTACATTGAAAGCTAGGGCAGGCTGAAAGGCTAGGCCTTTTGTGCCATTTAGCCAAGCTGTGAACGCAAAGGAAAAAGTCTTGAAAGAAATTAAAAGTCCTACTCCAGTGAACACATGAATGATAAGAAAGCAAAACAGACTATTGCTGATATGCAGAAAGCTGTAGTAGTTTGGATAGAAGATCAAAACAGCCACAACATTCCCTCAAGCCAAAGCCTAATCCAGAACAAGGCCCTAACTGTCTTTAATTCTACAAAGGCTGAGAGAGGTGAGGACACTGCAGAAGAAAAGTCTGACGCCAGCAGAGTTGGTTTATGAGCTTTAAGGAGAGAAGCCGTCTCCGTAACATAAAAAAGCAAGGTGATGCAGCAAGTGCTGATGTAGAAGCTGCAGCAAGTTATCCAGAAGATCTAGTTAAGATGCTTAATGAAGGTGGCTACACTAAATAATAGATTTTTAATACAGATGAAACACCTTATATTGGAAGAAGATGCTGTTCAGGACTCTCATAGCTAGAGAGGAGAAGTCAATGCCTGGCTTTGAAGCTTCAAAGGACAGGATGACCCTCTTACTAGGGGCCAATGCAGCTGGTGACCTGAAGTTGAAGCCAATGCTCATTTACCATTCCAAAAATCCTAGGGCCCTTAGGAATTAGGCTAAATCTACTCTGCCTGTGCTCTATAAATGGAACAACAAATCCTGGATGACAGCACATCTATTTACAACATAGCTTACTGAATATTTTAAGCCCACTGTTGAGACCTACCTTTCAAAATATTACTGGCTCATTGACAATGCACCTGGTGACCCAAGAGCTCTGATGGAGATGTAGGACAAGATGCCTGCAAACACAACACCCATTCTGCAGCCCACAGATCAAGAAGTCGTTTCAAATTTCAAGTCTTATGATTTAAGAAATACATTCTGTAAGGCTATAGCTGCCACAGACAATGAGTCCTCTGATGAATCTGGACAAAGTAAATTGAGAACCTTCTGGAAAGGATTCACCATCCTAGATGCCATTAAGAACATTCACAGTTTCATGGGAAGTGGTCAAAATATCAACATTAACAGGAGTTGGAAAGAAGCTGATTCCAACTGTCATGGATGACTCTGAGGAGTTCAAGACTTCAGTGGAGACGGTAACTACAGAAGTGGTGGAAAGAGCAAGAGAACTAGAAGCGCAGCCTGAAGATGTGACTGAATTGCTGCAATCTCATGATAAAACTTTCATGAATGAGTAGTTGCTTCTGATGGATAAGCAAAGAAAGTGGTTTCTTGAGATGGAATCTACTCCTGTTGAAGATGCTATGAAGACTGTTGAAATGACAACAAAGGATGTAGAATATTACATAAACTTAGTTGATAAAGCAGTGGCAGGATTTGAAAGGACTGACTCCAATTCTGAAAGAAGTTCTACTGTGGGTAAAATGCTACCAAACTGCATTGCATGTGAAATCATTCGTGAAAGGAAGAGCCAATTGATACAGCAAACTTCACTGTTGTCGTATTTTAAGAAATTCCCACAGCCACCCCAGCCTTCAGTAACCACCACCCTGATCAGTCAGCAGCCACCAACATCCAGGCAAGACCCTCCACTGGCAAAAAGATTATGACTTGCTGAAGGCTCACATGATTAAAATTTTTTAGCAATAAAGTATTTTTAAATTCAGGTAGATACTTAATATACAGTATAGTGTAAACATAACTTTTATATGCAGTGGGAAACCCCAAAATTCATGTCTTGCTTTATTGTGATATTTGCTTTATTGCGGTGGTCTGGAAGCGAACCTACAACATCTCCAAGGTATGCCTGTACTTCCCCAAGACAATTTCTTTAACGAGAACTGTGGGAATTTCTTTAAAAAGAACACGCACATTTATAAAAGCTTATTAACTTGTACTCCTAATGGTAGTCTATGAGGGCCTTTATATGTTCCAGTTTTTGTTATAATTCCTATTTCTTTGAATAACATTAGGTTAAAGATATTTTCTACTCATTGGGCATCTGCATTTCTTCTTTTATAAACTGCAGTTCTCTTCTGTCCTTTTATTACTGATTTGTAACATTTTACACAAAATAATCTAGAATTTCTAAGACATTACATTTCCATCGGAGGTTATAGGTACCCAGAACCATCCCACCCTCTTTCATCCATTCACCTTTCCTCAGCAGCTCATTTCTCTGATGTACTTCTGGGTGAATACTATTAGGGCTAGTAAGAGAGCAATGGGAATTCTGACTTGCATGTTACCTACAGCATTACACTATTATTACTAGTACGTACATTTTCTTCCTTTGCTGAAAGGACTTACCTACAGCTGTGTTTGTCCCACCAACATTTATATCATTTTCATCATCAAATTCAATCCTGACTCCTTTTCCATTGCCTGCTGAGACCCCACAACCTCCGCTTCGACAGAGAGAAATCGGAACAACACCATAGACATAAGCTAACATAATAGGAACACCAATACCTAAAGAGGAATTAAATTGTTCATTACAAACCAAAAAATAAATTACAGAAACACACATTTCAGAAAGTCTTTTCAAGAGAAGGTGTACAGGAGAAAAGTGTTAGGGTTCTGCAACTCTTGCCAAAAGCGGATTTACCCAACTATTAAAGGATGCAAGCAGATTCAAAGCTTCTAGCCTCAGGTGACACATATGAGGTTAAAAAAAAGATGTAAATCTTTTTTCTTTTTCAGTGCCAGGGCTCTAAACGGTGTTTTGGTGGGGAGGAAGGGATATTAACCACTAATAATTTACCAACTATCCCTAAGGCTAGGCTCTTGAGTTTATATTACTTTTAACCAATATAGTTACAGAATGAGAGGCTATCTGTAGGCTCAAACTGCCCCTAAATAAATAAATAAAGTAACTCTCTTATCTTCAACAATATAATGCTCTGTTTTTCAAAATTCTTCCACAAAACTTTAATTCTATAAAATTTGAGGTAATTAGAATTTTTAAGCATTTCTTACCTACAGTTACTGCAGCTACAACTGGAGATACGATTACAGACAATGTTACACCACCTGCTATGGCCAAATTCCGTTTGTGCTTTGAAACATCCTTGCCTTCATATCGATTGTGAATCTTGAATTAAAAAGAAAAATGGGGGTGATGGGTTAAAGAAAAAACACATTACATATTTAATTTAAATGAAATAGACCTACATTTGTTAGAAGTTTAAAGTGATTTACCTTATAATTTCATAGTTAAGTGTCCAAATTCAAGGTAAACATATTATTGTTCTTAAACCATATTCTTATATATAATTTGCTCCTTATTAATAGTTTGGTTACATAAGACAGTGATTTAATAGATTTTACTCTGTTTAATCAATCTTGAGCAAAAGTAGTCCTTATAATCTTATTCAAGAACAGTATAAATCATGTTTTGAGCAAAGAAGAAGGAATTAAGAACATTATTTTCAACATAGTTATGAGTTGGATGTTAGATCAACAGGATTACTTCTAAGAAATGTATCATTCCACAGAATTCTAAATAAGCATCCCTAATTAGTTGGCTTCTAGGAGAGGTTTACACAGTCCCTAAAAAAAAAAAAAAACCTGACCTTAAAAAGCAGTACTAATAAGCAAACATCACTAAATAGAATCAATTTTTTTCTCAGATCCCTTTTTATGAAGAAAAATGCTATCAAATGACTCAGGACCCTGGGCTCTCATTTATAGCTCAAAGTAAGGGGTACAGAGAGAAAAAAGAACAAATAACGTTGCCAGAGGACAGGAGTTAGATCTACTTGGCATCTTTGTAGAGTACAGGTGTTGTTAATAAACAGAACTTAATATCACCATGAAAGTTACTTGTGAGATTATTATATGAACTTCAGGAAATAGCTCAGTATCTTTGTTCTTGTGATTTTCAAGGGCTAAAGCTAATAAAGTACATTTCCCCCTGTTTCAAGACAGATTCAAAACAGCCTCAAAAGGGTACAGGTAGCCTCTAAAGTAAAATACTTGACTTAAAAACAATATTACAGATGAGGCATAATAAAGTAATCTATCATTATTATGTGGTTATTTTGAAGGCTGTAAAGTACAATGAGTCTTATGGGATGTATTAAACAGTGAAAAAGCTGGGATGGGGAGGTGGGCAAAACATGCATGGGACAAGGAACATTTCTATTTCCTAGTCAGAATTCTGTTTCCCAGAACTGACTATATGTTCCAGGGAATGGGTCTCTACACTTCCTAAATAGTCCATACAGGCAGAGATGGCAGACCTTCCCAAAGTACCTTTCATTATCCTTCAGTACTCTAGCTAATACCTGTTCCTCACCACCCTCATTCCTACAAAACTCAGCACTGAAGCAGAAAAAAGACAAAGCTAGAAACTGATGGAGCAGACTTGCAAAGGCAGGCTGCCAGGAGAAAGAGTATTCCAGATAATTCCACATCCTCAAGCACCAATGTTCAATTACAGTGATCATATCATCCCACTACTTCTGGTTCAACTTAATTTTTTTCTGTTTTACTATTTTGTGCCACATTTGCTATTTGTTATTGTAAAGAAAGGCTCAGCTTTTAGGTACTTTATCAATTTAATAGGTTTTCCTGGGCTGGTTTATAACCCTACACACCCCAGAGAACACTGTTTCAGTGGAAAACTAATTCATCAACTTGCAACCATTTGAGTACAGGTTTGAAAAAAGGAGACTCGTTACTGCACCTAAGACTGAACAATGAGGTAAATAATCTCTCCTCTATAAATTATTTGTAGGTGTATGCAGTACAACAGTCTTTCTTTCCCTTCTACTTCTAAGTATCTGAATAGTTTTCTTTTCGGCAAAACCTTGCTTTGGACAACTTACGAAAAATTATTATAATCAGTATTATGTTTGGGACTTTAAACAATTACCTTCTGAAATAAACATTCGGCCCATAAATATGTTTGTCCTCAGTCTCAAGCTAATTTAAAAAATAGTATGTACTGTTATTTCTGATTATAAAAGTAATATGTGTTGAACATAAAAAAACATGGCTGTTGTATGAAAGAGGATCAGCCTTGTCTTGAGTCCTGAAAGTCAGAACTAGAATTAAATGAAACAATTAAAAGGGAAATGGATTCTGACTCAACATAAGAATTTTCTAACACTTACAGCTCCCTGGCAACAGAATGGGCTGCCTCATGAGTTGGTGGTTTCCCCATCACTGAAGTGCCCAAATGGATAGCTTGAAATTTATCAGGGATCTTATATAAAGAATTTGTGCATCTGGGTTTAAATCCCAGCTCTGCTTCTTCCTGTGTAACTAAAGATAAATTACATAAATTTTCCTAAACTTCAATATTCTAACATATAAATTGCTGTGAGGTTAAAATGAGTCAAAGTATATAAAACATCTACCACACAGTTAGAACTCAACAAATGTTAGTTCCCCTTTTTAAAATTCCTATACTTTGTTCTGCTTGGCTACAGGGTTGGGATTAGATAATTTCTGAGGTTACTTCTCAATTCTGATATTCTGCTAATTTAGGCAGCAGCAGACTTCTTAGCCACTTTGTATATTATCCCTTTAATCTTTCAAAAAAGAATTATTTGCTTAGCCAATGAAGTATCACTCAGGCCAGTGGCAAGTATTGGGTGTTCAGACTTTCACAAAATTGTTGTAATCTACAAAATAGTGTATTTACTAATAGCAGTAATCTGAAGAAAACAAAAGCTTTGAATTCAAGTTGGAAATAATTCAGGAACTGGCTAATTATTCTTTGCCTGAGGGCATATGTTATTTCTCTATTAACCTTATAGACCTGACTTTACAAGGACATACCCATGAGAAAAAATGTCAGGTGTGGATTCTTTAATATTTTATATGTAAAGTTTATAATGCAAATGTACTGAAGATTCAGATAATTTTAAAGCAAGTCTACTTTTTATGCATACATATAAGCTTGCCAAACACTGAAAATTTATTACCTTATGAAAAAACAGTAACCGTTTTACACTTAAGATACCAAAAATGACCTTTGTCTTTCAAAACAAATAAATAAAAAAAAAAACAAACACAAAGCAAAACCATCAATCCTAAATCTAAAGATTTAAAATAAGATAATAAATTAACAAGGAATCAAGCATTTTACCTTACGGCCCACATATACAGGAATGCCAATAATCATGGCAGGGATAGCAATGCCAGCTATTAAAGCAATTCCTACAGGAGCACCAACAAGTGTTCCCAGCTGCCACAATATTTTCTTCTTTCGGCTCCAGGGTTTCTTCCCCCAAAAAGTACATCCTGATGGACTAAAGGAAAAAATTACAATGTAAAGTAACTGTTGCAAAACATCACAGTAACAATTTACTACAATACATTCAGCAATAACTATAAAAGAATTCTCGAATTTAGGAATGAGGATTTTTTTCTCCTTTCTTTGAATTCTGAGTTTACTAAAAGCTAAAATATCAAGGTAAGCACCACCATAAATTACATTAAAAGGATACTGATAACTGGGATTCAGGTTAAACATTTATCCCTAGTCCTCCATTAGCCTCAAAACCTTAGGTTAGTTTTGGAAGAGTAAATTAATGCAAAATATGCTTATTTTATCCCTGTTTTAGGCACATAATTATCTGATTATATCATAAACTCACTCAGTGGCCTAAATGAGGAAATTTATGAGAAAATTAAATGGGAATATTTATGACCTACCATAATTACATGGGGTATTAAATGCTAACTTTCTAGCTTAACAAAAAACAAAGCCGGGAATTCCCTGTCAGTCCAGTGGTTAGGACTTGGCGCTTTCACTGTCAGGCCCAGGTTCAATTCCTGGTCGGGGAACTAAGATTCCACAAGCTGCGTGGTACAGCCAAAAAACAAACAAACAAAACAAAGCCAAACAAAAAAAAAGAAGAAATTTCCATTTCCTATTTTTGACTAGTTATTAATCTCAAATGACTGGCACAATAATTGGGTTCCTATTAAATTTATGTAGCTAGAATAAAATAGATCTCTTCAAGTATCATATAAATTCCAAGCTTAAGAATACTAAGGATAATGCTGTTTCCAAAAAAAGTCCTTTTGTCTTACAATATAAAATTATATTTAGATATAAATAGCCCCTTCTATAAGCTTACCTTAGATAATGTAAATCCGAGATTTCTTTCATACACAACCAACAAAACTCACAACCACAGACAGCACATGTCATGTGATTACAGCTCCCATCATTCATCTTTATTATATAAGCAGCACACCGTGGACATGGTTTTATATCATCAGCTATTAAGAAAATAGACATGTTTAGTATACAAGACTGGTCTAAAAATAACAATTTCTAGTAGATAATTATAGCACTGCCAAAATATCTTAACATGTATGGTTTGTTAACCGATAGCTTTAGCCTGCTAACTTTAGTATATAAAGCACTTTTTTTTCCCTTCCAAGGAAAGGAACATATTTTACATTAAATTTTCAAACTGTAAACATTTTTCCAACAGTAGCAGAACAATGAGAATAAAGAATAACAAAATAATAAAAAGAGAAATGAGAACCAAGGGCAGCTCGAGGCAAACCGGGAACTATATAAAGTTTGTCTTTGTCCCCACCCCATAGCTGTCTTCAATGAGCAGCACTTCAAGTTCTAGGACTTTTCTAACCATCTCCACTTAAATTAAATGTAGATATTCTGTATACTATTCCTTTAGTGAATGAATACTAACAGCAAGTGACAATTTGATAGTAACCTGAAGCACTACATAAAAATAGCACTATGAGTTTACTCCTCTCTTCTAGGTAACATCAACGATAGGCACTGTAAAAATAATACAGGTATCTGTAGAAAAGCAGCCTTTTTCTCGTATTTTAATTCATACAATAGATAGATGGGCCTTGCAAAGAATCAGAACTCAGATAAAAGGGAGGAGGTAAGAGGTTAAGTACGGGTTGTATGGTTATAAACACTTAATGGAAAATAGTTTCAGAATTAAAGCAACCATTTGTTGGTTATGCTCATGACTGTTTTTAATTAGTTAACTTCGTCCATTTTATTCATTTATTCAAATGCTGTGGTATGCTTCGTGTATAGTAATATGTTTACAATGCACAAAGATGCCAAGTTACAATCAAGTGGTACATAACTTTAGGAATCGCTGACACAGAATAAGAGTTATCTCAAATTATGCAACTATTTTGAACTTTGGCATCTATTTAAATAGCAACCAGTAATTATTTACTGTTACTAGTAATCACCTGTATTTTCGAACTACACATAAGACAGTTAAGAAAAGATATGTATAGTGCAAGCCACTGAATTCAAGTATTTGTTTCAATTTCTTACATGATAAGCATTAAGCTATATTCTATTTTCCTTTCTACAAGTTTTATGGTCAAATTTTACCTGTGCTTTATCAGTGAATTCAGGTTTCCTTAGCGCTTCATTTAGGGCCAAAGCTGTTTTTTAACTTAAGAACTGGTCGATGCTCACAATTACTGTTTTAACGATTCAAACAATTTTGAGCAAACTGACAACTCTATGCAGCCAGACCAAAACACATAATTACTAGAATATAAAAATTTAAAAATCCATAAGTCATGATTTAAACGATCCAAAGAACACAAAGTCTGCATGAAAATGTTTTTAACACTGAGCATGAATGAAAAAAAGCTGGCTTTTATAGCTAATATAATAGCTAGTACATTAAAGAAATGCTAATACTCTGCTTAAGTGGCATATTAATTGATAAACTTCCTCATTTCAGAGTATTCTCAAATAGTAAATATCCCAATTAGTGGTGAGAGTAAAAAGACTCAGGCTTTGGCTCTGACATATGCAATCTTCAGAACAAACTGACAGGTGATATTCCCATTCATTTTCATGGTTCTAAAAACACAAAAAGGCCTTTTAATATGCTAAGATTACATGTTAGAGAATTAACACCATAAGCAATCTAATGATATGTGTCTCTTTTATATATTTGTACTTGCATGCTTTCACTGTCTGCATACTTGTTTGTCTACAAAAAGCTGTTTTGTCTGCTTTGTCTCGTTTCTGGAACAACAAACTGGAAAAAAAAATTTTTACTGTGCACATTAGATAGTGTATTTCTCTCAAAATAGTCTCCAAATGCAAAAATCCTAAATAAAACTGTTTTAATGATTAGATGGTCAAATGATGCCCCACTCCCCAAGCATCAATTAATCCACAGCTCCTTTATACCAAAAAAAAAAATGTTTTCCATTTCTATTTAAAGTGTTTGGCAAAGCTTTTGTCTTTTTAAATTACTATATTTCTATTTGTTGTTAAAATATGTGCCATTGTCATATTAAGAAAAAAACACTGGGTTACCAAATATTATGTTCTCAAAAATTGTTTTAAAACTCCCCTGCCCCTGCAACATTGCCTATAAAGACTTAAAACAAAATGTTAACAGTGAATATCTTTAGGGGTGGTAGTAATAGGGGATAGGGGTAGGTGGGGAGCTGAGCCAATTAAATATATTTTTATAAAGGGGGAGAAACATGGTAACAAAAATGAAAAATATGTGTTTCATTTAAAATGCAGTAACTCAAAGTGTGTTAACTCCCTGGTAGCTATAAGAGTCTCATGTAGATGCAATACTGGCAGAGTTTAAAGACAAATATAATCATAATAGAAATTATTTAATGTACCATATAATTAAGCATACTTATTTAACTTCAGGTAACTGATTAGAAAGAAATAGTCAACCAATTATTATTATTATACCAAGCAATTATTATTAAAAGTGCAGACTATTTTTTAATGTATCATGACAACGAGAGACCAAAAAACACCACGATACCCAGAACAACAGGAATTAATAAAACTATTTCAGATGGTAGTTTACTTTCCTCTTGTCTTTCCACAAGTCAGTGAAAAGCCAAGTTCAAAGTTTTAATTTTTTTATAGATTACATCAAGGAAACTTCCACCAAATTTTTGTTCTGAGAGCTTTTATTTTTGGAACACTGTAGGTGAAAATGCATGTACCTTATATTTTCAGAACAATGAGATAAGATTTTTAAATCAACATGGAAAAATTCCAAATGAAGTTTATTTTTTAAAATAATCACCTTGGGAGGGAGGCTATTCCAACAATGCTACTATTTAACTCAAATCATTTGGAAGTTTTTCTTTCATAATTACTTTCAAAGCTACTTTATATATATAAAAAGTCACTCATGATCATATAAGCACATCTTACTTTGGATCCACACCAAACCAGTGATTCAACTTGGCATGTTACTCTAGGTGTTAAACTTAGCTGCAACGGAACTTTTGGTTATCCCCAGAAATCAAACTCACATTAAAGGGATAATTTTAAGTGAACGTATAAGGGTTATGACCAGTAAGGCATTCCAGGACAGCACTGCTAAATAAACATAAAATCCCCCACGATGACTATAAGGAAGACCAACATTCTCCGGGATGTGACTAAATCATGATGTTTACTTTAAAATTAATAACAAAAGTCATCTCTTAGTCATTTCTTTTTTTTTTTCTTTAATGATGGTTCAGATATATGCAAATCTCTAGCAGGGGACTGTGGTTTCTCTAAGTTTCCCTATCTCATATAGCCAAAGCACTTACTATGAGCTAGGAAATGTTTCAACCTTATGGATTTAAGTATTATTAGTATCTTTATCTTATAGATGAGGCAAGTAACTTGCTCAGGGTCACACAGAGAATAAGTGAAGAAGCTGGAATTCGAATCCAGACGATGATTCCAGAATCCATTCTCCTACTCTATATGTCTGTGTGTCCTGTAAGCAATAAATATCCATCCCCACTTAGAGAAGAGGGATATCATTTCCAAGGGGACCACTTAATAGCTATAGCTGACTCTACAGAGGACAGTTTAGGTATACTCAGGTCCTCTCTGAATTGCTTCTGAACCAATACCTACAGATTATTATTAATACCTTTGGAGTTCTACCCCAAATCTTTAGGAAAGGAAATAAAACAAGTCAACCAGTGAACAAGCAAGAAAATCCATGTCCATTGTATAAAATATTAAGTGTTGAATTTAAAGTTTATTTAATTTTAAATTCAACTTTAAATATTAAGACTTTTTTTTTCTAGTAGCATAAAGTACATGACTATTTTAATACACTGCTGGTAGGAATGTAAATTATTTTCTTGATAAATTTCTGTATTTTCCAAGTTTTTTTCCTTTTATAATCAATGAAAAAAGTTAATATTTTTCTAAAAATGACTGAAGTTCCAATAAACAGTGAAAATTCTATGAAATATTAGTTTTTTTGAATTTTTATTCAAAGAACATTAAGATGGTCAGACTTTTTAAAAATTTTTTAAGATTTATGAGATGTATATGTTTGCTCATGTACAGATCTCTAAGTAATTTTTAAATTCCTAGCCAAAGACACAAAGTTCTTAGTGTACTCCTCACCAAGGTATGATTCTGAATCCCTGATCCTGGAATTGGTAATATCTGTAAATAAAAATTGTATTTCACAAAACATGTAAATGAAAAGGATTCCAAAAATAAATACTGTTTTAAATCTGTAACTGGGTGATATTTATACAATGAGAAATAATCTCTAAGGGTAATATATTCAAAATTAATATATTTTTTATAATAGTTGCTAAGCTTTGCATAAAACACCTTTATAAACATCAGTTTCAGACCACCTTCAGCTATCAGTTATATAAATCATCACTGACACTTCCTTTCTTCCTTTTTTTTCGGACAATAAAATCTTTCCAACTCAATACCACTTTCTTCTACAGAAAGAATGAGTGCTTCTGGGACAGAAATGCTAACACGTAAAACACTTTAGAAAATTGAAAGGATACAAGGACTGAATATTACATTTTTAAATTAAAATAACTGGTGTTCTATATGTGTAAAATATTTACTAGAAGAAGTTAGATGTAAATACCTGCTGCTCCAGACTCTTGACTATAACTAATGGACGAAGAACGTATAGTTCTCAGACGTAAACTCTGGGCTCTCTCCTGTCGAGCAGCATCACAGGTCTGATTGGGGTGCCAAATCTGTTTACAGTGGTAGCAAAACTCTGTTCCACAGCCTTCTCGCCCACAAGTTAATTTTGGACAGCTAGCACATCCGAATGCTATCACAGCATACCTTTACAGAACAAGAAAAAAGATTTAAAATGTGATAGAAATGTGATAAAATAAGAGATACTCAGTAAGTAAAAATACTATCCAATTTAAATGCTATTTCAGAAAACGTTTTCTATTTATGCATGAGCTAACAGTCAGAAACCCTAAAACTATCTATCTCATCAATATAAAAATGGGGAAAAAATAAACAGTTCACAAATGAAGACATATAAATGCCTAAAAAAATTATTAAAGTTTAATTTTCAACTTTTAACTAGGACACCAAATTGTATAAATAGCCTAGTCCTAATTTTATAAAAATTCTATTAAGTTAGTATTATATGCACATAGAAAAGACTAAAAAGAAATATACCAAAAGTCTTAACAGTAGTTTCCCTGGTATTAGGGTTTTTTCTTCTTTATATACTTATATATTTCTAATTTTTACAACTACTTGTTAATGCTAAAATCAGATAAAAAAATTACCTATTTAAAATTATAATGACTATGGATCAGCTATACCTATCAGTTAATGGCAAATGAGGCCAATTCATACATTTTGTGAATATCTTGTGTTTATGCATAAATTCTCATATTTTTGTTTTTAAGATGCATGGCAGAAGTTGTCTTTGGTGCCAATCTCCTAATAAAAGGTACACAAACTCTAATTTCTCCATCAGGAAATTTATTATTTTGCTTCAGAAAAAAAACCTGAGAACAGCAGATTTGTGACTAATATCTATTTTCTGAGTTAATATTTTTGGCACTTTAAGAATTTCTGACTTAAAATAAATTCTGGGCACTCTTAGACATTTATCCCAGAGAAATGAAAACTTAAGTTTACACAAAAGCCTGTATACAAATGTTTACAGCAGCTTTATTTGTAATAGCCCCAAAACTGGAAACAGCCCAGATGTCCTTCTTCAACAGGTGAATGGTTAAACAAATTGTGATGCATATATACCATGGGATACTACTCAATAACAAAAAGGAACTACTGATACACTTAACAACTTGGATGAATCTCTGGGGTATTATGCTGAGTGAAAAAAGTCAGTCTCAAAAAGTTACATACTTTATGATTCTATTTTTTTTTTTTTTTGAGGTACGCGTGCCTCTCACTGCTGTGGCCTCTCCCGTTGCGGAGCACAGGCTCCGGACGCACAGGCTCAGCGGCCACGGCTCATGGGCCCAGCCGCTCTGCGGCACGTGGGATCCTCCCGGACCGGGGCACAAACCCGTGTCCCCTGCACCGGCAGGCGGACTCTCAACCACTGCACCACCAGGGAAGCCCTATGATTCTATTTATATAACATTTTTGAAATGACAAAATTTTAGAAATGGAAAACAGATCAGTGGTGGCCAGCAGTTAGGAATGGGGTGGGGTCAAGGAGCAGGCAGGAGCGAGGTGGATGTATTTAAAAAGAGCAATATGAGGGATATTTGTTGTGATGGAATTGCTCAGTACCTTGACTATGGTGGTAGATATGGATACACAAACCTACAGGTGATAAAATGGTATATAACTAAATACACACACAAAGATAAATACAAGTAAAACTGGGGAAGCCCGAATAAGATTCAATATCGATATCCTAGTTGTGATATTGCTTTATAGCCTTGCAAAATGGTACCACGGAGGAAAACTGTTTGAAGGATATAAAGAATATCTCTGTAATATTTCTTACAACTACACATAAATCTACAATCATCTCAATAAAACTTTCAATTAAAAAAGCCTAGTGTTTGAAAGAGAAACAAACAAGTCATCTATGCATAAGAGGCTTTTGTAAATATCAAACATTTTGCCTAGAAATTTAGGGGAGTTTTTCAGGGCTCCTCTTCTTACTGGAATAAAATTTAAATAATAGTTGTAACAGAGATTTTTATTGAATTTCAAGATAATCTATTAAATTATGCAAAATGTTAGGAGTAAGGAAGTTCCTCCAATTTTGGACCTCTTGCTTAGTATCTTAGTATCTCACCCTTTAAACTTAAATTTTACATATGAAATTCCAATTTATTTATTTTTGCGGTACGCGGGCCTCTCACTGTTGTGGCCTCTCCCGTTGTGGAGCACAGGCTCCGGACACACAGGCCCAGCGGCCATGGCTCACGGGCCCAGCCTTTCCGCGGCATGTGGGATCCTCCCGGACCGGGGCACGAACCCGTGTCGCCTGCACCGGCAGGCGGACTCCCAACCACTGCGCCACCAGGGAAGCCCCCAATTTATTTTTGATAGGCCATTTTCCAACTACCATTGTCTATCATAAATGTGTTCAAACACGACTGAATTAAAGGCAATTTAAACCAACACAGGGTAATCTAGGAAAGTTCCATTTCCCTGACGGCTTATTCATTGGAGTCTCAATAAAAAGAAAACAATTCTTGAAAGAGTCTTTATTTTCTCCCAAGTTATAATCTAAAGCAGTCTTTATAATAGTAGTAATTTCAGTGAAAAGGAAATGGCATTCTCTTCTAAACCTCTTCTCTACCCTACTTTTTCTTGAAAAAAGGAGGGAAGGCGAGAGACAGAATGCGGAAACCCGTGTGTGTGTAGGGGACTATGTTATGACCAACTATTTTTTTAAGTCAGTCACAATTATAAAAGCAGAAGAAAAGTTTAGACTACCAAACTCCACTTCTACCACTTATTACCTGTATAATTTTATGTAAGCTACGCAATCTCCCTACAACTAAGTTTTCCCAAACATAAAATAGGGATTCACTAAAGTTTGGCTTAGCCTCAGTATTCAGCCAAAAACAGCTTCAGCTTTGGCCTTGACCTTTAGAAGGCCAAATAAGCAAATGACTGCTTCAATGACATTTCTAGTACCTCTGCATTTATGCTTGATTAATGACCATTATCATTTCTACATCTATATAAATAATGTAAGTAAAAAGCTTACTGCTTTATATGGTGAAATCTTACTGGACAACTGAAGTATAAATGTACACCGTGCTGCAAGAATAAAATGCAGTAATTCTTAGTGATGATTGTGAAAGCCAAATTTAGACACAAACTTAAGAACTTTCAAATAATTAAATAGGGAAACAGATTTACAGTAAATATGAACATCAAGATTGCTTTAACTAGATAAATCTAGGAAGAAAATATTCTTTCTGGGAAAACGAATATTTATAAAAATATATGAGGTAGATTAGCAGAAATTGGGCTATATCATAATTCTAACCTTTGTAGAGGCTGTTCAGTGTACTAGTATATCACTAAGCAAAACTTTTAAGAACTGACTTAATTTCTAGTTAGTGATTTAGGCTATCTAGAGACAGCCTTTCAAGAAAAAGCCCTTTTAGGGAATTCTTCACATCTTGACAAGAAGAATTAAAAGCAGAATGTCAATTTTGCCATTTCAAAATTTCACAAGTTCAATCTGGCAAAATATCCATAAAAACATGAAGGGTTATGGCAAAAAAACTGAGGACTCATATTTTCTTTTCAATAATCAGATTTCCAAAGAGCTTTATAAACTGCTTTAAGATAAAAATTACTTAAAGTTTTGAGTCTAGAGACTTAAGCTTGTTGAAAATGACTGCTTATAGATATCTATTTAGAATTTTTAAAATATGCAGTGTAATTACCGGGAGCAAACTAACAGCTGACATGTTAGCTAATTAGTTAATTACCATTCCCGCAACATGATGTCAAACATTTAATATGATGGCTAATTTTAAAAAATTAATTCTTAAAATAAACTTTTATATTTATTCCTGTATCTCAAAAGTTCATCACTGGTGATATTTGACTTTGACCTTGGATGAATACTGATTAAACATCTGGCCACTTGGCTTTTATGAAAATGTAGATTTTGATGTATCTCAAAAATTAGGACATAATAGGGCTTCCCTGGTGGCACAGTGGTTAAGAATCCGCCTGCCAATGCAGGGGACACGGGTTCAAGCCCTGGTCCAGGAAGATCCCACATGATGCGGAGCAACTAAGCCCGTGCGCCACAACTACTGAGCCTGCACTCTAGAGCCCGTGAGCCACAACTACTGAAGCCCACGCGCCTAGAGACTGTGCTCTGCAACAAGAAAAGCCACCACAATGAGAAGCCTGCGCACCACAACGAAGAGTAGCCCCTGCTCACCACAACTAGGGAAAGCCCGCGTGCAGCAACGAAGACCCAACGCAGCCAAAAATAATAAATTAAATAAAGTTTTTAAAAATTTAAAGGCTCCGTACGCGCAGGCTCAGCAGCCATGGCTCACGGGCCCAGCTGCTCCGCGGCATGTGGGATCTTCCCGGACCGGGGCACGAACCCGTGTCCCCTGCATCGGCAGGCGGACTCTCAACCACTGTGCCACCAGGGAAGCCCTGCAGTATTTTTTTAAATAGAAAAGCTAAGATGTCCTACCCCAGAGCTAAACATTTAAGTCCCATTCAATCTAAGCAAATTCCAAAGAAAAACAGGATTATCTTTAACAATACTAACCAAATATTTTCATGACTGTGAATTTTGATAACTATAAAAGTTAGGGTATTTTGTCTAGAACCTTTTTCTTATGCTAACAATTATTGAGAGTTTACTATGTAAGTGTTCCGTTTTCATACACATTCAATCTTAGTAACTGTGTTAAGCACATTCTATTATATAGCGAGCAATTAAATGTACCTAGCATTCACATATTTTGAAAACAGAATGTCAGGACTCTTGAAGATGATTTTCATTGTGTGGGAGCCAAACTTATTTTCCACTGGAGAACAGCTCTCAAATTATAATGGAAGCAAATAGTAAAACTAAATTAAATACAAAATATTTGCTTTAAAGAAAAATTTCAATGCTCTAATGCATTAGGTATTATTTGAGAAAATAACAGGCTCAGCAGAAGGTCACAGAAATAACTGAATAATACTAGTTAACTAAGTAAACATCTCTGGCTTAAACAGTACACAAATCTTGGTTCAGAAGATAGTTCCATTTCCTTCTATGATCCCTTATTTAACTCAGGTCTTACTTTCTGTCTCTATTTTTCAGCTGAAGATCTCTAGTTACTTGAAATGTTTAAACATTCCTACTTAGCAGCAGTGGAGGGATAGGAAGAAAGTGGGAAAGACGGAAAAGGACTGAAACAGGCAGTTTTTCCAGAAATATTTTCTATTTGTTGGATTGTTAATAGGTGAAACATACTAAGAAAGAACTCAATGGTCAAGTTAGGGACATGCTAAGCAAAATTAAAGTACTTTTTTGTTTGTTTTTTTACTATAGGATTTGCTAAAATAATTTTTAACATACCAATAATGTACATATATAGTAAACATTATTTTCCAAATTTATTTGACCATGACATGTATTTCCTGGGAGTGTTTCACAGTACTAGAGTTCCACAAATTAGCATTGAGGAGGTAGGAATACCAACTAGGGTCGTATACTCTGCCTAGAGCAAATTCCTCATGAAGGAACAAGTAAGAAGAACAAACTATACCAAACATGAAATGGAATCCTAAGAAAGATATAATAGTCTCAATAAAATTTTTAATTAAAAAATGAGAAAAAAGAAAAGAAAGATTATCCAGGAGTCCAAGATAACTTTTCCCCCAAAAGCACAAAGCTTTAACACAACCTTTAAAGAACAAAGAAAATATAATCAGAAATACCAAAATTACTTGATCCAGTTAAGGGGAAAAGTCAAGTTTTATATTCAAATCAACAGGCTCATGATCCCATTAGCAAGAAGTTACTATTATTCCGTGGAAAAGGAGTGACTTAATTAATATATTTGAGAGACGGTTTAGACAAAGTGAGGCTCATCTCCTGGTTCCCCCTTTCAGGATCTGCTTTCCTAGAGAGGATGCTTTCTGTTCTGCTTTCAAGTACATGCTGTAGGGGAGGGGAGGTCTACGGTTGTAGAGAACCGCCCAGATTATTTGCAGAAGTCTGTCTAATTTCAGGGTGGAGTGTTAGGCCATTTGGGATGCATATCTAAAGCTAACTTCTTTAGCTAATTAAAAGAAGTAAAAGAAAGCTGATATGTCTCCTGTGTCTTATGTATCAACTCGGTTCTTGTTTTCTCAGACACATGTACTTGTTTCCTCGGGAGAAAATCAAAGTTGGACCTGTTCTCTGTTCTAAAAGGTTAGCCTACAAAAGCATTTCCAGCATGTCAAAAGACGGGCAAGTTATGGCTAAAACTCTTCTTTGGAGGACGGGAATGAGAGTCATACAGATAGAATAAAATTCTAAAAATACATGTTCCTTAGTTCCTAAGCCTATGGTGCCACTCCATTATGAACAGTGTCCATTATGAACAGTATCTTCCACCAGAGTAAGTTATTATTTAGAGCCATTTAAATGTCAGTAAATCAGCTCAAAGCTTAACAAACCTGATTATAGTTGAGCACACTGCTTAAAAATGGTTTATTAACTGTTCCTAAGACATACGATTTACATTAATGGCATATATTCAGATTTGTTCATTCAATAACTCTTTATTGAGCATGTGGTTAACCTGTGGTTATAAAGAAAAAAATACTTTTTATTTTTACTCTTGAGGGGCTCACAGACATTAAATCATTAACTATATTCTAGTATAATAAATGTTCCTGCATATTCAAATCTCCCCAGTAAAGTCAAAAGCACTCACATGAGATGACATGGATAATGTGTGCTAGTAGAAGGGTAGTCTTAGCCAATTGAAACAAGTGATGACAGAAACCAAGATGCCAGTTTTTTGCTATCTGCCTAGACAATGTACAAACTAAGCCTCCTAGGCAGAGGTAATAGATATTTTTATCCAAGGCAGGTCTTATGCTTCCCCTCCTACATGTCCCTCACTGTAATTCTTTTCCCCAGCCATGGCCAGATTTTTCTCTGAACCTGTATAGACTGGCATGTTCTAGAAGCAGTCCAGATAACTTCACCCCAGTTAAATCACAGCACACAGGTTTGGCCTCCTAGACCCCTTCGCAAGAGGGGTTTTCAGAAATACATACTGTCCTTTAAACAAGCTTAATCTGCCCTGGCCCTCAGAAGAGAGGAAAGACTATTAGGTCAGAAACCCTCAGAGGTCTCAAATAGAAACCAGGTCCAGGTTTTCTTTCTACTCTGAGCTAAGGGCAATATTTCTCAGTGTGTTAAACTACATGTTTAAGTAAAACTGGTGTCAGATACAGAAAATGGTCATTTTGGTAAGTATCAAAAGCAAGAGGAAAACATAATTTCACATTTAGCATTTCTGGAAAAAAGTCTTTCAAGTGTGTTGTACAATGAAAGGGATTAAAATACTACACGCATGCCTGTGGTCCTAGTACGTACTACTGGCTATGCATTGCTATGAATAACTGTCAAACAGTCAGATATTTACCAGTATCCTCTGTGCCAGATTTCAGTAATAAATGGAGTTTAAATAAGAAATTTCTCTCTGTGAATCCAAAGATTTTAATAAGTTCCAAGAGGGCAGAGATTTTCATCTTTTGTTAGTTATTAAAAATTCCCAGTACCTGGCACACGGGTGCAGTAAATATTTGAAGAACTGTCTGATTTAAAAAAATAAAAACAAAACTTCAGAAATGGAGATGAGGAGTGATAAATAAGAACTATAAAAAGCTTACTGTGTGCTAGGAATTATGCTACCAATAACATTAAAAACCTTCTCAATCCTTAAAACATGATAGGATAGAGATTCAAAATCAGGTCTGTCCACGCTCATGCCAAGTACAATTGTAATTTGTAATGAGGTCTTATGCAGTATTCTATGTTTTCAAAGCATATGTATAAATTTTGTCACAGGTGATCTTTTCCACCTAACACAACCATAAAACCTATAACGTAATCAAGTATATAAAATATGCTCTTACTAATCTAGTGAGCCAGCATAAATTGAATACAAATGAAAATACACAAAGTGATTAATCTCTGTGACATGTTTTCTTTGTCCTTTGTGCGTAAGACTACTAACAACCACCAAAACCAAAAATTAATTTATAGCCAAATTAATCAAGACTAATTCTCTGTTAAACTTATGTAACAGTCAAGTGGTTTTCATAATAAAGGAATCTATTTAAGTAGGTGTTTCTATTATTTTAAGATTATTTTATACTTAACATTCATGTCTTCCTCTCCAAAATACTTAGAATACCTAAGCCATATTATTTTTTAACACTGATGTCTCAATAAGAAGAAAATGTGAAAAATACCTAAGAGTATGAGATTATGAAAAAAATTTAAATTTACTGAGAAATGTCATATACACCAAAGGATTTATAAAGAATAATAAAATGAATAGCCCCTGAATCTACCACACAAGTTAAGAATAGTATCAGTAGGGTGATCATATAATTCACAACCTGACTGGAACACCTGAAAAAGAAAGGTAATGCTATTAAAATTTACACCAGTACAATAAGCATGAATTGGAACTATCTTGGGCAAACCAGAACCTATGGTTACCTTGTTTATCTGTGGCTTTAGAAGTTCCTTGATTGCCCCTTTGAAGTTCACATCCTTCTTCTTCCTCACAAGAGGTAACCATGAGACTAAATGCATTTATCCATTTTACTGTTAATGAACTTTTTTGTTTGTTTCTTTGCTATTATGAACATTCTTAAATATGTCTCATAACTAGATGTCTCTTGGCACACAAGTAAAGAGTTTCTCTGAGGCATTTAACTAGGAGTGGATCTTCTAAGTTACAGGATGTGTGTTCAATTTTACTAAATAATATATTAGTAAGTGATCTAATCAATCTATATTTTCTTTTAGTTTAATTTTGTCCTTTTATTTATATAACTTACCTCTGTAATCTGTTTTGATTTTGTTTTAATTTATTATATGTGGTGACAATCTAATTTTTTCCCCTTAAATAGCTAATTTTCACAATTCTATATGGTGAGTAATCAATCCTTTCCCAGTTGGTTTGGCATTCTTCCCCCCAAATCAAGTTCTTTTTTTTTTTAATAAATTTATTTATTTTATTTATTTATTTTTGGCTGCATTGGGTCTTCGTTGCTGCGCACAGGCTTTCTCTAGTTGTGGCAAGCGGGGGCTACTCTTCGTTGCAGTGCACGGGCTTCTCATCTCGGTGGCTTCTCTTTGTTGCAGAGCACAGGCTCTAGGTGCGCAGGCTTCAGCAGCTGTGGCACGCGGGCTCTAGAGCACAGGCTCAGTAGTTGTGGCGCACGGGCTTAGTTGCTCTGCGGCCTGTGGGATCTCCCTGGGCCAGGGATTGAACCCATGTTGCCTGCGTTGGCAGGCAGATTCTTAACCACTGCGCCACCAGGGAAGTCCCCAAATCAAGTTCTTAGACAAGTGAGAATCTACGTCAGCCCTATCTATTGTGTTCTGTTAGCTTGATAGTGTTGATATTATCCACTATGATGACATGATCCATCAACCCAGCACAGGAGAACATACCTATTTAGTGACCAGAAAGCTTGTGCTCATGGATTTACTCTCTCAGTCTCTCCTGGTCACAGGTTCTGACACGAAAGCCTCCTTTTAATTTGTTCCATCATTTTCACACATTTTCTTTTAAAGCTATTAAATGCTTAAAGGAACTTGTGAAACACCTCTTATCCTGGGGTTCCATGACAGACAGTTAGAAAATCACACTTTGTCCAGATGAAATGTAAAATACTTCTGTTTGAACCCTTGCTATAGGGTATTTGCTATAATGACTTGCAAAAGGCTTTTTTTTTTAAACCTAAAATTTGTAATCAACTTGAAATCTACTCTAATGAATGTACACACCTGCATTAGTGAAAATATTCTGCAGGGGTCCACCGGATCAAGAGTGATACAATCGTACCTAAGCTCTTCTTCTCTAGCTCAAATTATTTAAAGGCACTGTTCATTATCCCTATTTTCTCCCCATCTTTTTCTTGAGAATTTAACCCTTCACAGGTCCAGAGTTTGCTTCTACCATACACCTGGCAGCACAGCCAACCTTGGCCCAGTTTAGAAAGTATCTTTAATATATTATTTTGTTATTTATGTTACAGTACTAGCATCCTGCAGTATAGGAGATCATAATACAAATGTGATACTGAACAGTACCTCCGAGTCCTTCACACAACTAATGAATTCATAAAATGTTAAATAATTAGATAATCTAATATTTTTAATGCTTTATGTTTCACAGAAATCCCTGGTGGACAGTGAAGTGCTAGTGATACCTGGGAAAACTGATGGAATTTGCACAGGCTAGAAACATACTATTACCTTTCTCACTTAAAATTATGGAATTGGTAGACTAAATACAATCTGAAAATGTGCTGCTCAATAAGTTTTTAATAATGGATTTGATCAGAGTCCTGAAATTGTCATTTGATAAATCAAACTCACATTTCAGCCTTGTCTCTGATTATACCCAGATAATCTTGGAAGTTCTGGGTTTTCCCAAACTCTTATTTATAATCTCTGGCTTACTAATGGTATGCTAAACTCATCCAGGGTTTATGGCTTTCCTTATTCGTGAAAAGCATATGACTATTTTTTTCTAGTTCTGACAACCATACATAGTAAATACCCTATTAACAGGAGCTGCTGTTAACATAATAACCAAATATACAAGCAAAATTATTTTACTTTAAATATTGGGAAAATGGTATTTGTAATTCAAAAACTTGAGGCAAATGAAGTATTACATAACCTCTAGATCTTGTGTCTCAAGAACACATCAACTCACGAACACATCATACTGTGGCACGCATTAAGGTACCTTTCAAAAGGGTCATTTAAGTTTAAACAAGTGACTCCCCCACCAAAAGCAAACAAACAAAATGTCTGCTCATTTCATCTATTATAACAAAATAAAAATTCTCCAAATGGATGGGGAAAATAAATAGGACTAGATCCTGCACTCTACCATCTTATCCTTTTCTTCTGAAAACAGTCTTAAGTGAATATATGATGCAAAGACAATACAAAAATGAGTAAGACAAGATTCCTGCCTTTAATATCTAACATTGTCCCTGACACATGGTACATACTCAACATATTTTTGTCTACTGTCTACTGAATGAATGAATTACCTGGCATGTTAAGATTTTTCTTTTGAGTAACAGTCAGCAAATTCTTATTTTATCCACAGAGAAAAAAATTAACTCAAGAAAAATCAAACAAAATCTTCTTACCCACAGTCTGGAGCTGGACACCACCTACAATCAGGATCCGCAACGAGCCACCGTCTAAGCATAAATTCTTCATATTTTTCCATCAAGACATCATCACTTAATATCAAGCGAATATCGTGGGGATTAAACCGTTCAGTACATTCTGGGCAACTGATATTAACCCTACTTTCAGAAATTTCTATCCTTAGGTATTGTCGTAAGCAATCCACACAAGATCTATGATGACAAGTCATTATCTCAGGAAATCTGTCTTTAGAATGCCGTAAAAGGCACAAGGGGCACTCTATAAAGTCTCCAACTTGTTTGCTGATAGAAGTTAATCCATTGTCAGAGGAGGTATTTGTAGAGAAAATGGAGTTCTTATCAGTACATATTTCGGAATGTATACTTTCAATACTCGCAATTCCATCCACCCCGCCATTTAGCTCCCTTGATTTACGTTTGTTATCCTTTTTCCTCCGAAACAGAGAGCCTATTGAAATTCTTCTTTTTTTGGGTGCCTTTTTGACTGAAGGCAAGCTCACAGATGAAGCAGAAGACTGAAGATCTCGATCTGAACCCATTTGCCGATGTAAACTCATGTCTAAAATGCTCATTAGAATTGAGTCAGGGTCTGTGTTTACACACAGCCCTTCATTATATTTAGAGATAAAACCTGTTTCTTGTTCTTGCATTCAGATTAAGTCATGATGTAAGAAAATCCTATTTGGTTCCTTCAGAGAATTCTTGAAGGAGTTCAATTTATGGTAGACTTATCACAGATGTTCTGAAAAGCAAAACAAAAACACCAAGATTATTTAATTGCATGTTTCTTAACAAACTTACAAACTCTCTATGAAACTTCAAACAAGTATGTTCTTTAATCATTAGTTTTTGGTTTTGATTTTTTTAAATAAGGCCAGTTTATTAAGTAGTCTACAAGAGAATATAAAACCAATGCTGATATAACACGGATGTTACTTAATCTTAAGAGTCTAGATTTGAGCTGACCTTATTCTTAAAATCTTGTACAGGGCTTCCCTGGTGGGGCAGTGGTTGAGAGTCTGCCTGACGATGCAGGGGACGCGGGTTCGTGCCCCGGTCCAGGAAGATCCCACATGCTGCGGAGTGGCTGCGCCCGTGGGCCATGGCCGCTGAGCCTGCGCGTTTGGAGCCTGTGCTCCGCAACGGGAGAAGCCACAGCAGTGAGAGGCCCGCGTACCACACAAAAAAAAAAAAAAAAAAAATCTTGTATAAAACTTATGATTTTTATCACACTCAAACCTCAATGATTCCCACTGCCTTTAGGAGTTTAAAAAAAATTGATAATAAAATGGACATGCAAATACAAATGGCTAAGTAGAGCTTACACAATTGTGAAGAACAAAGTGTGTGGGGGGGCAGGGGATGCTCTTACACTGCCAGATATAATGACTCATTATAAAGTTACAGTAATTAGGAAGACAGTGTGGTACATCACAAAGATGGATACAAAGGCCAGTGGAACAGAACACAGTCCAGGAAAAAAGTCCCACATATACACATGGATACTTAACTTATTGCCAAAAGTGACACTGCTGAGCATAAAGAATGGCCTTGTCAAAAACAAAACAAAAACAACATAGTACTGTTTTACTGGTTACCATCTGAGAAGAGAAAAGGAACTTAACCTATAGCTAACCCCCTGCATAAAAATCAATTCATGGTTCATAGATCTAAATGTGAAAAGTAAAATCATGACGCTTCTAGGAGTTGACAGAAGAGAATATTTCAACAAAAAGATTTCTTAAACAAAACATACTAAAGTACTTACCATAAAATGAAAGATTGTTAAATTGGACTACAATAAAATGAAGAGACAGTATTAAGGGAGTGGGAGAAGACATTTGCCACATAAAACTAATAAAGGACCAGTATCCAGAATATGGAAAGAATACTTAGACGTCAAGAAGACAAAGCAGACAATATAATAGAAAAATGGGTGAGGGACATAACAGGCACTTCACAAAAGAATATGAAAAAGTGCTCAACATCATCTGTTGTACACATTAAAGCCACACTGAGAGACCACTACACACCCAGCAAAATGGCTAAAATTCCAACTGACATTTCCAAATATTAGCAAAGATGTTGACTGCTGGTAGGAGTTTGGAAAACTACTTTGAAAAACTGTTTAACAGTATCTACCAAATTTGGACACATGGATACTCTATTATGCAATTTATACTCCTAGATATGAATGCACGAGAAATGAATGCACACATGCACCAAAACATCTACATAACAATATTCACAGCAACACTAGTTATAATAAGCCCAAACACTGGACACAACCCATATTTCCATCAACGGTAGAATGGATAAACAAGTTGTGGTATATTCATTCCACATTCTGGTATATTCTGGTATACCAGAAAGCAATGAAAATGAACAAAATACTGCTACTCATAAAACAAGAATGAATCTCTCATAAAAGGATGTGTACTGTATAATTCCATTTAAATAAAGTTCAAAACCAGACAGAGCTGGGCTTCCCTGGTGGCGCAGTGGTTGAGAGTCCGCCTGCCGATGCAGGGGATGCGGGTTCGTGCCCCAGTCCGGGAAGATCCCACATGCCGTGGAGCAGCTGAGCCCGTGAGCCATGGTCACTGAGCCTGGGCATCCGGAGCCTGTGCTCCACAACGGGAGAGGCCACAACAGTAAGAGGCCCACGTACCGCAAACAAAACAAAACAAAACAAAACCAAAACAGACAGAGCTAATCTATGACGTTATAAGTCAGTACTGTAGCTACCTTTTGAGGAGAGGCACAAAGGAAGAGGCACATGTATAGTGGTTACAAAGGTATGTTCACTTTGTGATAAATCACTGACCCACAGATTCATGATTAATGCATTTTTCTCGGTGATTGTTATACCACGATTAAAGGTCAAAAAAAAAAAACTCCCTGAGGTGATATCCACACAATTTCACTCAGGCAAACTTTACTCATGTCTATCAGTTTATATTTTCCCATCATCTGCAGCATATTCCCTTAATTCTGAGGGAAATAGAGTGTGATGGTAAATGAACTAAAAATTTCTGCATATTTTCTTCTTTATAGTTATTATTTTCTCTTGCATCTCAAAATGCTTTCTGTACTCCAGGGTTCAATATATGTATCAATGAACAGAACTGTAGAGGGACTCTATCTTGGGGATTCTGTTCTAAGAATTTATCATTTAAAACATTAAACCAGTGGTATTTAATGAATATCAGCTGGAGAATTTTTCAAAACACACTTTTAGAAATTTGATACCCATATAATTCATTATCCAAAAAAGAACCTAGTAAGAGTGAATGGACGTGCTATGAATATTTAAACTAGGATAACGGGGCAAACTAGAACATACTGTCATCCCACTTAGGAAGACTTCCTAAAACATTCTGCAAATAAACAAATAGGCATCAAAGGAAAAGAAATAAATTTGAATACTAAAAAATTTAATATTTTTATATGGTAAAAAATACTACAGAGTAGGATGATGTGATAAATTAGTAAAACATGTATAACAATGAACAAATTTCCTTAGTATACAAACAGCTTTCACACATAAGTAAGAAAAAGATGTACAACCTAGCAGTAAAATGAGCAAGGATATAAGGAGGAAGTTTGGAGAAAAAGAATTACAAAAATTAGGAAGATAGGAAACAGTGTTCAACAACACTAAAGAAATGAAAATTCAAACACCAGATACACCATCTTTGTACACATCAGACTGACAAAGGTTGAAAGGGTTGGTGAACGTGTATTGAAAGAAGCACCTCACATATTGTTGGGAGGACCGCAAATCAGCGCAACTCTGGGGAACCAATTTGGCACTATCTATTAAACTTCAAAATTGCTTTGACCAGCAATCCTACATGTAAAATTTATCCTTCAGAAAATATGACACAAGTGTGCAAAGAAATACTGTGCAAGGAAACTCACTGCAGCCTAGCTGATACAAGCAAACAAAACAAAACAAGGCAAACAAGCCCCACACAAAACCTGGAAATAACTTGAGTCCCACAGGGAACTGGTAAAAATAAAGGAGCCAACCACAATTTACATGTAATGATAAGGAAAAGATCTCGCTACATAATACTGAGTGAACAATAATAACTGCAAAATAGTATGTATAGTATGAACCCATATGTGGAAAAAAACGCACCCACAGAGGTTTACGTGTACCTACACAATTTCTGGAAAAATGTTAAACCATTAACAATGGCTACCTTGGGGAGAATAATCTTTAGTATTCACTTTCTGCTTTCTGCATAGTTTACAATTGTATCATGAGCATCTATTGCGTATAGTTTAAAAAAAAACCAGCTAAGGGCTTCCCTGGTGGCGCAGTGGTTGAGAGTCCGCCTGCCAGTGCAGGGGACACGGTTTCATGCCCGGGTCTGGGAAGATCCCACATGCCGCAGAGCGGCTGGGCCCGTGAGCCATGGCTGTTGAGCCTGCGCGTCCGGAGCCTGTGCTCCGCAATGGGAGAGGCCACAACAGTGAGAGGCCCGCGTACCGCAAAAAAAAAAAAAAAAAAAAAAAACAAACCCAGCTAATTGAACCCCACCAACGACAACAAAAAACGTATTCCACTCTAGAGCTACCCAATCAAATTGAGGATGTGGTCCAGAACTTGTATATTTTGAAAATGTTCCTCAGTAATTTAGTTGCACACGCTGGTCAAGAACCACTAATTCTAAAGAGAGTCTGCTAAACACTTTCACTTAAAAACAGAATTCTATAGGCTTGGCCTCCAAAACAAGGCTCCTTGCTTTTCATTAGTTCAGGTACTGAAAATAAAAGTGCCATTAAAAAAAAAAAAAAAAACCTCAGTTTATAGTCATTTTCAGCCTATGGGGCTATAGTGAGGTAGTACTTAAAAACCTATGTATAGAGATACGAGAAACATTAAAAAAAACCCACATAAATTAATGACTATCTGTAGAAAAAATCCATGAAAGGTGTCTAAAAGCACGTGACTCAACAGTATTGGGAATGCCTCAATCAAGGGGACTTTGGCTTAATTTCAAAGTTAAAGTCTAAGCCTAGCATGTGCTAAACCTCAGGAGGTTACCACCATAAACAAGATAGACATGGGTCTCTGTACTCAATGCGATATGTCTGGAGAAGAAATATGTATCACAAAACCAATAGTTATAAACTTATATATATTAAATTTGTCTGTTACTACAACTCTTGAAAACAGCTGAGTCCATTTTCACCAGATTTAGAGGGAGTCTTTCAGACATTATGATAAACTATAGGCTATTACAGAATTCATCTTAAAAAGAAAGGAAGCCATCTTGTAAGCCACCTACAAGATTAATAAGAGGCCCTGCATAACAGCAGATTCAAAAGATATAGTCAATATTTCACCCCACCACCCTGAAGTGTGGACATATTCGTCCCTCCTTCCCCTCCTCTCAATGATTTACAATATACAAGTTTTAGCCATATACATAAAGTTTACTCTAACTTTGCAGATGGGAAATCAGAGACTCAAGAGTATTAAGTAAAGAACTAAACCTAATTATTCTAGTGGTATATGAAATTAAGATTATGTGGTTCACCCACAACAAAGAGTTTTTAATCAAACTGTTTATTTGCATAAACACTCAGAAACTAGTAAACTAACTTGGATTTCTGAGACTACCCTTAACCACCAAAAAAAAAGCACTACAGAAATTCTGCCAATTTGAACAGATGACAAAAATGTGTGAAATTATAAAAAAAACTTTCAGTGATTTAGAAACTTTACTTATTTTTAGAAAAAGCTGATTTTATTCTCCAATGAAAAATAAAAATCTATTATTTGCATCATTTAATATAGTACTATTCTTTTTTTGGGGGGGGTGGTTTTTTGCGTTATGCAGGCCTCTCACTGTTGTGGCCTCTCCCATTGCAGAGCACAGGCTCTGGACGCGCAGGCTCAGCAGCCACGGCTCATGGGCCCAGCCGCTCCGCGGCATGTGGGATCCTCCCGGACCGGGGCACAAACCCGTGTCCCCTGCATCGGCAGGCGGACTCTCAACCACTGCGCCACCAGGGAAGCCCCAGTACTATTCTTTTTGAACTCAATTTTTTAAACTATCAACTGTATCAATCTGTAGGTACTACTGTTATGTTCGGCCTCATAAATGCACACACCATTAAGACAAAAATATTATTTGAGTTCTAAAACAAAGAGCTGGGTTGCTGGTTGGAAAAATAAGGGAAAATATGTTGTATATAATAATACCACTACACAGTAGAGTTTTAAAGTGCTTTTAAAGCACTTTTGATTTAAACTTCATTGCCCTATGGAATGGGTATTATCCTGATTTGATAGATGAGAAAACTGAAGTGCAGAGAGGGTAAATGTTGCACAGTTAGGAAATAACAGGGTTCAGGGTCAAATTCAGGTCTTCTGATATCTCGGCCTCAGTACCATCATCTGTCTGCAGCTGCCTTCATGAAACAACTCCAGTCACTATCAGTATCTCAAAAATTGTCGCAGAAAACAAAAGACAATTATATTTTACATATCATCTAGGGCTGGTCTTAACTATCCCTCAATTCCATGCCTTATTCAAGCCATTCTCCCGTCTGAAATGCCACTCCCTTTTCTCTCCTCCTAACTAAACTGTACTCACATTTTATAACTCAGATGAGAAATTTTTACAGTGTTCACTTGTTTTTCTGCCCTGATTACCTTCAATGTTTTAATAGGTTTTAAATGTAGAACTTGAATATTGTGATTTCTTTAATACCACACACAGCCAAGATGAAGTGAGGAACATAGACACTGTGAATAAATACCAAATGAGTATTTCTTAAAATGACACAATGTCACTGAAGTGATGATACTATTTCATAAGCACAAGAAAAAATCTTGTTATTTCACTGTCATGCCTCCTAGGCATATACATGCTCTACTTTTTAAAACGTCCAATTAGTTCACACCAAGTTTACAAAGACAAATATGAGGTCTACTGGATCAAATGCAAAATAAATTATGTATTAAAAACCTAGAGTAGTTTACATCATTTCAGAGCAGGAACAGAAGATGAGAGTCAGTAAATGTACTTAATGATATAATTTGATATATATACAACTCCTAATAATCCCCAACTTTGGATATTCTTTAAACTGATTTACTATCACAAGGATTTGTCGAAGTACAACACATCGATAACATGAAGAAAAGCAGTGGGGGAAAAAGATAACTGAGGTTGGCCTCCATGATGTTATGGCTGTTGGCTTAGTGGGGATACCTTTCCCCTCTAAATAAAAGTATAGATCTGTAACTGCAGATGCTAGAAGAGCTTAGTGAAACAGAAAAGGAGAGTAAAATACAAGTAGACCCCATATTATGTATTTTCAACCAAGTATCTAATATCACATAGGAGGCAATTCTCTTAACACCAATGTCACAAGAAATTCCAATCACCTGCTAATTAAAATATGAGAAATGGCTCTCTTTCCCCCTCTTTCACAGTCTAGCACAACTCCAACAAGTAACGAAGACTCTCTGCCAATTGCTGCTACACACTTTCATCCCCCTGAAGAAACTGGTTGAAAAATTAGTTTTTATCGCTGGCAAAGGAGCCCCACCTCCTGACCTTTTTATGTACTTAAATTGAAGACTAGCACCTGAGACTGGTATGAAGGACAAACACCTGAACCTACTTACCTAACCTTCTCTAGCCCACAGTGTTTATACCTCTTTAAAGTCAAGATCTCTTTGATTCTAACTTTTTTGTACCTCTTGAGGAATATGGAATTAAGAAATAGGAATAGCCCACAACAAAGGTATTTCTACGACGTGTCAAAGCTTTATGGACCAAAGATGTAGTAGAAGTGCTGATAACTTCGTACTGATGCATCATAAAATACATCTAATTTGGCAGCACGCTATTTTTTAATTCTTCGTAAAAATTATGGAAGTTGACCATTCCAGGTGAAGCACCTAATAAACAATTACAATATTGTTTGACATGAAAATGTGTTGCAGATTTTAAATGCTCAACTTATAAACACAGGATAAAAACAGTTAGAAAACTCAAATCCATACAAAATAGTAGCCCATGTTTGAAAAGCTGTTATGTATCAGTCAGGGTCCTGGCAGAAAAACAAAGCAGTTTCAAAGAGATAACTGAAGGGCTCATTTACAAAGGTGTGGGTAGGGTTAAAGGAACTAACAGGGATGGCAAAGTCCTCAGGAAGCCACTGCCAGCCTTCTGAAAGAAGGAGCAGGGAGAGAGCTGTCAAATGGCAACTGGAAGAATAAATACCCAGCTTCTCTCTTCTCTGGATCTCCAATATCCGCCAATGCCTCACACTGGCTAAATCCAACAAGAAACCAAAAAAGGAGCCCAAGTGAGGCAGTTCTTAGACTAGGTCAACCTCCTCTGGGGCACAGAGAAAGTCAAGGAAGGATGAGGAGTGGATCTGGAGGGGCAAATAAAAAACACCCAGTCTGGATGTATAAAGAAGAGAATTTGGGAGTCAAGATCTGGTCAGCCACTGTTAGTTATAAAATCTCAGATAATGTCCATTCCTGAGTCTGTGATCTCCACTACAAAATATGGATGATACCACTTACTTCAAATAGATGTTATGAGAAGAAAGTGAAATTGGCACGTGCTAAAACCAGGCACTATGCTAAATGTTAGCTGAAGTGAAATGTAAGACAAGCTTTGTATCTCTAGTACCTAATACAACTTGTAACTTATTGTAGGTGCCTAATAAACACTGGATAAATAAATTATGATGCAGAACACACATAAGTGGAAGTGAGGAACTGAGGATTCTGTTCATATCTTTGCTTTTGGCTTGTTATTGCTGTAAGATTCTCTGTAAGTGATACAATCTTACTACATCCAGCTTTTTAAACTGTGAAAAGAATCTTTACCCCACAAGCGCTACAGCAGCCATCCCCAAGCTTTTTGGCACCAGGGACTGGTTTCATGGAAGACAATTTTTCCATGGACGGGGGTGGGGAAACGGTTTCGGGATGATTCAAGTGCATTACATTTATTGTGCACTTTACTTCTATTATTATTACACTGTAATATATGATGAAATAATTATACAACTCACCATGATGCAGAATCAGTGGGAGCCCTAAGCTTGTTTTCACTTGCCACTCACTGATAGGGTTTTGATATGAGTCTGCAAGCAATTGATTACGGTCTCTGTGCAGTCAAACCCCTCTGCTAACGATAATCTGTATTTGCAGCCGCTCCCCAGCATCATATTCTCAGCTCCACCTCAGGTCATCAGGCACTAGATTCTCATAAGGAGCGCACAACCTAGATCCCTCGAATGCGCAGTTCAAAGTAGGGTGTGCGCTCCTATGAGAATCTAATGCTGCCACTGACCTGACAGGTGGTGGAGCTCAGGCGGTAATGCAAGCAATGGGGAGCGGCTGTAAATACAGATGAAGGTTCGCTTGCTCACCTGCCACTCACCTCCTGTTGTGCTGCCCGGTTCCTGCTGTGCTGCCACTGGCAGTGGTCCGTGGGTTAGGGGTGCTAGGGACCCTTGTGCTACAAGATAAATAAGACATGTTGAATATCCTGACATTACACAACTTCAAGAATTACAGATTTAAAATATTCAACCAATAAACATCTCCTAACTACAAATGTTTTAGTAGCATCTACTAACCACCCACATGCCTATGTGATTTAAGACTCATGAAAGGGTATTTTGGAGATAGAAGGCTAGGCAAAATAAAGTTTGTAGACAATAAAGAAATTAATTTACCAAGAGAAAACCCCATTATACTCTTGAATATCTGTTTCTGCCTCTGTTATTCAGCTAAAATTAGGTTTCTTCTGTCACTTCTCGCAAAGGTAAGAGAGAAAATCCAGTAATTTTGTGTTGATAAATGCTAAGTATAAGAGCAAAGAGTACCAACGGTTTCTGATTTCAATTTCTTTTACTGATGTCTGACACCCAGATGTTCAGCACCTCTAAAACATGAATGTAATAAAAGTAGAATGCAAAAACACTTAATAGCACTGTTGAAGAGAACAGAAAGAGGACTAAGTATAAAGTTGTTTCTGTTTGTTTGAAGTGAGGAGGGAACAGGTACAGAGATTCCCAGCACAGTTTCTATTGATCATTAATTCTGGTCACTAGTGAAGCCTGAGCTATCTCATACTCAAGTGAGAATCAAGAACATAAAGAAACGAGACTTTCTATTTTAGATGCTACTAAAATACTATTTTATATTACAAAAGCATAACAGGCCATTAAACTTTTTCAGCCATATATACTTATGTTGAGAGGTTGAGAGAAGATGAGGAATAAAGAAAAAATTTTAATGACTATATATTTGGTATTATATGTGGTTTTCAAACGTTTCCAAGTCACGTTTCATTTTCTGTGAACTAACCACATGTTCATATCCTGCTGTTGGTATAAGGCCTTTTATGTAAAGGAACTTTGTTATTATGTGTCAAATAAATTTTTTTAAAAACTGTATGGTAATTTTCCAATGTAGGAATTTAAAATTTTGTGTGTGTGTGTTCAAATTAACATATCTTTCTCTTTATGACTTTTGGATTCTATATCTGTCTTGGAACATCTTGCTCACTCCAAGATTATATTTTTAAAATTTGCTCATGTTTCTTTCTGGTACTTCTATGATTTGTTTATTGTTTACATCTTTCATCCATTTCAATTTATTTTCATGTTAGGACTAAGTAGAGATCAAAATTTGAGTTTTTCTAAATGGCTAGCTAGTTATCTCAACACCACTTATTGAATAATGATCTCCTTTCTACATACCTCTGACCTAATTTGGTAGGCTACTTCTTGGTGTATGAATTTCTTGCTACCTAGGTGGTATGGACTTCCAAAATATGTTCTTGAAATAAACTACCCAACAGTTTCATTCCAATTTATGCTCCCACCAACTGGAAAGGTGCTTACTTCCCTGAATTCTCATCAACACCCTGTATCATTTCAATAGTTTTTTCTAAGTGGCAAAAAAAAGTAAGTACTTTCATTTCCTTTTCTTTGATTACTAAACAAATTGAACGTTTGTTCACGCTTACAGCCCTCTTTATTTTATCAATGATTTATCTGTTCATATTTTTTACCCATTTTAACACTGGAACATTAATGGTCCTCTTTGATTTTAAATCTTTCATATTTACTTCCTCTTAATATTTGCCCTTTAATTTTGTGATTTTTGAAGAAGTTTAAGATGTTTATTTAGTCACATCTACCAAGTTCTTCTTTCATTGCTTTATATGCTTACAAAGTATTTTCTGAGGATAAAATCTATTTATAGACATATTTACCATTTCTGGTACTGTTCATTCCTTCTTGTGGATCCAAGTTTCATCTGATGTCATTTCCCTCCAGCCTGAACAACTTCCTTAAGCATTTCTTGGTGTTGCAGGTTTCATAGCAATGAATTCTCTCAAGTTTTGTTTATTTGAAAAATGTCCTTATTTCACCTTCATTTTCATGGATATTTTGTTCTGAATATAGAATTCCAGGTTGATAGCTTTATCCTTTCAGAACTTTAAATAGGTCATTCCATTGTCTTCTGGTCTCCAATCATTTCTGATTAAGTCATCCTTCATTGATATTGTAATTCCTCTGTAGTAATCTGGGTTTTTTCCCCCTTTGGCTGCATTAACATTTTCTTTCCATCTTCGATGTGCAGCAGTTTGATTAAGATATGCCTAGATGTGGTTTTCCTTTTATTTATCCTAGCTGGGGTTCAATGAACATATTTTTTGCCCGACTGTCTGCTATGTCTGTCTCTTATCTCTCTTTCTGCTATTCATGTTAGTTTTTTTTTTTTTTTTTTTTTTTGCAGTACACGGACCTCTCACTGCTGTGGCCTCTCCCGCCACGGAGCACAGGCTCCGGATGCGCAGGCTCAGCGGCCATGGCTCACGGGCCCAGCCGCTCCACGGCATGTGGGATCCTCCCGGACCGGGGCACGAACCTGTGTCCCCTGCATCGGCAGGCGGACTCCCAACCACTGGGCCACCAGGGAAGCCCCACATGTTAGTTTGATACTGTCCCACTGGCCATCAAGGCTCTGTTCATTTTTTGTAATCTTTTTTATCCATTCTTTGGATTGGCAAATTTTGTTGATCTAGCTTCAAGTTCATCAACTTTTTCCTCTTCCTTCTCCAATCTGCTGTTAAATCCATTCAGTAAAATATTTATTTCAGATATTGTACTTTTCAGTTCTAGACTGTTTATTCTTCTTTATAGTTTCTATTTCTCTGTTGAAATTGCCCATCTATTCAGTCATCATGATCATGCATCTCCCTTTAGGTCACTGAATATATTACAGTTACTTTAAAGTCTGCTAATTCTGCTAATTTTAGGGTCAGCTACCATTTTGGGGTGGATAGTCTTGACATTAAATCACATTATCCTGATTCTTCACATGTCTAGTAGTTGTCTATTATAAACTGGATTTTGTGGATGTTATGCAGTAGAGACTTTTACAGCTTCTTATCTGCTCCTAAGAGTGAGGATTTTTATTATACCTGGCAGTTAAATCACTGGCTAATAAAGTCAAACTTGTGGAGGCTGGTTTTGTGTTTTAGAATGGGTCTCTGGGCACAAATGTTTAAAACCCCTTAATTTGGTGGGAATCAAACACCAAATTGTCTCCCCTGCAGAGAGTAGCAGGTGAAATCTCTATAGTCAGCTTTTTCAGCCTAACTGCTATTATTTTCCATTGAGCTCCTTGGAATCTTTCTGCAGAGTTCAGGGGTCACCTAGGTATTTCAGGGGAGTTTTTTCATAGATTTTAGGGCTATCCTACTACAACTCCCTCCTTTCTGGGATTTATCCACTCAATTTCCAGCCATTCCAGCAGTCCCAAATTCCGTCCCTTGACACCTTAGGCCAGTAAGACTTTAGTTTTCTGCTTGATTTTCAGCTGCCCTGTGCTGCATGAACTTTTCCTCAAGAGGAAAGCTGTATACACTTTGGGGGAAAAACATTTGGCGGTTTTCCAAAGGAGACCTTTACCAAAGGATCTGAGATACAGTATTCTTGAATCTGTATACGATGCTGTCATAGGAAATTTTAGCTTAAGCATGCATTAATTCATTATTCTTTATAATCATTAATTCATTTACTCTTTCAACAAATATGTTCAGTGCCTATCATGTGCCAAATACTGTTCTAGGTGGTAGACATATAATAGTGAACAAGACAGACAAGGCCCTTGTTCGGTGGAACTTTCACTCTAGTGCATTCTAACCAAGCACTGAATAAAGACATTTCAGACTATGTCTTCCCCAAACAGTAATATTAGTGACTTGGCAAGGATATAAATTATAATAAAGTGATTCCCTTTTTTCATAAGCATAATTTTGAAAGAAAAAAGACCTGATTTTATATTTGAGCATATATGATAGTCCCATAATCTGAACAAATATTTATCAATATCCCATTTAAAGCTTTTTTTCTAAATGACTATAAATATGTGCTTCTGACAGCACTCTATTTTTCACAGTGACAATGGTTTTCTAGTATAATAAATAGCAGATAATTTAAGTTGTACAAAGAAGAATCACTAGTTATCTGACCAAATGATCTAGTATAGAGAAATTAGTTTAGCTCACTGTGCGTAACTTCAGAAACAAATATGGTAAATAAACAGTGGGGGATATCCTTGAAACTTAATTCACTTTTTTGGCCTTGCTCTTCCTCTAGTGTTAAATAAAGGTTCCAAAGGCACTGAAAAAAGGAAATATTTCTCTTCCATAGCATTTCCTATATACAGAGTTGCAAACAACATAACAAATTTAAATATGCCTAGGTACAATTTGGTAGTAGTTGATTACCAAAAAACAGAATTAACTATCATAAGCCATCCTTTGATCGACCACAACTAGAAGTGATGTACTAGAAATGATGTATCTGCACACAAGCTAATTTTGGTCCCAAATAAACAGACCTTTGTACATCTGAACAAGAAGTTCTTTAAGAGAAATTTGAGGTATTAAATTACTTGGATTTTAATATACAGCTTTCTCTGAACAGTGATAAATCACTAAAGTTCATTATAATGAAGTTTGATATTGCTCAAAAAGGTTATTTAAATCTTTAAAGTTATTTTATGTCATTCATCTTGTCAATGTCAAATGTGGAAATGTCATATTTTCCTCTAATAAATCTATTCCCCAATATAGCTGGAAATTCAGCTACAGCAGCAGTGCAGGCTCTGGGCATAATTCTTGCTGTCCAAATAATATTAAGGAAACAGACTCTCCTTATAAATCTTATAAAAACTGACTCATTAAACATCTCTTTATACAGTCTGTTAAAGTAAAAATATAATAGGCACGGTAATAAATTTTTGGAGAAGGATAAAAATGCTTAAAAATAGCAGCTAATGCATGGATAGGCTTCAGAGAAATCCATGAAATTTCTAAAACTGTGTACTAAATTGTGAATATAGGTATATTCTAGAGATAGAATCCATAGCTTTCAAGAGATTCTCCAAGGAGTCTGAAGTATAACAAATGGTTAACTGCTACTGAAGAGATGGCAGAATTTAATTTGCCAGTAAAAGGTACCATCAGTTTCTGTAAATTGTGTCTGTTCTCACTAATTTATATTATTAGTACAATATTCATAACTATTAGCTCAGTTAGAACATACTTCTATTCCTTTAAGATTTGAAGTTGCAGTTCCTTCCAAAAGAGTTAAGTTTGGGGGAACATTAAAAAACAACATTCATCCCTAAACAAATGTCTCAGATTCAGAATGCAAGAATAAATATAAGGTATGTAGATAGCCTAGAATAACTCATCACATGTTTAAAAAACAAAATCTAACAAGGCTAACTGTTGTATATTCAAAGGACAATTGAGTATAAATATAAAGATATTATAAAGCAATAATGTCATCTTCACTTAAAATGGCAATTACCACGGAAAAACTTTTTTTTAAGTTTATCATTCCTCATAAGGTAAGTCAATAACAATATTCCTATTTAAAATGTAACAGGCACAAAGAAGTAAAATGTTTGATGCCCAATGAGAAAGAGTCAGCAACGGTGCTAGAAATACAACCAAAAAGCCTTTTAATTACTGGAATGTCTCCTCAGAAACATGAGCCTATTATACGCAGATCTAAGAAATCTAGGTTCTATAGATAGCTACCAAGTGGTTTTGTGGCTTTAGTTCAGCAATAACCTCTCTGTATCATCTGTGGCAGAGATGATGTTTTATACCCACCTGTTTCATTTTCCTTCCATTTGCAGCTAGATGCAGCCATGTATCCAGTCCTGGCCAGTGCAATGTGAGTACAATGATGTACGCCCTTTCCAGGACTAGTCCCTAAATCATCCTTTCAATCATCCTTTGAGCTCTCTCTCTTCCCTCTTCCCTAGCTGGCTGAATATAGTAATTTTAGTGATTGACTCCAAGTAGGCCTCTGGGGACAGCTGAGTCACAAGATGGAAGGAATTGGGATACCTGAGTCATCCACACGGTTCTCTGTGTGAGTGAGAAATTAACTTTTATAGTGTTCCGCCTGAGATTTTGGGGTTGTCTGTTTCAGACACAACTATCTTACCCAAGATAAAATGAGGGAATAACTTACGAGTAGCTTGGACGGGAAATTTTAAAAATACTATACAAATATGGGGTAATGATAGCATCTTTTTATTCAAACCGTAAAGCACAGACTTTGGAGTCACAAAGTTTGGGTTCAAGTTCAGATTCTGACACTTATTAGCTAGCTGTGTGACACTGCATTAAATTACTAAGACGGTTTACTCAACTGTAAAATAGGAATAATAACCTACAGTCCACAAGATTATTACTAGGATTAAATAAAATATATAAAGAATCCAGCATCAGTATGACATATTAATCACTTAACAAATATTAGCTATAACTATTACAAATATCTGAGGAGATGGCACAAATGTAACTGAACCATTTACTGGATAAAACTGTTTAAAAAGAGATTATCATGCTTAAGGTTAGAAATAAAATGAAACAAACTGTTGGCTCTGAAATGGCTTGTCTAATGTCATCAGAATAGTTAGCCATTTGCAAGTTTGGAATACATCATTATAGTACACGAATTTCTCCAACATAAATATAGTTTTCAGCCTTGTTATGTTTATATAGCTACAAACCTATGACAAGTGGTCTAATATTGAAAATGGGGTAAATAATTTCAACTTAACTACTTTTATATATGGGGGAGGTGGAGGTAACGCAACAGAGCATTAACATAGGCACATATCAGTTTCCAGCAAGTTTTTTGGAAAGTGAATGCTTATCAAGACTCAAATATACTACCTTGAGCTCTATCCTTAACATAATTCCTATGATCGCCTAGAAACATAAACTAAAAGTTCAGAATAAACTATTCCCATATGCCACAAAGCCTCCCCAAAGAGATAGTTCTTAAACAGCTTCACAAACATACACCTGCTACATTTATCTATTTAAGCCTATTCTTGTTTGGGATGTAGAAGAGAATGGTACTACGTGGTTTTAATAATACTCATTACAAATAATACTCATTACTCAATCCATTACAAAAATAAGCTGCTGGGGCTTCCCTGGTGGCGCAGTGGTTGGGAGTCCGCCTGCCGATGCAGGGGACATGGGCTCGTGCCCTGGTCCGGGAGATCCCACATGCCGAGGAGCGGCTGGGCCTGTGAGCCATGGCCACTGAGCCTGCACGTCCGGAGCCTGTGCTCCGTGGCGGGAGAGGCCACAGCAGTGAGAGGCCCGTGTACTGCAAAAAAAAAAAAATCTGCTGCAGAAAGAAAAAGCATTATTCATTCCATTTTCCAATTAAAGAAAAAAGATTTAAAACATTTTGACTAGCCCATTCCAGGCACTCTTTGTTCAGAAGGGCAAACAATACACCAATAGGGAGAAGGTAGGAAAAGCGTAGTGCAAAACGATGGGTATGATAAGAGGGCCCAGAGACATGAAAAAATTTTTAAATAGGTTTAAAAAAGATATCCAACTGTCAAAAAAATTTTTTTGAACTGGTTAAAATACTCATTGCTATACATCAACAGAAGGGAAATACTAACCTAGTCTGATATTAGTCAAGTCTGTCTACTTTTTGAATTTCAACTTCCTTATTTGAAAGCTAAAGTGATTGGATGAGGTAATGTCTAAGGCCCCTTAGTTCTGAAAGACTATGATTCTAATATACAAATATATAGACAGCTGTAATACATACCATACTCTAGGGTTAAAAGTGGACAATTTATATTTCTTTCTGTTCTTTTAAAAATATCTCCAAATTCTCTACAGTGTTGGTATACTCTTTGGTCTTAGTAAATCCAGTGTAATGAGTATTATCTTTGCAAACTGAATTTTACCAGTTTCATCACTAATCTGAGTAATTCTACTATTTGGACAATTACAAATATTAAATGTTTGGGCTAATTTTGTCCTTACCATTTTTTCTAGAAGTTATTTCTTGTTTTTTTTTTTAAATAAAAAGTATTGATAACAGCAGTATCCTGCCTCTCCAATTTTGGAATTTCATTTGTCTCTTTCTCCTAAAGAACATGAGGGGTGGGGGAAGCGGAAACCTCTGGTTAGGGTAAATCAGTGTGTGTGTGTGTGTGTGTGTGTGTGTGTGTGTGTGTGTGTGTGTGTGTGTGTGTGTGTGTGTGTGTGTGTGTGTGTGTGTGTGTGTGTGTGTGTGTGTGTGTGTGTGTGTGTGTGTGTGTGTGTGTGTGTGTGTGTGTGCGTGCGTATGCTTAATTTTATGACGTATGTACATAACTAGGTAGGGCACAGGCTGGAAGAGCTATTTGATTATAAGTTTTAAAAGCTATTTTTAAAACTTTCTGCAAATTATAAAGTAATTCTCAGAAGGAACAATATCTCTTGGGAAACAAGAGGCACAATAAGCAACATGTGTCTATTTTCCTTTGGATACACAGCATTCATAGAGCTTCTCTCTAAACATGTCCCCCGAAAATAAAATCAAAACTGAAATACAAATGAAATATTTCTTAATTTTATTGGGGAAGAAAACAAGTAAGGGAGTATTTTCTAAGGAAAGCAGAAGAATCTAGGTAAGAATTACACAACAGGTAAACAATCATAAAGGTTTTTCATTGTTATGGCTTTCTCATTAAGAATTCAAAAGAAACAAGATAGATTTAACTATAATTATAAAACATACTATTAAATTAGATGTATTAGATATTTAACTATAGGAAGCATCAACCTAAAGACCAATTTAAAAAATCAGCAATCAAGAGACAGAGGGGATCTCAAATAAGTCATGGAGATACAAAAAATGAAAAGGATACAAACCTGGAACTGTTTCACAAATACTAGTCATGCACAGGTGCATCTACTAGCTAGATACCCATTTGCTTTTCTCAGAACACTGCATCAACTTTCTTTGGCTGTGGAACCTATCCTTCTAGTGCCACTAATGTTCCAATCTAACCTTACATTTTATAAGTGAGAAAACTGTATTCTAGAGCTACTCAGTCGAATGTATCATCACTAGCCATATGAGACTATTTAAGTTTAAATTAATTAAAATTAAAAAAAATTAAACTCCAGTTCCTCAGTTACACTAGTCACATTTCAAATACTCTACAGCCATATGTGGCCACTGGCTACCATACTGGACAGTGCAGGTCTAGAATGTTTCCATCACTGCAGAAAGTTCTATTGGATAGTGCTGGTCTGGAGATTATTTGATTTATCCATGCAGCTAATGTGGCAGAGCCAAAGTCTCAGTCCTCTTTCTACTACTTTACTTCCTCCACAAGACCTTCATTAATCACCTGGTTTCTGAATTATCACGTTGGCCTTTTGTTAACTTCTGCTTACAAACATCCATTTGCTTCCCACAGGTAAACAAACTTTAAGCTTTACATGGCATTCCACAATCTTACCTTAGTCTCTCACCATTCTCCTATATAAAAACACACTCTAGCCAACTGGTCTACTTGTTAAATATATCAACAAAACATAGTTTCACCTCCGTGGTGTTTCCTATGTCTTTGTCTCTGCCTGAATACTCTTTTCCACCTTCTCTGCTTATTTGAAGTCCTACTCTTCTTTCAAGGCCCAACACCTACCTTATTTCCACAAATCATTCTAGGTCAGTAATTATAGATAAACTACTAAAAATTGTTTCATACTTTTATATAGAAGTTCACAATTTTCTAAATACTTCACTTAAATATTTTACTGTGATTCTTTGCTAGAATGTGGGAAAAAAGTTAAGCAGAGTAAAGGTAATCAAGAGTGTGTGTACGTGTGGCACTGATTACAATTTTGTAAAGGGTGATCAGAGCTTACTGAAAAGATGACATTTAAACTAAGACTTGAAGGGAGTTAGCCACGAGGAAATCCGAGGAAAGAGCATCCAAGGCAAAGGCAACAGCCACTGCAAAGCCTTAAGGTAGGAATGTGCCTGGTATGTTCAAGGAATAGCCTAGAGGCCAGAATGTAGCCAGAGGGAAATGAGCAAAACAAAGAATATACGAGATAGGTCAGAACGTTATGGGACCAGGTTGTGTATGGCTTTATAGACCACTGTAAGAACTATGGCTTTTATCCTAAGCGAGATGGGCAAACTTAGGGGGCTTCTAAACAGAGACAGTTTAGAATCTGAATAATTTTAAAGGATAATTCTAGTGTTAAGAATAGAATGAGAAGAAAGAAGTAAGGACAGTAACATGGAGAACAGTTTAAAGGCTACTGCAATACTCTAGGAGAGAGATGATGATGGGCATAAGGATATCTTTTGAAACTAGAACTGACAGAATTTCCTGATGGATTCCAAGAGGATTTTGCCCTGATTAACCAGAAGGCTGAAACTGCTGTCCACTGAAATGGAGAAGGCTGTGAAAAGAACAAGTTCAGGGAGGAGCTAAGAGCAAGGGTTCATTTTCAGACATTTAAGTTTGAGATGCCTTTAAACCTTAGGTGAGAATGTACAGCCAAATACCCACATAACAGGCATGGAGTTCAGGAAAAAAGTCTGGCTTAGAGATAAAATTTTGGGAAGAGTTGTTATACCAATGGTGGGTATAATCACAAGCATGGATGAAGTCCCCAGAGGAATAAAGAAGGGTAAGGACTGAGCCCTGTGGCATTCCAACTTTAAGATATAGGGTAGAAGAGGAGGCTCCAGTAAAGGAGATAGGGAAGGTGGAAGGAATCACACCCTCATGAGACAAAACCTCTTGGTCTATCCCATCAGTATTACACTTGCCCCCTCCCCTAAATATAAACTGTATCTTAAGAACGACCTGAGAGACAATAACAGTGTATCTTACATGATATAAGCTATTTCTTAGGCCTGTTCAGACTTGAGGGTATTAAGACACTTCCTCTGATACTTCTCAGAACGGATAAGAATTCTAAAGGAGGGGCTGTCTGGTCTCTGAGAGTCACAATGCATGATACAAAACAAAGGTAAGCACAGATCTTTTTACTTTTGACTGTATATTAGTTTCCTGTTAACAACTTACTACAAAGTGGGTGACTTAAGACAACAGAAATTTATTTTCTCACAGTTCTGGAAGGTAAAAGCCTCAAATCCAGCAGTGTTACGATCCCTTTGGGGGTTCAGGAGAATCTGTTCTTTGCTTCTTCCAGCTTCTGGTGATTACAAGCATTCCTTGGCTCGTGGCCACATCACTCCAGTCTCTGCCTCCATGCCTCACATTGCCTCCACCTCTTCTGTGCATCTTCCCCTCTTCTGTCTATCTGTAATTTCCCTCTGCTTTTCCCTTATAAGGACAACTTGCCATTGAATTTTGGACCCCTCAGATAACTTGGGATGATCTCCTCATCTCAAGATCCTTAACTACATCTGCAAAGACTCTTTTTTCAAATAAGGTATCATTCACAGGTTCCAGAGATTAGTATGTGAACATCTTTTTGAGGGCCACCACACAATCTACTATATGACTCCAGAAATTTTTACTAAGGTCATCAGTAAAGTGTGTTATGTTTATGCAAAACATAAGGATGTTTTGCATAAAGGATGTTCATCCTTTGCATAAAGGATGTTCATCTATAATTTTTTAAAAGTTACTATTATTATTATTTTTAATGAAAGGATATGGCTATAAGGAGATACCTATTTGATTTGGCTACGTATCTGATTTAGCTATATTTGGCTATGTGTAACTGCTTACCAGGTAACCACTGCAACCCCTGGTTTGGATAAAAGAATCAGTTATTGTGCTATATAGTACATATCCTGTACTACAGGATGTGATGATAGACTTTTCTAAATGTTTGCTTTATTTTCCCCCACTTAAATGCACTTAATCAGTCGCCCCCCCTCTCTTCCCAAAGGACCTTATTCCATGATTTTGATTTAAGGATGCCTATGTAAGAAGTGTAGGTTATTCATGCAAACAAAAACTGAAGGATAAATTAGTTAAGGCAATATTTAAATAGATCAGAGGTTTAAAATCTGGTTCTGGAGTAGACCTAGTCACCTCTCCTGACTCAATGTTACAGGAGCATCTTGTATTGATTCATTCATTGTAACTTATTCCAGTGTGGGAGGTAACAGGACCTCCGCACCAGTAGTCTCATGGGTACTTTTTCCTTCTGTTTTTATACTGAGATTTGCTATGACAAGTTACTAATATTTTAAAAATCTATTTTGTAATAGTCTTGTCTGAGTAGTTAAGAGTGTTTCAAAGACATAATTTATACTAATCAAATGAAACAGATGATAGCACATTCTCCCTCATTTTACAGACAGGGAAAGAGAGTGAGGCAGAGCCATTTTGAGAAAGTTGTACAAACGAAAGAAGTCAGGTATCCTGACTTTCAATCCAACTCAGTAATTCCAATTCAATGACATATGTGCTTCTGTATTTGGACTCAAAAGACATGTTAGAAAGAGACTATCAAAAAAGACAAAAGAAGAGACTATCAAAAAAGACTAAAGAATTTCTGTGGAAAGGAAAAAACATTTCATACAAAATACTCCTAGAGCTGTGCTGTCCAGTGTTAACCACATGGTAGATTAAAGACTTGGTATGAATAAAAGAATGTAAAGTCATTCACTAATACATGCTGAGACAATAATGTTTTGTATATGTTGCATTAAATAAAATATATTATGAAAATTAATTTCACCTGTTTCTTTTTACTTTTTAATGTGGCTAACAAGGAAATCTTAAATTAATTTATGACTTACATTATATTTCTATTAGATAGCCCTGCTATAGAGAGAGTTATGAAATAGTTACATTACAATACATAACTTTATTCAATTAGCAAATACTTATCCAACACCTATCATTGTCAAGCCTTATGCTAAGTGCTGAGACCTTAAGAGTGAACAAAGATTATGGTGATTATGGTCCCTGGCATCATACAGTTTACATTATCTCCTACACTTCTACTGCACATTTCATGTGTATTATCTCATATGCATAAGAATAACTTAGAGTACTTCACCATTTGGGGAGCAAATGCCAATACCTGACTTAGAAATCACAAAATATAAATCATCAGCAGATTTATAGTAATGGCCATCTACTTTTGTGATACATTAGTTATATTATTATGCTATATACGATTCATCTGGAAGCTTAACACTATCTCACTCCCTATAGCTTCTCCTGGTTTCTTGTTCCTTCCCTCTAACTAGTTTGCTCCCTCCTACGGCTCATCTCTACCAGAAGTCTCTACAACTGGCAACCTTGCTTGCTATTCACATTACAGCAGGGCTGTTTATACTTTCAGGGGTCTCCAGAGGAGGACAGAGGTCGAAAATGTTAAGTGTACATAATTTTAAGGGGCTAAGTTCAGTTTTTTTGAACCCAAGACTGAGTTTTGAAGTTTCTTTTCGGCTTAAACAAACTAGGGTGATTTCTGAGGATTTTGCTTCAAAATTCAACGCACAAATTTATTTGAGGGGTAAAACAACTCCTTATTAGTTTTATCCTACTGAGGATTTCACAGAAGAAAACTCTACCCGGGGAGGGGGAAGGGGAAGCTGGGACGAAGTGAGAGAGTGGCACAGACATATATACACTACCAGATGTAAAACAGATGGCTAGTGGGAAGCAGCCGCATAGCACAGGGAGATCAGCTCAGTGCTTTGTGACCACCTAGAGGGGTGGAAGGGAGACGAAAGAGGGAGGGGATATGGGGATATATGTATACATATAGCTGATTCACTTCGTTGTACAGCAGAAACTAACACACCATTGTAAAGCAATTTACTCCAATAAAGATGTTAAAAAAAAAATACTGGTATACTCACACACAAAAAAGGAAACTACCAAGAAGGACTTCAAAAACAAATTAACAAGTAGCATTTCTCAAGTAAATGACCTTTGAAAGAAAATAGTAGGTAACATCAATAGAACAAGAATGTATAATGCTTTTTAGGCTAATATCCTAGCTTTTGAGAAAATGTCGTTAATAAACAAATTAATTGTTCAGGTTTTATTGACAGCTACAAAGAGAGCAATACAAGCAAAAACTACTTTATCAAAAGGTGCTAATTTTTCTCAGTTTAATACAGAAAGTATTACTGACATATGACAGCTATTGAGAAACGAACGAAGTATCCAAGTTTTAAACACCCAAAATGATTTCACTGCCTTTTTTCTACCGTCATCTGAAATACAGATGTGTTTAGCAAAGGAACAGTATCCCACAGTCTTTAGCTGTGCAGGTGTGGTTATATATATAGTTGTTTCAGGGTTATACAAAACTAACAAAAGCTGGTACCTCATGACTTAAAAATTAAAAAGCCAAAGAAAAATAATAATTACTCCTGACTGGAGAAAAAAAATCACCTAAGGAAAATTTAGGTGATCTCCATAAGTAATCAGATTAACATTTTGCTCAAAAAAAGATCAAACCAAAACCTTTAAGCTAAAGTACTTCATGTACGACCATGGGTCCTTTCAGACCATCATTAAACTACTAGTGCTAGTTTGCCAAACACAATGCCAATATAATCAAATATAAATTTCGAAATTCAACCTTTTTTTGGCCTTCAGCCTAAAATGGCCTAATTTTTACATGGGCCTTAAATGATAAAAGATCATAAAGCTTAACATGAAACCAGCCTGCATTTGACAATCAACTGTCACTTGTTAGAAGCATCAGAAAAACAAATAGCAATTCTCTAAGATTTCCTTTATAACCTGAGTAGGGAAGAAATAGAAAGAGGCAATTCAGATATAAATGCAACAAAATTTATCCCTAGCTTACTCTCTGCCCAGCACCTGACCAGGGATTTTGACGTGTTATCACAAATATTTGTCTTCCTTCTCCTCCTTGAAAAATTCAGAAAACTACGTTTTTCAATCCTCAGCGCCCTCCAGATTGGGGGGGTGGGGGTGGGGCAGTGTGGGCAGGGATGATTAGAAACCAAAGAATTTCTGTGATAAATCTAAGGAAGTGTTAAGGATAAAATCAGAACCTGCCATAATATACAAGAGAGTCTTTCAAATGATAAAAGAGTTTGTTTTAAATTACCTATATTTAATTCCATCTAACAACCCCGTGAGAATAATATCTTTCAATCTGATCCCATTGAAGAGAGGCGACCCCAAGTGTCTTAATTCACAACTGCAAAAATATGACCTTATGACTTCCTCTATTTCAAATGTGTGAAGTGCATTTATTTTCCACTAAAATGCTGAAGTAGCTTTAAAAACAGACAATAATCTTAGTATCTTTCATATGTTAGGTAGAAAAAAACAGTTTCATTTAACCAAGTAAAAAGGCACCCAAAATTCTACAAATCACCACCAAAATTTTAAAAATTCCAATACTGGTCTGAAGACAGTAAAATGGACCGTTCTTTATATAAACTCTAATGCTCAACTGAGGCGTCATTCAAACGAAACAACAATATTTCAAGTAGCTACTATCTGGAGACTAAAAATTGAGTTGTGTTTCAATTCCTAAAATAATGTTACAGTTTTAAAAGTTAATCTTACTGGAATCCTCCTGGAAGTCACAGATATTGAAAAACTACACTAACATTAGTTGCCAAATGTAATTTTTTCCTCAGAAAGACACCTTGTGGTGACATTAAAATAGTTTTTGAGGACACATGAAATTTAAATTTCAGTTACACTGTATACAATAATAGAAAGAGGAATAAAACTAACAAATAAAAAGGGTTTTTTTTGTTGTTGTTGTTGCATAATGTGGTTTAGGTACCAAGACTTAATTCTAGATCTTTACCATGGAATTGCACATAGCAAGCAAAGAACATTTGAAAATAAGCGTCAACAATAGATCACCGCCATTTTCTAAATAGAAATATTTACATTTTGATTCAATTCTGACAGTTGGGTGTTAAGGAAGCATAAACAAGCCAATACGGTAATAACAGTTTGACTCATAAAGATGCTCATTAAGATGGTTAATGGCAAAACCGAAAATGAAACTTGGGCATACCGTCAGACTTCACATAACAAAAAGGGTCAAGGAATTAGGTTAAAATAAAAAATACATATGTATAAATAAAAAGAAAGCCATGTTACTACCAAAAAAAGAAAAGAAAAGTGGAACGCTAAGGAAAAATCACATTTTAAGGCAACCGATCAGAGGAAAGGATTGCTTTATTCCTCCACCGTTTACTAACATTTAATACTAGCGTTTGCAGCCAACACCTGGGTGTGAAAACTGCAGAGGCATTTAAATGCTGTTCTTTCCAACGTCCACCCAACAGGACGTTCCGCAACATTTTGAATAGTAAATATTAACCAGAATAAAACATCGTTCGTATATTTCTACCTTCAAGAGCTAATGGGAAAAAAATAAGACCTTTCTTTCTCCCATATGTAGCTTTAACCATTCTCTCCCCTCTTTTATTTACTGCCCTTTGTCGCGAGGTTAATGAACCCTGAACTTATTTTCCTTCTTCCCATTAATGAAAAGGGTGGGGGGGAGGGCAACGGCAGAGGGGAAGCCAAATGATAGGAAAAACTGGAAATTAAAAATAGTGGCATTACTGGCTGAAGAATGAGAACTCCCTGAAGGTTTAGTGTGAGGGAGACAACCCTGGAGGACCCCTCTTAAGACATACTTTACCCCAAGACCCCACCATTTTTCGTCTGTTTAATTTCTGCTTTTGCAGAGGGTGGCAGTCCCCCGGATGAACGTTCCCCAGTGCCTGCCTCTCTTTTCCCCGAGACCTCCAGCCGCAGGGGGTGGGGGGCGCTGGCCCCGGCTCCAAATTGGCAGCAAGGCCCGGAAATCAGTCCCGTTAGAGCCGATTTCACCCATCAGGAATGCGCTCCGCCCCCGCCACCTCCCCGCCGCGGCCGCCCTCCGCGTCGCCTGCTCCAGGGGCTGGGGAAGTGAGGAGGGGAGCGCCGCCTCCGCCCGTCACAACACCGCCGGGTCGGCCGCCCTCGCCCCAGACTGCTCGGGCCAGGAGGACAGAGCTCGGGGCGTATCCCACGCCTCTCCTCCGCCCGCGCGGCCGAGGGAACGCCAGCGCCGGGGCCAAGCCGGGGAAGCGGAACCAGCCCGAGGCCTGACCCCCGGGCCGCCCCGGCCCCGCGCCGAGCACGAGCAGGGGCGCCTTTCCCGTGGGATTTCCGAATCCATTTCCGTCCCGGGGAGGGGCGCAAGGGTAGCAGCCGGAGCGCCCCGTGTCGGAAACTGGAGCCGCCCCTGCCCTCTGGCTTCCGGGCGCAGCTTCCCCCCGTACCCGCCCGTACCTTCAACTCCTCAGGGAGACGCAGGGCGCAGGGCTGCGGGCGAGCAGGCCCATCTCCTGGCGGCGGCAGCAGCCAAAGGAAGTACGGAGGAGGGTTCCTCAGACCCGCCAAGGCGCCTCTCAGCTGGGGCGGGGGGAACGGAGAGGAGGGGTCCAGACTGCCGCTTTCCCGGACTCCTCCTCCGCAGTTCTGTCTTGACTGCTGTTCCCGGGAACCAGCGCCGTAACTGCCATTCTCCCCCTCCCTCAGCCCCCGCTGTCTCCGCCCCCTCCTCCCACTCCTTCCTCCCGCCCCCGCCCCGCCCCTGCGCACCGCCCGCGTGCCTTGCGTCATGGCGTCACGCCCACCCGGCCCGTCGCGGGCGGCTCTGGGACGCGGCTGTTCGCTCGCTCGTGTTCGCTCCGCGCACGCCCGGGAGCTCCCCGCCAGCGACTCGGGCTGCTGGGAGTGTGGCCCCTCCCGCCTGTCTACCCGCCCGGGGCTATCAGCGGCCCTTCCTGCCCATCATCCCGCAAGACTTCCCTGAAGCGGGCCGTGCTGTGGGGCAGGTGTCTCCTCCAAGGACGGTTGGGAGTGGCTGGAGGTGTAGGGAGATGCTGGACTTGCGGAGCCCGGCTTTCGGCGTTTCGCACGCCATTATTCATTCCTTTGTGTTCTCACGGTTCACCTGCTAGATTGGCAGCCCCAGGGAGAGCAGGGCGGTGGTGCTGCAGCGAGTTTCAAACCTCTCCGGGAGGAAATGTCCTTCCCTCAGGGTGGCGGCGCCCCACCGCACCCTTCTTTTAACAGACCTTAGTTTTCCGCAGGGGCTGCTAGGAACAGCCCTTAACCACAGGTGAACACCTTGCGTGAGGGTTCGGAGAATATCTTCCACTCACCTCTTTTTTTCCCACTTGATATCACAGAGTCCCTTAAGACTTCAGAATTCATATTTCAGTTATGTTTGATACCTTCTGAATTACTTTAATCCGCTTTATCCGTTCCACCCCCCATATCCTTGAAGCCAGCCATACCCCCTTTGAATTTTTTAACCTACACATGACTGGGCATCAGTTCAGCTTCGTTGAATAAACACATTCAGTCCATTCCTTCCTAGTTGATTTCAAGATTTAGTCACTCTTTGGAATACTGAGAAACAGGAATGTGATAGATGCTGGACAGAAATGTCCTTTCGCCATCTGTTACTTAACTAAATATATCTCCCTATCAATCCTTGTTTTAGTGTATCTAATTTAAATTAGAAACAAACCAAGGAGCCATGGTCTTTCAGAGGGTACTGGTATCTTTGGTAACCCAGTAAATATTTACCAATTAAAAAACTAAACAAGGTTTCTAAGCAGTTTAGGTCTAAGTATATTTGACCACAACTCTTAAAGGAAGTAATGATGGGTATGTTCATTTTCATTTATCAGAAAGTTTTAAAGCTGTTATATATTCCTTTAAATGCTATTTGGAGGCTGCCAGCAATTTAATCAGTGGGATACTTTAAGCCTACAGGTAATACAAGAATAGTAAGTTAAATGGATTTATAGGATGGTACCCATCCATAATATAATCCTTCCTGTAAATATATCAACATGTTGAACAACATTTCAGAACTGATGGGGCATTGTCTTGGAAGGGAGTTTTGAGTAAAGAGTCTGTGCAGAGTGGGAATGGTCTTGTACTCTGTCATAATTTCCGGAGATGCCTTTCCCTGTCATCTTAAAAACTAGAGGGATTTCCTGTTCTTCACTAGGGCAACGTAAATCTATTAAAGAAATATCTATTGAACATCTCCACTCAAATCCCCACAGGCACTTCAAACTTAGCCTGTCCAAGACATAATTTGTTATCTTTTTCTCAAAACTTGCCTCTCTCTTTTACCCAGACCCAAGCCAGAAATCTAGGATTCTTCCTAGGCACCCTCCTTTTCATCAGTTCCAGTTTGTAGTTAACCACCAAGTCCTGCTTATTGCATGTCCTAAACATCCCTGCACTCTCTTCTATATCCCCCTTCTGCCTTTGGGCAGTGGTTTCAGCTTGGGCTGCATGATAGAATCTCCTCTGGAGCTTTAAGAAATATCCTGACACCCAGGCTGCATCCACCAATTAAATCAGGGGCCCTGAGGATGATGCTCAGGCATCAGTATTTTTTAAAACTCCCCAGGTGATTCCAATGCAGAGCCAAGGTTGAAAACCACTGGAGGGCCTCATCATTTCTCACTGGATTACTGCAAAAGCATAATAATTGGCCCCAGCTGCCTTCATTTTTGGCAGCATTCTCCCTTCTTTCCCTACTCTCTTTTAATTCATTCAATATCAATTCAATAAATATTTATTGGGTGCCTAGTTCAGGCAGAGAGTTTTGCTGTTATTGAAACTGGGAATACAGCAATGAAAAAGACAGGGCTTGTTTCTGCTCTCATAGAACATATATTCTGGGGCACAGAGTTGGGGAAGGCAGAGTAAATAACAACAGAGACATAAACAAAAGGAAATAAATTTACCAGAGTAACATATAGAAACCAGGGAGCCTGTTACTTCAGTTTGGTGTCTCAAACTAAAGTGCACTCCTCTGACATTTGAGCTGGTTCTATTGGGTTGGCCAAAAAGTGCCTTCAGTTTTTAAGTTTAAAAAAAAAGGCATTTTTCATTTTCACCAAGAACTTTATTGAACAACGTATTCACCCTTTTGTTCCACTACCTTCTGCCATTTTTCAGGCAACTTCATAATTCCATCTTCCCAAAACTTATTATCTTTTTGAGCAAAGAACTGTTCCAGGTGCCTTGTACAGTCTTCCAGGGAATTGAAATTTTTTTCCATTAAGAGAATTTTGTAAAGACCTAAATAAGTGGAAATCCAAAGGTGTAATGTCTGGTGAATACGGCAGATGAATCAGAACTTCCCAGCCAAGCTGTAACAGTTTTTGCCTGGTCATCAAAGAAACATGTGGCCTTGCCTTATCCTGATGGAAGATTATGCGTTTTCTGTTGACTAATTCTGGATGCTTTTCATCGAGAATTAGTTGCTTTCAGTTGGTCTAATTGGGAGCAGTACTTGTTGGAATTAATCGTTTGGTTTTCTGGAAGGAGCTCATAATAGAGGACTCCCTTCCAATCCCACCATATACACAACATTACCTTCTTTGGATGAAGACCGGCCTTTGGCGTGGTTGGTGGTTGTTCATTTCGCTTGCCCCACAATCTCTTTCATTCCACTTTATTGTACAGTATCCACTTTTCAGCGCCTGTCACAATTTGTTTTAAAAAGGGAATGTTTTCATTACTTTTAAGTAGAGGATTGCGTGCGGAAATATGGTCAAGAAGGTTTCTTTTGCTTAACTTATGTGGAACCCAGACATCAAAGCGATGAACATAACCAAGCTGGTGCAAATGATTTTCAATGCTTGATTTGGTTATTTTGAGTATGTCAGCTATCTCCCACATGTATAACATTGATTGTTCTCAACCAGTGTCTCGATTTGATTTCTGTGACCTTCAACTGGTCTACCCGACCGTGGAGCATCGTCCAGCAAATCTCCAGCACGAAACTTTGCAAAGCACTTTTGACACGTTCGACCGGTCACAGCACCTTCTTCATACACTGCACAAATCTTTTTGTGCATTTCAGTTGCGTTTTTACCTTTCTTGAAATACTAGAGCATAATATGCCGAAAATGTTGCTTTTTCCTTCCATCTTCAATATTAAAATGGCTACACAAAAATTCACCAATTTTGATGTCTTTTTTTGAAATGCACGCTGATATGACAGCTGTCACATACAATCTAACAAAATTGTTTCGAATGAAGTTAAAGACAACTAAGTGCTACTAGAGCCATCTTATGGAAAAAACCAAATGAACCTTTTGGCCAACCCAGTACAAGACAAGAAGGAGGCAAACAAGTTACGGGGTGGGGAAGGCAGAGAGAACAGCAGATGCAAAGGTTCTAGCAAGACAAACTTGCCAAGTTCAAGGCAACTAGAGGCTGAAGCATGGTGAGTAAGAGGGAATGTGATGTAGGTTTAGAGAGGTAAGAGGCAGCCAGATTATTTAAGACCTTTTTTTTTTTTTCTTTCAGTACGCGGGCCTCTCACTGTGTGGCCTCTCCCGTTGCGGACCACAGGCTCCGGACGCACAGGCTCAGCATCCATGGCTCACGGGCCCAGCCGCTCCGCGGCATGTGGGATCTTCCCAGACCGGGGCACGAACCCGTGTCCCCTGCATCGGCAGGCGGACTCTCAACCACTGCGCCTCCAGGGAAGCCCTATTTACGACCTTTTAAGGTCATGATAAGAATTCTAAATGGTTGGGATGATGTGTGATGAGAAACAATAGATTTTTAAGTGGAGTGACACCCAATTTACCTTTGAAAAGGATCACTCTAATTGTTTTGTGGATCAGATTGTAACAGAGCAAGAATAGAAACAGGGAGAGCAGTTAGGAGGCTACTACAAGAATCCAGGAAAGAAATCATAGTTCTTTGGACCAAGGTGGTGACAAAAGAGGATGGTCTTGGTATTTGTTTTAGAGGAAGAATTGATAAGACTTACTTGGAATGGAGTAAAAGTAGGGAATGAGAGAAAGAGAGCAATGGGGTTACAATAATAACTACTCTTTATTGAATGCATATTATATGACAGGCACTGTTTTAAGTGCTTTATAAGTATTAGGCCATTTAATTATGAGTCCCAAAAGGTAGGTGCTATTATCCCATTAACAAATGAGGATCTGAGGCTTGAGAAGTTGTCATTTGCACAAAGTTACATAGCTGGTAAGTGGCAGAGCTGGGATTTGGACCATGCAGGCTGTCTGGCTCCAGAGCTCCTACCCTTCTCCCATCCCTACCCCAGCCCCCTCCATTGGTGACACAGTCAAAGTGAAAACTTCTTCAACCACACAAAGCTGCTTGCAGTACCACAAATCCTCTCTCCTTTCTCCCTTCCTCTCCTTCTTTTCTCTCTCTCTCACACATGAGCATCTTCTTTTCTTTGCACATGCCATCTACTCTGCCTAGAGCGCCCCCTCCCTTCTCTCTGTCTAGCTCAATTTATCAACCTTCGCTGGCCCTCACAGGCTAAGCTGAGCCCATCTTCTCTGGCTCCACAGCAATCCTGTGCCTATCTATAATTTTCTGTGTAAAGCACTTCATTATTTTTGTAGGTCTTTTCCACTACACTTTGTTTTTTTTTTTTTTTTGCGGTACGCGGGCCTCTAACTGTTGTGGCCTCTCCCATTGCGGAGCACAGGCTCCGGACGTGCAGGCTCAGCGGCCATGGCTCACGGGCCCAGCCCCTCCGCGGCATGTGGGATCTTCCCAGACTGGGGCACGAACCCGTGTCCCCTGCATCGGCAGGCGGACTCTCAATCACTGCGCCACCAGGGAAGCCCCTCCACTACACTTTGAAGTCAGGTAGCTTAATCCTGACACATAAGGAAGAGAAGAAGGAAGAAATCAAAGATGCCTAGGCATGCACATATGGCATGCCTTCCCTGGGCAATGAGAGATACAAATATGGTAAAGTATTGTCCCTGCTTTCAAGAAGCTTGTAAACTTGGCAAGGAAACAGACACATAGAAAATCACTCTAATACAAGGGCCAAAAGTGTGATAAAGACATGTTGTAGGAACACCGGACAGGACATTGGAAGCAAGAAGCTCAGCCTTAGGGTCATTTCATTGGAAAATATGCAACCAGGAAGGGGAGCTTAGGTTTTTTTTTTTCACCATCATCATTTAACACGGTTTGGGGAGGCAGTCTTGGGACCTCATCCAGGAAGACTTGGGATTCTCAGTTGCCACAATTGGTTCATTGGAATGTGCTACTTCCTAACTGCTCACTCTTACCTACCCTTTTGTGATTACATATATTGATTCCCAAATTGGTGCAGTTCCCTTCCTGGCAGGTCATAGAAATGTCTTCTTAGCCAGTTCCCTCCTTTTTCTCATCTATGAGATTTCAGAACCTAGGTTCTAGCTGCGGGAACTTGGGAAATTTACCAAACTTCTATGACCCACAACGTTGGGCCCAGTGTGTAAGACTGTGAAGGTTGTGGCCTGCATTACCACAAGGGTGCCTCAGACAGAGACCACACTGTGTACATTTTCCCTTGGGTGTGCTCAACATGCCCCACCATCAAATGGGAGTGAAAACAGTACCTCCCCCATTGGGTTGTTCTCAGGACTAAATGAGTAAATGCAGATACGACACTTAGGCTTGGCACGTAGCAAATCATCAGTAAATGTTAGCTACTATTTCTAGGTAAAGGGAAACTCACTAGAGTGGGAGATATTCCAGCTAGGATTTTAAAAAATGGGGTCGTCTGTGTCCCGGCTTGAGTGGTTCTCTTAATTGTTAGGACCATATAGAGAATACGGAGAGGAGAGACCTTTTCTCTTCCAAATTGAGAACCTAGGCCTCTCAATGGAAAAGTCATTCAGGTAGCTGAACGCTGAGCGCCTCTGATCCACCTATCCCACTGCTCTGACCTTGCACAGGGGAACTGGCACTGTATCCTCCCCAAAGCCCACCCAAGGTACTCTTCCTTGTAGGAACGTTAGACTCCCTGAAGGGCTATTTAATAAGCCTTTAGGGTGGTATTTCTCAAAGCCTAGGCTAGAAGCATCATTGCCAGAATCACCTGGGGTGCTTACTAAGAAAGATTCCTGGGTAATTCATACCACATGTTTGAGAACTATAGCTTAAGTGCTTCAGCCATTATGACATTGCCCGTTGCTTACTCCAGTCTTTCTTGATTACCTTCCCTCTTTGGCTGACTCATGAGCAAGCCAACCCCATGCTGGTGACCTGGGCCAGAAACCACCAGAGTCGCCTATAACTAGAGCTGGTTAGACTCACTCCAGGTTGGACAGAATGAGTTCGGCTGACAAGGTCCACAGTGGTGGGCTGCAATGGGAGCAGGATGTCACTGGGTGAGGAACAAGGACTCAGTGTAATTGTATGTCCCAGGTGGCTCAGGACACTCCAGGCTTATACCTGTGTGTGGGCTTAATTAATAGTACCACCTTTCTTTTTTTTTTGGCCAAGCTGCAGGACATGCAGGATCTTAGTTCCCCAACCAGGGATTGAACTCGTGCCCCCTGCTGCGGAAACGTGGAGTCTTAACCACTGGACCACCAAGGAAGTCCCAATAGTACCACCTTTCACTCTCAAAGGGGCCTGGGTTAGACAATAAATTATATGGTCATCCTGGTAATGAGCCTCATGTCAAGACCAACAGTGGCAATGCCATAGCCCCTGGATTGTGCCTATGCTACCCCCTTCCTACCTTCCCAGCCTCCAATACCGTGCCGTGGTTCCTTTCTTCCCTCTGATTTCTTAATGAACTTACTTTGGTATCATACTTTGGGCCTATAGTAAAGGATTTATAAGAAAGCACCATGAAATTTATTGCTATATTTACTCTAACAATATCTGGAAAATGTTTTTCTTTAGTTTTCGCACCTGGTATAGTTGTGTTTCCCTTGTGTATTATCCCCATTTGTTTTGTTTTCTGGATAGCCAATCGTGGGACTGACAGTATTTTCCTTGGCTGCGAGGAAGCTTAGAGCCATGTATGAGGCATCCTTCCGGCCTGTGTATAATATTGAACAGGATGCACTTTACATACTTAACTCACTCCTGAATTAAATCCTCTGTTTCCATGTCTTCACTGAATTCAGATTTAATTTTTCTGGTGTTATTTATATCTCTATCTATCTATCTATCTATATCTGTAACCCAGCTTTTATGCTATTTGAAACAAGGCAGGTATAAAAAATATATATGAACACATGCCCACAAACAAACTGGTACTGATTGCTAGTTATATAACTGAAGGGGATTATTTTTAAATGTACACGAGGAATACTTTTCTCACTTACAAAATATAATGTTAACAAATAAATAGCACTTTAAGTAATGCTGGGTATAGCATTCTTCAACTACATTATTGTCTAAAAAGCGAAAATATTCCAAACAAAAGAAAACAAACAAGAGATTAGATTAATTTTCAAGCTGAAATATTTTTAGCTATGACCCAGAACCTTATACCAAATCATGTAATGAAGAACGCTCACTACTGAAACCACATGGCCTAGTTAGATAGCAATCAGGAGTGCTTACCTTCACAGTGAAATCCTGTGCTGTTGGAGATGAAGAAAGGGAAAGGAAGAGGGGTGGCCAGGGAGTCAGATTTGGGGATGTACAGTCCAGGAATAATGATGACCCATGAAGAGGAGTCTTTGGCCAGAAGCGTGTGGCCCGTAACAGTCCCCAGACAACTGTTCTTTCTGTTGGCCTTGATAATATTGCAGGGATCTTGCGGTCCGGCTCCTTCGGTTTGCAGCTAATATGAAACCACAAAATTCACCTTAATGAAATTACTGAAGAATACATTTTATAACTAGTTTGGTTTGGAGGTTGCACTGAATTTATAAGACTCAAAGCTAGCTGTTCTATGGATGGTATACTGAGTTATTTTATAAATAAATTGGGCACCTAGTCAAATCTGCTTCAGAAAAATTTTACCCCCAAATTATGGAGATAATGTTCTGTATAGTGATCCCTGCCCTTTTCCAGCGTGAGTATACCTATTTGTGTTTCTTAAGATGGAATTATTTTTAAAATATAAAAATTTTTCAGAAAATAAGGTAGCAGACTCATGTAGTTCTTGACAGAACAAATGTTAACATATTCTCATATTTGTATTATTTTCTATAGCAAAAGAAATGAGACAAAGAGTTGAAGCCTACTTTGTCCCTTCCCCCCATCCTATTCCTTTCCTCCCAAGGCAACTGTTATCCTGAAAATTCTACCTTTCTGGCTCACATTTTTATCCTTTTACTATAAAAATGCTTATTTCCAAATAACATATTCTGTTGTTTTATGTTCCAAACATCAGTTTTACTAAATGATATTATATTTTTTACATAAATGATATTATAAATTCATATCATTCTATAGTCTTTTTTTTCCCTACACAACATTGTTTTCAAGATCTATCCATGTTGATACATGAAAATCTAGTTTATTCATTTTAACTACTATATAAATGAGCATTCTTATACACATGGGAGAGTTTCTCTGGGGTATATACGTAGAAGCAGAATTACTAAAGATACTCTTTTAAAAGTTTAAAAATACTATAACCCATCTTGTGGCCCACTTCCACTTTGATTATACTTGTAGGTATTCATATTCAGCGGGTGAAAAAATACATGTGTGCACTTGAATTCTCAGAGACCTTCCAATAAAAGGTCTAAAATTACTCGTACAGGCAGATAAATGCTCACAGATCAAGGTTCCATTATATCTGTTTCATCTTTATAATGAGGGGAATAAAAATATCTCCCTCTTAGAGTTTCTGGGAGCATTAGATGAAATAATAAAGGTAAAGCATTTAGCACTGTACCTGGCACTTAGTAATAGCTCAGTAAATATTAGCTGTTATCAATAGTATTATTTTAAGATGAGTGGATATTGGATTCAGTGGCTTTTATTGAAGATAGTCTGTCGTAGGAAAATAGAATTGTAAGGAAGAAAGAAAATGTTATTCCTCCCTGTAATACCATGTTGGGAAGCTTTATCTCTCTGTTTTTCTTTTCCTTTCAAATCATGTTTAGTATTTTTGGCAGAATCTCAGCACTGAAACAGTAAGAAGATACAAAACATTTAAGCAGGGAGAAAACACTGGGGAGAGACAACTAAGTCCGAACGAAGCCCTACTGGGAGTGGACAGCTTCTGCAGGTGCCATCTTTCACCCTTTTCTGCCATCCATGCTGTTCAATGGAACTGTCACTTTAGCTCCATGTATGCTAGCCAGGAAACTCATCAGCAATTACCAAAAACAATTCTGTTTCTAGTATGGTTCCAATTTTAAAAATCCCATCTACCTTTGCCAGGGGAATCCCATCAGAAATGTGTTAGGAGAGGACGTATTTAAACAGTTATTTCCTAGCAAATGTGGCTGGAATTCAAAATGGCTAATTGAAAAGTCTATACGATATAAAATGATGGACAAGAGATGACATGTCATACCTTGAATGCATCAACTGACATTTAGGGCTAGAGGGGAGAATTTAACTTTGTTAACTTGTTGAAATTCATACTTGGGAGTTGGCAAAAAAAAAAAACAAAAAAACACAAGTTTAGAGCTAAAATAACTGTGCCAAGCCAACATTCTTGTCCATGATCAAAGAGAATAAGATTTGAAACCAGTTGGATAACTGAGCGAGGGAGAAAAATATCTGAAGTCTCAGGGCCAGAGATCTGTATTCAATCTCAAATTGTTTTATATCCTGTGATAAAAGCAAAAATTTTAAACAATATATCTCAAGGACATGAGGGGGAAACTAAACAATTGCTACAGTGCAGTGATTTTGAGATGGCTTTGTTCAAATAAAAATTCCCACACACTAAAGTTGTATGATAATTCATTTTTTACCAAGAACAGGAGGGTGCCCGATCCAGATTTTGTACAATGTTGGTTCCATACATCACATGAGATCTTTTAAATTATCTTCTCTGTGATTCAGCATTGAATAGAGGAAAAATAATTTAGTAGCAAGCACTTTGGGATTTAGAAAGAATACTTGAGACATACTATTTTTAGAAGCATAAATCTGCAACACAATCAAATACGAGGACTTGTATGACTGAAGTAGATGATCAATTGCAAAGAGGTATTTCTTTTGTTTCCACCTTAATATTTTACTGATTTATAGACCCAATAGGAAAACAAGTGTAGAGTTTTTGTTTTCCTTTTAAATGAACAATGGATTCCCTTGAAACGTTGAAACATTCAAAACTTTCCTAAGTTTTGAAGACTTAGGATATCTGGAGGAGAGTGGAAGTTCCTTTCATTCTCTTCTCCCACCTCACTCCCATCTGACAATGAGTCACTGTTTCTCTTAATTAGGCTTCTAATGTACCTTTGCATTGATATTTCACAAGTGAAGGATTTCCAGCCTGAGAATCCTAAGTATATGAGTACATGTATTTGCAGAAGAAACGACATGAACAAAATTAAAAGAATTTATAATAACATTTCAAGAAGAGGTGATAAGAAAATTAATTCCAAAGATTCACCTTTTTTTTTTTTTTTTTTGTGGTACACGGGCTTCTCACTGTTGCGGCCTCTCCCGTTGCGGAGCACAGGCTCCGGACGCGCAAGCTCAGCGACCATGGCTCATGGGCCCAGCCGCTCCGCGGCATGTGGGATCTTCCCGGACCAGGGCACAAACCCGTGTCCCCTGCATCGGCAGGCGGACTCCCAACCACTACGCCATCAGGGAAGCCCAAGATTCACCTTTTAAATAGAAAATCCTAGAAGGGAAAATATTGATATGTTTGATACTGAAGGCAGAGAACTTAAACAGCTGACGGGTTTTAGCAAAGGGTTTGACGTTGGGGCCTTCCAAAGAGGCAAATACATAGTAATTCTGGATTTTGACTTTCTATATGGTACCTGCCAATTTGTCCCTCTGTTTGACCTGGCTGGTGCCACGGTCTTTGATCCTGGTGAAACTGTGTCATTTCTAGGCCCTTTCCTTTCAGTAACTGGACTCTGGACAAGGAATTTGGTTCTGGTTCTCTGTCCTCAGCAATTCCAAATCTCCAGCCTGTCCCCTGGGTCTTCAAGCCCAGTATTTACCAGATCTTGGCTCCATCCTACCACACAGAAGATAGAGCAGAACTCAATTAATTGACAGATTTTCCAATCATTGCTATCAACCCCAATACTGCAGAAAATATCTAGGGATGTTTATGATGGAATGTGTATTTGTGAATAGTATTACACATACACCCCCAAATACTTATATACACTTATAGACACAAAAAACTGAGTAGCTCATAATTTTAATAGACATAACACATGTCAATCATGTCTTTTCTTTTTCTCCTCCCTTTTTTATTCATTTAATTAACACACTGGGCTACAAGAATTTGGGCTATAAGATAAAATTCATGTCTGAATATTCACAGAATTTAGAGTAAAAATTTGAACTGGATGCTCAGCCTGTTACAAAGCTATATGCTACACTGGTGTTTTAAAGGGGCTCTTTGCCTAAAGCACTCAGAAGTATTTGTAATCTTGTGACCTTGGCAATCTATTGTTGCTTTCAGTCTGTCCCCATCCTTGACCCCATTTTCAGCCTGACCTTCAGCACTCTCGCAGGCATACTAGACCCTCTTATCCTTTTTCCATTCTGTTCTCTTGTTACGCCAGTTCCCGTCTGTCTGCTTTTCTGTCCTTGCTTCTGAATTTCAGAGAAATGCTGATTCAATTTAAATGCATACCACCTAACCTCAGATTAGCAACCACATTATTCATTTCTGGTTGATTCCTAACATAGCCATTCCCAGCATGTCCCACTCTTCTAAGTCCCTAGTGCCCACACTCTTTCATTCATTTTATTCAACGAATACTAATTGAGAATCAACAATGTGCCATGCACTGTGCTAAGTGGCAGGGTAATACGATAGGGGACAAAACAGATCCTGTCCCTGCCCTAACAGATCTTACAGTCTAGTGAGGGAAAAAGGTAGCTTCCTGCCCTTATTGCTTTACTGGAAACATCCAGGCCTTTAGGGAATCATCAACCCTCTCATCTTCCCTTTCTCTTGTCATCTCTCTCTGTCTCTTACTCAAGTATTTCTTATTTTTCCTCCTGTCTCAGAAGACGAGTCAATCTTACATCCTTTCCCATGAGTCCTTGAATTCATTCCCTTCTTCCTTCTTCTAAGACCTTACTCCCTATCATTCTCATTAGTTTTTATTCTGAAATAAATGATATTTCTCTTAAATCCTTTAAACAGTCTGTATTAAATCAAAGCTGTACTTTGATGAAAAAACACTGAATACATTTGCTAATATCTTCAAATTCAGGATTGGCAGAGTTTCTTTGAATGCTATCTTGTGTTTTTTCCTTTTGAAATTTGTGTTCTGTCCCAAAACAATCAGAATAGGAGCCAGGGGATTGACATTCTTGGACCTGGTCTAAACATTCTGGTGAACAGTTCCTCGGCAGATATGTCAGCATTACTTCTTTTTAAATGATTTTATTTGGATTGCCTTCCAGGTACTTTCTATTTTGCTCTGAAAAAATCACACACATCTAAGCTTGGTTTTTCAGTTTTAATCTTAGACTGGCTAGCAAATATAAAGAAAAATTATTTGAATTTTCTGATCTACTAATTTTGGATTGGTAAGGAAGATTGTTCCAGTATCTAGGAACTAGAAAATTTCCTGTTAGATTTAGTAATTACTTCTTATACTCTATTTACTGCATTGATTCATGAAGACCTCTCTCCTATAGGTGATGTCATCCATTACTTTATTGTGGTCATAACCTAGAAAATCCCGAGTGTATGGTCTCTCAATTCCAGTGACTTCTTTTTCAGAAAGAAGGTGTTAGAAATTTCCCCTTAGGAAAACATCTGGTTCCTCTTTTTAAAGTAATACGAAAAGAGCATCACACGAAACAAGTTTGGAAAGGTGATGAGAGCATCACTGATGGTTTTGCTTTACCATTGCTCTTCAAGCCAGCATTTCTTCATCAGGGACACAGAATATGTGAGCCAGAAGCACAAATATATCATCTCTTTATTGCTGTTGATACAGTCTGACAATGAGCTATTATAGAGATTTGTGGGAAAACTGAGAACTAAATCCTAGCAAACAGGTAGGCCCTTCAAATGTTTGAGGTGTGAATCCTATACTGTAGTGAGAGTCTGAGACCTCAGTCCTTCTGCTTTAAGGGTGACTGCACTGGGTCTTGAATGCATGCATTACAGGAGACAGGATGAAAGGGCAGCTGGTATCTACCCCTGGCACAATGTACCCCCTCCTTCTTTGGGTCAGAGAAGAGGCTCCACTTTTGACCACACCCTCAGTGTCACAGCTGCACATTTTCTTTAGTTATCATAATTGGCACTTTCCCAGAGCCTCAAGTACTTAGCACCTCCTGGTGCAGAAGCAGGCTCAAGCTGATAGGAGGGTGGTATTGAGGCTGAGAGAGCAGTGGAGATGAATTAAAGCAAACGTGGAGATGAATTAAAGCAAACGTGGAGATGAATTAAAGCAGTGGAGATGAATTAAACCTCTCCCTGATAGAGGCAAGCTAGCCTCTATCAGGGAGAGGTCAGCAGTCAAAATCATCAAGTCCAAGGAGCAAGGTGAATGCTAGCTCACTTTGGAGGGTCTATATGTAAAGGGTCTAGTCCGGGGGGCCTGGGGTGATGTGTAGGAAAAGCCTTCTAGATATTAGCTTCTTAAGAAAATAAGTGGTGAGCAAATCTTAGATCAAGGAGGCCTTTCCAAATTCTGGGGGCAGATGTATCGTTCCTTGAAAAGTGTCTTCTATGAACCAGATGAGGGATTCATAACGGAATCTGAACCTTAGATGACACAGCAAAAGTAAAGAGGGCTTTAGTTCCAATAAGGACTGGGGCAGGGTGGGGGAACATCTAGGAATCTGGGACTTTGGTCGAACAAAGACTCATCAGACAGTTTGGCTACAGGGTGATGGTTAGTTAGGCCTCTCACAACTCTGCTTTAAAGCACAGGCCAGATGTGACTAATTCTAAATCTTTCTGGAGCTGACCTGGCTGCTACTGTTTCATTGGCCATGGGTGTCGGGGAGGAGACAGCTTATAGGCACTGGTGTCTGCTCATCTAGAACAGCTGGAACAAAGCTGACTGACCTGAAACACAGGTCAAAGCTCATCAACTGTTACACACACACACACACACACACACACACACAAGCTAAGGGCTAGAAAGGCTGCCCACTTATTAGTGGTGCAACATATGACCAAGGCATCAGCAAAGAATAGAAACCAGATTATCAGATTATTTAGGAATCAGGCATGAGAACTGACCCACGCATAAGCCAAAAGACCTGTTGGGTTAATGGAACGCCAGAGGGTTCTTCTTTTGAAGCAAGGTCTATAGGCCTTATACCACCCGGTTATGAAGAGTCACATTTTGGCAGGGAAGTAACAGGGTGGAGTCTGAAAGAAACAACAAGAAGAGACTGAAAAGAAAAAATTAGGAAGTTGCATTCTTCTGGCTCAAAAAAAAATACCACTTGCATAGTTACAAAACCTGACTTGGCAACCATTCATGAGAAAAAAGACCTGGGGATTTTACTGGTAACAAGCTCAAAATGGGAGAGTTTGTGCAGTGTTGCAAAAAAAGCCAATGAAATCTTAAGTTGCATTAGTAAAGTATAGTGTCCAGATAAAGGGAGGCAATAAAGATAAAGACATGGAGAGACACATATAAATCAGTGTGAATCCAGAGAAAGACAATTAGGCTGTAGAAAAAGCTGGAAACCACGTTGCCTGATATGTGGTCAAAAGAACTGGTTGTGCTTGGCTGAAAGGGAAAAGACTGGGGAAGGAATGTAAGCGTCTTCCAACTCTTAAAGGATCGTCTGATGAAAAGAGTAGCCTTGAGGTTTGTTAACCCAGAGGGCAAACTGAAAACTAGATTTCAGCTCAATGAAAAGCAGACATTTTAAAGAATCAAACCTGTATGACAATGAAATTAAATACTTTCTGAAATCATGAGCTATCCATTACGAGTATGTTCAAGTAGAGTTCGAATGGTCCTGTAAGGGAGCCTAATTCATGTGTGGAGGCTCGCAGAATAGAAGAAAGGGAGCTGCATTAGGTGGCCTCCATGATCCTTCCCAGCCCTATGAGTCCATAACTATTTTCTACCACCAGTGTTTCCATCTGAACACCCTCACTTCCCATTTCTTCCAGAGTTTGCTCCCACAATTTCTCCCACCAACTCTAGCATCTTGACTTTTTCTCCCTCCAAAGATGCTTTCCAATTTTTATTATTAAAGAATGGAAAAATATTCATTTGATCTTTTGTTTTTGCTTAGAGTGGAGTGCTATTATTGTTTTTACTTGTTCAGCACTTTGTGTTTGGAAACAGCATCCTGATTTCTTTGGAGGACTACCCCTCCCTCACTCTTGGTTCATAAGATTAAAGTGATGTTAACCCTTTAGCGGTGATCTATGACACTTGCCTGGTCTTCTAGTAGTTTGAACAGGATTATTTCAGGGATGGGCATGCGATTCAAGTTGTCCAATAAGTATCATTTCTAAGATTTTACTAGAACTGTTAGGAACTACTGGGACCACCTACCGGTTAATTATAAAACTGGAGTTGTCAGAAGCCAGCACGTGTAAAGAGTCTACAAGAGAATAAATCCAGCACAGAAAAGTGGGTGTGCTGGTTGGAGAAAGAAAGAATATCCTAACCGATACTGTCAAATCTCTGGACTTCCCAGTTACACAAGCCAATAAAGTCCCTCTTTGGTTTTGATCTGTTTCTTGAAGCCAAAGTAGTCTGAACAATATGTCTGGGCTTTCAATTTCTTTCTGACTTCTGTCATTCATTCTTCTTACTCCATTGCATCCTGTCTAGGGCCCATCACAATTTGGCCCTGCCCACCTCTCCAGCTTCCTCGCCACAGCTTTGACATTGCTGTGGACAACAGCGCTGGTACAGGAGGAGCAGGCTGGCACTGACCCACTCCTTCTGAAGTCTGATAACCTTGCAACATTTTTGCAAGGTATCTTCTTTACACTCCTAAATGCCTTTGTCTCTGACTCTTCCTTTCACATTGACCTGTTTCTTTCTATGGCAGCTTCATTTTTCTGTTCTTTAGATTAGAATCCTGGAACTCATCTAAGACATGTTTATTAAACACCTCCCATCTGGGCTAGATGCTGGTGATTCAACAGGGAAGTCAACGTTGACAGCCACTGCAAACTTGGGCTTACAGTCCAGGGTAGAATGCTAACAATACAGTTTACTCCAAATCACAACTTGGAGAGAATCCAAGCAGCTGCCTTTTTGAACCTTGGTTTTACACAATGTAGAAAAGCCATACTCTTAACAGTCACATTTTCCCATTGTAGATATATAACACAAAATTCAAAAGGAACATAAGGATAGAGCGAAAATTCTCTTTGTAAACCTCTGCCCTTCAGTTCCCACAATGCCCCTCCCCCATGCAACTATTATTGTCAGTGTCTCATGCATCAATGCAAAACAAGTTTGTGCACATACAAGCAAATGAATATCTATTCTGCCCACCCTCACCCCTTTTACAGAGTGGTAGTCTTTGCACCTTACTTTTTTTTTCAACAAAATACCTTGGAGAAATGCTATATCAGTACCCACAAAGGCACACTGTTCTTTTTAATGGATGCATAATATTCAACTGTACAGATACACCATGCATTACTTAAATAATCTTCTATTGACGTATCTTAGGTTGTTTCCAATGTTATGCTCCTATAAACAAATTTGCAATGATTATCTGGGTTATATAGTATTTTGTGCAAATTGTGAATTATCTGTAGGATAAATTCCAAAAGTAGAATTGTTGGTCAAAGGATATGTCTACTTTCCACATTGATATCTATTGTCTAATTATCCCCCAAAGTGATCACATAAATTAACAGTGTATCAACCATGGATGAGTGCCTGTTTTCCAACAACTCCTTGAGAAAGTCTGTTATTAAACATTTTGGTCTTTGCAAATCTAAGTGAAAATGCCATCTCATTTTCATTTTAACTTGCATATTTTATTGGGAGTGAGGCTGAGTATCAGTTTGCGTTTAAAATCCACTTGTATTTCCTTTTCTAGAACTACTTGTCATGTCCTTTGCCCATTTTTCTATTAGATTGTTGACCTGTTGATTGGTATAAGCTCTTTCTATTTTTTGGAAAGCAGACTTTTTCCTGCCATATGTATTGCAATTTTTTTCTAGATTGCTATCTGACCTTTCATTTTGTTTATTTATTTTTTTGCTTTCTCTTGTTTATTTTGGCCAAGAACTTTGAATCTTCTCTCTTTTTCATCCTCAGTATATTACTAATTCTAAAATTTGTTTGTTCTTACTATTTCTAGATGGGAAAAGAGAATGGACAAATCATTCATACAAGTGGTTAATAGACACATAAAAAGTTCAACCTCACAAATTAAAACAATACCAATTAGATTTCATTTTTTTACTCTAGCAAATTAGGAAAGATAATTAGAGTGAAAACAGCATTGCTATATTCTGTTGGCAGGAGTGCAAATTAATTCAATACTTTGAAATGCAAATTCTCAGTAAGTAGCAAGAGCTTTAAATTAAAAAAAAATTTTATTCAGTAATGGCATATCTAGGAATTTATCTTATGGATATAACAACCAAGATGGGCACATTTTATATATAGAGATATACTTCTACTCAGCACTGGTTTTTTTTTTTTATTTTATAAATTTATTTATTTAATTGTGGCTGTGTTGGGTCTTTGTTGCTGTGCATGGGCTTTCTCTAGTTGCGACCAGCGGGGGGCTACTCTTCATTGTGGTTTGTGGGCTTCTCATTGTGGTGGCTTCTCTTGTTGCGGAGCACGGGCTCTAGGTGCGCGGGCTTCTGTAGTTGTGGCTCGTGGGCTCTTGAGAGCAGGCTCAGTAGTTGTGGCGCACGGGCTTAGATGCTCCGCGGCATGTGGGATCTTCCCGGACCAGGGCTTGAACCCAGGTCTCTTGCATTGACAGGCGGATTCTTAACCACTACGCCACCAGGGAAGTCCTCAGCACTGTTTTAACAGGGGAAGAATTGAAAGAAATTTGAAATCTATTGTCCTACAAATAAATCACAGTGCATCCATACCAATAGAGACAACACAGCTAATGTAATAATAAAGTTTAAAGCTATTAAGGATGTAGAAAAATTCTCACACATATTATATTAAAGATGGGATACAGGGCTTCTCTGATGGCGCAGTGGTAGAGAGTCTGCCTGCCAATGCAGGGGATACGGGTTCGTGCCCTGGTCCGGGAAGATCCCACATGCCGCAGAGCGGCTAGGCCTGTGAGCCATGGCTGCGGAACCTGGGCGGCCGCGGAGCCTGTGCTCCGCAGCGGGAGAGGCCACAACAGTGAGAGGCCCGCGTATCGCAAAAAGAAAAAACAAAAAAAAGATGGGATACAAAATTGCTTAGACAGTGAGATCACAACCACATAAAAATATATGAAAAACTAGAAAAAATATGTCAAAGCAGTGGTTGCTTGTATTTAGAGAGATTATGCATTTTTCTCCTTTTTACTTTTCTGTGATTTCTCAAATTTTATAATGTGCATATATTATATAATCTGATAAAAATCAAAATAAGCACATACAAAAGGAACGTACAGCTTTTCTAGGATTTACTCTTCATCTGTTTCTATGATAACCGATAGGCCTTCAGGGTTTTCTTTTCCACACTGGGATTATTGAAACAATCAATATTACTCAGTCTTGCTATCTCTAGTCTCCTCCAATATTCTGTTAGATTACTCAGAAACACTGCCTATTATTACTGAAGACCCCAGGACAGCATTCCTATTTCATGACATTTAAATGACTCAGGCTAATACACCAGCCCTCTAAAATCTGCCCCCAGTCTACTTAAATCATCCAAGTGCATTTCCTACTACTCCCCAGGAATATCCTGCATCCTCGATAGAGTGGTCTCATCACTGTTTGTGCCACCCCACGCCCTTTCTTTGTTCGTTCTGTTCACTGTTCTTGTAACTGCCTTCCCCAGGCTCCCTTTGTGCCCAGATCTGATTCATCCTCAGGAGGTTTCTGTCTCCTCCATGTTGACCTTCACCTCACCCTTGGCTGAACTCTCAGAGCATGCCCCTTCAATCACAGCCACAAAGTAATGCTTCACAGTTCTGCAACCATTTCTTGTGTGCTAATATTGACTCCCCAACTGTTCTGAAAGCTCTGTGAAGGCAGGCGACGCTAATCACAATCTTCTTGTCTCCTCCCACTTGGTTTCTACCCAGTGCTGAGCAGAGGGTAAGGCCTGGCCAACGCCTGAGGTGGCTGCAATGATGAGCAGGTTCTTGGGCAAGGTCTTCTTTTCGCCTTTCCTCTGTTCTTGCCCGGAAGCCTCTCTTCTGAGGAGGGCCTGCCCAGTGGCAGAAGAAAATTAGCAGAAGCCCTAGTGGGGTCCCAACCCTGGCTACACATTATAAGCATTTGGGGAGCTTTAAAAATATGGCTGCTTGCAGGGAACTCTGCTCAAAACTCTGTAATGACCTATATGGAAAAGGAATCTAAAAAAGAGTGGATATATGTATATGTATAACTGATTCACTTTGCTGTACAGCAGAAACTAACACAACATTGTAAATCAATTATACTCCAATAAAAATTAATTAAAAAAAATATGGCTGCTTGCCCTCTCTCATCCCCTGCCCTACCCCTGAGGTTTAGAATTTAATTGGTGTAAAGTGGGACCAGCCGTGATATGTTTTCTAAAGCTCCCTCACTGATTCTAATGGTTTCATTGAGTGCCACTTCTTTCAGGTCTCAGCCCTTTTGGCGTGCACCCATTCCAGCACTTTCCTGTCTTATTTCCAGGCAGGAAGTCAACCTAGAACTGGCCAGAGACGCCAAAGAGACTGACTTTAGATAAATCCTTTGGCATCAGCTATAGCCTTTGTTGTTTTTCAAAGGTGTTTACTTTTGAATTGACAGCTATCCACGTACGGGCCTGCTCTGAAGGTTGCCTTGCCAGGGTTGCCTTTCAGTCTAGGCACCAAGATAAGCTAACGGATAGACAGACCAGCACTAGGGTTAAAATAAACTCAGATCCCCTCAAACAAAACACTGTTGTTATAGAGTATAGCAAGTCAACTGAAGCAGTTTGTTTCATGTGGAAATACAATACATAATTTGTGTGACAGAGCTAGAACAAAATGTTAAAGAGAATATATATGTACAAAGAGGAAAATCTCGACAGTTATCAACCATTATAAAAATCCTACTAATGTACTAGTACATAACTCCCTTATTTATATAATAACAAAACAATGGCAGCAATAATAATAATAAATTTTTAGCACTAACTATGCACCAGGTACCCATTCTAAAGGTTTTATTTGGAATATTTAGTTTAATCTGACAACTCTACAAGATAGGTACTGTTATTACCCTCATTTCATAGATGAGGCAGTTGAGGAAATGAATTACTAAAGATTTTGCTAGCTGGTAAGTGGCAGATCCAGGATTAGAAAACGTTCCGAGCTTCTGTTCTTAACTTTGTAGGACTAATTCCTATTTCAATGGAAAATGAAGTTTTTTTGGTGGTTGTTGTTTTTGTTTTGTTTTTACCATCCAAGGTTTCTCAAATATCTGAATACACATTAAATACCTTCCATTATTTTTACTTTCATGATTTTCAAAACTCTTCCAAAGCGTACTATACACATCACTGTTTCCTTAGACAGAGAGCACTGAACACAATTTAACCTTTTCTTGAAGACTCCATGTTAGGATCACAGACTTTGAGGACGCTAGATGGAACCTGATTCTCTCAGTCTTTTTAAGGTTTTGCCTAGTTAGGTCCCTCAGACTTCACTGGGCTGGACAATTACTGCAGACACCTTTCCCTCAGCCCCAACTAAAGGTACCTGCGCTGCTCATGGGCCCTGCTGAGGTGTCAGCCCCAGACAGCTGTGTTCTGTTCTCCGCAGGCCCTGCAGTTCCTCAGCCACACCTGATAACACAGAGTGGACTCCTGTCCTAAAGCAGCCATGCTCTAGGCTGGCCAGCAGTCTACAGCATGGACCAGTGGAAAAAGTTTAGCCACAACTGGGTGATATGGTTCGGATTCTCCCTTTGGGGAATTTGAGCTGGGAATTACTGGTGAACAGTGGAAGCTAGAAACATGTACACAGAGAGCCAATGGGGTAGAATAAGCCAAAGTTATGAGAAAGCAAGTCTGATGCTAAGCACAAGCTGTGAGGTAGAAAAGAGGTAGAGAGCAGGAATCACCAACTCCGACCTTCAGCAGCGGGGGTGGGCTATGCAAATGAGAGAAGGGGGCGTGGCGAAGGTAGCCCGGGCTTGGCAAAGATTCGGGTGACGGCCAAGTTCATGCCCCACCCTAAGACTTTGGAACTCTAAACGTGAAGGCACCACACCGGCCAAACAGAATGAGTCTGCAGGTTGCAATAGGTCAAGAGCTGGCAGCTTATAAATTCCAAAGAGGGGTTGAGGAAGTGGGTCAGGGGAGACAGAGAAGACGCAAGACACTGCTAAGCGCAGCCAGAGGGGAGAGCTGAGGCCGTAAATAACTGATCACTGAGGTGATGATGTGCGATGTTGAAGTCCCGGGGTAACCTTGGATTCTCGATGGCGTCCTAGTCCCAGTCTTCCTGAGGTCTGGCGCTGCTACAGCGCCTGGTCTTCCAGAGGTTTGGTGATTTGGCCGTTGGTGGTTCCCACGAGGCCCTGAGGGGTTGAGATCCTTGTTTTCTTCATTCCTTACAACTCCTTCCCCTAATATTAGATGTAACTTGAGCTGTTCCTCGGAACTAGAGAAGCCTGATGAAAACACTCTACGTGGCCCCAGATTGCTCCTTCTTCCCCATTTGGAATTACTGTTCTCCTACTTACAGTTTTTCTATTTCCTCCTTGGCTGCTAGGCCGTCAACTCACTTTGTTGCTGCAGTGTACCAGCTTCTACTAGCCATTCTCTCTTCGTTATTAAGGCTACTCATAGAGTTAGACATGAAATCTGGAGGCTTGGTGGAATTAAAACAAATTTAAAGTAAACAGGTAATTAAAGAGGGGTGCATTTTATATTATGTGAATTATATCTTAATAAAGCTGTTATAAGAAATTAAATAAGCAATGAAAGACTTTTAGTGTCACGTGAACTTTAGTAGATAGTATTTTCGAAATGTAATTTGACCGTTGAATTATGAAATGATTACAAGTCAATCATGGGTGAAAGAGTTTATTATTGGTTTTTCAAAAGATGCCAAGTGTTGGAGGAAATTTTTCTCCCTGGCCAAGACAAGAACAGTTTCATTGTAAAAACAATCAAATGCAAATGAAATGTTCCTCCATTTTTACCCTAGCATTTGAATGATACTAAACAGTCTTCAAGCACTTTCTTATGCATGATTGAACTTAATACTCAAAACAGCATTCTGAAGGTGGTAGTATCATTTTGTAGCTGGGAAACAGGCTCAGGGAGGTTGCAGGACTTGTCTAAAGTCACAGTGCTATGTGCTCCAGATACAAACTGGCCATTTTACTCTAAATCTTCTGGGTTTTGAATGGCATTTTGCTGTCCCTTTATTTTGTCCCTAAGAATTTGGGGGGTGGGGGGCCATGGGGTGGCATCAGTTAAGTGCTGTATCTACGTGTTTCAAAATCCACAAATTCTCAGTATAATCCAGATTTGTTTTTCTACCTCCAAGGCCCATGCACTTGATGACATAACAAAACTACCACGTAATTATTTATGATAAATGGAAAGTGATAGTCTGGGGGTTACCACTTAAGACAATGTTTGACCCTGTCCCTCACAGTTGAAATCACATATGCTATTTCATTCAGTGAATCCCTTTCTAATTTTGTCAGAGATGTAACCCTCATTCTTGAGATTAAAATAAAATGTAAATCTCTAACGAAACCATTCCCGGAGGGACTAACTCTCAGTGCTATCCCAAGAGCAAATTAGTCCCCTAAGTGAGACAGTGATTGTGTGGTTAGGATGCTAGCCTACTTAAAAGAAGAAAGGTTTTTAAGGCGATACATGCATTTGCTATTTATATTTAAATTGATCCTACTAACTACCCAAAGTGTTATTTGATCATTAGAGTAGGCAAAGCTTAGAAAACCCTCCTCAGCAGTTCAAGTTACTCTAGGTATAGGAAAATAACACAACGATTTGGCTTTTAAAAATAGACCCTGATTCACATTTTTCATGAATTTGGATTTGTTTTTCCTTCTACTAAGTCTAAAATGAGCAAGATTTTGTGGGGTTAATTATTATACAAAAGGCAGACATGAGATTGGAATTTAGGTCCTCTGTGTGCACTATTCACTAAATCTCATTTCTTAATATTACCTTTGGTGCTTATAACAGGATTCTCAAGACTGTGCCAAGCAAAGGAATTCTAATAGTTCTTGTGGTCTAAAGTGCACAATCAAGAAATAATCCACATGGAATAAAATACTAAGAAGCTGCCAATACATCAGTTATTTCTATTTCTAGTTCTTTCTTCTTTATGTTGACTGTATTCCTAATTTCTTTGCTTAAAGGCACTTAGGATCACTTTGGGAAGAAAAATCATCCAGACATTTAGGAAACATTTTAGGGGAAAGGAAAGCAAGTGCAACTGATAGAAAGGAATGAAGGTGTGAGGGTTGCAGTTCAGAACAGAGAGGAAAAGTTCGAGCTAAACATAGGCAAACGGCAGCATTAGACTTCTCTTAAGGGTAAAAGAAGGTGGGTGTTAGGAAGAAACGAGAAAAGTTATTTTAAAAAGCCCACAAGATTTAAGAACTATGAATATAAAGAGAAGCAGAGAGTCCCCTTTTCATATATGAGTTTGTGAAAATGTGAATTAGAGTAAAATGTGTGAAAGCTAAATAATAGAATTATATATTTTAAGGGAGGATTTTATTCCTCTGTGTGTGTGTATAGATGTAATCTCTGATAATGTGGTTCTAGCACTTTACTCATATTCTCAATTTTGCATTTTTCCATCACAACTGGATAAAAAATTAATCAGTTGAAGTCTAAAAAGCATCTGAGGAGGCTGAAGATTTGCTTCTTTCTGACTGTCATGGTTGTATTAAATTTACAAGACCAATGCTTCTTATTCCTATTATCAACACTTTTATCTATATTTTATACTCTTTTAATAAAGGCAAAATGCAGTAAACTATTCAAATATTTGTCCAAACAGTGTGAGGCAGACTGTTGCCTACCAGCCAACTTCCCTCTCCGACCTTAAATAATCATTTGTTAGCTGGAACACAAAGAATCCAAGTTCAGCACATGGAGGAAACTTAGGAGCATCATCTAATATATGACTGTGGATTGAAGTCAAGAAAGTCAGGTAGGGCTTCCCTGGTGGCGCAGTGGTTGGGAGTCCGCCTGCCGATGCAGGGGACACGGGTTCGTGACCTGGTCTGGCAAGATCCCACGTGCCGCGGAGCGGCTGGGCCCGTGAGCCATGGCCGCTGAGCCTGCGCGTCCGGAGCCTGTGCTCCGCAACGGGAGAGGCCACAGCAGTGAGAGGCCCGCGTATCGCAAAAAAAAAAGAAAGTCAAGTACATGGAAGGCCTAATGTTGAAATCATTTTTTCAGAAATACTTGCAATGTATTTGGATGTATATTGGTAAGAAAGACAAGAGATTAGATAGGAGGATTTTTTTTTTTTTAAGTAAAGGGAAAAGACAGAAATTTAGCTATCCTGAAAAGGCAAATGTTTTAGTAAAGGTTCAAAGGATTTTGTGCATTTTGGTCATCATCTCCATCAGGCTAAGTGCCTTGGACTTGGAAAGTCCTGAGTGACCCTGGGCAAGTTCTCTCCCTTCAATGGGCTTCATTTTCCACACCTGATAAATGGGGAAATTATTCCTTACTGTATTGATGTAAAGATCTCTAGGTAAAATACACGAAGCGCTCATGCAGTGACTGTCACTTAGGTACTTAATAAGTGGTGGCAAGCTTTTGTTAGATGGGTATTCTAAAGAATAATGACTTCTGATGACCACAGACTGCTCTTCACTGTTATAGTTAGCAGAAGGCTACTCCAGCTGGCATTAGGGAGGAAGGCTACAACAACAGCAGCAGGAATCACTCCATGGTTTGTTTAGGTCTCCCAAGCCTGGTTTAGGGGTAGTGCTTTACAAAGACAGGAATCCTATGGTAATAATATTTTCAGGACACTTTCCCTTCACCACCCTCTGCAATGGTTCTTGAATTCATCCTCTTCCTTTCCTTCCTACTGCCATTGCCCATATTTATGCTCATGCTATTTAGCTACAACCATGGCAAAATCTTCTAAGTAATCCCCATCACTAATTTCTTCCCCCGATACCTGGCCTCTAGTCACATCCTTATAAAACATTTATAGTAATCACTTGCCCCTTAAGAACCTGTGGTAGCTCCCCAGTGCTTACAGAAGAAAGTCCGTCCTCTCTGCTGTTTTATGTAGCCTTCCACAGTGAGGCCCCAGCCCACCTCTGAAGCCCTATCACCTTACACCCAAGTCTCTAAAACCCTATCCTACCACCACCAGAAAAGTGAGATGTTTCAAGAGTAAATCCTATACTTTATAACTTCTGAATCTTTGCTTTTTCTGTTTTCCTAGTCTCGAATGTCCTTTTCATGGGGGAAAGTCCAATCATCTTTCAAGGTTCAGCTCAAACCTTATATCCTCCAATTAGTACATCAAGCTGCAATTAGTCCCTTTTTTCACGGCTCCTATCATGTACCGATTTTTAAGTCCTATAATATGCTATATATTGTGATTATGAATTTCTGTTTTCCTTCTAGACAGTAAGCTCCTAAGGGCAGAGAATTTTCTTATTCATTTTTGTAAAATGTTTTTCCTGGAAACCACTGAAAATGAGCATTTTAATAAAATTCTTCTTGGTAAGTGACCAAAGACCTGTAATGGCCAAACTCAGTGGAGGCGCTTCAGTTTTATCTCATTTGAACTCTTACGATATTTGAACTGTTCATGCCATTCTCCCTTCAACCTCTTTATTCCCTTGATTTTGGAAGCACCACTCTGTCCTGATGTTTGATTTTTTCACAGATTTCTACACTGGCTCCTTTACTATTCAGGGCCCTAATCCTTAACCCTTCTCTCTTCTTACTTCATGCTCTACCGAGAAAGCTGCCCATACTTTCTCAGATTCAACTGCTAAGTATGTATCTAGCTAGAAGCTTTTGTTCATCTGTAAGAGAGATCCCCAAAATAGTGGCTTAAACAAGATAGAAGTCTGGACGTAGGCAGACCAGGGCTGGTTGGAAGTTTCACGGTGTCAACAGGGACCCAATTTCTTTTCTTTGAGGATGTTATGGCATCCTCAAAATCCTCAAAATCCTGTTTGAGGATTTTATTTGCAAGATACAAGGTGGTCTAAGTTGACTGACAGATCTCCAGCTATCATGTTTGTGTTATAGGCAGCAGGAAGGAGGAGGGAGGGAGATAAACACCTGCCACCCTCTCACCCCCGACCCCTGTGCTTTTAAGGAGACTTCCCGGAAGTCCCACAGAACAGTTCTATGAGAATTTAGCCACAAAACCACAACTATATATCACATATATATTTCATACATATATATAGATTTCAGGCAACACTATGTCTAGTTAAAAAAGGAGCTTCTGGAAAAATGACCATTTTTCAACCAACATGGTAAAAATTCATCTGGACAGGAATCATCAGAGAATGTTCAGTCGGACTTCCCTGGTGGTACAGTGGTTAAGAATCCACCTGCCAATACAGGGGACATGGGTTTGAGCCCTCGTCGGGGAAGATCCCACATGCCGCGGAGCAACTAAGCCCGTGCGCCACAACTACTGAGCCTGCGTGCCACAACTACTGAAGCCTGCACGCCTCGAGCCCCTGCTCCGCAGCAAGAGAAGCCACTGCAATGAGAAGCCTGTGCACCACAATGAAGAGTAGCCCCCGCTCGCTGCAACTAGAGAAAGCCCGCGCGCAGCAATGAAGACCCAACGCAGCCAAAATTTTATTAATTAATTAATTAAAAAAAAAAGAGAATGCTCAATCCAGGGAGGGACGTTTGCCGCAGAGCTGAACATTTATATGGTAATGAAGTATTTCCCCACGGATTGCTTATTGGTCAAAAAGGGAAACAGTAACTGTACAATGGAGTAACCAGACAACACCCTGACCGGGTGATCAAAATGAATATAACCAATGAGGAGCAGGCAGACATCATGTGGCCTCCAGATGTGACCCTGTGAAGGACATGACATTGCATATGTGGTATTCCAGCTGGAAATGCATAGCCTGAATCGAATCATGAGCAAGCACCAGACAAACCAAAACTAAGGAACGGTCCATAAAAGAACTGACCTGTACTTTTTAATAATGTCAGTGTCATGAAAGATAATGGAAAACGGATGAATGTTTCCCCATTAAAGGAGACTAAAGAGACAGCAACCAAATACAATACGTGATCCTGGACTGGATCCTGGACTGGAGGAAAGCAAGATGCTCTAAAGGGCATTATTGAGACATTTGACTAGACTGGTAGAGGTACTTCAGAGAGAGAAAGGACAAGACCTGATGACTAGTCTTGAATCTGTTTTCTCCTTTCTATTCCCAGAGTCACTGTCTTAGTTCAGTTTCTCAGCATTTCTCCCCTCAGCCTATTTCTAGAATCTTCCAAGTAATATCACAAAGTCCAATGTCTTTCCCTTCCAATCTGTCCTCCATATTGTCACCAGAGTGATTCTTTTAAAGCACAAATCTGATTATGCCAAATTCCCTGTCTTAGTCCATTTGGACTGCTATAACAAAAATGCCATAAACTTGATGGCTTTTAAGCAACAAACATTTATATCTCATCATTCTAGAGGCTGGGAAGTCTAAGATCATAGTGCTGGCAGATTTGGTGTCTGGTAAGAGCTTGTTGTCTCATTAAGGGCTGCCTTTTCCCTGTAACCTTACATGGAGGAAGGGGCAAGGGTACTTTCTTGGCTTCTTTTATAAAGGTGATAATCCCATTTATGAGGACTCAAACCACATGGCCTAATCATCTCCCAAAGTCTCCACCTCCTAATACCATCCTCTTGGGGGTTGGGATTTCAACACATGGATTTGGAGACGGCACAATGCTTCAATCCATAGCACTCTTAATTAGAAATCATCTGTGCGGGACTTCCTGGTGGCACAGTGGTTGGGAGTCCGCCTGCCGGTGCAGGCGACACAGGTTCGTGCCCCGGTCCGGGAGGATCCCACATGCCTCGGAGCAGCTGGGCCCGTGAGCCATGGCCACTGAACCTGCGCGTCCGGAGCCTATGCTCCGCGGAGGGAGAGGCCACAGCAGTGAGAGGCCTGCGTACCACAAAAAAAAAAAAAAAAAAAAAAAAAAGAATCTGCCTGCCAATGCAGGGGACACGGGTTCGAGCTCTGGTCTGGGAAGATCCCACGTGCCCCCGAGCAACTAAGCCCGCGCGCCGCAACTACTGAGCCTGTGCTCTAGAGCCCGCGAACCACAGCTACTGAGCCCACACGCCACAATTACTGAAGACCGTGTGCCTAGAGCCTGTGCTCCGCGACAAGAGAAGCCACTGCAATGAGCAGCGTGTGCACCTCAATTAAGAGCAGCCCCCGCTCGCCACAACTGGAGAAAGCCTGCGAGCAGCAATGAAGACCCAACGCAGCCAAAAGTAAATTAATTAATTAAAAAAAATCATCTGTGGTCTAATCCTAGCCATTTAAGATACTTCTCTACATGGATTCAGAGTTCCTTATGGGGCATTTCCTTCCTGCACTCCCATCTCAAATGGTTCCAGTTCTTGAATGTTCCCTCCACCTTTCGTAGTCATGACACAATGCCCAGGATGACATAATGAGGACAAGAAGGGGATGTAGCAAGCCAGTAAGATAGGGAGTTATTTTAAAGCTTTTACCTAATTTAAAATATAGGCTGGACTACCATGTGAAATGACTCCATTAAAAATTTTTTAAGGAGTTAATTTTTCAAAGAAATAAGTAAGTGTCTACTGTTTATGCCAACTCAAAGGAAAGGGCAAATGAAGATGGGCTTGTTGGCTGACTTCCACCCTAAAATTTCCTGTGAGGCTATTAAATGTGGCCAGCCAAGGATCTTATTATCTTAATCAGAATTATTCTATCAACAGGCCTTTTTCTCTGTCACAGCTGGTGCTGAGAGCCATATGTCATAAAACTCCCGTACTCCCAAAGTTTAGAAGCTTTGCTGAAACGAAAATATATCACTGTTGTTGAATCAAGTGACCTATGGAGTTCCCAAAAGAATTGTCCTTTATATTTTATAGTTATATCGTGAAAACTCATGATTTTTCTTACCCATGTGGCTTTTCTCCCGTTTCCCATCTGTTTACTCCCTATAATTTTTCCAAAATATTATTCCATCAATCTGTTCAATAAAAAAAGATTGCTTACCTCACTTGCTCTCAGGAATAAGAAAGCATCACCGGAATTGCATTTAGTGAGGAGCTGATATAATTCTTTTTCTCTGGACTTGTCAAATAAGATTACCAGCAAACAAATACCCATCTAGAATTCAATACAGAAGATCCAGCTATTATATATTAATATCTATTCCATAGATCTGTATCTATACCCAAGCTTACATTTTAAGGCATTAGTTTTAACCGTTGTCAAGCATTCCCTTAAAAGTCAAGTCTGTATTAATATAATGAACAGTGAGAGAGGATTAGGAGTATAATTGTGAACTGCTTGAGTGAAGATTATTCATTCTGCACCATGTATTCTGTCAAGTGGATTTTTAATTTGTGACCAAACACCATGTTCATTTCCATAAAGGAGAGGTGGTCTATAGAGCTCCTGATAGATTTGTATTTCAAAGGTATCCTGCTACATCATTTTATACCTAATCTATGAATTTGGCATGTCTATTTCTAGTTTGCTCTGTGAATTTAAAAAGTTACTTACCTTGTATTCTTGGAGTAAGTGAAGTAATATATTATTTGTGACAGCAACAATTTCTAAGCTATGGATCCATTTAATATAAGTTATTATACTTAGACTCTAAAATCATCCAAGATTTACAATTAGATTCCAGGAAATTGATGGAGAAAATCTGAGTTACTCTGCTGATTCATCAATGTCCATGTAAGTTTCCAAAGCATTGCCAAAAATCTTACATGTTTAACACTCCTAAATACAATAGATTAGTGATCACTCTTTTAAAAGAGCAGATAATAACTTCTTTACCCATCTCACAGGATTGTGAGAATCTTATGAAAAAAAATAAAGTGTTATTCTACTATTAATTACTATAATTAAAAATAACAGTTTCTTAAGTTGCAGATATGATCAGAGAAACATAACTCTTGAGAAACCACCTAATATTATTTTCTGATAAAAAGTAGACAGAGGAAGAGTAAGTTCCACAGCCTGGTCTCATTATTTATTGCCTGTGAAATCAACAGAGCTTGGAAACCTGTCTTGGGGTGAGCCTTCTAGGACCTGGACTTGACCTGGATTATGCCTCCCCCTTTGCCTATTGAAAATATCTATTGTAGTATCTTTTACTAAAACCTTATTTTTCCCATTCTCTAAAACAGTCAACAACCACAACACACTCAGCATGGGGTGGGGTAGAATCCTATGTCCAGAAAGGCTGGCATTCATTCTGATTGATCAGAACCTGTCTTAGACACCCTATGAGGTAGACGCAATTTATTATCACCATCATTATCATCATCACCATCATCGTCCCTATTTGAAAATTAGGGAATTGAGAGGTTAAATAACATTCCCAAGGTCATATAGCTAATAAGTGCTAGAGCCAGTATTTGTATTCAGACAGTCTGTCTCCAGGATCTGTGCTCTTAACCTTGACACTACTGACAAGTAGCTGAGTGCAAGGGCCTGTGGAAAAGAGTCATATCCAGGATGTGCAGGGGAATCGGATGCATGGAGAGGGTACAAAGAGGAGATGGCAGCATCCCAGAGGTAACTCTGTCTGCCCTACCCCTAGAAAAGATCTGGATGGAATATCTGTAACTAAATATTATACATTCAAGGAGCATTTGAACTGGATGGGAACTTGAGAAAACAGATGGATGCCTTCCTTTTACAGATGAAGAAAATGCAGTACCAGAGAGTTTGCATGAGGTACCTAGGGACATTAATTCAATTAATCACTTATTTAATCAAATACCATGCTAGGTGCCCAAGAAATAAAGATAGCAGGTCACGTTGCCTGCCTTTGAGAAAGTTATATTTTAGTCAGTAAACCATGTATGGTAAACCAAAATTATGAAACAGCAAAAAATACTCTAAAAGAGACTGAGCAAAGTGTATAAGCACCCAGAGACTCTCCCTAGGGGTGTCCTTGAAGGCTTCCGAGAGGAAGTAGCACTTGAGCTGAGTTTTGAAAGATGAGTAGGAGTTTCCCAGATGGAGAATGAAAAGAAGGTCATTTCATGCAGTCCAGCTGATTGGTGGTAAAGTGCAAACTGACACTCCCATATCCTCACTCAGTCCAGCCCTCATCCTTCCATACCACCAGGGAAAGAAATCCCCAGTCTTGGGATGCATTCTTGACAGGACTGTTCTAGAGATCACGGGAGAATACAAGCCAGGAAAATACACAAAATCGGTGGTAACTGTTAACATTTTAAATCATTTCTTCTCTCCTAATCCAAGGGTTTCACATCTCTTACTACTGACTTCATTATACCTTGCAGCTATATGTAAATTACATGTAGAGGATATTTTAATGTATCTGCTTTCTCCCTATTTCAAAAAGGCAGAGATAATTTACTATACAACTTTCTCAAATTACTCTTAGGATTTTTTGCTTAAAGAATTCATGAGGAAAATTGTTTTATTACTATTGCTATGCTTCGTATATGGCGGTGAGAGTAACCATTAGTTTTCAATTCCAATCTCTGTTTGGCAAACCATCTACTAACACTTCCGTCTAAGAATGATCATATATCTTGTTTTCTGCCTAGGATCCTAATTCTCTTACAAGAGTAAGACTGGCCCTGGCTTTCAGGATTCAGTCTTCCTGATCTTGAATATTTGCAAAAATTTATGTAAAATCCATAGACTTTATTATTTTTTAATTACATGACATTTTTCTTCCAAGTTTTTTTCCCTTCAAATTAAAATATTAACTACATTGGTTAACTGTGCTCAGATTATATGCGTTAAGGTTAGGTGCTGAACAAGGGCTCCTGGAAAGAGGGGGCATTGGGAGTAAAGTCCAGCATGAGCCTTGTCAGGCTCAAGAAATGAAGACTTTTCCTGACTAGCACGTAGGTGCCTATTAGGCTAGCAGACTTTTTGGTTATTCAAACATAGATTTGGTCTTCTGTGAGAAATTAGGAGGACTTAGACTCCCCAGTTCAACTTTGCCCTTTTAGAAAGATTATCACTCATGGTTGAGTTCTAATTACACCATTAGCTTAGCTTTGACCACAGGATGGACCAGGACTTGAATTCAGTCTGACTCTAGAACCCTTGCTTATGTCCATCAAGATGTGTTGATGCCACTGTGCAACTCTGCCTCTAATAAAAGTAGTGTCAAGTCACATCATAGCATCGGTGCCTGAAGTTCCTGTGCCTGCAGGCTGTCAACCCCCAATACCCTCTCACCCCAAGGCCCCACCAGGTAAAGAACCCTCCTTTCCTTGGCTATTTTGGGCAATTTGCTAAGGTAGGGGAAGAGGCATGGAAGTGCTCACACACTTGTTGATTGGCAGCATCCAGTCTTTTCCTTCTCTTCTGTTCCTGTTCCCTTCATCCACGCTTACTGTCTGGGAAGGTGCTTGAAGGGGCCTCATTATTGCCACAGGCAATGGTGTCCTTCCAAAGACGGTTATAATAAGCAGCAAATACTTATAAAGCACTCACCATGTTCCAGGTACTGTTCTAAGGGCGTGACACATAAAACTCCTTTGATCCTTTAAACAGCCCTGTGAGGCAGATACTATCTCCATTTTATAGATGAGAAAACTAAGACACAGAAAGATTAAGTAACTTGTCCAATAAGGTAATAATGAAGCTAGTCTGACGGTGGTGCCCATCGTCTTAAGCCCACTGCTTGTACTAATGCCTCAAGACACACTCCTGATGCTTCTAACAGTTGAGGTAAAAGAAAGGCTCTGGGTTCCTTTCAGGAGTGATAAGAAGGGCCTGCTCCCTACTGGGGCTACACTCAGTCCTCTCAACTCTAGGGTATCATATGTGCTCAGATTCTCTCAAGCTCTTTAATGTGAACAGCCCCTTGGTTTTCTTGAGTAAATGCTTCCTAAAGAATATTCATGTTTTCATAAGCACAGGCAATGGTTTACCTGCACTTAAGGGTCAGTTTCCTACAGAGAAAACTATTTTTTTTAATTGGGGTATAGTTGTTTTACAATGTTGAGTTAGTTTCTACTGTACAGTGAAGTGAATCAGCCATATGTATACACATATCCCCTCTTTTTGGGATTTCCTTCCCATTTAGGTCACCACAGAGCACTAAGCTATACAGCAGGTTCTCATTAGTTATCTATTTTATACATATTAGTGTATATATGTAAATCCCCATCTCCCAATTCATCCCACTCCCCCTTTCCCCCCTTGGTGTCCATACATTTGTTCTCTATATCGGTGTCTCTATTTCTACCTTGCAAACAGGTTCATCTGTACCATTTTTCTAGATTCCACATATATGCGTTAATATACTACATTTGTTTTTCTCTTTCTGACTTACTTCACTTTGTATGACTGTCTCTAGGTCCACCCACGTCTCTATAAATGACCCAATTTTGTTCCTTTTTGTGGCTGAGTAATATTCCTTTGTATATGTACCACATCTTCTTTAACCATTCATCTGCCAATGGACACGTAGGTTGCTTCCATGCATGACCTGGCTATTGTAAATAGTGCTGAGGTGAATATTGGGTGCATGTGTCTTTTTGAATTACGGTTTTCTCTGGGTATATGCCCAGTAGTGGGATTGCTGGGTCATATGGTAGCTCTATTTTTAGTTTTTGAAGGAACCGCCATACTGTTCTCCATAGTGGCTGTATCAATTTACACTCCCACCAACAGTGCAAGAGGGTTCCCTTTTCTCCACACCCTCTCCGGCATTTATTTTTTGTAGATTTCTTGGTGATGGCCATTCTGACCAGTGTGAGGTGATTCCTCATTGGAGTTTTGATTTGCATTTCTCTAATAATTGGTGATGTTGGGCATCTTTTCATGTGTCTCTTGGTCACTACAGAGAAAACTTGGAAGCAGACACAAGTCTGTAACGACACAGCTTCCTACTGCACATGTTATTTTATGCTTGTTTATTCATATTTTTCCCCCAGCAAATATTTAGTGAGCAGCTGCTCTGTATTCACTGATATGGTGATAAGCCAAACAGTCCAGATTCTTGTCTTTACGAAAGTCATGTTTTTTAAACAGCAGTTATGCTCCTTGGAGTCATGTTTCAACCATTTCCATGTGAGAAGCGGTTCCACACTCCACATTTGAGTAATTAAACGGCCCCATGGCCAGTTTCATGTGGCTGCACCCTGTGCAATTCCACAGGGGCCCATGCTTAGAAGGGGTGTTTGTTTTAGTGCTCTGCTGTCACCATTTTGGAATTTTTACAAATTTATGAACAAGGGTCTTGCATTTTCACCTTGCACTGGGCCCCACACATTATACAGCTGGTCCTGACTGGCCTTTATAGATGTCCTTGCTCATAAGACTGAAAACTGCTTGCAGTCTTGAAATGGCTATTTTTCCACTCACATTTCAGAAATCTCTGGGTCAAGTTTTTAATCAAAAATCAGACTCAATGTCCCAAGATGATGGCCATTGCGTTCCTTCCCCATCTCACTCCAGGAATCATTGTGCCTTTGTTGTACATCACTTGGCTCCTGTAACTCTGAAAACAAAGATCAGTCGAAGACTTGAACTTGCACTGGGGTACGAACAAGAAAATAAGGTTAAACTTAAGGAATCACACCTCACCCCAAACTATTGACTTGATCTCTTTTTGGCTCCCCACTTGCAATGCATTTACTTTTTCTTCCTCCCATGTCTTAGTGATGAGAGGAGTGAGCTGTTTGCCTTTGGACACCACGTGGGGCCAAAGGGATGTGGCAGAACTGGAAATAGGAATCCCTATTGACCCTGCTTTTGGCTAGACTGTGATGTAGGCACTTGGACTCTAGAGTCTTCCATGACCCTTATTCCCCCTCAGTGTCCATGACCCATTTGCTCTTTTCCCTTTTCTTAAAACCTGCCCTGTGGGAAAGTGGAAAAGAGATACTATCAACTACTTTTTATCAAAATGCAAATGACTGATAAGACTTAATGTGTATCTCTTCTCATGATATTTCAAGTTTAACTTAGTGCAAAACCCATTTGATTACACTCAAGGCTGAAGAGCTGATAGGAGAATTCGAGTTCAGTCAGGAGGGCCCTGGGGCTGTGTGGGGAAGAATGCAGAGGAGATGAGAGAGGAAGAGAGGAGAAATCTTTCCCCTGCTCCTGACTCTCATTCAGGAGTAGTCCTGAAAGATCATTCCTGCCTCGAATAAAATGGAATTGCCCTGTGCTTTCGAATACGGAAGCTGTAGGCCAAGTAGAAAAGGTAAACTGAAAACCAGGTCATAGACCTCAAAGCCCAAAGAAATAAGTAAAAGTTTCCAATGGTAACTGGGGCATAAACACCTTTGTGAATTGGAATGGAAGGAGATTCGTCCTGCTGGTGCCCCAGTTAACACGCTTGTAATTGTCTGTTCTGACTCAGACTGTTCTCAAAGTGGAAGCAAGTCTATCCACAGACGCTTCTTTTTCCTGATTGTCCGTCTTCCTTACCTATGAGCCTCCTTTGTTGCTGGCTGATAAATTATGTCTCAATGTTGCTGTTGATCTTTTGACAGCTATGCCTGCAATTTAAATAAAAAACTGGCACAAAGGAGTTGACTATGATGGACCAATAGTCTAAGAATATACATTAGAGAGACAGGGCTCTTCAGTTAATTCAACAGAGTCAGCTTGCTGGAGAAAGTTCCTGGGAGCAAATGAATTGGATTATCATGACATTTTTGGCCACGATTTTGTTGTGTAAGTTTAGGCAAAGTGCAACTGTAATGAGAGACTCTAAAAAAGAGGGGGCAAATGTCATGGGGCTGAATTTATTCACTGAGCTTGGAGAGCTCCTCTGGGGGAAGAGAGGAAGCAGCTGGAGGGAGAGAAGGAAGCAGTAGGCAGTGGAGTATTAGAGTTGATTTGAGGGCCAAACTTCCTCCTTCAGGAGGAGTAAAGCAGGGTGCACAGGACCAAAGAGCATGGCTGTGAGAAGAAGCCTCACCCCAGTTCAGGCCGAGTGGTAAGGGGCAGCCTGGACCTCTCATGAAGAATGGTGTGGCTTCCTAAGGGACAGGTGTTGGGGATGGGTGTCAGGGATGAGTGGCACAGAGATGGGATTGCCACATCTATTGGACACATTGTTTAGTAATCAAATGAGGCCAAAAGTTAGATGTTTTACCTTTTATAAAAGAGAGGCAAATGTGAAAATATGGATAACATCAAAAGACAGACTCAAAACGACCCTATCAAACCCTCACATATTCTTTGGGGGCATCTGAGGTTCTAGTTCCTGAATGGAACTACAGGCATGTTCCTTCTCCCTGGGGCAGAAGGCAGGGGTTTGATGGCAACAGGGACACCTAGAAGGTGTTCCAGGAATGCAGCAGAGCAAATGGACAGGTTGGATACGGAAGAAAATAAAAGAAATGCTTCACCGGGGTTGGCATGTTCACTAGGCAGGGTCATTGGGGGTGGGCATGAATTGTAGGGGGGATACTGGTTCCCTAGACACTTAGGAGTAAAATAGACCCCATCTGTAAGACCTTGACGTCTGGAGCCCACTTTGAAGCAGGGGGTCCATTTGGGTCAGGCAGAAGTTTACAAAGTTGGAAAACCCATGCCATGAATATTTTGTGGGAAACTGTATCATCCCCAATCCATTGATCTGAAAACCACCTATTATACAATCTTTTACTCTATCTTTTTACTCCCAATCAGAATAATAAATTCAAATCTTCCTCCTAAGATAATGTATAAAAAATGCTTAGCAGATATTTGTTACTTAGAAAGATTTTTTCAGAAATTCAAAAGCCAGTATGTAATTAAACCACAAATCAAAACTTGCACTTCCCCATCTTGTCAATAAGGAAAGCCCACCGGGGAGGAGAGAGAGATGCAGAACTCTGACCATAGTTCTTCAGTAGTTGTGGCACATGGGCTCAGTTGCTCCGCAGTGTGTGGCATCTTCCCTGACTAGGGCTCGAACCTGTGTCCCCTGCCTTGGCAGACAGATTCTTAACCACTGTGCCACCAGGGAAGTCCCCCAAACACCCTCTTATACAGTCCCTATTTCATGCTCCCAAGGAGCCTCTGAAAGCAGGTACCAGCATTTCTGTCTTTGCTACAGATAAGGACGCTAAACCTCCAAAAACCTGTGGCTTGCCCAGGATATCACAGCTGATTTGTGGCAGCCCTGGGACTCAAATCCTGTCTCCTTGTCCCTGTATTCTAATACATCACTTTACTTCACAGATAACAAGCAGTATTTTAAACAACAAACTAGGATTCTGAACCTCAGGGTTCCTGTTTTTGGCCAAAGTTGAATGGGATATGTGGTTACTTATTGGGCATAAATATTCCATGTTTGTTTTGGTGACTAGGATGGGGATAGGGAGGAGGATGGGTCAAAAGTCGGCTGGAGTGGCGTGGCTCAGAAATGTGAGACAAAGGGCATTTACTTTCTCTTACTGTGAAGCGTAGCTAGAATAGCTGCTGTTGGCAGCATCAGTCTCTTAGTAGGTTAACTAGAATTTATTATCGGTAGTATGCCAGAGTCCAGAGTGCTACAAAGAGCCAGCAAGCCCCCATCTAGCAACAGGATGGAGAGTGAGACAGATTTATCCTATAAATATACACGTGCGCTAGTTAGTTGCAAAACTGCTTAGAAGAAATGTCACTTAAAGGTTGTTTTCGCAATGTCTGGCACATAGTTTTTGTTCTAAATGAGTGGATGTTGGTTGAACAAAATTATCAAATGAATGAATGAGAAAGATAATGAAAAATTCCTGGGGCTTCCCTGGTGGGGCAGTGGTTGAGAGTCCGCCTGACGATGCAGGGGACACGGGTTCGTGCCCCGGTCCAGGAGGATCCCATATGCCGCGGAGCGGCTGGGCCCGTGAGCCATGGCCACAGCCTGCGCATCCGGAGCCTGTGCTCCGCAACGGGAGAAGCCACAACAGTGAGAGGCCCGCGTATCGAAAAAAAAAAATCCTGGAATTAAGTGAGTTCAGTGGTGAGTTGAAGAAGAAAAAGCATAGAAGGTGTATGTAGGTATGTGTTGCAGGTGGTGATAGGGAGGTTGGGTTTTGTAGAAAGAAGACGATTTCTCCAGGGATCTGGGCAGCTTGCACAAAGACTCAGCGGTGGCGGAGTATAGAACAGATGTCGGAAGGCATCAGAAAGGCATCTTGGAGATGAAGCCTGGGGTTTTGGATAAGAGAGACATGGAAGAAAGCAATGGAAGAAGCTCAATCAGTAAGTAGCTAGTTGCCACATTTTCTTCTTTCCCACATCTCTGAGAGAAGCTCACAGGCATACTGCTCACGTTTGTAATGGGAATTATAATACAGGCACACATCCAAGCCAACTAGCCTGCTCTTCTGATGCAGTTTTTACTCCATCCCCCGTCCTAGTATCCTGTGAAACCCTGGCACAGGGTGAGAGTGATAATATGCCTTTGTATGCAGGAAATTTTAGGGTAAACAGCACCATCAGTTTCTGAGAAGACTATACTTTGTGCAGCCTGTAAGGCACAAAACATTAGGTTTGTGAATGTTAGTTAGTCAAGCAGGACCCTTGAGCTTAATTTTAAAACAAAAGATCAAAGAAATGTCACCTTTATTATAAAGCATGAACTGTTACTACCTTATCCTTTTGTGTTCTGTTTAACAGATGTATGCCTTTATTTTGTGAAGACAAAAACCAAATTCTATTGAAATCTTCCCTCATTTCTCATATGGACTTCAATTTTCCCCACCAGAATAACTTAACAGAAATCAAAACAAAAGAAAAAGGTATTTTTTTTACGTGACATAGAAATTCTAATGGCAGTTATACATCAAAGTGGTTACTGAAGATATTTATATTTTATCTTGACGTCAAGCCACTTTGTTTAGACTACTAAAGAAAATGTTTATGGGATGTGTAATATATGGTCTTCTCTAATTGCATCATTTTTCTTCTTGATAAAAATTTAAATGGGCATAGAGCAGAATAACAAACGTCTATTGGACTTGGGAGGAAGGGGTTTTTGTCTATGATGACTTGTTCTACTTTATAACCTTTCATATTTTATCAAACCAGGTTTGACTGTAGGCTGATTCTTCTTGATTATATTATTTAGTTCTGCCAAAATATACAGCTATTTAGAGTGCAATAATAAGTTCCTCTTATACCATAGTTCTTTGCTAGAATATCTAGTAGTATTTGAATTGGGTTCCAAATAATTGTGTTCTAGTAAGGGACTCCATGCATTCAAGAAAGCAGTATGGCATAGTATAGTGCTTAAGAACATAAGCAGTGAATTGGTTAAGAAATAGGACTCTGAATTTGGATGGCCTGAGTTCAGATCCCAATTCTGCCGTTTACTATTGTGTGATCTTAGGCAAGCCACAGTTTCTTTATGTGTGGGGTGCTTATCTTATAGGGTTATTGTAAGGATTAGATGAGTATTTCTAAGAGAATACTTAGAAAAATTCTGGTCCTTAATAAGCACTCAGTACATATAAACTGTTATTGAAAAGCCTAGTCTTACTTAAATGTGGAAGATCTACCACTTATGAGTCTCTGAACTTTTTTTTAGTAACATCTTTAATGAGATATAATTCAATACCATAACTCATGTACCATAAAATTCACCCTTTTTCTTATTTGGTGATGTATCTGCAGTAAACTCTATTCATCATTGTCTTTACATATTTGGGCAGCTTTAAGCATAACTTTGTCTTCAGGGAAGGAGGGAGTAATCTCAGTGGTATTATGAAGAAGCTTCCCAGTTGGCTAAGAAAAGGATAATGCTTTGCTGATTTTAAAATGCTTTATAAGAATTTTTCCCCTCTGGTTTTATGTTATGGGTATTTTACATTTCAAAATTTAATACGTGGGTACTATGTAATGCTATGGTTATATTGCATATGATTAGTACTGTTGCTGGGAGGATATAATTGAAATTAAGCAATGGGGAATTTTTCCTGAATTATTCAAAAATAAATAGCCAGTTTGTAAAAATAACCTGATTTTTTTCCAATAAATTTCTTGCCTCTAAATTAGGGCTTAGCCTACAGAGAGACTTACCTTTCCATGTCCATGTAAACTGTCTCCTGAGCATTTCAAACATTTAAACTTTAGAATTTATACATTTGGAGTATTTCAAATGTCAATCATCTTTTTGATGGTTCAGGAGAAAATGCTGATGCTGTCTTTTTTTTTTTTTTTTTTTTGGTGAAACAAAGAAACATCCAAAATTTATTCTCCAGCAGACAGACAGCATCAGCAGGTAAAAACTACAGGGGTTTCTCTGTAGATAATACATTCACAAGGCATTATTAGCTTAATAAGTGAGAAAGCCTCTGGTGTATTTTCTGTAACAATATCCACTTCACAGTGTAAACAGGTCCTATTACTGTGTTCACTTACAATTCCAGAAGGAAAGGCACAACTTGGCAAAACAAAAAAAAATTTTTTTGGATGCTAAAATCAGGTGCAATTACCGAGAGACAGACTTGAGAACAGTCACAATCCACTTTTCCACATTGCGGGGCAAAGACTTCACCTAGAAATGTGGGTCTTTCTTTCTCCTTCCTTGTTAAATCCTCAAGAGTAAAGCTTCATTGTCTGCTTAATATCACATATACAAAGGGGGGATTAAGAAAAAAAGAACCACAACAACATCTTGAACTTCCAGCTGCTCCACGAATACATCAACTCTTAGGTTTACAACAGGGCCTAGGAACACTTCAGCGGTCATCAAATAAGAAAATAGAGACTATAGCTACAAAAATAACACATGCATGATGTAGATAAATTAAAGCTTTTACACCCAAGACTTGCCTGTTCCAACTTGGTAGCCTTCATGCAATACTCAGAAAAAAAAAAAACTTCATAATTACTTGGCATAAGTCACAATCAAGGAACTTCTGGTACAAATTAGTATAAGAAGTTATTAGTATATAATAAGAAAACATGCCCTTCTGGTGAGCTTGTTTCTTCAAGAACGGATACCCAGCTCTTCAGAGTAGGCACTGGTGAACTAAATTAAGTCACCTGAGATTCCCTGCTCAGGTGCTCACCTCTCCTGGTTTTAGGAAGAAGAAGGGCATCTGGAAAGCATAGGGAGGACCTTGGGACTCTCGGGGCTCCAACTGAACTGCATTTAAATAAGCAGCAACACACATGTTGACTCTCTAAGGACTAAAATCCGTCCACTTTAGGGCATTCTACTTAAGGTTCCAAGGTTGAAAAAAAAAATTGGAATTCTACAACCTTGGTTTAAAAAAAAAAAAAAAAAGTACATTCAAAAAAGAAGAGAAAAATGGGTGTAGGGTTGGGAGAATACAAAACAGGTCCCTAAACAGACGTCCATTTACCAGCATACAGTCACCCCAGAAGTAAGTACACAGTACCCACCTACCCACTCCCAACCCCCAAACAGGCAAAACAGTTGTCTTCTCCATGGTGGTTCAACACCTTACAACTTGAAATAGGTGACAGTCTTTGGAAACAGTTATTCTAGGTTGTACAAAGGTTTTATGTATATAGTTTGTTGCAAGTAACAAAAGTACTCTGCAAGACTCGCTTCTTTCCAAAATAAAAAAAGTTACTAGCTTATATTTGTTTTAGTATGATTTTTTTTCTTTCTGTTTGTTTGTTTTTGCAAAGCAGCATAGCAACATTGTGACTGTAGGATGTACCTGAGGTTGCGGTCACAACTCAAAACATTATTTGCACATCAGGAAGAAAACTGGAGGAGATGGGGATCTTTAAGGAAAACAAACAAAAAAGGTACAGTTCTAGAGAGGTCACTGCACTGCTCCTTCGACGTGCACTCTCCTGTAGCTTAGCTGGTGGCCATCTTGTTTTCCTCCAGGAAGTGAGGGAACTGGTGTTTGGGGATGCTGTCGGCAGCTCCCGGCTTCTCCATCTCGGCACTCATGGCCGACTGGGAGCCGTCCATCTTGGAGGTAGCAGTGTTATTCACCACAGACCTGGCCCCCAGCGACACCGGGAGGGTGGGAATGCCACCACACTGGATCACGGAGATTTCGTTAGTCTTCATGGCCAGGTCACCGTTGAGCATGGTGGTGTACTGGTTCCACACAACAGGGTCCACACAAATCCACCCAGGATTTCCTTGGGAAATATCTCGGGGACCCTCTTTCCGTCCGTTCCTAATAGAGCCATGGTGTTCTCCATGGCCAGCTTCCTGCCACGGAGTGCTGAGCTCTTGTTGGCCCCATGCATCATATAATGGACCTTCAAGTTGCCTTTGGTGGTAGAAGCTTGCCCACAAATGTTACACACGAAAGGCTTCTCCCCAGTGTGAGTCTGCTCGTGAATCTGAAGCGCGCTCGCAGGTGAGAAGTTCTTCCTGCACCTTGTGCAGCTGTGCTGCTTGGCCTGTCTTCGGGGCTAGACCGCTAACAAGGGTGTCATACCTGCAGACATGGTCGCAGGACCAACAAATGCACCAGGAACTTCAACTCTGACGTAGGTTGGCTGGGCTCAGATAAATGTCGGTGGGCCACTGCTCTGACCTTCCATCTCAGTGCGGCTGTTCTCGGAGCTGTCCACTTTGCCACCAGCATCAGGAGACTTGGACTTGACACTCTCCGCTTGGCTACTGGCTGGGGAGACTGCCTGGAAGGACGTGGTCTCCAGGACATCTGGACCTCGGCTCAGATACTCCTGGTCCCCCATCACCGAGGAGGAAGAGTCGTTGGTCAAGACATCACTCTCCACTGAACCATTTTCTCGGCTGCTCTGTCGCTGCAGGACAAGACCAGTGAGACCCGCCTTCTCCAGGGCATCTAGGGAAGCCACCGAGGCCAGCCCTAGAGTAGGTGATGGCGAGTGGATGCTGGGAAGGGGCATGGGGAGCTTCGAGGAGCTGCCAGGGGCCTCCTGGGAGCAGACTTCATCGATGCTGTCGACATCATCATGACAGACAATGCTTGTACTGACATTTTCATCGACCATCATTGGCTCGGGACACATAAAGTCACAGGGATTCTCCGGCAGAGGCGTGTTGGGAATCTGACCGCCCGTGTGCATCTGAATATGCTGCTGCAGCATGACCGCGTTGGTAAACTTCTTCTGGCGGATGGTGCACGAATGCTGCATCTTTATGGACGTGTTGGTCCAGTGCACCCCAAAGTGCGTCTTCAGGTTGCCTTTGGTGGAGAAGGCTCAATCACAGATCTTACACTGGAACAGCCTCTCCCCGGTGTGGGTGCAGTAATGCATTATGAGGGAACTTTGGCAGCTTAAGACACGGTGGCATATGAGACATTCGTTGGGATCGGTGGTGGTCTTGTTGATGTTCTCCACCAGCTGCTGAAATTTCAGGGTCTCTGACCCCAGCTCAGGTGTCCCACTCCCTTGGAAGCCACCCACCCTCAGGGAATTATGGTTTAACCTCACCCCGGGTAGGACGGATCCATCCTCACTTTCCGGAGAAGGCCTGGGCTGCAGATTGTTGGGCAATGGGCCACCATGAGGTCCTTGGGGTTAGTCCCCAGAGAGAGATTCTGAGGTAGCCCTACATTGGGGGTCCCCATTGCAAAGATGGGCTCTCCTTAGAGAGATTCATCTACGGAGACAGGGCCAGAGAGCGCGTAGGGAAGGCCACTGCCTGCCGTCATCTTGTCACGGAACTTGGCAAAGAGCTGGGGGTTTGCCTTCACCTGGGGTTGCTGATGAAAGTGCACCTTGAGGTTGCCCTTGGTGGTGGCCACAGGCAGAGCACACGAAGGGTCTCTCTCCAGTGTGGGAGCGGAGGTGGATCTGCAAGGAGCTATCAGTCCCCAAAACCTTGCTACAGTACTTACACTTGTGCTTGTAGAGGACTTTGTCCTTGGGTTTGACATGTACCGGGGAGACACTCGGTGTCTTCCTTTCCCTTTCTTGGACGGGTCTAATGCCACGGCGGAGAAGGGGCTCTGGAAGAGCACAGAGCCTGGGGCCTGAGGTAGCAACACCCCCGAGGGGCGCGACAGGACACTGGGGAGCACCTGGGTCCCATCTGGCTTCAGGGAGAAGGGCGTCAGCGCCGGGGACGCGGAGCTGGCAACGGAAGGGATGCTGGTGTGAGGTAGCTTGGCTGGTTTCAAGGTGTTCAGGGGGCAAAGCTGGGCTCCCCGCTTTCCGGATGAGTAGAGCCACAGCCGCCGAAGCCTGCTGGGACACGTGGCCGCCCAGCGTCTTCAGGGAGTCGGCTCCGGCCACGCCGCTGGAGTGGAGGGCGTGGGAGGTCCACAGGTTCACCTGCATGCAGATCTGCTCCGCGAGCTGGATCTGCAGCTGCTGCAGACACAGAATCTGCTCGAGGACCCAGGGGATGCTGCTGGAGCCGGGCAGCAGGGCTGGGGGCGCGTCCGCGCTCCGCCGGTTCACGGCGGCTTTGGTGCCCCGTAGTGCTTGATGCGTGACATTGGTGTTGGCCACTTTGCCTTTGGGTAAATAGCCTATGTCCTGAGGTGTGGGTGGCAAGGCGGCCTCCGTCTTGAAGTACACGACGGACTCTGCCCCGGCTTCTCCTTCGTGTCCCCTGAGCTGCCATCATCCTCTCTGTGACCATCCTTCCTGCTTGGGCTGTGTGACTGGTGGCTCAGCACAGCCCCGGAGAAATCTTCTGAAGGCACCGGCCCCTCGCTGTCGTTCATGATGAGGACAGGTGGATGTTTAGTGCGATTTTTCTTATGGTCTAAGAACTCTGAGAAACTGAACAACTTGGCACGGCGTTTCTCACAGATGTGAGTCTCCTCCCGCCGAGGCCTCTTTATCTCTGCTCGGTCCACAGTCACGTCATCGCCACCCCCTGGGGAGTTCATTGGAGCACCCGGCTCCCGCGCCACTGGCGCTGCGTATGCACGCGCCGGGGCCCCCTGCTGCGGCTGCTGTCCTCCTGGTTGCCCTGGTCCTCCTCCCAGGTGATGTGTTGCGGTTTCACCTGCTTGGCGCCTCAACGTGGTGCGAGCATCGGGGCTCCCGGAGAGCCGCGGTTATCTGCCCACTCTGCCACAAATTCCTGGAGCTGGGAAATTCACCCCCCTTTGGCAGGAACGCGCATGTCCCAGTAAATTCCTGATGCTGTCTTTAAGTTCTTAATTTGTGTGGTAGGTAGAATAATGCCTCCTCAAATATGTCTGCATCCTAATCCCCATTGAACGTGGCACATTACATGGCAAAGGCGAATTAAGATTGAAGATGGGGACTTCCCTGGTGGTGCAGTGGAGAAGACTGCACATTCCCAATGCAGGGGGCCCGGGTTTGATCCCTGGTCAGGGAACTAGATCCCACACACATGCTGCAGCTAAGAGTTCGTATGCCACAACTAAGGAGACTACAAGCCGCAACTAAGGAGCCTGCCTGCTGCAACTAAGGAGACCTGGAGCAACCAAATTAATTAATTAATTTTTAAAAAAGATTGAAGGTGGAATCTAGGTTTCTAATCAGCCAACCTCAACATAGAGAAATTATCTTGAATTATCCACATGGGCACAATGCAATCACAAGAGTCCTTAAAAGCAGAAGAGGGAGGCAGAAGAGGAGAGTCAGAGAAAGAAATGTGACAATGGACGTGAGTCAGAATGATGTGATGTGAGAAAGGCTGAACCTGCTGGCTTTGAAGATGGGGGGAAGGGACCAGAGCCAAGGAATGTGGGCAGCCTCTAGAAACTGGAAAAGGCAAGGAAGCCGATTCTCCCCTGAAGTCTCTAGAAGGGAATGCAGCCCTGCCAACACCTTGATTTTAGCACTGGGACCCATTTTGTACTGCTGACCTCCAGAACTGTAAGATAAATTTGTATCCTGTAAGCCGCTAAGCTTGTGGTAATGTTAGAGCAGCAAACAGAAAGCTATTACAAAACCGCATCTAGATTCCAGGAGATGTTTTGCAAGACTGATGGCCCTTTTACTTCACTTCCTCACCGCCTCTCCCTCTCTGATTCTATAAAAGAAACTGGCATCCAGACCCAGATAAGATGGTTTTTCAGAGACACTAGTCTGCCATCTTCTCAGTCTGCCAGATTTCCAAATAAAGTTGTATTCCTTTGCCTCAACACCTCATCTCCGATTCGTTAGCCTGTCGTCCAGCGAGCAGGGTGAGCTTGGACTCAGTAACAAATTTGGCTTAGCCAGCCAGGAGCCTTGCTGCTCATGGCTAGCCGGCCCCGCTCAGGGAATATTGGGGCAGGGCCGTAGCAGCTGCCAGGACCATTGTCCTGAGGACCTTCCCTTCAAAGTTCCCTTGAAGCGACACCAGCTACCCCAGCACTTGGCAGTTGAGGCAAGGAACCAACAAACTCCCATTTCGGGAACTTCGGTTCCATCTGGGGCTACAAGTCAATGGACTCGATTCGATTCTGGAGGGTAAGTCACTCCGGCATGCACGCTAGGAACATATTTCCCCCTCAGTCTGGGTTTTTCCTTTATGGGAAAGCCAATCTGGTGGAGGTACCCTGCTAGAGGGGGGAATTGTTGTTGGACTCTACCTGATTCTGGGAAGCGGTTCACTGGGAACTAGTTCATTGGTTTTGTAGGGTAAGTCTACCCGATTTGGGAACTGGTTCGTTGGTCTTGTCTTGGTTTTCTCTTGGTTTTGTGTGCATCAGTGCTAGAATTTGTGCCTTTTGTGTTGGAATTTGTCTGCGTCTTTTCTGTCTTGGTGTTATCAAACTTTTAAAAGTGGAAAATATCTATCCTGAAGGAGAGCCCTTTGGGGAATATATTAGATAAATGGGCAAAACATACCCGTGAGCCTATGACTAAGAAAGACATGATGTATTATTGTAATAGGGTGTGGACCCAATATATGTTAGGATCAGAAGAACGATGGCCCCTGAATGGCTCACTCAATTATTACACAATCTCACAATTAGAAATGTTCTGCAGAAGAGCAGGGAAGGACTTCCCTGGTGGTGCAGTGGTTAAGAATCCGCCTGTCAATGCAGGGGACATGAGTTCAAGTCCTGGTTCAGGAAGATCCCACATGCCGCAGAGCAACTAAGCCTGTGTGCCACAACTACTGAGCCTGCGCACTGCAGCCCGCAAGCCACAACTACTGAGCCCGCGTGCCACAACTACTGAAGCCCGCGCACCTAGAGCCTGTGCTCCGCAACAAGACAAGCCACCGAGATGAGAAGCCCGTGCACCGCAATGAAGACCCAACACACCCAAAAATAAATTAATAAATATATAAATTTATTTAAAAAAAAAAAAGAGCAGGGAAAAGAGTTGAGATTCCATATGAGGAGCATTTATGCTATATTGCATCAGGAGGAAAAGGAGTCAGAGGGCTGCCACCTTATGGTTCAGGGGTCTGAAAGGAAACCCAAGGGGAAACCTGTTCTACAAGTGAATAGAAAAAAATGAGAGTGGGGACATGTTATTTCAAAACTGAAACCCCCCTCCAGCCTATCCAGCTCCCCCAGTGGCCAAGCTGGTGGCACTGGCAGTTGTTCCAACTGCCCCCTCCCATGCCGCCAACATATTCGCTGCCTCCTGTTTCCCCTACCCAAGGGGATCAAATAGAAGTTTCTATGGTAACCTCCGGGGCACAGGGACCTGCTTTAGTATCACCATCTAGGACCACACAGGGCACCCAATTTGGACCGGGAGCCACTTATGCAGCAGGGCAATTTCCCTTGCCCCAATGTCTTGTAAGAGGCCATCAGACTTCCTTGCACTTGAGGCATTGGATTCTGATTTCCCCACAGGGGGCCGGGTAACATTGACAGCGGGGAACAAATTGATTGATTTTCTAATAAATATGGGAGATCTTAAGAGGCTTGTAAATACTAAACAAAGGGGAAGCAAAGTCATCCCAGGAGAAGCTTGCCTGTATCTTTGGGATACAAATGTCCTATCTGGTCTTCTCAAGAACCCTTACCTCTGCCATCTTTTTAAAATGCAAATTTTGAAAAAGCGGGTACAGTAATTTAGAACTTGACTTGTTTTCCATAAATATTAGTAGAAAGGGTTTAGCCATCTAGACAAGCCATCTAGACAAGTGAGCTTGATTTGTTCCATCTGCCAGAAAACCAACTTTAATCCTCTTTTGTAAACTGATGGGTTTTACATTGCTGTACCTGACTCAGGGCTGAAATTTTGAAATGAGAACTATGATGTCTCTCTGTTTGTTTGTCTTTGGATAACATTGCTGAGGTTAATCTGTAAATGAGCTCTATTTAATTGGCTTAAAGAAAAGTAAGCGCTTACAAACCAAACAATTCTAAATACAAGAGAAATTAAGCTAAATGAGTTTCAGGTTCATGTGAACTGGGAAATACATAGTATTAAATTAATACCCGGTATTAATGTTTAAGTTTGTTGATCTAATTAATATAGACATGTCTTTAGAGCCATCAACATTAAGTATAGTACTTTCACTGCATCTAGGTTTAATAAAAGTTCAATGAAATCTTGTTATATCTGTTGCAAATTTGTCAGCAAGAAAAATAACTTGATATGATGAAACTTTAAATATAAATGAGATAAGAGCTTTTAGGTAAACCATAAGAATAATTATGTTCTAAAAATCATCTAAAATAGTTTCTCCAGATTTTGGTAACTATTACTTGCCTCTTGGTTGTCACTGGAAATTAAGGTTTTTAAGAACCGGGGATTTTAATTTAAATATATAATTAAAGCTACTGAAAATAATAAGACATTAAAAAAAAAAACCCCACCAAATCCAACGACATAAGAATCATACACCATGATCCAGTTGGACCCATTCCAGGGTCACAAGGATGTTCAATATATGCAAATCAATCAATGTGATACACCACATTAACAAAAGAAAAGACAAAAGCCACATGATCATCTCACTAGATGCAGAAAAAGCATTTGATAAAATTCAACATCCATTCATGATAAAAACTCTCACCAAAGTGGGTACAGAGGGAACATATCTAAACAAAATAAAAACCATTTATGACTAACCACAGCCAACATAATACTCAATGGTGAAAAGATGAAAGCCTTCCTGCTAAATTCAGGAACAAGACAAGGATTCCCACTCTCACCACTTCTATTCAACATAGTATTAGAAGTCCTAGCCACAGCAATCAGACAAGAAAAAGAAATAAAAGGTATCCAAATTGGAAGGGTAGAGGTAAAACTGTCACTGTTTGTAGATGACATGATACTCTATATAGAAAACCCTAGAGACTCCACACAAAAACTATTAGAACTAATAAATGAATTCATCAAGGTAGCAGGATACAAGACTAATATACAGAAATCTGTTGCATTTCTTACAATTATACTAAAATGAAATATCAAAAAGAAGATAGAAAAAACATTTAAAATTGCATCAAAGCAAACAAACAACAACAACAACAGCAACAAAAAAACTAGGAATAAACTTAACCAGAGTTAACTATAAAACTGAAAACTATATGCTGAAAACTATAAAACATTGATAAAGGAAATTGAAGATGACTCAAAGAAATGGAAAGATATCCCATGCTCTTAGATTGGAAGAATTAATATTGTTAAAACGGCCATACTATCCAAAGCAATCTACAGATTTAATGCAATCCCTATCAAAATACCCATGACATTTTTCACAGAACTAGAACAAATAATTCTAAAATTTATATGGAAGCACAAAAGACCCAGAATTGCCAAAGCAATCCTGAGGAAAAAGAAAAAAGCTGGAGGCATAACCCTCCCAGACTTCAGACAATACCACAAAGCTACAGTAATTAAAACAGCATGATGGACTTCCCTGGTGGTCCAGTGGTTAAGAGTCCATCTTGCGGGGGCTTCCCTGGTGGCACAGTGGTTGAAAGTCCGCCTGCCGATGCAGGGGACACGGGTTCGTGCCCTGGTCCAGGAGGATCCCACATGTTGCGGAGCGGCTGGGCCCGTGAGCCATGGCCGATGAGCCTGTACGTCCAGAGCCTGTGTTCCACAATGGCAGAGGCCACAGCAGTGAGAGGCCCGCGTACGCAAAAAAAAAAAAAAGAATCCATCTTGCAATGCAGGGGACACCAGTTCGATCTCTGGTCACAGAACTAAGATCCCACATGCCACAGGGCAACTAAGCCAGGGTGCCCCAACTACTGAGCTCACGTACCACAACTAGAGAGCCCATGTGCTCTGGAGCCCACGTGCCACAACTAGAGAGAAGCCTGTGCACCACAATGAAGAGCCCACACATTGCAATGAAAGATCCTGCGTGCCACAACTAATACCCGACGCAGCCAAATAATAAATTAAAAAAAAAAAGTTTAAGAAAAAAACAAACAAACAGCATGATACTGGCACAAAAACAGACACATAGATCAATGGAGCAGAATAGAGAGCCCAGAAATAAACCCACACACCTATGGTCAACTAATCTACAACAAAGGAGACAAGAATATACAGTGGAGAAAAGACAGTCTCTTCAGCAAGTGGTATTGGGAAAGCTGGACAGCTACATGTTATTCAATGAAATTAGAGCACTCCCTCACACCATTTAAAAAAATAAACTCAAAATGGTTTAAAGACCTAAATATGACATGACATCATAAAACTCCTAGAAGAGAAAATAGGCAAAACGTTCTCAGACATAAATTGTAGCAATATTTCCTTAGATCAGCCTCCCAAGGCAAAAGAAATAAAAGCAAAAATAAGCAAATGGGACCTAACCAAACTTAAAAGCTTTTGCACAGCAAAGGAAACAATCACCAAAATGAAAAGACAACCTATGGAATGGGAGAAAATATTTGCAAATGATGCAATGCAACTGACAAGAAGTTAATATCCAATATATACCATCAGCTCATACAATTCAATATCAAAAAAACCAAACAACCCAATCAAAAAATGGGCAGAAGACCTAAATAGACATTTCTCCAAAGAAGACATACAGATGGCCAACAGGCACAGGAAAAGATGCTCAACATTGCTAATTATTAGAAAAATGCAAATCAAAACCACAGTGAAGTATCATCTCACACTGGTCAGAAAGGCTATCTTCAAAAAGTCTACAAATAATAAATGCTGGAGAGGGTGTAGAGAAAAGGGAACCTTCGTACACTGTCAGTGGAAATGTAAATTCGTGCAGCTGCTATGGAAAAGAGTATGAAAGTTCCTTAAAAAACTAAGAATAGAGTTATCATATGATCTAGCAATCCCACTCCTGGGCATATATCTGGAAAAGATGAAAATGCTAATTTGAAAAGATACATACACTCCAGTGTTCATAGCAGCACTATTTATAATAGCCAAGACATGGAAACAACTCAAGTGCCTATCAACAGACAACTGGTTTAAGAAGATTACATATATATATGTGTATATATATATATATGATACACACAATGGAATATTACTCAGCCATAAAAAAGAATGAAATATTGCCATTTGCAGCAACATGGATGGATCCAGAGGATATCATACTAAGTGAAGTAAGTCAGACAGAGAAAAACAAATATTATATGATATTACTTATATGCAGAATCTAAAAGAGAATACAAATGAATCTATATACAAAACAGAAACAGATTCACAGACATAGAAAACAAACTTATGGTTACCAGAGGGGAAAGGGAGGGGGGAGGGATAAATTAGGAATATGGGATTAACAGATATAAACTACTATACGTGAGATAGATAAGCAACAAGGGTTTTACTGTATTGCTCAGGGAACTATATTCAATATCTTGTAATAAACTATAATGGAAAATAATCTGAAAAAAAAAGTGTGTATATAACTAAATCACTTTGCTGTAACCTGAAATTAACACAGTATCAACTATACTTCAATTTAAAAAGTGGGGGGGCTGGGGCTTCCCTGGTGGCGCAGTGGTTGGGAGTCCGCCTGCCGATGCAGGGGACACGGGTTCGTGCCCCGGTCTGGGAGGATCCCACATGCCGCGGAGCGGCTGGGCCCATGAGCCATGGCCTCTGAGCTTGCGCGTCCAGAGCCTGTACTCCGCAACGGGAGAGGCCACAACAGTGAGAGGCCCATGTACCGAAAAAAAAAAAAAAAAAAAAAAAAAAAGTGGGGGGGCGGGGAGGATAGAAAGCTAATACAACTTATAAATGCTCAAACTATTGTACTGAGTAGTCCAGTTTTCCCCATTCGGTACTATTCTAGCCGTTTGAATGTGAAGCACAGAATTGGTTTTCTGTATCTTGCAAGGCTTGCTTATAAATCTACATAAGGCCCACAGCTGGCAATCCTTTTGTTATTTGTTACTTCACCTGTCCAAATCCAGTGAATTAAGAACCTTTTTTCCAGTGTCTGATGCTGTTTTTAACATTAGCAAATCTGTACAAGCTGCACAAGGACATTGAATATTAAATTCTTTAAAATTTCTTTGCCAAGTTTCACTTAGTTCATGATGATTATAGTCTCCAGGGATGTTTCTGTCTCTTCTGTTAACATGGAGGACGTCATGTCATCTATTGGTGAAAGAGAACTGCTCTTCGTTCTTTTTCTCGGCAAAGCTCCTCTCCTACTGCCATCACGAGGCACTAATGGGCGCTCAGCCTCCTCATGGTTACTGGCCCTGGCACCACTGTTTGGCTCAGATATGGGCAATAAGCCAGCTCTTCCCTGGTACTTCTGAACCTGGGGCCTGAGAGCAAGTGTTTCAATCTCTCTGATGGTGAAGTAGTGAAATACTGGGGATAGAAACAACGAGTGTCTCAGCTGAAAGAATAAAGCTGAACAGAGGAGCAGGGAAAAGCGAGAGAGCAAGAGAGGAAAACCTCACATTCTGAGTTCTTGGCACCTCTCATGCTTGAGGCACAGCTTAATCGAAGACCTTCCCAAAGCTTATTTATATGAGCAAATAAATTGTTTTGTTTGGATTTGGTTTGGTTTTTGCCTAGCTTAGTTTGAGTTGGTTGGGTTTCAGTCAACTGGATTTTAGTCTGCAAGGAAAAGAATCCTGATGAGTACTGACAGGGGTCTATAAAACTCAAGTTTTCATTGATCTTGCTTCTAACCATGAGTTAGGGGTTTCCAGATCTGCTAAAAATGCCACCAAATAATTATCACTATTATACATTCTTTGGACAATTTTCAAAGTCCTTTCACAAGTCACTTTTATTCTGGTATCTTGTTTTCAGTAATTTTCAAGAGTGTTTTATAGAACCATGTTTACTGAAAGTGATTTATTAAAAATAAGGTTATAAGGATAAAAGTTGGGAAATGTTGAACACTATCTCTTGGAGAGTCACAATAAGGATGATCATATTAAAGTCTCTGAGAAGTGTTGTATTAAATAAAACTGATCAGATAGTTTACAAAAATAACTGATGGATTTTAAATGTATGAAAAAAAGTTCAAGTTCACTTATAAGTAAACACAAATTTTAAAACTATCACTATTTAAACCAGATTGGCAAATAAAGAAAATCATGTTACTACACTGTTTTGGGTAGGATATGAGGAAACAGGAATTTGCATGCATTGTTGAAGGCAATGTAAATTGCTATATTATCTTTGGAGGACGACTGACAATATTTATGATAAAAATACACACAAACTTTGACTCCCCCCTTCTGCTTACAGAATATTATCTTATAGATATGCTTCTGCAATTGCATGAGAATATTCATTTCAGATTTTTTTTTCTAATCAAAGACTTGAAATAACCTAAACGACCACTATATTGCACTGGTTATACAAATTGTGATTCAACCATATAGTGGAATAGTATGTGCCCATTAGAAAGAATGATATAGATCTAAACCAAGATTTCAGCGGCACCATTGCTGCTCTGGGCTAGATAATTCTTTATTGGAGGAGATTGTTCTGTGCACTGTAGGATATTTAGCAGCATCCCTGAACTCTACCCACTAGTTGCCTGTGGTACCCACACATCCCAAGATGTGACAATCAAAGATGTATCTAACATCACCCCCAGTTGAAAACTACTGATCCAAGTGAACCAATATTTCCCCCGAGATAAATTAAGTGAAGAAAGAAAGATGCAGAAGTGTGTTTAGTGTGCTACCACTTATGTAAGCTATTTACCTATATCTAGCTATATATTAATTAAATAAGATGCTTATAGATGTATACAATGATTCTGGAAGAACAAGAAACTGGTACAATTCTTGATTTTGTGAAGAACTGGGGGACAGAAGGTGAAGTGAGAAGAAATCTTACTTTTCATTTTATGTGCTTTTCTACTGTTTGAATTTTTATCGTGTGTTGAATATATATGCATTACTTTTCAAAGAAGCCTAGAAACTGGTTTAACTTTGTTTAACCCAACAGCTCCTAAATTATATAATTCCATGATTTTCCCCCTGAATAACACGCAGAATGTACTTTAGGAAACATTTCCTTGGTTCCCTTTCATTGTATCATTTTTGAGGATCCAATAGTTTTCTTATTTGAGTCCAGGAAGTTACTAGTTTTAGAAGGTTTTGATCTGAGAAGTACAGAGAAGCCCATTTGACAAACTTGACTTAAGCAGAACCACTGTAATTGAGTTCAGTTATGCCAAATGGCTAAAAGTTTATTAGTCTTGCCTGCCTTCCAAAACCCTGCTGATGCAAATTAAGTTGTTCTTTCCATACAGCATTCACTTTTAGCTGGCCTGAAAAATTTTCCCTCCTCTGTTTCTTATAAACATGGTTTCCAGTTCTGTGGTGATGCTCCAGTACTTGCTTGAATCCTTGCTAAACTCTGCTGTTTAAGATTGAAGATGGTACCTTCTTATTAGAGTAAACATTTACTAAGGGTATAGTAGGTGTCCAGTACCATAAAAGGCACTTTGCAAACCCTGTCTCTGTTATAACAACCTTGCAAATGTGATATTATTGTTCCCATTTTTCTGATGAGGAAGATGAGGTTCCAAAAGTCACTTGCCCAAGGTTACTCAGCTTTCACGCGATGGGTCTAGGATTCAAACCCACCTCTTTCACCCTGGAGAAAGCCTGCACTCTTTCTGCTGAATTTTTATCCTTACCCTATTCCGCTATCACAGGTCTTCTGTTTCCTCAAGAATAATTTTTCTGCTACTTTAAATGCATCTCAAGCAAGATTTTTCCAATTCTTCAAGGATTGTGCTAAAGGCAGTCAGAGGTTGGTAAAAATGCTACTTCTGTATCCCATAACAAAGCCTGTGTTGTCAAGAGTCAAGTCTTATCCCGTCATGTGTTATATTTTGAAACAAATTTGTAAGACCACTGACACCCCCCCCACCGTCTGAGCCTATTATTATTTTAATCTCTGCTGAAGAGATACAACTGCCCAAACTGATTAAATTAAAATGCAATTTAGGTTCAGAAAGTTGCATGTCTAAAGGAATAAAATGTACAGTTTCCATAAAGGAGTTCCTAAGATTCTAGCTGTCCAAGGTACATTTGGGTGTCTGCAGCTATTTGCAAACTGAATTGTCTTTGTTCCCCAAGATAGGGATGATTTATTCATCTCTGCAGTAACCAATCTCGACCAAATATTCATTGCCCACCCAAATCTGTGTAACTTTTCAAAGGATTGAGATACAAATGCCTTTTGTTCAGCCACAAAGGACATCAACTGAGCCTAATGTTAATAGTTTCCTCGAGCAGTTACATTTAACAAGATACATAGTCCATTAGGCTCTTGTTTAAGGCCTTGGGCATAAAATGAAAAATTTTCAGCAATTAGTTTGGCAGAATTTCTGGCTCTTGAGGTCCCTGAGGCAACCGGTTAAAAATCAGTAATGTCTAACGAGATCATTTTCATCGTGTTTCTTTTCAATTCACTGTATCAGGCCTTTCCTTTGGTAGTTTTCAGCTATTTCAGTCCTCTTTAGATTGCATAGTGTTTTCCAAAGTATTTTCAGGAGGAAGCTAATCCCCAAAAGTGTTCTGCAATAAAAGAGTTTCATAGTTAAATAAATTGGGGAAATGCTGCATTCTATAGATATTTTTTGGATAGCTGCAATATGCATAAGCAAAATAAAGGCTCTGAGAGGTGCTATAATAAAGAAACGTGTTTAATTTGTTTTAATCTAACTTCTCTGAAATTTGTTGAACCAGAGATGACCCCTCTTCTCCCTCTCTCTCTAACACCCATTAAATCTCACAGTGAATTTATTTACCTTTGGAAAACACTGACATTGGTTACTGCAAGGTCAAGGGGACAGTTTACTCCTTTAACCCTTTCTGTAGTGAGACAATTGGGAAGTTTGGAGGATGCAAATTCACGGAAACTCCAGACTTCAAGTGAGACTCATGGCAGGGTGCCTGCTATGTAGACATTTGCTAAATGTTCACTGAATGAATAATTCCTTCTGTGGAAAAATGAACTTTATTGTTTTAGATCAGCTTTAGATTTACAGAAAAGTTGTGACGCTAACGCAGAGTCCCCGTATACCCTGCACAAGGTTTTCTCCTGTATTAGCATCTTCTGTTACTGTGGTAGATTTGTCACAATCAATCAATACTGATATGTTATTAACCAAAGTTCATACTTTAATCGGATTTCTTTTGTTTCTACCCAATATCCTGTTTCTGTTCCAGGATCCCATCCATGACACGAATACATTTAGTCGTCATGGCTTCTTAGGTTCCTCCTGGCTGTGACAGTTTCTCAGACTAGCTTGTTCTTTTGTCACCTTGACAGTCTGCAGGAGTACTGATTAGAATGGTTCCTTTTAATTTTCCTCTTCCCCTTTTGCTATTTAATTGGTGGAAATCAACCATTGGGGTGCCCTTTACAGTTTTTGCATAAACCTGTGAACAAACTCTTCCAAATGGGAGATGAAGGACCCCTGGATTGGGAGAGCCAGGAGCACAAGCAAATGCTGAACGAACCAGGGTGTGGACAGCATTGCAACTGGTATACTATTCTTCTTGTTTGTACCACCTTTTTTTGTTTGTTTTGTTTTGTTTTATAATTTTTATTGGGGTAGAGTTGATTTAAAATGTTGTGTTAGCTTTAGGTGTATAGCAAAGTGAATCTGTTATACATATATCCACTCTTTTTTAGATTCTTTTCCCATATAGGCCATTACAGAGTATTGAGTAGAGTTTCCTGTGCTATACAGTAGGCTCTTATTAGTTATCTATTTTATATATTGTAGTGTGTATTTGTCAATCCCAATCTTCCAGTTACCCACCGGTAACCATAAGTTTATTTTCAACATCTGTGGTTCTATTTCTGTTTTGTAGATAAGTTCACTTGTAGCCTTTTTTTAGATTCCACATATAAGTGATATCATATGCTATTTGTCTTTCTCTATCTGACTTACTTCATTCAGTATGACAATCTCTAGGTCCATCCATGTTCTTGCAAATGGCATTATTTAGTTTTTTTATGGCTGAGTAATATTCCACTGTATATATGTGCCACATCTTCTTTATCCATTCCTCTGCTGATGGACATTTAGGTTTCTTTCATGTCCTGGCTATTGTCAATAGTGCTGCAAGGAACATTGGGGTGCATGCATCTTTTTGCTTGCACTGCTTTCCTTTTGATTTTCTGCTTTCTCCTTTTTTATCTTCTTTTGTTACTAGCAGGTGCCTTGGAGGTGAGGAAATGAGATTTTTCAGCTTTTCACATCCCTCAGGGAGTCCTCTTTAGTTTACATCTCTCCTCTGTATCAAGTGCATACTCGGAAAAAACAAAGCCCACTGGGATTTGACTTTGGCAAACTCTTGTGCTCCTGTGGTCTTCATCTCTGGTCTTCATCTTAAAAAGGAGAAATGCCTTGCTAGGCTTACTCTGGTATTTTAACCATCCCTATGCCTGTGCCTAGAAATCTTGCTATGAGGTTCCTAGGCTCCAAGGATAAAACCAGATCTTTTCTGATGTTACCATCACTGGGGGTTTTCTTTCTCTCAAAAAAATAAGATTTATGCTAATCAAGTGAATGTGTATACTTCTTAATTTCTATTTTTAAAAATAATATCCTCATCTTTTTTCCATGGAGGCTTTCCTTGTTGATTATTATAGTCTTTTAACATTAAGGTTTTACCACTGAAATTGCTGCTTGTTTCTTCATAAGGGATTCAGTGACTTCTCGTAGAGAGACCTCACTCCTCACCTCATGTGCTGGAACAGGCAAATTTTGCCAGGAGTTTTGAGTTCATCTCTGTCAACTGGTCAGTTCCTCAGTTGAGTAAATACTAGACTGTTTCAACAACATTTGCTCAATTAATCATCTTCTCTAACTGGCATTATTGCTTGTTTGGAACAAATTTCTTTATGACTTTGCTTAGTCTTCTCACTGCCTCCCTCTTTCCCTTTCTTTCTCTTCCTCATTTACTTCCACCTTGTTTTCTTTCCTCTGCGCTGAGCTCAGGTGTGATTACGTCCAATAAAAATCAAAGTGTGAAGAATGGTGTGCACTCTGTAAAGTTCTCGGGCAGTATTTGCAGTTTGTTAATCAGAAAGGATTTCTGAACTGAGGCTGTTTTGGGGGATGGGGTAAGGGAAGAGGTTTGGTCGGGTATTTCTGCTGCTATTTGCTTATGCTAGATACGGGTAAACTATTTTTGCAAAGGGCCAGACAGGAAATATTTTAGGCTTTAGGGGCCATACAGTCTTTATTGCAACTGCTCAGTTCTGCCATTGTAACAGGAAAGCAGCTGTAGACAATACGTAAGCAAATGAGCATGACTGAGTTCAATAAAACTTTATTTATGAACACTGAAGTTTGAATTTTATGTGATTTTCCTTGGTCACGAAATGGTATTCTTTTAAAAAATGTTTTCAGCTATTTAAAAATGTAAAAACCTTTGTTATTTCGTGGCCCAAAATAGGGGGAGAGAGAAATTTGGCCTGCAGATTCTAATTTGTCATCCCCTGGCTTTATGTCAAGATTCCAAGATCCCCCTTATACCAGTCAACTAACAACCAACCAGAAACCAACCAACTACCAATCAACCACCAAATAAACAACAAACAAACCATGCAGCAGGGTTAAAGGAGGTAAGGGAAGGTGTCTTGTAGAGGATCAAGCCATCCGAGTTGATAAGGGGGAGGGTGTTAGAAGCAGAGGGACTGAGCTGTGCCTGATGCCCTGTGCCTGCTAAAGCTAGAGGACAGGGCTAGCCAGAGGCCACTGATGCAGTGACATCGTCACCTCCTGGGCATGTTCACATTAAAGACAACCACCATTTATACGGTGCTCACTCACCGGGCGCCGGCAACTCTGCTTGAAACTTCTGATGGACTCTTCACTTTCTTGTGCAGTAGGTGTGGTTGTCCCTCTATGAGAGACACAGAACTGCTGAACGCCTTGCCAAAGTCAAACAGCTGGTGACAGAACCAGGATCCGAACCCCGGCTGGTTGACCCACAGCCTCCTTCCGTCCCCCGCTCCATGCAGCCTCTTCTAGGAAAGATCTCAGAAAATCAAGGCAGTTATGCTGCCGGAGTTCCCAAAAGCAAGCTTTATCATGCGAAATAGGAGACAGCTGGTAAAAACTCATCAGTATCTGTTAGGATCAGCAAAGGCTCTGAACTGCGCTGACTTCCTTCATCTGCCACTTTAGGGGAAGAGGCAAAGAGATGTAATGGGAAAGAACACCTGAGCTTGACTCCTGGCTCAGCTGTTTATTATCTGTGTGATTTACTTAGCTCCCTGAGCCCCAGTTTCCTTACCTGAAAGGTGGGAAATAAGAGAAACTGCCTAGCAGACTCATAAGAATTTAAAGAGACGATGCATGCAAACAACTGGCATAGTGCTTGTCACAAAGTAGGCACTAACTCAAGGCTGCTACCCATCAAGCAGTCATTGCTCATTCATTCTATAAGCATCTATCGAGTGGCTGCTGTGTGCTGGGCACCGGGTAAGCATTGGGATAAACACATGAGTCAGACATTTCCTGCCTCCAAGGAGCTGACAGTTGGTAGAGTGACAGGCACATAAACAAATAAGTTTGACCACGTGCCACAGGAATACGTGGGGCCAGAGTGAGAGCACATATGAAGGAGTGGGTATTTCTAAGTGAACAGGTAAAGGGACACAGAATAGGCTTCAAAGAGGAGGTAGCCGTGTTTACATCCAGGCAACTCAAGCTAGCTGGTCCTGTGCAACTCCTGTGGCTCATCTCTCACCACCATAAATCTTGTCTCGGGGAAAAGATGAAAAAACAACCCACTTTTCCTAAAAGCATTTTAAAAATCTATGCAAATTTTGGAAAGCAAAACAGGAAGTCAAATTATAGGCAAGGAAAACACTCCTTCCTTAGCAAGTCTCTTTGCTTTGGAAGTTTCCTGCCAGGATGTTGACCAGAGAGAGAAACGGCCTGACTAAGAATCATTTGTTCCTCAGGAGTTTCTTTAAAAAGAAGCTGATTTCTTTATTTTCACATTCTCTGTGGCCTCGGGAAACACCTTCTACAAAAATAGAACTATCCAAAAGAGATTAAGGAGAAGCGACTCCTTTCGGGTTTAAACTGTCCATGTATGACAGTGGCATTACTGCCTTCGAGTCTGCAGAGTTTTTATGTAAAGCACATTGCAGCGGGAGGGGGCTGGGACAGGCTGCCTGAGTTTGGGTTCCGGCTCCACCATTAAATAGTTATGTGACCTTGGGGCTGTTGGGAGAGATAAATGAGATGATACCCATACGGTGATGACCAGGCCACCTGGCCCAAGAAATGTTAACATTTAGTTATCATTTTGTTTCCCCTTAGAATCCATCTGTTATAGCCCATGAGGCTAAGCATGGTCTGTTCCACCTTCCCCGTGTGGTTCTGTGCTCCTGGTCACTCTGTCCTCTTCTTGGTTCAACACACGACATGCTCCCCCACTGAGTCTTCTCACCACTGTGCCTTTACCGTGACCAGCTCTCACCTCCCCCTTCATCTGTCTGACTGCTATTCATCCTCTGCATCTCAGCTCAAACAACTTGCTCAATGAAAACCTCCCTGACCTCCCAGCCTAGGTGAGGTGCCCTGGTGAATGTGCCCATACGTCTGGGAAGTTTTCCATTGTGACAATGTCACACTTGCAGTTACTTGTTCATGTGCAATTTCAAACTAGAATGTAAGCTACGAGAGGCTGCTGGCTCCAGGCATCTAGCTTGGTACCTGGAGTGTAATTATATTCTATAGATACCTGTTGACTGGGCAGTAGGTAAGCAGGTATTATTATCCCCCTCACAGAGGAAGAAACCAAGAAGCCAGTGAGTATAAGAGCAGACTCATGATCACACAGCTAGGGGTCTCAGGACCCAGGACTTGAATCCTGGCCTCTGTCTTGAAACACAGTGGTGCTTCCAGGAAAAAGCCCCAGCGACTGAGTTTAGAGTACTTGGACTCTCATTCATCTACTCTATAAACGTGCAGAAATGTCAAAAACCTACTATCATGCCACAGAAATATTGGGGAGCTGGGTCTCTCTTTCGATGAAAACCCTCTCTTTTCAGTCCCAAGCAGGGTCCTTTCTCAACCCTTTCCTTCTTACTGATAACACAAGTCCCAAGGATGTCTTTTGCTTACCTCTTCTTCCCAGGGTTCCGGCGACTCTTCACTGGGAGCCCCTTTCTTTGCTTAGTTTGAGTTTCAGAATAGTGTAGAGGCATGCATCCCACCCTTCAGTTTCATCCTCTGCCGTGATTGTGAGACAAGCACACAATCTCATTTTTATTTTATTTTATTTTTTTGTGGTACGCGGGCCTCTCACTGTTGTGGCCTCTCCCGTTGTGGAGCACAGGCTCTGGACCGCAGGCTCAGCGGCCATGGCTCACGGGCCCAGCTGCTCCGCGGCATGTGGGATCTTCCCAGACCGGGGCACAGAACCTGCGTCCCCTGCACCGGCAGGCAGACTGTCAACCACTGCGCCACCAGGGAAGCCCAACCCTGTTAGCAGTACGCGGGCCTCTCACCGCTGTGGCCTCTCCCGTTGCGGAGCACAGGCTCCGGGCGCGCAGGCTCCGCGTCATGTGGGATCCTCCCGGACCGGGGCATGAACCCGTGTCCCCTGCATCGGCAGGCGGACTCTCAACCACTGCGCCACAAGGGAAGCCCCTCATTTTTATTTTTAAAGGTTTTTACTGCTTGGTGGAAATAAAGTCACATGCATACATATACACATATACCTAAAGACAAACACTGGGGAGGCAAAAAAACTTCAAGAAATCTCAAAAGTCTCCAGTAGTAATTGTCCCTGACTTTCATCTTTCCTGTCAGTTTTCATTTGAGGGGACTGTCCTGGATGCCCCCATCCCCATCCACATGCTCATGTGGCTGATGGGGGACACGATCAGGCACCGTGCCCTAAGTTCACAGAGGAAGGCTGTGTAATGAAACTCAAAATAGGAAAGAAGAGAGGTATTTAAAAAGTATTAAAAAGACCTAGTGGGTGCTAATTGCAGAGATTAACCAGAAGATGCTATCTTTAGGGAGTGCCACCAGTGAGGAGGGGACCATGTGTGGAGATGGCCTAGCTAGAGAAGTAGTAACACTGACTCCTTGGTGGACTTACTTCTCCCCACAGAAGAGCTACAGATACTTCCTCCAGATCAAAGACAAGGAGGAAAGCCCAGGAGTTGTGGGGGAATGGGAGGAATCAAAGCAAAGGAAATACAACCTTTCACAGATCTATATTTTCATAGTTTTTGTCCCATCCTCGTCTTACATTTCCTTGGGACAACTGGTATACCCTATTCCATCACTCTTTTCTTTCTTTTTTTTTTTTTTTCCCTGATGGTGGACCTTCTTCTACTTACCAGGTTGTCATGCAAGATACCCAGATAATCCTGTTAGGGTGAAACAATAGGAGCCAATCAATTGGTTTAAGTGTTCTAGACCCAAGTTTCATTTTGCTTCAAAGCAATAAGCAAGGGACTTCCCTGAGGTCCAGTGGTTAAGACTCCATGCTCCCAACTCAGGGTGTCCAGGTTCGACCCCCATCAGGGAACTAGATCCCACATGCTGCAACTAAGAGCCCACATGCCGCAGCTAAAGGATCCTGCATGCCGCAACAAAGATCCCACATGAGGCAACGAAGATCCCACGTGCTGGCAAGCCAAGACCCAGCACAGCCAAATAAATAAATATTAAAAAAGAAACTTATTAAAAAAAAAAAGCAACAAGCAAGTCCCTTCCCTACCAAATCTCACCTGCAGCATATAGGAAAAGTCAAATTAGGCATTTCTGATGCAAAATTGTCAGGGGGCCCGGGTTCGATCTCTGGTTGGGAACTAGATCCCGCACGCACGCGACAACTAGGAGTTCGCATGCCACAGCTAAGGAGCCCACGAGCCGCAACTAAGGAGCCCACGTGCTGCAAGTAAGGAGCCTACTTGCTGCAACTAAGGTCCGGCACAACCAAATAAATAAATAAATATCTTTAAAAATTTGTTGGAGTAAGGAAAGAGGAATGAGAAAGACAGATTCTTTCTCCTGAAAGACATTCATCTGAATGTCTTTTGTCGGCTTGAACAGTAGGGTCCTGTGGTATAGCCCCCGTCCCTGAAAAACATGGCGATTCCTAGGAAATGTTCTATCCATGTGGACCAATGATTGAAGGAGTGTTAAGTGTATAAAAAGAAAGGGGGAAGCTATATGCCCTTCCCATCAAGAGCAGAAACCATGCCTTCATCTTCTTTATATCTCCACAGCATAGTGTAGGGCTTGGCGTGAGAGAGCGTATCAATAAAGGTCTGTTGAACAGAGAAAACTTTGGAAATGAGGAGAGCTGAGAGCACTGTGATTCGATGCAGGTTGAATGACTGCTGGGAATGGCCTTTAGGAACAGAAGAGGAGGAAGAAAAGATTAGGGGAGCTGACTGGAGGTGTGTGTTCACAAAAGGGGAAAGCGAGTTTTGGGAAATTTATGTGAGCAGGAAATTAGGGGAGGATCATGACTTCCAATACCCAGGGCCACATGTAGTATAGCCTGGCCTGATTGTGTGGACGTGACCTGACCCAGATAGCAGGACCTTATTCCTCAGTGACAGAATAGATGAGGCAAAGGACTGTTGGTTGGGCTGGACAGAGGATGTAATTAAGAAGTAAATCTGGTATCAGCTATAAAATTGGAAATGCAAAAAGCTCTATCAGGGGCTTCCCTGATGGTGCAGTGGTTGAGAGTCCGCCTGCCGATGCAGGGGACGTGGGTTCGTGCCCCAGTCCGGGAGGATTCCACATGCCGCGAAGCGGCTGGGCCCGTGAACCACGGCCGCTGAGCCTGCGCGTCTGGAGCCTGTGCTCCGCAACAGGAGAGGCCACAACAGTGAGAGGCCTGCGTACTGGAAAAAAAAAAAAAAGCTCTATCAAAGTAAGTTAAGTAATGAGACTATGTACTTCTGGGGATGTTCAATCACTGAGTATGTTTTAATCAGACAACACACCATCAAAGAAGGATACCAAGGAGAATGATGGAGAGAGCTGTTAGGAAACAGTGTGGTCTTTGGAAAAGAAAGTCTTCGACAAATTGTGAAGACAATGAAATGAAGGAGGAGAGAAGATAAAGAATATTTTTAACAGAGTGAGAGAAAATAGAACAGAATTTTATTTTTTATATTACTGAGGATTAGTTTGACTTCAAGTAACAGAAAATCCCCCAAAGAGAGGCTTATACAAAGTATGAGATTATTTTTGTCTCCCGTGACGGTCCAGTTAGGCGACCCAGGGCTGGTGTGGAAAGCGCTTCAAAGTCCTCAAGGCCCCAGGCCCCCTCGGCCTCCCACTCTGTCATCCCTAAGAGCGGTCAGCCTCCTCATGGCCCAGGATGGCTAGGTCCTGGCAGAGGGGCTGGAGAAAAGAGGGCAAAGAGCAGACACCGGGTGTCTTGTAAGGAAAATTCCCAGGCGCTGCCGCATGATACTTCTGTCCCCATCTCATCAGTCAGAACTTAGCAACAGGGAAGCTGGGACATAAGGTGTGGTGTCTGAGAACCCATATCCCCAGCTGAAAAACAAGGGATTCTGTTACTGAAGGAGATTTTTAAAAATGGATATAGGGGCTTCTCTTGTTTTCTCTGCCACAGTGTCATAAAATATATGTATATTTTAAAAAGCATGGCTAAGAGGTTGTATCTTCATAATAGCTGAAAATTACTCTCCAGATCTTAATGAAAATGATTTTTAAAGTGAAGATTCCATCCTAGAATTTTATCTTGAAGCTGATTAGCCTTGAGACATAATAATCGCCTCACTTGCAGATAACACTGGATTTTACTCCACGGTCAAGGTTGTCTAAAGCAGTGAGAGCAGTTGGTTTGCCCAGGTCTTTATGACCCTGGCTTACTAACTCTTTCTCAGAGTCACTTTTAAAAGGAAAATAAATCCATTATCATCATTACATTGTTAAATTCAGTGAACTGTAAACCAACAATGTGAGCCTCATGGAAACCTGTCCTCACTCAGAAGCACAGCTTTGCAGTAACTGCCACACTGCGTTCCTTTGGCTCTGAGCTCCAGCAGCCAACTCCCTTGGTTTACTTTGTGTTGTAGCCCATCCTAGTGCATCTCTCCCCTCTGCTGTCCACCCTGCCCACCAATGCCTGAAGACTCTTCCGAGGGCATTGCTGACAACGTGGAACTGTGCTCACCATGTAACTAACATATTGTGCTCCAGTGCCCACTACCTTAAATCAACTTCTTGGCCTGGCCTCCCAGATCCATCAAAATCTTACTCACCCTGCTAATCCAACCAGAGTTTCCTCTGAAATGTTGCTATTACACCTGGTATTTGGGGGAAGATGTTAAAGGTATTTTGTGCTTTCCTCCACCATTCTATGCCCTTTGCCTCTTATTGTTACCACTAGGTGATTAGTGGTCCGCTCACTAATAACATAATGGGCTCTGTGGTTTAAACAAAATTGGTTTTCCAACAGGAATGTTAAGAACCCCAGAGAATAACATACCTATGTTTAAATGCATTAAAAATAGATTTATAATGGTAAACATATATTAATTATTAACATGAAAAACTAAGCCAATGTACCAACTAGAAAAATAATTGAAAAAAAATTTAAGTACAAGCAAATCATTCTATCTTTTTTCTTCTTGTGGTAAGAACACTTAATATGAGATCTACCCTCTTGACAAAGTTTTAAGTGTACAAAACAGTATTGCTAACCATAGGCACAGTATTGTGCAGCACGTGTCTAGAACTTTCTTGCATGACTGAAACTTCATACCAGTTGGACAGCAACTCCCCTTTCCCCGTCCCCCGGCCCCTGGCAACCACCATTCTCCTCTCTGCTTCTAGGAGTTTGACTACTTTAGATATCTTTCTTTGAAAGAAACCAGTTTGTTTAAGTGTTGTTGGTTCTGCTTTTTAGAAAATGCCTATCATTCTCTCTCTTTCCTCTTCTTTACTCCTATCGATTACCTATTTAAGTGCGACAGATCTGTGAGCAAAAGGAACTACTAATATCTACTCTAATTAATATTCAGTTTATTAAAGCTGAACACTTTATTTTACCTTTTTTAAGCCTTCAAACTTAACCTATAAATCTAACTTATAAATTCTTTTTGTAAATACAGTGATTTATGTAAAAATGAGAACGACTGCTTTTTTGTTATTTGATTAGTGTTCAATTAACTTATATATTTAAAAAGACTAAGTTTCCTCAACTGACCATATTTACACATGTAATTAAGTTTCCTAAAATATTTTTCAACTACCCTTACAAATTTGATATATTTGATTTTCTGAAATATTTCAAATGCCTGATGGGGCAATACTTACAAAACCCAGCAAGTAAAATCTTTCTACATCTCAATTAACTCTTACAAATCTAATAAAACTAACTTAAACCTGTCGTAAATTGGGTTCTCTTAAACATTCAAACACTATTTATGAACATGTTCAATTATTTTACAACTTTCAGATGAAAATCACAAATGGAGTACCAATTTATCATTTCAAAATAAAATCACAAGGCTAATTGGTTAGATTCTCTTAAACATTTCAAACTCCTTAAATAACACACACAAACTTAACTCATAAAACTTAACACGGAAGTAATAATACTACAAGTTTGACTGGCTTCATCATCTGCATATTTTTTCTACGTCTTTTCCATGGAAGTAAAGTCACTTTAACCAGCCAAGGGGAGCAGGAAGGCAATTCAGGCAGGATGGAGTTATTTAGAACTGCCATACAGATTCTCAGTAAGACATACAAGACTAGGACTTTTTTCCTGGATGATCCTATCTGAGCAACGGGTTAACACACTGAGCTGCTTTTCATAGTTGGATTGGTTCTGTCTACTGTGTCACCGGAGGAGGAGGAGTGTGCCATGCATCCCAGAGTGTCTTTCAAATTTCACCCTTATCCTAATTTTATCATAGCCTCTTTCACTTTTTAATACATGATTTGGGTAGATAGAATTCTGCAGTCCCCCTTGGGGTGTAGCCTATCTTTTCACCAAGTGATTAGATTTAATTGAATTTTCCATCCTCTTCAGTTTATAGAACTCTTTGTATCTTTTACTTCATTATCTGTTTCATTGTGGCAGAGACTGGCTGGGTCCTCACCTCACCTGTTTCCTCTTCTTCTTGGGCACAGAGCCAGACTTCGTTTCACATCTTCTCCTGCAGTTAGGTGTAGCCATGGGGCTGATTTTCGGCCAATGAAATATGAGTAGCCTGCCCCATAAAACCTCCCCAGGCTCCGTCATCCAGGATCTTTCCTCTTCTGCAGGCTTGATGCTGAGCAGCAGGGCAATCATGGAAGCTATGTATTAAAGATGGTAGAGCCATGAGTTGCAAGGGCTCTGGATTGGAAAAGTGGTTATCTCACTCAAGGTCGCCTGGTGAATCTGTGGCAAAACTCCAACTAGACACAAGGTCTCATGATTCCCAGGCTGGTCTCTTCTTCAAGTTAAGCTGCATCCATTTTGGACTTGACCTGAGTGAAAAATAAACTTCAATCATGATGTTAAAGCAATTATGTATTTTTTGGAACTGTTTGTTATGTTAACTTAAATGACCACTAACCTTTGTTTATTGTCATTAGAATGAAAAATCCTTAAAGCTGGTGATAGTGATGAATCAAATTCATATAATGTTAGTTAACACTGCACGTCCTGAGTCAATGGAAAACATGAAGTGGAGGTGTTGGGTATATGATTGTTCAGAGTCATTCTTGCCCTTTACATCAAAACCTGACCTAACTCATTTTTTTCAAATAGAAACTAACACTGTGAGACTTGTGCACCATTTTGGATACCTTTTTTAAAAACATCCAATAAAACAAAAATCAGCAGCCCATTGACAATTAAATCAGCTACAATTCATGAGATAAAAATAAACCTATTGCTCAGCTATAAATATTCTCAGTTTTATGATCAGACAGAAGAATTTCTCCAAGGGCTTTGATAAACAGGAAACTATGTGATACAATGGACAATATCCTTGACAGACAAAACAATGTATCAGCTACTCAGTCTCTTAAACAGGCCAGATGCACATATTCAAGGCATTAAATTGAAAATGATTAAAAATAGAGATTTTTGTTTTCTTCTAAGAAATAAAAATGTAAAGGTATAGTACTGTAACAAAGTTCAATAATAAGGCTCCCATTCTTTTTTTTTTTTTTTTTGCCTCTGGTTACTTCACATTCTGCTTTTGGCATTTGAGGTTGCTAAAGGTTATGGGTTTCTGAAAGCATTGTTTTCATGCACAAACAGGCCTGTAGTCAGACAGCTTTGTGCTTACAGACCAGTCACAGTTTCCCTCTTTGGTTCTACACCAACTGGTTCTGCCACGTGTGGGTTGCAACTGCCTCAGGAAACACTTTAATCTAAATGGAACAATATACATTAGATTTGAAAATAAAACTACTCATGAATGTATTTCTTTCAAAATTGATTGTAAATCTCCCCCCACCACATGCAAAAAATTAAAACTTAAACTTCTCTGTGAGAAGAACCTGCAGGGACAATAAAAACAGACTTTAGTACTGAAATCCACAGGAGAGAGAAAAGAGGCAAATGATGGACATTTAGGAAGAAGTGTTAGAATAAATATTAGTAAAGCAGAGGATGGGTATGTAATGAAGTTCTTTCCATAAATTGTATCAGTGATCAGTGCATTCAGGTAGCAAAAATCTGACTAAACGCGATTTCAACAAACAGGGTTTACATTTCTCCAAACACACAAAGGGTAGAAGTAGGCAGTTAATGATGTCGATTCATCAGCTCAGTGATGTGATGCATGCTAATATCTCTGCAGTTCTCTTGGCCTTTCTTTATCCTAACAAGATGACGGCCCTCAAAGTCTGCTGTAGCTCCAGGCATTATACCACTTTCAAGGAAGGAAGAAAAGGAGAAGTGGGTCACAGTGACAATACTTTCCTCTTTTATCAGAAAAGCAAAAGCTTTCTCCATGTGACTGTGTCAAATGGACTTTCCTAGCTACAGAGGCTGAGAAAGTGAACACGTAATGATTGGAGATGGGCAAAAGGAGATGGGAAGGGCCCCAGGTGGGTCAGCCAAACAACAGGTGCTGGAAGAGTGGATGGCTTGTAGTACTCACGCCTTCTTGGTCTTCTCACAATGCGTTTCTGAAGCCAAATAATTCTACACGACATGCTTTTCTCAGTTCATGTGAGACACATGAGTAGGACTTCATGCTTTAGAGAAAAATAATGCTGAACTTTCCCATTTTTGTCCTGCCATCAGGTAGTGACTTCCCCCAGCTCATCTTCCTCCCTATCTCAAACATTCAAATACTCATAATGAAATCCTACCTAAACTTCCTAAGAAAACACACCAAATTATCCATGAACATGGCGGAGGAAAGACTTCCTGGTTTCTGAAACATTTCACCTATTCCAAGGAAGAACTCTGAAAATCAGCTAGCAAAGGAATTTCTAGAAAGTAACAAATTTAAAAAAGACAATCACAAAATCCAAAACTTCTGAATGCCCAATATAACCTATTAAAAGAGATTTGAACATTAAAAAATAAAGCCAAATCCCCCTTTTATATTATGATAGATGATAAATCCACCTGGAATGGATCCAACGGTACTACAGCTTTCCCAATTATAGAACCTTCACATTTGGGGGCTATTTTATAATACAAAGAAAGCATAGCATATTCCTGCTGAAAAAGAGTGAATGGCAGCCCAGCCTCCCCCCCCCCCACCTTACCCCTACCCCCAACCCACCCCAAGCTCTGAAACAAGGCAGTGAATTGTATTTAGCTGTAGCTTAAATAGGGCTGGTTTACCTCTGATTCCAGCCATGTATTCGTCTGGGTATGCTGCTAGGTGAATTGTGCTTGAGAAGAACTGGCTCAGTAATCCTGGGCTATGTTCTGGTACAATTAGGCACAATGTCTAGCAGAATTTTCCTCTGTGATATCTTATTATATTTAAGCAAGGGAATTAATTACAGGGCAGCACTTGCCTGATTGCATCTCTGAGTTACATTACTGCTAAAGACTGGACAAGGTGGTCACAATATCCTGGCTGAATTTGAAAGCATGCTTCCTGTTATGAGGCCTCTCCAGATGAAGAGAAGAAAGCGTGTACAAAGAGGGAGAAAATTAAGTCCACATGGTGAGTTGCATGCAATGAAATTGCCTGCTAGAAAAGGGCTGCATCCTCCCCAGATCAGATACGTCTAAGTTCTACCTCCAGGAAAATATCTTCAGAGGGAAAGACTCTTACTCTTTTATCAGTCTAGAATCCACTATAGAAAGCCTATAGAGAGCTCTGGGAGTTCCCTGGCAGTCCAGTGGTTAAGACATCATGCTTCCACTGCAGGGGGCACAGGTTCAATCCCTGGTTGGGGAACTAAGATCCCACATGCTGCGTGGTGAAGTCAATAAGTAAATAAATAAATAATCCAACGTCTAATTGTTTAAAAAAAATCCCATAAATATAGCTAATAAGATGGAATGAAGCACTGATACATGCTACCACATGAGTAAACCTTGAAATTATCACACTTCAGTGATAGAAGCCAAACACAAAAGGCCATACGATTCTATTTACATGAAATGTCCAGAATAGGCAACTCCACAGAGACAGAAAGTAGATTAGTGTTTACCAGGGCCTGGAGGAAATGGAGAATGAAGAGTAAGTGCTAATAGGTACAGGGCTTCTTTTTCTGGAATTAGAAAGCAGTAGTGACTATATTAAAAACCATGGAAGCATACACTTTAAAATGATGAATTGTATGTTATGTGACATATACCTCAATTTTTTTAAAAGCCCACTTATGGGAGGAAGTAATTGAAAAAAATAAATGATGAGGGACTCCCCTGGTGGCACAGTGGTTAAGAATCCATCTGCCAATGCAGCGGACATGGGTTTGAGCCCTGGTCCGGGAAGATCCCACATGCCGTGGAGCAATAAGCCCATGCACCACAACTACTGAGCCTGCGAGCCACAACTACTGAGGCCCACGCACCTAGAGCCCGTGCTCCGCAACAAGAGAAGCCACCGCAATGAGAAGCCCGTGCACCGCAACGAAGAGTAACCCCCGCTCGCTGCAACTAGAGAAAGCCTGTGCGCAGCAACGAAGACCCAACGCAGCCAAAAATAAATAAATAAATAAATAAAATTTATTTAAAAAAATAAGGACTATACTAACGCACACATTAAGATGGAATAGCACATATTTTGGGATGTTGAACACTGTGGTAGAAAAAGCAGTGGGCTGAAAATCAGGAGCCCAGTAACTCTAAAGTCACTTAACTTCTCTGGGCCTCAATTTTCTGGTCCTCACACAGCATGCGGACAGCCCTGGCAGAGATCCTACTACTTTCGAGGTGCGCCTCAAAGTGGGATTGCCTTGACTCCGCCTTTCCAGAACCCAGTTCTTTGGGGTCAAGTGCTTTTGGAAGCCAAACAGGCTCCTTCCTTCTCTCACAACTTCCACCTCCTTCCCTCAAGTCAGTCCAATTCTGTGCCTCTGACCAGGGTAGCAAATCTGAGGCCAGAGTTCAGGCACAAGATCCATGTACAAGTTTTTTAAACATTTTGAATGACAGTGAGTCCCCTACATTTGAACCTTCAAGTTGTGAACTTTCAAAGATGCAAACGTGCGTTCCATCAACGTCAGGCCTGAGTGAGATTGCAGCCTGCCCTCCATCTCCCATTGCTGAGGATCCTTCAGCTCTACCATCTCCCACCTCCTCTCCCTCCTCTAGTCAGTAACTCTTCTTGCCTGTTCACTCGATGCCAGCCCCTGTATGCCAGCTGTTGTACTGTACTACTGTACTTTCCAAGGCACTGTACTGTAAGATTAAAAATGTTTTATTTTTTGTGTTTGTTTTTTATGTATTATATGTGTGAAAAGTATTATAAACCTATTACAGTACTGTACTATATAGCCAATTGTGTTAGTTGGGTACCCAGGCTAACTTTGCTGGACTTACAAACAAATTGGACTTACAAATTGGACTTACGAACGCACTCACAGAATGGTTCTCGTTCGTATGTAGGGGACTTACTGTATTTATGTCTTTAATGTCTTTTAGCTATGTTCTGTAGTTTTCACTGTGCAAGTCTTTCACCTGCTTGGTTAAGTTAATTCCTAAATATTTTATTCTTTCTGATGTTATTTTAAATGAATTGTTTTAAATTGTTTATATGGTTCCTTTTCAGATTGTTCATGGTTCATGTACAGAAATGCAACTGATTTTTATGTGTTGATTTTGTATCCTGTTACCTTGCTAAATTCATTTATTAGTTACAACAATTTTTTGTGTGGAATCTTTAGGGTTTTCTACATGTAAGATATCGACTGTGAACAGAGATAATTTTACTTCTTCCTTTCCATTTTGGATGCTTTTTACTACTTCTTCTTGCCTAATTGCTCTGGCTAGAACTTCCAGTACTATGTTGAATAGAAGTAGTGAAAGGGAACATCCTTGCCTCGTCCCTGGTCTTAGAGGAAAATCTTTCATTTTACCAATAAGTATGATGTTTGCTGTGGCTTTTTCATATATAGCTTGTATTATATTGAGGTAGTTTCTTTCTATTCCTAGTTTGTTGAAATGCAAGGGAAGTTCAAGATATGGAAAAAAACCACATGATCATCTCCACTGAGGCAGAAAAAAGCTGTTTACAAATTCAACACACTTTCATGATAAAAAGTACTTTGGAACTCTGGAGTCTGTTGAATTTTGCCAACCAAGATCATTAAAAAGCACTACTGTCTACTATTATCATTATTTTATAAATTTCTTTATTTCCTGCCACCAAAAAAATATGTCATTTGGGATGGGTATATTCTTATTCATTCATTCAACAGGTATTTATTGACCACCTACTATGCGCCAGGCACTGTGCTAGATGCTGAGAATACAGTGGTGAATGAATAAGATGGATATGACTTCTGCCCTCTTAGAACATCAATCTAGTGCAAAATATGAGCCTGTCTAAAAAATCTCATAAAGCAAACAAATTTATAAGATAATATCAAGCCATTTAAGTGCCGTAATGGAAATAACCGAGTACAGAGAGTAGACTTAGCAATACACCATTGGTGGGGAAGCAAGTCAGTGAAAGGAATGAGGAATGGAGTTGGTGGATACACAAGCATCTCTTATTATGTTTTGTGCTCTTCCATATGTTTCAAATATTTCATGGTTAGGTAAACTTTAAACAATTAAAGTAAAATAAAGAGGTATTCTATACCTCTTTATTTTTCCCTTTTTCTTTTTAATCCCAAACTCAAATTACGTAACACTTTAGAAATCTATTGTGTGAGAGTTGCTTTCCAGCTCTACACACACATCAGAATCACCTGGACCCTAAAAATACAGATTCCCCTAAACTTATCGTGGTCATCATTTCATGATGGATGTGAGTCAAATAATTATACTGTACACCTTAAGCGTATACAGTGATGTATGTAAATTTTATCTCAATAAAACTGGAAGAAAAAAAGACTATAACTAATAGAAAATTTAAAAACACATACACACACACAAATAGATTCCACAGATTTCCATCTCCAGAGATTCAGATTCAGTAGGCTTGGGGAAGGGCTCAGGAATCTATTTTTAAAAAACACCCTGATGATTCTGATGCAACCACGTAGGATTCTTATTTGGGAATCACTGATGCAAAGCAAGTATTGGTTGTGTGCCTAGAAAGAGTTGTGTGCCTAGAAAGATGCATGTATTTTAAAAAGAACTTGCTATTTAAGAGTAGACAGAACGATAATTTTTGTAAAGAAAAGAACTCTTTGTAACATGAATAAAAGCTAATCAGTTCTATGCATCCAAGTATGTATACATTGTATTTCCTTCAAAGAGGGCACATGTATAAAGAAGTTGTCTAGGAGCATTTTTCCAACAGAGAAAGTTGGCCCCTTCTGCCTATCCATTATTTTCATCTTAAACACCAGTTTGGATGAGCTAAAGTAAAGCTTTAGTTAGTAACTTTGGTTAGGTCACAAGCTCATCTCTGGATGTATCAATGAGCTATGTTTTTTCTCTGGCCATGACCAGCCCATGTGCCCTACAGAGACCAACCCCTTGTAAGCCTCTCTCTGATGGTGGTGTCATAGCGTCCTGTCTGCTGGGTCTTTTAGGTATTACCTCTTTGGGCTCCAGCAATACTCACCCTCTTCTCCCACCCCCAGCCCCTCTGCCCAAGCAGGAGACCCCTAGAAAAGCTTCCAAAGGACTTTGTCAACGTTTGGCAGATAAAGATGATAAATGTCAGCCAGGACTACAACATCTCCTATAAACTCAAACTATAAATCATTGTGCTATTTCAACACTGCCACTTGCTGTGGGGTTTTTTTTTCTGATTAGTGTTTTTCCATTGCATTTTCTTCCCTCTTCCTTGTGTGTAACCAGGAAGCTGAGCAGGGTAGCCTGTGAGGAAGGCCGGCCTCCTGCTTGAGTGCGCTTGGTGAGGAAAGCCCTGTTCCCAAAGTTCTGAGTGCTTTGGGGCCCCTAAAGGATAACCCATCTGAGAATGACTTCCAGGTAACTGAGCTAGCAGATGCTGCCCAGCTCAGGAAAGAAGGCTGCCCTGGGCTTTGTCACTTTGTTGAGAGGCAGCTGTACATTTGCTGGCCCTTCCTGTCTGGTGCAGGAGGGAAGGAAGGAACAACTGTTCTCTTTCCTTCCAACTGAATTGAAAACCATGACACACGGGGCTTTCTCCCAAGGTCCAGAGTGACTCAATTTCAGGTGTCAAACATATTTCCCAATGCTGCCCATTAATTTTAATGAGTTAGACAAATGATGATGCAGAGAAGAATAATTTTCTGATCAATAAAATTGATTAGCAATGTAATGGTCTAGACTATAATGTAGGTGTTTATCAATTAGCTCCTGAAGCGAGCCAGGATTGCTAATGGTGTTTGATATAACGCTGGAGCAGACACACCTGGATTTGATGCTTTCCAGTTGGGCCTCTTACCCATGTACACTTGAGCAATTTTCTGAACTTTTCTGAGCTTCAATGTCTTTATCTATCAATATAAAATGGAAATAATATTACCTGCCTTTTAAATTTGCTATAAAGATTAAATAAAACATTATATAAAAGCACCTAACATGGAGTCTGGCACCTACTGGGTATTCAATATATAATAACACACATACGATACCTGTAGACTTAGCACTATATATATATATATATATATATATATATATATATATATATATCTCACTTTATTTAATCTACTCAAAAACTCTGTGAGGCAGGTAGTGTTATGATCCCCCACTTTACAGATGAGAAAACAAAGGCACAAAGAAGTTAAAGAAGCTTGCCCAAAGTTGGCAGCCTTAAGTGGTGGTCAGAACTTGAACCCAAGCTGTCTGGCCTGGGACTTTGTGCTTTCAACCATTTACACTAGTGCTCTTCTAATACATGTTTTCTTTCTAATCTTCACCCCTGTTCAAGTGACTATAAAATGCAAATTTTTAGGCCCTTTCAGGGTACAAAAAGGAGATGCTGGCTTAGGGAGCATGGCTTTTCTCTCACATTATCTATAAACCCAATAATATGTCACAGAGTCTCTTGGCTAGAACAGGGACACCAAGAACTAGCGGTTATCTTGTTAAGTCACATGGCCAAGGTCAAGAAGATGCATTTTCCTGTTCTGGGGCTACAGGCTGCTCATTTACCTTCCCCTTCCCCTCCTCCATCTCTATTTCAGGCAGTCATCTTGCAAAAACATATTCTTTAGTCATGAAAGATATATGATTGGAGTACGTGGATGAATGCATTCAGATTCATCACCGCTAGAAACATCTTTATGGGAAGAGAATACCATTGTTATAGAAAAAAATGGGCTTCCCTTTCACAACTCCCCAACTCTGCTCACAAAGAGGGATTTCAGAAAAAATCTCTTCTGCCCACACTGTCTTCTGGTTCCCTGTGTGTGTGTCTGTGTGTGTGTTTCTGTGCCTACCCTTCTATCCTAACTTTTGTTTAAGGGATTTGGCACTTATGTGTATGACTTATGAATTACTAAAGAAAACTCTGCCACTTCTTCCAGGGCTACTTAATAACTATTAGAATCAAGTGGTGTTAAAACAAGAAAGGATTTAGGAATTCAAAAATAGCACATCTGAGTATCCTGGCCTGTTTCCAAAAGTATGTCTCATGCAAACTTCCTCTCTCATAAAGTATCATTACAGCATATTATCCTAATAAACATCCAGTCTGGGAAGGGCACTGAAACAAGGCATGCCAAAATTTGGCAAGGCCGAATCTTTATCAGGCAACTATAAACTTCTAAAATTTTATTGTGAAAAATAATCCCACAGCCTGTGTAAAATAATAACGAACATGCAGTCCTCATAACAACTGGTTAATGTCTAAGCATTTTGAGATTTTGAGTGTTGCATGGAAAGGAAAGTGAGTCTAATGGAAAATTCTGATTAATGCCAATTTTGAGTCTAATAAAGTTCCTTTGTTAGCTGCCTAAATTATTAAAACTTACCCTATGAGCCCTTGTTTTTGAAAAAAATTTTTCTTCCTATGTACAGTCATACAAGGACATCTTAAAAATGCTGACTCTTAACCTCTGCTTCTCAAAGTTTTTTAACCCGTCAAGTCTTGGTTTTCTAGGCTGTGTTGCTGTGCCTGTCCTAACTCACTGTTGGCTTTTTAAGTTGTATCATGGTAGGCTTTACTCTTCACCATTATGATGGGACTGGTGTTTATAAGTGCTCAAACCCATCTTTTCTGATATTATTGGGAATGATTCCATTGCTTCAAAACACTTTTGCTGAGGCTAAGAAAGTTTTCTAGGAAATTCAATAAACAGTCTAAGTATGAGAGCTTGAGCTCTCTAGAGAGAAAACTCTATGCTGGTTATGGCATTACAGCCATATCACACTCAACACACACACATTTTTTTTTTTTTTCCTACTGTAAGAGTAATACCTATTTTGGCACCTCCCTGGTGGTCCAGGGGCTAAGACTCCACGCTCCCAATGCAGGGGGCCCGGGTTCGATCCCTGGTCTGGGAGCTAGATCCTTCATGCTGCAACTAAGATTTCGCATGCCGCAACGAAAGATCCCGCATACCGCAACTGAGACCCGGCGCAGCCAAATAAATAAATAAATACTAAAACAAAAAGACTAATACCGTTTTTTGTAGACATTTTGGAAAATACGAGGATGGAGGAAGAAAACAAATCATATAGATTTTTACCATCCTGAGAAAGACAGTTATTGATCGGGGAATTTCCTTCCAGTCTTAACACATATATTATAACCAAATATGGATCATACTGTAGACATTGCTGGGTAGCCAGATTACACAATATTTAAAGGATGCTGCTCTGGGTGACTAAAACTCATCTTTAGTAGACATAATACAGATGTGGTGTGGCACTAGCTGGGGCGCTCCATCCTTGGGAGTTTGGACAAAGGGAAGGGAAAGCTTAAGTATCCAGTCAAGGGCTTTAACTCCAGTCTAAACAAGAGCTTCCCTGGGTGACTTCACAGCGGTAGTGTAAACCAAGCTCCCTGACAATGATTTTGAGGCTACTGCCGAAAAGGACAGGAGCTGACCTAACGAAGCATACAGAACTCCTGGGTATATATAATGACAAACACTTTAGCCAATACTGATCCATTGGAAAATCAGATTCCTTCCTGCCAGATGCTCAGATGAAGGCTATTCAGAGAGCCACAGTGAATCATTCAACACAGAGGGCTGTGTTGAGAAAAATGAAAGGCTATGTGGTTTGGAACTTGTCTATAAAATGCACGTTGTTGACAATGGTTTCTCCCCATAGTCTACAGAAGTAAATTTGTACAAAGAAGTGGCTGGACTAATTTATTAAGTGCAAGATTGGAAGCCAGAAGCTCAAATCAGGCCTCTGCTGCTGACGTAGTATTCAGTTCTCACATCGTCATTTCTCAGTCTCTTTTCCCAGAGAAACTTTCAGGGTTGACAAAGTGATCAACTGTGGTGGCTTGGCTTTGGGAGGGTAAAGTTTTGGGGTTCGGTCTCTTACTGCATGAGTTCCTCAAGGCTATTTCCAGATGGCATGTGGTTTTGCACTAACACAGGATGAAGTTCACGGCAGAGGATTATGGAGGTGGCTTTGGCCAAGGCATAAGTCATAAGACTGTGAAGGTTCAGCTCAGCAATGCTCAGCTTTCTGGAACCTTTCTCTGAGAAATGTGTTATCTCAGAGATGAAGTGTGTGGACAAAAAGGCCTTCATGGAACCAGCCCCAGAGCAGTTCCTATAAGCAAGGGAGAGGGATTCTCTGCAGCCCTGCCAATTCCTGCAGATACTTGCCAGTAGAGACCTCAGATTCTCCTTTTCCATGAGGGCATGAAGCAATGCCCACAAATGAGCAAGGAAAAGCGTCTGCTCTGAGCCAGTGTTTCAATCTGTTACAGAGGATGGAAAATGTGCTTGAGGCTTGGAGTTGGGGAAATGTGTTTTTGTTCACTCAGCTCCCATTATAACCACATCTGTTATCAGTAGGGCGGGCTGTGTTAGTATTAATAGCATGACTTTCTCAAGCCTGGAGTTCTCCTCTGTGATGTTTTGGCTGAGAGCATTAAACAGAGAAGGCTGAGAAAAGCCACCTCACTGTGCTGGGGAAATTGCCCCTTGAATCCTTCTGGAAGACCTGACTCTGGGCCTAAGCTAATTTATATTTTCTCCATTTAACAACCTAATCTAAAAGTGAATCAGAATAAAGAGTTGCTCTGTCTTTTGTTTCTGGCTTCTCAGACATGCTACCAAGTTTGGTCAGTTCAAAATGTCCCAATTTTCCCCATTCTCTCTCCACAGATGGGCTTAAGTTTTCTCTGACATTTTCTCAACTAGTATTCTGTGGCCAAATGGCTGGCAATAATGGGATTATCCAGTGTCAGAGCTGGAAATGACTTCAGGGATCCTCCAGACCAGTAGCTCTCAGACTCTACTCTTTGGAGGATGTGACTCTCGGATCGCCAGGGGAGGGGAAGATGAAAAGGAACCAAGAATGCACCCCAACACACATATAACACACACATACACACACACACACACACACACACACCTCCACTGACAGGAATCTTCCAAATAATACTCTATTTGAAAAAAGAGTGATATGGCTAAAGATTGAAACCCCCAATAAATTCTACCCCCTAATTTTACTGGTTAAGAAATAAATTCCAGAACTTACCTGGTGGTCCAGTGGTTAAGAATCCACCTTCCAATGCTGGGGATGTGGGTTTGATCCCTGCTTGGGGAACTAAGATCTCACATGCCATAGGGCAACTAAGCCTGTGCGCCACAACTACTGAGCCCATGTGCCACAACTAGAGAGCCCACACACCACAACAAAGCGCCTGCACACTGCAATGAAGATCCCACGTGATGCAACTAAGACCCAACACAGCCAAATAAATAAATAAATATTTTTTAAAAAAGAAAGAAATTCCTAGGGAAGTTAATTGACTTACCTAATTGGTTACTTTGTGACAAAGCCAAGATTAGAACGCAAGTGTTCTTATTGGCTTTCATTCTTTTACTCATTTGTTCATTCATTCATTCACAAATGCTTTCTGTTCTAGGCATTGGACTAATTGCTATATCCAAAAAGACTTATTAAACAATTTAAATGTCACATGTATTTGAAAAAAATTATTTTCCATGAATTTGAGCACTAGGTTACATAATAACTTATCTTTCAGTGACTTAGTTAAACTAAGTCTTTCCTCATTAAATATCACATTTCTTCTGACTGCCCTGATGAATTTGTGGTAAAGTCATATTACCATTTAAAATATGTGGAATATATTAACATTTGCAAATTCTGTTCATTTTAAAAGCATCTTTGTAGTTTACGTTAGTGGGGTCATAGTTGGCACATATTCAACTATATCATACACTCTGTATTAGGTTTCTTTCAATGAAGGCAAGATTTTCAAAATGAACCATTTTTCATGAATATACTTTGTATAGTCATAATATGCTGTGTATAGCTTGGTCAGTACACTAACCACATTATTTTACAATTATCTATTTATGTGTTTGTTTCTCCCCAGCAGAATATGAGCTGCTTGGGGGCATTACAGCATTCCAAGCCATTTGCCCTTGCAAACGGATAAACAGAAAAGCCATCTGATAGATCATGTCTCTCTCTGACAGATCATGTCTCTCCAGGTCATTAGACATCCTGAAAGCCTTTTCTACCTGTAATGGTATGTGATAATGAAGTTCATCGCTGAGATTCAGCCACACTCTTTGTATTAGTCTACATAACAAAGTACCACAGTAGACATTTATTTTCTCATAGTTGTAAGAAAAGACTAGAATTCCATGATCAAGGTGCCAGAAAATTCGGTTTCTGGTGAGAACTCCCTTCCTGGCTTTAGACAGTTACTTTCTTGCTGGGTACTGGTGGTAGGGATGGGTGTCGGTGGGAGGCAGCTCTCTGGTGTCTCTTCTTAAAAGGACACTAATACTATCAGATGATGGCCCACCCTTAGACCTCATTTAACTCCTTATGACCTCATTTAACTTTCATTACTTCCTTAGGGGTCCATCTCCAAATACAGCCACTTGGGGGTCAGGGCTTCAACATATGAATTTGGAGGGGACATAGAAATTCCATCCATAACCTTCTTAAACTGTCTCATGTGTTGCCTCAAATATGATAAATTGGGAAGTAATTGGAAAGAGGGGCCAGAGAGTGAAGCTTCTCAACTCTAGGAAGCAGCTGATGATAGTAGTTTGATGGCACTGATGTTTGAAAGGGGGAGACCTGCCTCCCCACACTGCTACAGTCTTGCCCCTGCCTCCTCTCTCTCCAGGCCTTCATAAGCCCTGCAGAACTCAAAGAGCACTGCCCAGTGCACAATCTAATTTCAAGTGAGTGGAGAGTATGCACTGTTTGCCTTCCCCGTATACATTTCCCCTTCTTCAGCAGCAACTCTTAGGTCCCCTGATAGCCTTCCCTTGGTCCGTGGGTCTGGGTGGATGTCCGACTCCAGCTCTGAGGCCAGCAGCTGGTCCCAGTCCCTGCCAATCAGGGTATCTCATTTCCTTGGCCACAAAGATTGTTAGTAGTCGACATGTGACCTAAGCTGATCTAATTGGAATGACTCTGAAAAGCTTTTGGAAAAATATCTTTTTACCAACTCTGAACCTTAAGAATATCAGTCTGGAGAATTCCCTGGTGGCTCAGTGGTTAAGAATACGCCTGCCAATGCAGTGGACATGGGTTCGAGCCCTGGTCCGGGAAGATCCCACATGCCGCGGAGCAACTAAGCCCGTGCACCACAACTACTGAGCCTGTGCGCCACAACTAATGAAGCCCGCGCGCCTAGAGCCCATGCTCCACAACAAGAGAAGCCACTGCAATGAGAAGCCCATGCACCACAACGAAGAGTAGCCCCCACTCGCCCCAACTAGAGAAAGCCCACGCGCAGCAACGAAAACCCAATGCAGCCAAAAGTAAATAAATAAATAAATTTATTAAGAAAAAAAATAAAAACAGAATATGAGTCTGGAAAACCACAGCTATCTTGTCACCACAAGGTCAAACCTTTATCCGAGAATGTAGTCAACCTGGGGCAGGCTGACCTGGACAGCGGAAAAAGAGCAAGTCATGTTTTTGGTGACGTCATTTAGGCCCCCTGTGTCAGGCTATGCCGAAGCCAACCCAGGCCTTGGATGCCTCAGTTTGCAAAGTCAGTAAGTTTCAGACTTTATTGTTGGTGTTGCATGACTTATAACTGGGGGTGCCAGATAAAATATAGAACATCCACTTAAACTTGAAATTAAAATAAACAAAAGACAATTTTAAATTTATGAGCATGTTCCAAATTTTGCATGGGACATACTTATACTAAAAAATTATTTGTTGTTTATCTGAAACTGACATTTAACTGGACAGCCTGTATTCTTTTTTTGGAGGGGGGGTACGCGGACCTCTCACTGCTGTGGCCTCTCCCGTTGCGGAGCACAGGCTCCGGACGCGCAGGCCCAGCGGCCACGGCCCACAGGCCCAGCCGCTCCGCGGCATGTGGGATCCTCCCGGACCGGGGCACGAACCCACGTCCCCTGCATCAGCAGGTGGACTCTCAACCACCACACCACCAGGGAAGCCCCAGCCTGTATTCTTATTTGCTAAATCTGGCAATCCTACTTGTAACTAAAATGCATTAGTGATGGATGGTGAAACACTGTGTTCACAGAGAGGATCTGAAACGTCTGTTGTTTTGGTGAATGGGCGATAGGCGTCCCTGGCTGGGCCTAGATGTTACAGATAAAGTCTGAGGATGCTGCTACCAATCCTGTTTCCAAAACAGGTGTCACATGTTGGTGTTAACAGGGCTGACACGCGTGGGTGAGTGGCAAGAAGACAGGGGTCTGAGCTGAGCCAAAGATCATCAACCATCAGGAAAGCCCAGACCTAGACATAAGCAGGAATAAAGGTCAAGAGGAAATGCAGTTGAGACACATCAAAAACACATGTGGTTCGCTTTGTATTCAACAGTGCAGGCAAGGAAGGGGGAGAGGGAGGAAGAAGAGAAAGAGAAAGAAAATAACAATCGAAACCATGTGGATGCTGAGGGTGGTCCCGAAGAGAGTTTAGGGGGTGACTGAGTGACCAAGCCCCTCAGCTGGCCTCTCACAGTGCCAGCATCCCCCCACTGAGTGTCATTCAAGGGTCTCCACTCTGACAGGACTGATGGCCAAGGTGTTTAACAGCTGGGACTCCAGACTGGTGTGTACTTGCTGACTGTCAGCTCTGCTCTGTTTGAGCAATGCTCCCCTTGAAACATCGACGTTAGCCCTTAACTTGTGCATAAGTGGTCACTCTTCAGAAGGTGAGAAATGAGGCTAGCAAGCAGAACCCAGGCAGCTACAATTACCAGAGGTCATAGAACACACAGGACGAGAGGGGTGGGAAGGTCAGTTATCAACATGCTTTGCAGTGCTGTGCTCTCCTCGTGTTTCCCTCCCTGTCATACCCTGAGTCTCCCACTAAGGGAGTTGCTGGGAGTTCCGGGCCCTCCCCTTTGCTTGACTATTCTTGCCCTCCAGAGAGTCTCCAGCCCCAGCCTTTATTCCTGAGTAACTCTGGCCCTCTGCTGGAATCAGGAGGTCTTCTCTTCCCTCCCGAGTCTCGCCCTTCAAGGGCCAAAACTCACCATCGGGTTTGATAAACTTTTCCGTGTCAGTTATGGATTTCCCAGACCCAAAACCTTTCCAAACCTCAGTGTCATGCCCCGTGAAAAAAAAAAAAAATCAATCTCAGTCTTCAAAAATAAACTGAGAACTTGAAAAAAAACCAAACCAAAAAAACTGCGTTATTTATGCCTAAAGTACAACCGTTGTATAGATCTGTTGTTGCCTGCCCACCATTAAAGGGCAGAAGGTGGAAAGCACTGACCTGTGACGATGACGTGGTGAGTGTGGCCGGCAGGGCATGGAGGCTCGAGCAGCAGAGGGGTCAGATCACCAAACACTAGTGCAGGGCTGAGAGGGGCCGTGAGGTGACTCCACTAAGCTGTGTTTCACCCAGGTATTAGAGATGCATAGACCAAAACAGATCAGGGAACATGTTTGAATTTAAAATAACAAGGCAAAAATATTTCATATGTTTGTTATGTAACGCGAATATCACTGGACCTCCCTAGCCTGCGGGTACCCAAGAGGCCACAGTAACATTAGAATTTGAACATTACTAGGCTTGGAGAGGGTGTCGGGAGGTGAGAGGGTCTCGGCTACACCGAGCCAGTCTTCCAAGGATATACTGTTTCTGGCACATTAGTGGATATTAACGTCAGACTACAGTGAAGTACCAGTACTGAGCAAGGGCTCCCGTAACAAGGGCCTGATAGGGTTACCCAAGATGCCGATGTTCCTGCATCTTCAGCAGTGGCCTCCCCCTCCTCTAGCTGTAACAGGCACAGGGCACTATTCCTGGAGCACCTCCTTCACCTGCTATCTCTAGCCCTTCACACCCGCCTCAGGCAGCCTTCTCCGAAGTATTGTCCCGACTGCATTTTCAGGGCCCACGTGACAAGGAGGCGCGGGGACGCATAAGACTTCCGGAGGAAGTAAGGAGCCGCCTCACGTGTCACACCCACCCCTGTCGACTACCACCGCCCCTCCCAAACCCATCCAGCCATATCGCACTTTAGAAATTCTTTAGGGCTAACAAAACTCGCTTGGTTTCAGGTATAAATACTTCCTGAGTTAAAGGTCAAGTCTAGTGACCATTTTTCATACCTTTCTTTCATTTGCCTTCATCACACCTTAGCTGAGCACAGAGGAGTGAGACAGAGAATGGAGAAGAGGAGGCGGCGGAGGGGGCTGGGGAGCAGCTCTGCACCCACGTGACCTAGACCCACTCCTTTCCCTCCCACCTCTAGCCTGTCTCCATTTCGGATGAATTCTGGGAAAAATCCCTATTCCCAGGGCCTCTCCCTGATAGCAAACTACATGAAAATAACGTTCCCCTCTGGTGTGAGGTTTGGTGCCTGCTTTTGTCACCAGCTCTGTTTTCCGTTTCTGGACTACAGTTGTCCCCTCCTCCTGCCCCTCCCCCCCAAGTCCAATGTCTCACACGCTCCTTTCTCTCCGAAGCCTCTATTGCCAAGGCAACACGATTCCTCCCGAAGCCTTCCAGCCAGGGCCCCGCGGAGGGCCCCTCCCCCGCAGACCGCTCTGCTTTCCGCGAGTCCCTTGTTTGGTGCACCCTGGTCTGGGTGGGCGCACCACTTGCCCCACCATGGTCGAGGGAAGCTCTGTCATCTTCCACCGAGTGCTGTCCCTCTTCCGTGAAGCCAGAAGTCAAGTGGCTGCTCTTTCTCTGAACTTCTCTCCCAGAAAAGAATCCACGTGACAAACGCAGTAACGAGCATGGCAAACTTCCGGTTCATGTCAAAGAGGAGAGGAGGAGAGGATTTAGGTCCTCCAATTCCAGAATCAACGACTTGAAATCCACCCTGGATATTTCTGTTCTCCCAAGTTTATATTCAGTGCTTCCCTCTCCTCTCCCCAGCCTAACCCTCCCTCCTCAATCTTCCCCCTCCCTGTCCCCCACCATACAAGCAGTTCAGTCTTGTCCCAGCTCCCATTTTACAATGGTTCATCAACCCTCAGGGCGATGCTCCAGGAGACAGAAGTTCTGCCTGTTGTATTTCAGCTCCATCAGACAGCAGTGATTGGTTAAAAGCGCAGGTCTGGACCCAGATTGCCAGGGTCGAGACCTAGCTTAGATACTTTGTAAATGTGAGAATTTAGGCAACCTACTTAACTTCTCGGTTTCCTCGTCTGTAACATGAGGATACTAGAATCTACGTAGAGCGTTGTTATGAGGATCAAGAGGGATAATATATAAAACTTAGACCCTGGCACACTGTAAATGCCACACCTGGTGATATAGTTCTTACTTTAACGATTTACTCTTGGGAGTAAATCTATTACTCTACCCCAAGCACACTCCTTCTAAGGATGGTCAATGCTCTCAACCAGAGGGTTTATGATGAATGAAATATTCTTCATCGAAATACCTTTAAGCCAACCCTCATTCATTCATTCATTCATTGAATCAGTTAATGGCCACCTCGAAGTCCTTCACCATACATTAAATCATACTGCTTCATTCCAGTTTCTCCATATGGCCTCCCTGTGTCTTTTTAGTCTACCCCCAAACCAGTTTGAGCAACGGCCCTGGTTCTCACTGTGTTCCCTCCTGTCAAATGATTATGGCATCAGCACATCACAAAAGCACATTTACAATTTTAGAAGAATCTACAAGAACATAGGGGAATACAAGCCACAATAAATTGTGGAGCTGAATTTTTCTAAAGATAGCTATTTACCGTTGCCTCAAAGCCCAGTTATAGTTGTAGGATTTCATCAGGCTTTTATGTTCCCATGGTAACCAATGTACATGCAAAGCTTATAAACATATATTAAGAGGGCCTGTGAGTGGAAAACATGCAGTGCTGAGTGTTGGAAGAGCCAGGTCTAACCCCAGCTCTGCAGCTCATCAGCTGGGAGGTCTGGGATGCTATTTATAACTGTCCTAGCCGGTGTTTCAGACTCCATCAGTGTTTCTCAAAGTATGTGCCTCAGGTCACCTACATCAAAATCAATGGTTATACTTTTTTAAAGTGCATATTCTTGGTCCTCTTCCAGAACTACTGAATCTGAATCTCTGGGGGTGGGGACCAAGAATCCCACTGTTAACCAGATTCCCATGTGGTTCTTAAACACACTGAAATCTGAGAATCATGGGACCCTACAGTCCTCCTCCAACATGCTATAGTTCCTTGCTTATTCATGCAGGCCAGAATTGGATTGCTTTGGACCCAAAGAATCATTGCAGAAGTCCCCGAACAACATCAGGCAGGCGGAATACACTCTTCAGAATACTCTTTCGTTACCACGTACTCACCCAGCACTTCCCATGGATCAAGCACTATTCTTGGGACACATCATTCAAAAGAGAGAAAAATACCTATCCTCATAGAGCCTACATTCTAGGGTGTGGGAGCAGAGACAATAAATAAACTATGAGTAAATGTAAAAACAGGTGAATTATATAGCATGATAGATGGTGATAAGTGTGGTGGGAAAAAAATAGAGCAAGGTGAGGGAGTCAGGATGGAGGGGTGTTAAAATGTCTCCTAAATTATATGTAGCCACAGAAATCAACTTAGGTATTTATTACAAGTCTGACAGGTGAGCCCAGCTGCACCTTGAAGGGAATGTAGTGGATGCTCTTGGTGCCCCGCCCAGACCCCCTTTAGGGCTGGTGCACCCTCCTCCTCCTTACGCGCCCCCCAACTCTTCTGCGCCCTGTCAATGACTCAGTGACTATTGATGGCCCCTTGCCTCAAGGTGGGGTCAACTTGGCAGTATAACTTGTGCTCCCTGAGCTCTCGGGGAGGCTACATCCTTGCTAGCTCCCCCTTCCCCGCCCCCTCCTTCTCCCCTCCCTTCCCTTGTCCAGGGAGTTCTCTCTGTAAATCACTTGCACAAGAATCCCTGTCTCAAGTTCTATTCTAGGGAACCCGGCCTAAGGCAGGCTCCCAACCCCCAGTGGGGTTCTACAGACCAGGAGGACTGATGGCTGTTATGGCAAATCTTCATTGTTCCATTTCATCCTCGATTTATATTTAATATTCAGTCTTTTTGGTGCCCGACATTGCCCTGCAGAGAGAAGCAGGTGAGGCCCTGTGAGACGTGTTGCCTAGTATCTGCTGTGTTTCTCCCACTCCTTTGCCCCCTGCGGCCACAGACATTCCCTGAGTGCCTACACTGTGGCAGGGACTGTGCTAGGCTTGGGGACACAGCATAGCATGAGATCCTCCATGTCACATGCTAGGACACTAGCGTCCAATTTCTGCCAAACACCTAATACGTACTTGAAAATGACCAAACTTTTTGTACGATCAGCTGGCTTAAAGATAATGTTCATATACCTTTCTCATCAGCAACGTTTGTTTAAAAACAAATCCAACTTTGACACATCTCTGCTCAAATAAATGAACATTCCCATCCTGACTGCCTCTTTGAAGCAAACAGAGAAGGGAGGGCAAGGCTAGTAGGGACTGGGGCCAGCAGTGTGTTCTATGTAAGGAGAGATGAACATGTGTACTCCACTGGTTTTCATTACAAAAAGAAAAGAAGATATACAGATTGCCAACAAACACATGAAAGAATGCTCAACATCATTAATCATTAGAGAAATGCAAATCAAAACTACAATGAGGCATCACTTCACACCCATCAGAATGGCTACCATCAGAAAATCTACAAACAATGAATGCTGGAGACGGTGCGAACAAAACGGAACCCTCTTGCACTGTTGGTGGCATTGTAAATTGATACAGCCACTATGGAGAACAGTATGGAGGTTCCTTAAAAAACTACAAATAGAACTACCATACGACCCAGCAATCCCACTACAGGGCATATACCCTGAGGAAACCATAATTCAAAAAGAGTCATGTACCAAAATGTTCATTGCAGCTCTAGTTACAATAGCCAGGACATGGAAGCAACCTAAGTGTCCATCATCGGATGAATGGATAAAGAAGATGTGGCACATATATACAATGGAATATTACTCAGCCATAAAAAGAAAGGAAATTGAGATATTTGTAGTCAGGTGGATGGACCTAGAGTCTGTCATACAGAGTGAAGTAAGTCAGAAAGAGAAAAACAAATACCGTATGCTAACACATATATATGGAATCTAAGAAAAAAAAAATAAGGTCATGAAGAACCTAGGGGCAGGACGGGAATAAAGACACAGACCTACTAGAGAATGGACTTGAGGATATGGGGAGGAGGAAGGGTAAGCTGGGACAAAGTGAGAGAGTGGCATGGACATATATACACTACCAAATGTAAAATAGATAGCTAGTGGGAAGCAGCCGCATAGCACAGGGAGACCAGCTCTGTGCTTTGTGACCGCCTGGAGGGGTGGGATAGGGAGGATGGGAGGGAGGGAAGAGATATGGGAACATGTGTATATGTATAACTGATTGACTTTGTTATAAAGCAGAAACTAACACACCATTGTAAAGCAATTATACTCCAATAAAGATGTTAAAAAAAGAAAAGAAATGCCCCGCTTCTCTTTCATAGACCCTACTTTTCACATTCACCACATCAGAGGTGGATTTTTAAAAGGATGTTGATGGATGCTGAAGCAGACATTCCTCACAGCCTTGACAGCACAGACATTCTTGAAATAGTTACAAGATTTATAAAATGCTTGGGAAGTTTTCCTTTAAAATAAATTCTGTAATATAATTCTTTGCTCCTCGCACTTGGTGGGGAGCTACATGGGGAAAATGAAAGGGGGGCCCGTCTGTGGAAGTTTGCCAGCGACCTCTGTGGTTAGGGTCGACCTACCCGCTAGCCTCAGATAGCTGAGGATGAGGCCTGCGCCTGGAAAGAGGGTGGTGATGAGGGTCTTGACTGGGCGGGCAGAGCACCCTTCATGTGAATGCAGTCGGAGCCTCTATGAATGCTTTTTGAACATGGTTTCCAACAGGCAAAAGAGAATAAAGAATTTTGCATAAAGAAAGGACTTGAAGGGTCATTCACTCCGGTCTTCACCTTGCTGGAGAGGGGAGGAACCTGGTAGAACTTAAATAGAGGAGAGTGCCAGTGACTCATTGTGTCAGGCTGTCAGCGAGTTTCCCCGCAGGCAAGAAGGGCTGGCTAGTGACTCACAGCCCACTTTCTCCCCGGCCTACATGCAGGACCGCAAAGGAAAGAGTCTGAGCATCACAGCTCAGCTCTCTCGCTTTCTCTTCACAACAAAGAGGGGAGCCTAGGGCTCATCTCCCGGCTCAGTCAGGGTGTGCAGGAGAATCAGCAGGGGGTCTGGTTAAATACAGAGTTGGAGTCAGTAGCTCTGGATGGGACCCAACCGTCTGCATTTCTAATAAGCTCACAGGCGATTCTAATGCTAACGTGGTCTCTGAATCATGCTGGAATAGCCAGAACCTAGCTGGTTCAGAATCAGCCACACTGAGGGGATGGAAGTTGCCTCCTGTGGCCACTATATTGATAAAGGTCATTTTTTTCTGGTGACAGCAAATCTCCAGTCTTATCCCTGGTGATGATCCCAGTGATCGAGTGCCGTCATCACCGTCTCTCACTGTCCTTCTTTATCTATCACACAGTCAGGCTATACTTAAGGCTCCTGTGACTGGGCCGGGAGCAGGCTCCCTGGAAGGGAACATTCTCAAGACACAGAAGTGGAAACTGAAATCTCGCATTCGCCAGGCCATTTTCTGCTCCATCACGCTGCTTCCAGCTGCCTTATGAGTGGTGGCTCAGCAAGGCAGCCCTTTCTCCGCTGCAGCAAGGCGTGCGCTTCTAGCTGGAGCCCTCCGCGGTGGAGTGTGCTTGGCATTCACCAGCCACTCCGGATGAAAGGGCCATTGGCTTCTAAATGCATAAATTGCGATTTCTTTATTGCTCTCATAATAGGGAGGGGCTGCCCTAAAAGTGGCGTGGAGGGCTCCTGGCTGGCAGTTTCTCCTGTTTTCCAAGCTTTGCTCATTTTTCACAGCTCTTGAGCTCTCTCTCTCAATTGCAGCCTGCCCGAGTGGGTGGGAGAGCAGAGGATGGGGTGTAGGTGGAGGGTGCTAATTAGCTCAGGCTAAGAGCAGCCTTGGCAAGAAGCCACGAGAAGGGGAGGCCTCGTCAGTCAGGTGGAGATGATGACTCAGGGATCACAAGAGAACCTGCATAAGGAGCAGTTTGGGTAGCAACCAATATCTGGCTTGAGTCACTGATGGATGTTTACCGTGGTATTAGGAGGAAAGCTGGAGCTATGATGATTCCTAAATAGGGAAAGACAGGTTGACAAAGACATGAACGCTGTCAAGTCAGAACAGGCACACCTGTCAGCTTTGTCGCCAGGATTTTTCGTTCTTTGATCAATGCCACAGAGCATGGAGCAGTGTGCAGATGGCTGTTTGGAAGCATCCTAGCATCAATCAAAGAGTGCCCTCCTGGGTGGGGAGGGGAGTGGGCAAGCTGCTTCAGGGAGGGGGAATGACCTTCTCTCCTTCTTGGAGGCCACCTCCGCTCACCAAGGTGTCCTTGAGACTGTTCACCCCAGAACTGACTTCTGCGAGGTGGGGCTGGCTGACAGGTCCTTCAAGAAACTGAATAAACACAACTTTCCTGACAGACCCTCCATGGTGTCCTGGGGGCATTCTCAAGGTATAGGTACATGGGAACATGGCCTGGAGTCCACTGGGGGTGGGGGAGGCCCTTTAGGTAGATAGGGGAGTTAATGTGTTTAAAGAGCTTAGACCAGCATCCAGCCTTATATAATAATAGCTATTACTGTGAGGCAATTCGATTCACTCCGGAGATGCCCCCAAACCCACCCGGAATTGGACAGCACCAGCCTGTCAGAAGTGACCATCTTCCCCGAGCTTCTGTAAATCAGTCTCCACCAGTTTGTCATGACCAATGTAATATATGTTGCAATGAGCTCTTCACTGTTCAAAGAGTACGTATTTTCTACTGGTTTATGTCTTTTAAAAATAATTAAATTAGAATGGATTTGAAGTTGCTCTCTGAATAGTAGAGAAAGTTAGTCGTAGTTAACTCTCTGGGAATTATACGTAACCATCAGCTTTGGTGAACTGCGCTGTGGTGTAGTGTGCTTATCAGCATATACACTGCATGGGTTTAACTCCTGGCTCCTCCGGTTACTAGCTGTGTGACTATCTTTACGTTCTGTTTTTTTATGCCTGCACCGCGCAGCACGTGGGATCGAACCCGAGTCCCTTGTATTGGAAGCGTGGAGTCTTAACCACTGGACCACCAGGGGAGTCCCTACCTTTACCTTCTTTACCTGAATTTCCTCATCTGTGGAATGGAGGATATAAATGTATCTTAGAAGGTTGTAATGAGAATTAAATATGTTCATGTGTGGAGAGCACTTAGCACGGTGCCTAGCACATAACTGTGCTACCCTATTGTTATCTCTTTGGAGGTGTTGGCTGTCCTTGGTCACATGTCTTATAATAGAAAGAAGACAGGGAACCACTATACTAGATTATCTATTTGTCATTCCATCAGTACATTGGTCAGTATTTATCCAGGGTCTTCTTGTTTGAAAACTCTGTGCTTCACTTAAGGAAAACCAATTCTGTATATCCAGGTTTTCAAAGCTGATATTTGGGGATTAAATGAATACCAAAGAATCATCTGCTTATTTTTTCAAAGATTTGATGCAGATATCCTTTCAAAATCCAGCTCCTTTAGTGCATTCAAAATGTAACTCAATGAAAACATTGAGTTCATGGATTGTTCCAGAATATCCCCAGAATTTGTCCTGCATTTTCACTACGAACCAAATTCCAGAGTAACCAAACAGCCCTAGTAAATGAAGGAAGATTTTTCTATGTTGAAGTTATGGAGGAATTGAATTATGAAGGAAATGACACAGTTAGAAAATGATCATCTTGCAGACCCTAATGGAAAACTGAAACAAGTGCTGATCAGCAATAGAGGGTAAAGTAGAGGTTGATGAGGAACTTTACAACAGAGCATGCAAGCTATTACCAGCCGAAGTCACTGAGCAATCTTGGCATCACTAAAAATACAACCGAATATTGTATACCTCCAGATAGGATGTAAAATGAATTAAACATGATCACCAGTGAAGTGTACTTGGAAGAAAAATTGAATTTGGGCCAAGTCCAGCCATTAAATCTAACTTCCAGGCCATAGAAAATCAAGTGGGGAGACAGACATGTTAAACAGCATCACGAAAAAGGAATCAGTGAAAGCCAGAATGTAAGATACCCCAGAGAAGCTGACTTGGTTTCCTCAACAAGTCAATCACTGGTAAAGAAACATGCAGGGATGACTCTTCTAAATTAAAAGAGATTAAGAGATGTAAACACCACACACAATGGATGGACTATTTCGATCCTGATTTGAGCAAACAACTCTAAAGATAATTTCAATAAGTGAGAAAAGTTAAATATGGCCTGGTATTAGATGCTATTGAGGAATTAATTGTTAATTTTAATAAGTGTGATGATGGCCTTATAGTTATATAGGGACATATCCTTTCAGGGAGACACATGTGGAAGTTTCGAAAGATGAAATGACATGATATTTGGAATCTCTTTAAAATATTCCAGCAATAAATAAAACGACCACCAAAAAAAAGCAGAGGGAGAGGGTAGATGAAATAAATCTGGCAAAATGTGGTGGTTGTTGAAGCTGCTGATTAATACGTGATTTGTGTTTGTATTTTCTTCTTTCGAGTATGCTTAGAAATTTTCATAATAAAAATTTTAAGAAAAAAACCCCAAATAGACATTATTAAAACAAAAATTAAACAAATTTGCAACATTCAATACTCTCCCTCTATTATAGGCTGAATTGTGTCCCACACAAATTCATATGTTGAAGTCCTAAGCTCCAGTACCTTATTTGTAGGCAGGACCTTTAAAGAGGTAATTAAGGTAAAATGAGGTCATATGAGTGGGAACCTACTCCAATATGACTAATGTCCCTATGAGAAGGGGAGATTAGGATATAGACACAGAGAGGGAAGATCACGTGAAGACCCATGGGGACGATGGACATCTACAAGCCAAGGAGACGGGCCTCAGAGGAAACAAATGTGCCAACACCTTAATCTTGGATGTGTGTCTCCAGAACTGTGAGAAAAACAAATTTTTATTGTTAAAGCCACCCAGTCTGACCTAGCAGACTAATATGCCCCTTTCCTGCTTGGTTTTCTTTACAGCATTTACCACTATCTAATGCATTGTATTTTTATTTCCTTTTTGCCAGTCTTCCCCCACTAGAATGTTCATGAAGGCGGTACATTTTGTCTATTTTGTCAACTGCTGAATCCCCAGCACATATAACAGGGCTTGACCCATTGAGCACAAAAGTTGTTCAATAAATAAATGTGAAATGTTGGATTGATGAATGAACATAGAATAGAGGTACTTCATGATTACCTGCTAGGTTGACAACATTTTTCCAGGGTAAGAATTGTCATCCAGCCCATTCTACCTCTGTCTATCTACTGCATCCTACAGTCTGTCCCAAATTTCTGAATTTGGACTAGAGACTAAGCACTTTGGGAGTTTGGCTTGCAGAGAAGCTACTCTGTATTCTGATTTTCTTCCAGCCTACAGTAAGCCCAAGACCCTTTGTGCATCTGTATGCAGAGAAATTTGGGGGAGTCTCCAAACTATTCTGATGTCTCTCTATAGGGGTCTGAAGAAGCAAAGTATAAGTGAAGCTTTGGAGAGGTGAAAATGTGGCTAGGAGGAAAAAAGAAGAGCAAAATGAGAGCCTATCCATAGGAGACATTTGTCACATTTCCTTGCTGCATGCACAGCACCTACTGAAAACCCTTCCTGTGTTTGGAGAAGGTCCTGCCTCATGAGCCCTGGATCCCAGGGTGGAACATTTTCCCAGGCTCCCTTGCAGCTAATGCACAGGCATGTGACCTTGTCTTTACCGATCAGCCACCAAACCTGCCTGAAACTTTTCTTTGAAAGTAGGCAATGTAAGAACGCCAGCACCATCTAGAATCTATTTTCTGGGAAAGATGGTAGAGGGGATTTCGGGCAGTGGCGGTGGCTGAAAGGTGAAGTTCTTGATGCAGAAGTGCCACTGGTGCTGAAGGCAGTTGCTTACTAAAGTAAGTTCCCCGTCTAAGTAGCAACATTGCAAACTGGAGCACCAGTGCCTGGTGGCCATGGTGACAGCACAGTTCTGCAACATGGCTGTGAATGCTTCTCCTTAGGAACACCTCCAGTCCTCCTGATAATTCTGTGAGCTGCCCAGTACGCTTTGTGTATACTCCTTTTCTAATTAACCAAAGAAATTTAAGCAAAAGGAGTACAGGTTCACAAACCACAAGACACATTTAAGGCATGTCCTTGGAAAGAGAATGAAAAAAAACCTTTTTTTGGTAAGATATACATTTAACCATTTTTAAGTGCACAATTAGTAGCATGAAGTACGTTCACAACGTTGTGCAACCACCAGCACTATCCATTTCCAGAACCTTGAGAATGAAAAATTTTAACGTGGGTTCTTGTCTTTGAAGATTCTAGATTTCTAGGTCACTTTTAGTTCAAGTTAAAGAGCATTCACTGTCTAATTTCTGCAACATAAGCTCCACAGGTCTGTTATTTATTGCTGCATTGCTAGCATCCAGCAGGTGCCTGGAAAATATGTGTTTGAAATGGGAAGGTCAAATGGGATATTCTGTAGTCCAGTACTTGTACAGTCTGAATGGGGTGTCGACAGGTATATACACACACTGTGTGTGGACATTGTGTGTTCCTTTAGTGGGAAGAAGTGATATTACTGAATGGGTGAAGTAGCGGTTCCCAGCCCAGGCACTCTTGTCCCCTGGGTGTTGGGGGCTGGAAAAGCTAATACAAATTTTACTTTGACCTGGGATGAAGCTAACAAGGTCTACTAAAGACCCCCGTGGCTGGAATTAGAACAAGTGAGTGAGGGCACGTCAGTTAGTTTCTGCTTCTTAGATGCTCAGACAGGCTTTCAGTGATATAATAAGAATTTCTAATATTTCTGGGAGGAAAGTTGGTAATAAAACATTATTTGGTGGTAAAAGAGTTGGGGGGAACATTCAGTCATTCATTCAACAGTATTTATTGAGCATCTGTTTTGTGTCAACTTCTTTTCTGGGTACTGAAGTCTCTGCCACAAACAAAACAGACACGTGCCTTATATCTAGAGCTCGTGTGGAGAGAGACAGAAATTAAACAAATGTCAGATGTGTCTGGTGGGGAAAGTGCTAGAGGTATATGTTTTTTGTCATACAGTCATCCTGGAGGGTCCCTGAGAAGGTGATATTTGAGTGGGAACCTTAGGAAAGTGAGAGAGGGTATCACATTGACCTCTAGAGTGTTCCAGACAGGGAGAACAGGAGGTGCAGAGCTCTGGGGTAGGAATGCTCTTGGCAGATCCTGGCAACCAAGGGGAGGTCAGTGCAGCCAGAGTGCAGTAAGGGGACAGTTGTAGGTGAGAAGGTCCAAGAGGCGGTAGAGAAGATATTTTGCTCTGGAATATTCGTAGTGAATATCGTAAGACATGGCGGACATATCTCTTGGGTCTGAAAGATGTTTTCTTGAAAGGGTTTACCGTCCTGTAGGGCAAGGGGGACAAAGGGACCCTCTTTTCTCACAGGCTTTTAGATTGTTCTTTCTCTTGAGTGCTAGCTATCAGGGTGAAGTGCCAATTTTACTTTCTGGCTTCCTGGGGCTAAGCTGGCTTTTCTGCAACGAGATGGGAACATCTGTGTGCCTTGTGCAAGCCCAGGGCAGAGTCTGTCCCTGGTGCCTGGCAAGGGGCCAACTGTGCTGTCAGTGAATGGGATGTGAGACTTATCAATAAGGTAAAGATGCTAGTATGAGAAGAAAAGGAAAGATCCAGTGTGGAGGACAAAGGGAGGAGAGAGAACTCTAGGACAAAAAGCCTGTAAAGGGTGGAGTGCTGAAGACGGTAGAACAATACCCTCTCCCCCAGCCCCTCAACATTTGCTTGGGCCTCTTGAAAATGATTGCTTGTATTTCTGCTCATAGTTTCCCATTAATTTTCCTGATATTAAGAGAAAAGACAAGATCGCTGGAGCTGAGCAGAGAGTCTAATAAACAGCAGGTGCCCGTGTTCCTCCCCGGGATGCTCATGCCTGGGGAACATGTCATATTTGAAACTGGAATTGTGGAGCCAGCCAGGGCCACGCGTACGCCCTGTGCAGGTGAACGTCTGATTAAATACAAGGGGAATTATGCTGTTTTCTTTCAGCCTGTTCTTTGCTGGCACAAACTATTCTTTGATATGAAGCTGAAATTATCATATTCTGTCTGATACGTAATCTCAGTATCCCCATGTATCCAGATCTTCTGTAAGCTCCTCTTTTTAATACCCAAATTTAATAGCCTGAATCTTTGTTCTGCACGACTGCGGGAAACCAGTCCCCTCTGGATATTTCTGAGGGGGTTGGCAAGTGCTTGCGTGCCCAGGTGCTGCGTGTCACTTACTCCCCACCTCCCACCCACAGCACTTTCTGCTTTTCTGTCAATGGCTGTCCCATCACTCTTTTCCATGTTACTACTCTCTCTCTGCTCTGCTTCAACCCAAGCGTGGACACAGCCCCCTCCTTTATTCCCCACTCACCTCCAAAACCGAGCTGGTATGTGTGGAGGCATGGATGAGAGTCAACACATTTAGCAGCTGCTCTGGCCCAGGGCATAGCCGGTCAATCCTAAAGGATCCTGGCTGTGTCGGGCAGAGTCCGTTAGTGTCTGGATCATTGGGGAGGTTAAAGGGTCCTGGGGCTGGGAGCCAGGGTGCTCAAGGCAGTGGCGGTGGGAACTGGGAGAGAAGGCTCAGGACAGAGGCTAATTGACCAATATTTTAATAATATTTTAACACCTAGTATAGCTATATTGTATGTACTCACTAGTCTTGTGCAACGGATTTGCTGAAGGAGTGAAGATATTGCTGGGGCAACTTAAAATTAGGTCTCAAACATGACCGTAAGCCTATCAGTCATGCCCCATTGGAAGGAACCCCTCACTGGTGGTCTCTCTCCTTGGGCACCAGCTGGCCGCCATGATTCTGGGGTCTCTTCCCTCCGAACTGAGTTCCTTCTCAAATCTACTTCCACTCTCAAGTCGAGAATTCCACCCCCCACCCACATTCAGCTCAGCTCAAACATTTGTCAGGGAAAACTGAAAATTTCCTCACAAAAACACCCTCCAAAGAAATCATGATTTTACCTCATTTATGAAGAGCAGCCTCAGCCCATCTTACCCTCCCCTTTGCACAGCCAAAGTGCCATTGAATGTTTTCCTCAACAGCAGAGCAGTTTCATCCCTAGGATGGGTTCTGCCCCCACCCCCTAGAGCAAGGGGTACAACTTATAGCCATCTTTCAAAATAGCATTTTGAATTTTCTACCCTAGACATGGAAAGCTCTTAGCCAGTGCCCAGTAGATACTAGAGGTTGAATAAGAGACATTTTTGTCCATTACTCCTTAGTCACAGCTCTTAGTAGTTTCTCAACAACTTTATTGAAGAAATGGATTCATTCCTTCATTCATCTCTTCAACAAATATGTATCCAACTATGTGCTAGGCACTGTGTTCGTTTGGGGAAACAAAAGAAAACCAAAAAAAAGCCAAAGATCCCTGCTCTTGTGGAGCTCATATTTTAGTAGGGGAGACAACCATCACAAAATAGGTGAGTAAAATTCAAGGCATGTGAAACAGTAATACATGCTAAGAAGCTAAAAAGCAGGAAGGATGAATAGGTAGCGCTGAGGGGATTTTAGATAATGATTTTGATTTTAGAGATAAAGATTTTGTGTGATTTTAGATAGAGAACTGGGAAGGTGACATTTGAGTAGAGAGCTCCTGCTGCCAACTGGGGGTGGGATGGGGAAGAGAAAACCCATTACTGCACAGCTAGCAAAACCCGTGACTTTGGGAAACCGGTTTGTAATAATGACTGAATTGAAATACAGACAAGTGCTCCAGGCGGTCCTTGATTTTCTCCTTCATTGAATAAGGATGAGGGTTTTTGTTGTTGTTGTTTTTATTTTTGTTTTTTAAGAAGGAGCTATGTTTTCTCACTTTTAGTGCTTTTGGCAATCATCACACTTTTCCTTCCATCTCCCTAAGCTATAGGAGGATAAATATCTCCAGCACAGTAGAGGCAGACTATTAAACTTATGGTTTGTTTATGTCAGGAAATAAAGACAAATGTGACATTTCTTCTCTTGGTGCCCTGCATTTTTCCCAGTAAATCAATCATGAATGGTAACTTTTGAGCTGCTTTTATGTACCTGAACAAGGTATAGTTGTTCCAAATAATTTCACTTTGAAATAGCCCAATAATGAATTTTGCTATCACATTTCCATAGCTTATCTGCGTTGGGCAGTTTTGTTGACCCACAAACTCGAACTGTTGTCTGTAGCAACAAGTGTTTAGATTTAGGCTGATATAGGAGGCTGTAAGAAGTGATAAATTTTTAGAGGTTTTCAATGTTGAAAAAAGAGTTCTGTCCTCTAGCAACTCATGATCCTGTCATATCTTATGCCCTTTGAGTTTGGAGATGGCATTCTTATTGATAACAAAACAGTTCAGTGCTTATTTGGTGCTCTGTAGCCATGGCCTGTTATTCTTGGATAAGGTTGCTGTGTGGAACTCCACTTTTGTCGTGTATATCCTTTGGAGGGGGTATCATCCTTGGAAGGAGTGGCCAGCCTATACTCAATAGCCATGCACCTGGCCTGGCCAGCCAGTCTGCCTCTCTTCTTTTCAGTCATGCCCTTCAATAATTTGATTAAATGACCTGCCAGAGGAAGTACTGTCTGAATGTTTAATCCTGGAAAAAATCCTGATAGAACTCACAGTTAGAAGAACTGAGTTCTAATTTCAACTTCCTCATTTATTTGGGTGAGTCATTTCATTTCCCTAAGCCACAGTTTCCCCATCTATAAAATGGGAAGACTGATAGCAATCTCACAGGGCTACGGTGTCAACTGAAGAAAATAATGTCTATAAAATATCTCACATGCTGCCCAGCTTGGAAGTAAATCATGGGCACTATTATTTGAGGTATTTTGAAGATCAAATGAGTTTCACAGTCATGGAAGCATTTTGTCTCTTGTAAAGAATTATCACCTAGAGTGCAGACAGCAGAAGCAAGAAGAACTACAGTCCTGCAGCCTGTGAAACAGAAACCACATTCACAGAAAGATAGACAAGATGAAAAGGTAGAGGGCTATGTACTAGATGAAAGAACAAGATAAGACCCCAGAAAAACAACTAAATGAAGTGGAGATGGGCAACCTTCCAGAAAAATAATTCAGAATAATGATAGTGAAGATGATCCAGGACCTCGGAAAAAGAATGGAGGCAAAGATCAAGAAGATGCACGAAATGTTTAACAAAGACCTAGAAGAATTAAAGAACAAACAAACAGAGATGAACAATACAGCAACTGAAATGAGAACTACACTAGAAGGAATCAATAGCAGAAAAACTGAGGCAGAAGAACGGATAAGTGACCTGGAAGACAGAATGGTGGAATTCACTGCTGCGGAACAGAATAAAGAAAAAAGAATGAAAAGAAATGAAGACAGACTAAGAGATCTCTGGGACATTAGACATTAGACATTAGATGCAATAACATTCGCATTATAGGGGTCTCAGAAGGAGAAGAGAGAAAGGACCTGAGAAAATGTTTGAAGAAATTATAGTCAAAAATTTCCCTAACATGGGAAAGGAAATAGCTACCCAAGTCCAGGAAGTGCAGAGAGTCCCATACAGGATAAACCCAAGGAGAAACACGCCGAGACACATAGTAATCAAAAACAGGCCGAGACACATAGTAATCAAATTGGCAAAAATTAAAGACAAAGTAAAATTATTGAAAGCAGCAAGGGAAAAATGACAAATAACCTACAAGGGAACTCCCATAAGGTTAACAGCTGATTTCTCAGCAGAAAATCTACAAGCCAGAAGGGAGTGGCATGATATACTTAAAGTGATGAAAGGGAAGAACCTACAACCAAGATTACTCTACCCGGCAAGGATCTCATTCAGATTTAAAGGAGAAATCAAAAGCTTTACAGACAAGCAAAAGTTAAGAGAATTCAGCACCACCAAACCAGCTCTACAACAAATATTAAAGGAACTTCTCTAAGTGGGAAACACAAGAGAAGAAAAGGGCCTACAAAAACAAACCCAAAACAATTAAGAAAATGGTCATAGGAACATGCATATCGATAATTACCTTAAACGTGAATGGACTAAATGCTCCAACCAAAAGACACAGGCTTGCTGAATGGATACAAAAAAAAAGACCCATATATATGCTGTCTACAAGAGACCCACTCAGACCTAGGGACACATACAGACTGAAAGTGAGGGGATGGAAAAAGATATTCCATGCAAATGGAAATCAAAAGAAATCTGGAGTAGCAATACTCATATCAGAAAGCATAGACTTTAAATTAAAGAACGTTACAAGAGACAAGGAAGGACACTACATAATGATCAAGGGATCAAACCAAGAAGAAGATATAACAATTATAAATATATATGCACCCAACATAGGACCACCTCAATACATAAGGCAACTGCTAACAGCTATAAAAGAGGAAATCGACAGCAACACAATAATAGTGGGGGACTTTAACACCTCACTTACACCAATGGACTGATCATCCAAACAGAAAATTAATAAGGAAACACAAGCTTTAAATGACACAATAGTCCACATAGATTTAATTGATATTTACAGGACATTCCATCCAAAAACAGCAGATTGCACTTTCTTCTCAAGTGCGCACTGAACATTCTCCAGGATAGATCACATCTTGGGTCACAAATCAAGCCTCAGTAAATTTAAGAAAATTGAAATCATATCAAGCATCTTTTCTGACCACAATGCTATGAGATTAGAAATCAATCACAGGCAAAAAAACGTAAAAAACACAAACACATGGAGGCTAAACAATACTTTACTAAATAACCAAGAGATCACTGAAGAAATCAAAGAGGAAATCAAAAAATACCTAGAGACAAATGACAATGAAAACACGATGATCCAAAACCTATGGGATGCAGCAAAAGCAGTTCTAAGAGGGAAGTTTATAGCTATACAAGCCTACCTCAAGAAACAAGAAAAATCTCTAATAAAAAATCTAACCTTACACCTAAAGGAACTAGGGAAAGAAGACCAAACAAAACCCAAAGTTAGCAGAAGGAAAGAAATCATAAAGATCAGAGCAGAAATAAATGAAACAGAAACAAAGAAAATATAGCAACGATCAATAAAACTAAAAGCTGGTTCTTTGAGAAGATAAACAAAATTGATAAACCATTAGCCAGACTCATCAAGAAAAAGAGGGAGAGGACTCAAATCAATAAAATTAGAAATGAAAAAGGAGAAGTTACAACAGACACTGCAGAAATACAAAGCATCCTAAGAGACTACTACAAGCAACTCTATGCCAATAAAATGGACAACCTGAAAGAAATGGACAGATTCTTAGAAAGGTATAATCTTCCAAGACTGAACCAGGAAGAAATAGAAAATATGAACAGATCAATCACAAGTAATGAAATTGAAACTGTGATTAAGAATCTTCCAACAAACAAAAGTCCAGGACCAGATGATGTGATACTATACATAGAGAATCCTAAAGATGGCACCAGAAAACTACTAGAGCTAATCAATGAATTTGTTAAAGTTGCAGGATACAAAATTAATGCACAGAAATCTCCTGCATTCCTATATACTAATGATGAAAAACCTGAAAGAGAAATTAAGGAAACACTCCCATTTACCATTAAAACAAAAAGTATAAAATACCTAGGAATAAACCTACCTAGGGAGACAAAAGACCTGTATGCAGAAAACTATAAGACACTGATGAAAGAAATTAAAGATGATATAAACAGATGGAGAGATATACCATGATCTTGGATCAGAAGAATCAATATTGTGAAAATGACTATACTACCCAAAGCAATCTACAGATTCAATGCAATCCTTATCAAATTACCAATGGCATTTTTTATAGAACTAGAACAAAAAAATCTTAAAATTTGTATGGAGACCCAAAAGACCCTGAATAGCCAAAGCAGTCTTGAGGGAAAAAAGCAGAGCTGGAGGAATCAGACTCCCTGACTTCAGACTATACTACAAAGCTACAGTCATCAAGACAATATGGTACTGGCACAAAAACAGACATCTAGATCAATGAAACAAGATAGAAAGCCCAGAGATAAAGCCACACACCTATGGTCAACTAGTCTATGACAAAGGAGGCAAGGATATACAATGGAGAAAAGACAGTCTCTTCAACAAGTGGTGCTGGGAAAACTGGACCGCTACATCTACATGTAAAAGAATGAAATTAGAACACTCGCTAACACCATATACAAAAATTAACTCAAAATGGATTAGAGACGTAAGTGTAAGACCAGACACTATAAAACTCTTAGAGGAAAACATAGGAAGAACACTCTTTGACATAAACCACAGCAAGATCTTTTTTGATCCACCTCCTACAGTAATGGAAATAAAAACAAAAGTAAACAAATGGGACCTAATGAAACTAAAAAGGTTTTGCATAGCAAAGGAAACCATAAACAAGACGAAAAGACAACCCTCAGAATGGGAGAAGATATTTGCAAATGAATCAATGGACAAAGGATTAAACTCCAAAATTTACAAGCAGCTCATGCAGCTCAATATGAAAAAAACAAACAACCCAATTCAAAAATGGGCAGAAGACCTAAATAGACATTTCTCCAAAGAAGATATACAGATTGCCAACAAACACATGAAAGAATGGTCAACATCACTAATCATTAGAGAAATGCAAATCAAAACTACAATGAGGTATCACCTCACACCAGTTAGAATGGGCATCATCAGAAAATCTACAAACAACAAATGGCTGGAGAGGGTGTGGAGAAAAAGGAACCCTCTTGCACTGTTGGTGGGAATGTAAATTGATACAGCCACTATGGAGAACAGTATGGAGGTTCCTTAAAAAACGAAAAATAGAACTACCATACGACCCAGCAATCCCACTACTGAGCATATACCCAGAGAAAACCATAATTCAAAAAGACACATGCCACCCAATGTTCATTGCAGCACTATTTACAATAGCCAGGTCATGGAAGCAACCTAAATGCCCATTGACAGACGACTGGATAAAGAAGTTGTGGTACATATATATAATGGAATATTACTCAGCCATAAAAAGGAACGAAATTGGGTCATTTGTAGAGATGTGGATGGATCTAGATACTGTCATACAGAGCGAAGTAAGTCAGAAAGAGAAAAACAAATATCGTATATTAACGCATATATGTGGAACCTAGATAAATGGTACAGATGAACTGGTTTGCAGGGCAGAAGTTGAGACACAGATGTAGAGGACAAACGTATGGACACCAAGGGGGGAAAGCGGCGGGGAGTGGGAGTGGTGGTGTGCTGAATTGGGCGATTGGGATTGACATGTACACACTGATGTGTATAAAATGGATGACTAATAAGAACCTGTTGTATAAAAAGTTAAATAAAATAAAATTCAAAAGAAAAAAAAAGAATTATCACCATCATCACTGCCGTCACCACTGCTGTCATCTAGGAGCCCTGTTTTCTCTACATAATTATAAACCCGTCTTCAACTTAACCCAGTTCCAAGTATCCAAAGGACATTTAAGGTATCTTATTTGCTATAGTCTTCTATAGAGAAGGACATGAGACTAAAATCAGAAGTCTTGTGTTCTAGTTACAGTTTTCTTCTAGATCTTTATGGAACCTTAGAGAAGTCACAAACTCTGAGCCTTTCTGACCATCTGTAAAATGGGAAAGTTGAACTAAATTTCCACAGTGCTCCTAACTTTTACAACTCCGTGTAAAGTGAAGGCAGGAATGGAATTGTGGGTTTAGATTTCTGTGAAATGGGAGATGAAGGAGGTTTCCACGTCAGCACTGGCTTCTGTGTTCTGCCTATCTTCGGCCTCACCCTGCAGGTGAGTCAGCCAGAGCATCTTTCTGAAATGGAAATGCAATTGTCACTCATCTGCTTAAAATCTAGCGGGGGTAGGGGGTGGGCAGGAGAGATAAACTAGGAGTTTTGGATTAACATACACATACTACTATATATAAAATAGGTGAACAACAAGGACCTCCTGTATAGCACAGGGAACTATACTCAATAACTTGTAATACATTAGAAAAAACATACATGTTCCCTAATGAGGAAACAAACTATAATATCTTAATAGTTAGAATATTATTCTCAAGTTAAAATAATGGTACTGAGACTAGGTAATAACAGGGAAAGTGGTTATAATGAAGTTGAAAAATGCGATGTCAAAAATATTTTGCATATAGTGTGATTATAACTATGCTAAGACAAAATAGCTTACTTTTTAAAAAAAGACAATTAAAAAAAACAGAAATATGAAGAGTAGTTGATTTGAGTAATTTTTCCTCCTTTGTAACTCTTATTTTCCAATGTTTCTCTTTGATGAGAGCATATTATTTTTTTTAATTATTTTCATTGCTTTTTCTCCTTATTCCAAAAATAATCATGTTCATTTAGGAAACTTCAGAAAATCCAGCTAAGATTAAAAGAAAAATACCTGTACTCCCCACCTGTCACAAAAAACCACTGTTAAATTCTCCTGCATATTTTATGTATACATGTGTATACAGACACACGCAAATATATTCATACACAAATATATACATATATATACAAGAGGATTTAATGGTGGTTTTATATATGAAAATTTTTTTAATTATAAAAATTCTGGTACCCAGAGTAGGCAAAAACAGGTGAACAGTCCCCTTTATAGGTTCTCTTAATGAGGCTCACTCTTACCTGGGTGTCACACATCTTACATAAGGGTTACCGGCATTCTCTACCCTAGGATAGCAGCCCCGTTTTCTACCTTCAGGATTCCCATGGTAGAAAGTGCTTCCGGGTCCCAGGAGAGGAAAACTGCTTTCTGTGTGAGAAGTTTAGCAGCTTTCTTATTCTCATTTTACTCTTTATGTTCAGAATCTAACTTTAGAACTCTCAATATAACAACGGAGGCATGAGTCAAGGATATTTAATCATCTGTAACACTGAGATCCTGACCATCTACGGGAGGCCTGTTTCTTAGGGTTTCTAACGAGGTGTCACCCCGCTGTGCCTCTGGCTGAAGGAGATGAAAGGTGAGTGTAGGACCAGGCCGTTTTCTGTGAGCACAGCTCCCCTGTCCACAGCTGGGTATTAGAGACGTGAATCAGAGTAGTGAACACATTCATTCGTGCCCACAAAGATAGCTTCACCAAAACTGGAACCTAGGAGGAAGACTTTTATAGAAACTCAACCCACTCACCAAGCCTGATCCTACTGGGAACCAAGCTATGGGACTTGCCCAACCAAACCGTGAAATAAGTTCATTCATTCAACAACCACTCGAATGGTGACTGCACAGATGTGCCAGGTGCCAGGGGTACAAAGATTACCAAGACCGCAAGATCCCTTCGGGTGGTGAAAATGTCCCCTCCTCTCAAAGAAAGGGTAAACCTGGGAGCAGTCAGTTGTGTAATGGGCAACAGGAAGTGTTTTCCAGGCAGAGGCTGCGACATGTGGAAAGGGGGTGGAGAAGAGCTCGCTATGTTCAAGGAACTGCAAATAGACCAGTGAAGCTTCAGAGTGGTGAATAGGAAGTGGCAAAGGATGAGGTGGAATTCGCAGGGGATTGAAGGCCATGGTGGAAAGTGTGGATTTCATTCTCAGGGCAGTAGAGAGCTAGAAGGAATTTAAACAGACTAGAGACGTGAGGACGGACTTCGGTGACTCTGGTTTCCCTTTCACTCCTCTCCAACGTGTCCATTCTCCTGTCTCTCCCTCATCCTCACCTCCCCACCATATTCTCAGCTCCTCTCCTCAGGTCCCTCAATTTCTAAGGTAAGTTTCAATCATAAGAGGCCAGAAGACATTCCCAGGAGTTTGCACTGTAATGGTAGTTAAAGCCTTCAGACAAGGGCTGATTATCTGACTACAGAATTGTAGGCATTGGCCAGGAGGTAGGAGAGAATTGGTGGAACATTCTTTAATCATGGGCTATTCTTCCAACTCTGGTCACACACCTCACAAAGGATCAGACTTGTCTCCAAGGAAGTCAAGTAAGCACCTGGTGCCTACTTTCCTGATGGGGGACCACAGCTCCATCCCCAGGATTTGAATTCTAGGATAAAGGGCAGGATTTGAATCCTAGGGTCTTAAGAACAGGAGGGATCTTGGAGTTTCCCTGGGCCATAGCCCACATCACCCAGGCTCTTCTGGAGGGCAGGCTCAAACTATTTCCTTCATTTTTATCAGATTTGAATAATTGGTATCTCATCATGTTTTCCATCTCTTGATCACCTACTGAGAGGGGCTGATGAATGGAAAAGAGCCAGCAGGGTCGAGGTAATCCACAAATTAGACACCCCTTCTTGCTGTCGTCAGAAGTGGTTTGTGTTCCATTTTCATGAGAAAGAAACTTCAACCTTGAATGACTAAGCTGAAATTCATGGCATTATCTCCCTCTTAGTCTTACCATGCAGGGTTTTTCCCCTCATATATCTTCAAATCTCCTTCAAATCTTTGAAATATTAGCATGTAGCTGCTGTAATACATCTTTTGAATTATGGAAATTTTAATGCAATAAAGCTTCTCTGTTGCCTGCCACAGTGTCAAATATTATCTGGTAGATCTCAGATATCCCAGGTGTGTCTCTCTTCCACACCGCCCCCCCCCTTCCCCGCTCATATCCCCTTCAAAACACCAGCCTCGACTTGGCACCGTGGGACTCCTCAATTCACCTGTGTCAACCAACCGTTCAGCTCTGGCTGACCCATTTCCTGCCCCAGCTGGCATGGGGCTGAACGGTGATGTTCCATTTACTCTGTTAAAAGTTAAATGTCACCCTCTGATGTTTACTTGCTTTGAAGCTTCCTAGCCATGGTACCTGGGGAAACTTTTGTCTCCATCAAACTCCCCCTCACCCCCCCCAATTCTGTGTGCAAACAAGCCCCTCTTGTTGTGACTGCTCATTTCTGCCCCCACATCCTTTCAGTTGTGGGGTTTCTTATTGTCTCACTAACAAATATGGCAACAATGTTTACCCGGGACTTAACCATGAGTCAGACACTCTTTTTTTTTTTTTTTTTTTTTTTGCGATACGCGGGCCTCTCACTGCTGTGGCCTCTCCCGTTGCGGAGCACGGGCTCCGGACGCGCAGGCTCAGCGGCCATGGCTCACGGGCCCAGCCGCTCCGCGGCATGTGGGTTCTTCCCAGACGGGGGCACGAACCCGTGTCCCCTGCATTGGCAGGCGGACTCTCAACCACTGCGCCACCAGGGAAGCCCAGACACTCTTTTATAAGCACATTTGGATATAAGAACTCATTTCATCCTCACAACAAGCATTCGAGGTCGGTGCAGTTATGAACCCTATATTACAAACAAGGCACTGAGAGGTTAAGACCTGTCCAAGGTCACCCAGCTACTGAGAGGCAGAATCTGTGCTCTTAACCAGTGGGATTTGACATCCCTGTCTCTCATTGTCTTATTTTCCAACTATCTCCTATGCAACCACGTTCACCCAACACTGATTACTCTGTGCCAAGCACCGTGCCAGGCACTTGGGATTCGGGGATGATACTTTGAAACCCTTGCCTACAGTATGATGGAGGAGACTTGCAGGCACACCATAAACCAGAGTGTGCTGGGTAGGGGAGGGGAAGCCTGGACCACGGGCTGTAGGACTCTGAAGGGTGCACTGGAGCCTGTGACACCTTATCTGGGACATGGAATGTGGCATGGCATTTGTGATAATGCTGTGAACAGTAAGTCTCTCTTCCACCATCAGATACTGTTCTGTGTGCTTCTTTCTCTTTCTGCAGTTTTTGAAACTTCAATTTTCTTTGCCTTTTGCCCCAGGAGAGCAGTTTTTGAACTTAACTGTGTATTAAGGTCACCCACTGTGGCAGCGACTGGCTGGTTTTCCTCTTGGCTATGTGACTGACACGTTTTTCAGTCACCCTCACACTCAGAGGTGGCGTGTGCCTGAGTCTGACCGAAGGGATGGGGGTGGAAGCAATGCCAGCCTCCTCTAAGCCTGGCCCATAAAACTGCCCTCGAAATCCTCCTCCCTTCCTGTCCAATCCCAGGACCCAGTGGAGGCCTTGGGAACATTCCAGTGGACACGAGGGACTGAGAACCACCAACAATCAATACTGATTTTAATTGCTGCCTCGTTGCCCTGGCTACAGCAAGATCACCTGACTTGATGTTTCTTGGGGGGTTGACAACCACGGAATGTTATTTTGGTCCTTTAAATGTTCTCTTAGAAAACCCTCCTCCAGCCAGTGTTTGCTATTGGATTTACCTGTGAGCAGATAAGAGCTGTGGGTGTCTGTGGGCCCTAACATGCACTGGAGTGATCAGAATAAAAAAAGCATTTTTTAGGATCTAAGTCATGTCATACTATATAAGGGCAGAGACAGTGAGAGGGACCCTGCCCACAATAAAAATAATAAAAATATAATGCAAATAATAAATCATAAAATAGGTATTATTTTGATAGAATCCAATAAACATAAATACACACATATATGAGCAAAATAATATTTGAGCATCTGGTATCTACCAAGCACTATGCTAATCCCTCTACATGCCGTATCTCATTTAATCCCGACAACAGCCCTCAGACGCAGGCATTACAATTATTATCCTATTATACAGATGAAACCAAGGCAGAGAAGGGAAGTTATTTGCCTAGGGTCGCATGATAAAGAAGACAAGCCAGGACTGAAAGTCCATCTGACATCCAGGCCCACAGGACAGTATGTGTAACACTCTACATACAGGACCATCACAGAGCTGCCCCCCCCCCCCCCCGCACCGCAGCCACTGCCACCCTGTCCCACCCCATCTCAGTGGCCCCTTTCAATCCAGACTGGGCCGTACTTCCCTTACCCACTGCCCAGCACACTTTCTATAATTAAAATTTAGTCGATTTGAACAAAGCCCCTGAACCTGATGGTTCCCTCTAGTTTCCTCCATACAGTTTGAGATTCCCCGGCACCATGGCAACCAGATTTTTAGATGAAACTGGATCCCTGGAGGTTAGGAAATGCAGGAATTAAGCGAAGCGCCTTGAGACCCACCGTGATGGTAAGTGGTTCCTTCAAGGGGTATCCACTGAAATTCTCACCAGCCTCACCCTACCTCATTCAGGGCCATTAGGTACCCTCAAGAGCCTACAGAAATATTTAAAGCTCTTCTAAAAAACTTGTAGGGAATGCCATAGGAAGAAAAGAAAACTACAAAATTGAAATGGAGATTCGATTAAATGCCTGCGAAAAAATCATGCTAAGCTTCGTGAACAGTTAAATTTGGAATTCATAAAAAATTCATGATGCTTCAAAACAATAAGGCTTGCTTTTCTTACTTTGCAGAGATTTTCTAGTTTGCATAATGATTGTTGAGAAAACATGACCCATCGTAAATTGAATTTATTCCTTGTAGGCAAAATCACTTCAAAAGCAGAATCAGAAAAGTCGTTATATTTTTACAGCCAAAATATTAAATAATTTGTTCAAATTGGCCAGATATTGAACACATGAGATGTGGATGTTTTCTGTATGTTCGATATGATGTGGGGTGAAGTCTCCAAAAGGAAGAATCCCCAAAATCCCTTGGAATCACACCACCTCCCCAAATCTTGAGAAAGTTCAGTGTAGGCAAGAAACAGATCCAGGTCACTAGAGGTAAAGGGTGGCCCTGATGGGGTACCCCTCAGCCTGGAGTGGGGAGGCCCAAGAGGGGAAGTAGCATTCTCAAATGAAACACAGCAGTTATCCAGCTAGCCCATCGGGGGAAAGAGTGACTGACTGCTTGAATGTGACCAATAGATTCCAGCTGCCCCGACTGGAAACAAGCCAAGAAAAGCCTGCGCCCCATTTTCCCTTCGCTGTAGGAAGGAGATTGGGAGGCTTTTATTTTTCAAAGCCAGGGAGTGAGAGGGGCTGCAAAGTTCCAGTGTTATTCTTCCCCGTTAAGGACGGGGGAGTACACCTTCCTTATCATTCAGCGCTGCCCCGAGAGCTCATTTTGATTGGTGGCATCATAAATTCGCATCTGTTTTCTTATCAAAGTCCTGGACAGGAGGGAGAACGCCGCAGCTCTCTCCCCCACTTCAGGACGGGTGCAGGGGGAACTCTGCGGTTCTGTGATAAAAGGAGAGCTGGGAGCTAATCAGGGAGCTGTATTCCTCCTTTGTCTGGGCTGCCAGCACCTCTTGATAACTCGGCAGAGGCCCGAGGAGCTCCTGGGTTCTGGGGTGCAAGCCCTTGTTGTAAGGAGGTCTTAGGACCTTGGTTTTCTCACTTGAAAATGAGCATAATAATTCCTGACACTTTTTCCTATCACAGAAATGCTGGGCTAGAATGGGATAACAGATACAAAATTGCCTTAAGAGGTTTGCTACTCAGTGTGGCCCTCAGACTGGCACCCTCAGACTCACCTCAGAGCCTGTTAGAAATGCAGACTCCAAGGGCTCCAAAATTTACAAACAGCTCATGCAGCTCAATATCAAAAAAATAAACAACCCAATCAAAAAATGGGCAGAAGACCTAAACAGACATTTCTCCGAAGGAGACATAACAGATGGCCAAGAGGCACATGAAATCATGCTCAACATCACTGATTATTAGAGAAATGCAAATCAAAACTACGATGAGATATCACCTCTCACCAGGCGGAATGGCCATCATCAATAAGTCTACAAACAATAAATGCTGGAGAGGGTGTGGAGAAAAGGGAACACTCTTGCACTGCTGGTGGGAATGGAAATTGATACAGCCACTATGGAGGACAGTGTGGAGGTTCCTTAAAAAACTAAAAACAGAACTACCGTATGATCCAGCAATCTTATTTCTGGGCATATATCCAGAGGAAAACGTGGTTTGAAAGGATACATGCACCCCAATGGTCATTGCAGTGCTGTTTACAATAGCCAAGACACGGAAGCAACCTAAATGTCCATCAACAGATGAATGGATAAAGAGGATGTGGTACATATATACAATGGAATATTAGCTATTAAAAAGAATAAATAACGCCATACGCAGCAACGTGGATGGACCTGGAGATTATCATACTAAGTGAAATAAGTCAGAGAAAGACAAATATATGATATCGCTTATACGCAGAATCTTTAAAAAAAGTGATGCAAACGAACTTATTTACGAAACAGAAACAGACTCACAGACTTAGAGAATGAACTTACAGTTACCGGGGGAAGGGTCGGTGGGTAGAGACAGATTGGGAGTTTGGGATTGACATGTACACACTGCTATATTTAAAATAGCTAACCAACAAGGACCTACTGTATAGCACAGGGAACTCTGCTCAATACTCTGTAATAACCTAAATGGGAAAGGAATTTGAAAAAGAATAGATACGTGTATACGTATAACTGAATCACTCTGCTGTACACCTGAAACCAACACAACATTGTTAATCAACTCTACTCCGATATAAAATAAAAATTAAAAAAAACCCAGAAATGCAGACTCTCAGGCCCCGCCACAGACCTACCAAAGCAGAATCTGCATTTTAACAAGATCCCAGGTGACTCGTATGCAAATCAAAGTTTGAGAAGCCCTGATTTAAAAAAAAAAACACTCTGCAGGTCTTGTAAGCTATTACTTACTAGGTGATGATCTGTTGAAAGTCTTCTCTTAGCTTCGTGAGGCCAGGCCCCAAGTGGCTTGTTCCCCACTATACCCCACTTTTTGGCTCAGTCCCTGGCATAGAATAGGCACTCAGTATTTGTTTAATTAATTAATAAGTCTTATATCCTGTGTGACTGACCACACAGAAAGTAGGAGGAAGAGACGGGGTAGTAAGCTCATTCCCAATGAGCCCTGCGATCCACCTGGTGAGGGTAGCCTGCATTTGGCCTCTGGTACAACGCCCAGTGCAGCGCTGCAGGTGTTCTCAAACCGTATCACGCATCAGGATCAACTGGACGCCTTGTTAAAGCAGATGGCTGCGTCCCACCCCTGGAGTCTCTGATTCAATAGGTCTGGGTGGAAGGGGAGAATTTATATTTCTAGCAAGCTCCAGGTGCTGCTGTTGCTGCTGGTCCCGGGACCCCACCTTGAGAACATGGCCTAGTACATTGATGATGCCTGAATAAGTGTCTTCACTTTTTTTTGTTTTTGTTTTTTTTGCGATACGCGGGCCTCTCACTGCTGTGGCCTCTCCCGTTGCGGAGCACAGGCTCCGGATGCGCAGGCTCAGCGGCCATGGCTCACGGGCCCAGCCGCTCCGCGGCATGTGGGATCCTCCGGGACCAGGTCACGAACCCATGTCCCCTGCATCGGCAGGCGGACTCTCAACCACTGCGCCACCAGGGAAGCCCTGTCTTCACGTTTTAAATGCAGACTAGGAGGCATTCACAGTGACAAAAATATCAAATGGGCAGGAAAGCGTTTTCGGACCAAGGCATATGGTGGCTATTTTAGGCCTTGGCTCCTTGTCAGGTGACTGGGGCAACCTGAGACGGGGCAAGGACAGGGGGACCGAGGGGTCAGGGGATGGGTGGTGCTACTGGCCATGAGTTTATAATTTGGGGCTCAGAGGCATGGTTCCAGGTCCTGGCTTGGTCAGCATCACTTGTGTGACCCCTAAAGGCTACAGTTTTCCTCCTCATGCCAAGATTCCTGAATCACCAGGGTGGGGCTCGGGTGTCTGTTCTGTGTGTCAGTCAGACAGGCATTCCAGGGCTATTTGCTAACAAACAGTAACAGTAACAGTAACAGTCATTCCCTTTACGCCACGCCTTGAACTAAGTACTTTATATACATACATACAGACAGATATGTATATTTTATGAGATTTTATATATATATATATAAATTTTATATATTAAAATTTTTAATATATTTTACATATAAAATCATAAAGTCATCACAGTAGTCCATGAGGTAAATATATTACTTTTCTATTTGTGGTTGATTTTACCTCCAGATTTCTTACCATGACCTGCCAGGCCTGAGGCTCCAGCCCGGGCCTCCCTCTTCACCCCACTTAGTGTCTCTCTCCCTTGCTTGCTTCCTGCCAGCTCAGGGCCTCCATCCAGAAGACTGAGAGGACCCATCTCTTTCCTTCCTTGGGACCTGCACACAGCTGTTCCTTCTGCCAGACAAGCCCCCACCCCTGCCCCTCTGCCCGTGAACTTCCTCCTATCCTGTGTTCCATCTTAGCAGCCACTTCCTCAGAGAGCAACTCTCTGGCCCTCCATTGAGAGCAGCCCCCTCTGTTATTCTGTCCGTGGACCTGTCGCCTTCCTATTGCCATCTGCAATTACTTAGACAGTGGTGCTGTGTCCACCGTGGCCTCAGCTCAGACAGAAAATCCAGCTGGTTCTATTCAGCATCTCCTACTACTCCATTTCCACACAGGTGTCCAAGTCTCATCCCCTTGGTTTAGATGGACCTCCAAGTGCCTGGGATGCGTGAGGAGTTGTGTGTGTGTGTGTGTGTGTGTGTGTGTGTGTGTGTGTGAGTGTGTGTGTGTGTGTGTGGTGGGGGACTGGCCCTCAAGGACAGCCCAGCCACTCCCTTCCCTAGTCCTCCCCACAGAAGGCAGCCATTCCTCTCCATGCGAAGACTGCCCTACTCCGCTTCCCCCCACTGCCCCTGTTCTTTGTTGCCATGCTGTCTCCTCACTGTCCTCTCTCCAGGCCCTGGCTTATCCAGGTTCTTATCCAGGAGAGGAAAACAGACTCTACAAGCATCATGCATCCAAGCATCTTCCTGCGTTGCTGTATAATGACGAGGTGTACTAGTGAGAAGGAGGATGGAGAGAAATATACAGAAAACCACCAGGTTAATACTTACCATATAATAGTGCCCCATATCTTTTTATCTCTCTGTTTATTGATTTACCATTCAATACCCTGTACTGGGTTGAACAGTGTCCGCCAGCCTCCCCCCAAATTCATATCCACCTGGAACCTCAGAATGTGACCTTTATGGGGAAAGAGTGTCTTTACAGATGTAATTAGTCAAGATGAGGTCATATTGGTTTAGGGTGGGCTCTAAATCCAGTATGACTGGTGTCCTTATATGAGGAAGGACATTTAGACACAGACATAGAGGCACACAGGGGAGAAGGCCACATGAAGACAGAGGCAGAGATTGGAATGAGGCATCTACACGCCAAGGAACGCCAAGGGTTGCCAGCAACCCCCAGAAGCTAGGAAGAGACAAGGCAGGATTCTTCAGTAGAGACTTTGGAAGAAGCCCAGCCCTGCCAACACCTTGATTTTGGACTTCCGGCCTCCAGAACTGTGAGACAATACATTTCTATTGTTTTAAGTCACCGCAAGAATGGTCTTTGTTACAGCAGCCACAGAAAACTAATACACATCCAATGAGACTCTAAAGCCCTTGAGGGCAGGAGCCACGTCTATTTTGTTCACCTCTGAATTCCCAGTGTCTAGCAGTGTCTGGTGTGGTGAAATGGTCCAGAATAAACTTTTGTCGAGTGAAGGTAGCTAAGCCTGAGCAGGGGTGACCGAAGCAAGAGGGACGAGGGAGGACTGAGGTGTTTTGTTTGGTTCCACAGAGAAAAGCAGCAGAGCAAGGGTCAGCAGTTGAACTGGCTCTTTCCTCCTGAACTCACTCTCACATGCTGAAATGACTAATGTTGGTGAATGCAAATCATAGCTGCAGCCCATGGCTTGAGTCCAAGAACACAAACTCATGAGCTGAGCCAGGGTTACAGTCACCAGAGTTTATTTTTAAAGTAACCACGCCTGACCTATAGGATCAGAGGCCTGAGGGGCAGACTTTCCCAAGGGCCGCCCCTGTGTGGCCAGCTGTCCTTGACAGCTGAAAACCACAGGCTTTGAAATGGAAGAGGCCCTCAGCCTTCCCCCAACACAGCCAAGGAACACCTCCCCTCCCATCTGTTACCTACATGCTGACCACTGTCTGGTGTGTTTGACACCCACAGGTCACAGGCTGTTGCTATTGGCTTGCTCCTGCTTCTGGAATTAAAATGATAGGCGTGAGCGTGCTCTGTGGCCCACAGCGTACGGATGCTGGGGCCAAATGCTCTCCCCCAAAGGTGGGGAGCTCCTGCTCAGCCCTGGGGCTTCCCCGAGAAGGGACAGCCAAGCGTTCTTCAGAACTGTTGGATTTGGGGGGTTTCCTGCTAATTGAGCCATAACCAGCAATCAGCTGTCCATGGGTACAACATAGGCTGCCAAAGATGGAGCTCCTCCTTTGTCTCAGAGTTCTCCCCAGGACCTGGGTTAAGAACGCATTTCTTAAAGGTTCAATTAGGATTTGAAAAAAAAAATAAGGAAAAATTTTCTTAACCTGGTGGGACTCAGGGTAACTTTTTCTTTTTTATTCTCACAAATTGTACTTTTCTTATTTAGTCTTTGTACCAATGAAGGATGACTCTGACACTCTCAAAAAAAAAAAGAAAGAAAAAGAAAGAAAGAAAGAATACATTATCCATTTGTCCCAAGCTGGGCTTTGTTGGAAGTCTTTGCGTTCACCCTCTCCCACCACGAGAACTCCTGTGGCCTTATTGAAAAAATGAACCCCAAACTCCATATATCTGATTCTAAAAATTTCAAGGAATGATGTCGATTTTTACTGAAGATTTCCAAGAGAGGGAAGTGGGGGTATATATACTATGTCACACAGCATGACCTTCTTTAAAATTGTCCTTTAACATATCTTTCTTTACCCCACAGCTTCACCCCTTGCACTGGCTTCTCCGGCTGCCTTCTCCATCTCTATCTTCCAGGTCCTGTCTCTCTCCTCAAACTTGCAGCCACACAGGCTCTCCTTCCAGCTCCCTCCTCTTTCCAGCCTCTCCCTAGAAGATTCCTTCACCTGGGTAGCTCCCTCAGCTTCTCTTACACAGAATCATTTGTCCTCTCTGATTGTCCTCTGTACCCATGACCCCACACAACACAATAGCTGAGCCTGTTGAACTGATAGGATGTCCTTCCTTCCTGGAAAGCATGTGGTTTCCCACTCACAACAGAAATCTTTGGGGGATATAAACAACCACACCTTTAGTTGACATACATGACACCGGGGTGTTCTGGGTGGTTATAGTTCATCCTCCCCGTTTCCTGTGAGGTTAGAGAGCTAGAAAATGTGTGGTAGAGAGGGGGTGGGAGATGGCCAGGACTTCAGCTCCAATTCCATGAAAGGATCGAGGGTTCATGAGAATCAATATGAGCTCACCCTGTAGAGATGCATCAGACATGGCACTGCCCTTGAGGAGTTTATAATGTGATTGGGAGAAATGTATATGAGACAATTCTAGAACAAGTTGAGACGGGGATGTGTGCTAAGGGCCTAAGAGTTCAGAAGGGCAGGTGGGTACAGTCTGGAGAAGTCTCAGGAAGCTTCAAGGTAGACCTAGAAGATGGGCTGAGTCTAACCAGGTGGAGGGGAAGGTAGAAGGAATCCCGTTGAGAAGCATCAGTGTGAACAAAGACTGGGGGTGGGGGTGGGGGTGGGTGGATGGTGCCACATGGTAGGGAAGAGAAAGAAGGGCCACTTGGCGAGTGACCCATTTCCCCAGACATGTACCTCAACCAGTCTCATTACTTTAAAGTTGAACATGAACTGCACCCCTCCTGGACCTTCTCCCATTCCCACCTGTAGGGAGGCCTGTGCTCTGGTGGACAGGCAGCCAACCCTCCACTTGCCAAGGATTGAGGTTCCAAGACTGGTATTCAGATTGGTTGATAGGCTCTGAGCATGCGTTTTCCCATAGAAACAAAGCTAGACATGGGGGTTAGCATAGGTGGAATACGACTAAAATATGGGTGTGTTGAGCTGGGGTCAGGCTGGTACATGGGTTCTTTTAACGCAGTTGTGGTAGGGAAACCCTAAGAAAGTTAGAAGCTTCTTGAAAAAATATGATTTTTCCTTTTTTTTTAACTTTTTATTTTATATTGGAGTAGAGTTGATTAACAATGTTGTGATAGTTTCAGGTGTACAGCAAAGTGATTCAGTTTACATACACATGTATCTATTCTTTTTCAAATTCTTTTCCCATTTAGGTGGTTACATTATTTTTGTTTTGAAAAAAATAATGTTTTTCAAATGAGTTATTTTAAAAATTCATAGAAATGTCAAGTTTCTACAATATTCCATGGGAAGTTGGTGAGCAATGCTCCCTGGATGTTACACTGAGAGTTAGGTTCCTCAACTGTCCTAGAAGTACTAACGGTAACCCTGAACCCTGTCTCCCCCAGAGTCCAGAACCAGAAGCATGAGGCCTGCTGGGGCTTCAGCCACACGGTGGTGGAAGAGAGACCTGCGGCTTCACTGCAGGATGGGGCTGGGGGTGCGTCTAATGTCTTTAATGCGTGGGAACTTAGCCGAGGTCCAGGCGGCCATCATGGCTATGGCTAACCAGGGGGTAGGGCACCACCGTGAGGATCAGGTGGAAGGAAATACGCAAAGGCAGGCAGGTGGCTGGGGTATGCTTCAAGGGGTTTATCTTATCCCCCGCACAACCTCAGGCACTGCCTTGTGCTTTTGAAAGCAGCATCTAATACTCCAAGGAAGGGCCTGGAAGAGCTTGGTTTGGTGTTAGGCTCCACAGTGATGGCTGAGATCCAGAAACTGGGCCTCAAGCTGTCTAGGCAAGTTGATACAGAATCCCAGTCTTGTGAGCTGAGCCAGTGTGGCTAGGATCTAGAATGGTATGACTTGGGTGGTTCACATTGTGGCCAAGAATCTATCACCTCCTTCCCTCTCTTCCTCCTTCCTTCCTCCTTTCCTTTTTTCCCTTCTCTCTCTCTCCCTCTCGTTCTTTCTCTCATTCGTTTGCATTCTGTGTCAAGCCATTTCCTAGGTGAATGTGTGTGTGTGCGGGGGGCGGGGAGATAGACACACAACAACGGTTACATTTGTAATGAAATAATTATCATTGTAGACAGTGTTGCACAGAGGTGTGGCATTTAACAGCATTAAGAGGGAACTTCATCAGATCTGTTTAGGGGTGTTGGGGGAGCTCAACAAGGCTTCCCAGGGAAGTGACGAGAAGTCAGCCTGGGAAAAGGGACAAAGGAGATGAGAAGAGGAAGAATGTTATAGACAGAGGGAAGCAGCAGTGCCATGTCACTAAGGCAGGAAGGAGGATGGCTTGTTCTGGGAAATTGCTGGAGAGAGTGAGCAAGTGGGATGAGATGTGAGACAGTAGGAGCAGATCACTGAGTGCAAGCCTAGGGCTGTTCACCGTGGACTGAACCACCAGTGTCTCTGCGTGGAGCTGAGTCTTTGGGTATTAATGACGATAATAATACCTACGTCTTATGAGGCACTTCCAATGTGCTACATGCTTTCCATGCCTCATATTATTCAATCCTCATAATCCCCCTGAGGAATTAGTACAGATATCTTCCCAGTGTTCTGACTACGACGAGGAAAACAAGGATTAGAGGCATAAATGGTTGTATCTAAAGCCATGCAGCCAACAATTGAAGGAATTCAAACTTGAACCATGACCTGCCTGAATGCAAAACCCTTGTTCAGAAAACTTTCGCCTACTGCCTTTTGGTATCAGTGACTTTTGCTGAGAGAGCCTGGGGAGGACGTCTCCAAGATTTAGGTCCTCTGAGCCCTAAGAAGTGTGGGGAGGAGGAAAGGGGATGGGGGACAGGGCGCTGGTGGCTCTGGCTGTGGTAGAGTATTATTGAGGAGAGTTCCAGTGCCGGGGGTGGGGGAATGCACGGAGCTTGTTCGTGTGCATGAATCATTCACAAGGCGAGGATGAGTCAGAGGCCAGCTACATTGTTACGGAAGCAGTGGGCCGGGTGTGGACTCAACCTGAAGCTGGGTTTTTTTCTCTTATGGTGACAGCATGAAGCAGGGAAGCCAAGCCAACTTTGTGGGGGGGGAGGTGACTTTTAAGTGGAAAAACATCTTCACTAATGCTTGCAGGTGACGTTGAGGATTGTGGAAGAAAGATCCACTTTCGAGTATTTCTGAAGTCCTTGACCAGATATGGCCAAAGCCAGGATGTCTCACCCGCAGAAGAAATCTTGCACTCCATTCTGTGGGCTGGTCACACAATCACTAAACAGCACCTGGAGGAGATTTAAAACTAGTTGCGGGAGGAATTCATCACCAAGCTAACTCAGGGACTTTCTGGCAAATCTTTATGCCTATGATTCAGAGAGAACTCCCAAACCCCTTGAGTGCAATAGAGTTGAAAGAAACCTGAAACTGGCTTTGGTGAGATAGATAGCAAACCAGTAAAAAAAAAAAAAAAAAAAAAAAAAGGAACCATTGTAGAAGTTAGAAGAAGCAAAATAACTGCTCTTCTTGGAATTACCTCTCCTACCTTAACTATGGCCCGGGGGGGGATGTTCCCCTATAATTGTCAGGATGTCAGACTGTGTGGATGGGATGTTTCCCATTTCAATTTGACCCTAATATCAGTGATCCAGGTAGAATTGCTGTTCAGACACCAAAATGTGGAACAGTCATTGAACGTTTGTCCTGTAATGGACATTCATTTATTCATGCAACCAAAATTTCTAAGAATGTATTAATACCAAGCAATTCTTTAGGCCTGTTACATGTTATCTCTAATGGTCCTTGGACTATTGCAACTCTTGCAGTTAAGATTAGGAAGTCTTCATTAATAATACTGTACTTTATACTTGAAAGTTGCTAAGAGAGTAGATATTAAATGGTTTATTAAATTAAACCATAGAAAAGAAATAGTAATTACATGACATTATGGAGGTGTTAGCTAACACTATGGGGGTAATCATTTTGCAGTTAAAAAATGTTTAGGAAGTCATCTTGCCTAAAGTCCATAGTTAGCAGCTGCTTCTGTGACTAGCAACAGTTGGGGTTACCTTCCATTTTTTTTCAGCAAGGACCAGGTATAGAATATTGTAAAAGGAACCTCTGAGCATGAGGGAATCTCTGCACTAACTTATGGAGCTGCAGTCTCAGCTTGAGAAGGAAGTGTGGTCCATGGGAAGGAGCTCTGGCTCTCCCAGTGCAAATCCATTTCCTAGGTGTGACCTCAGGCCAGGGCCCTAACATCTCCTCAAGCTTAGATTTCCTTGCCTGGACAATAGAAACAATTAGATCTTCCTCATTGCATTTTTGTGGAGATTAAATGAAATAATAAGCAACAAGATTGAGGGCAAGTTTTAATGATCTTATATATTTTTTGATACACTGCACATTTTCCAAAACATGTAGATATCAAAAACATAATCGGATTTTTTTTTAATTAAAAAAAAATGTAAGAAGATTAGTGTGTCTAAAGCTTTTACTACTGTGCCTGGCACAGAGAAAGCCAGCGCGAACCTTAACTATTAATAATAAGTGGACGCCCCCTAGGATGCAGGCATGTCCAAGCAAGTTCGGGGATCGGGAAGGGCGGCCCACTTGGGCTATATTTGCAGGAGACCTGAGGCTACTCCTGAGAGAGAATTTGTGCTAAAGGAAGAGACCTGAAGTTCCCAAATTAGATCAGCGGCAGTAGGTCAAAGTAGGCTTCTAAGCACAGCCCTGCGTCTGTCACATAGACTGACCTCTGCCTAGTCCTAGGGGATTCCTGCCTGAGCACTAGGGGAGGGAGTGACAAAACTAAAACTCCATTTCCTAAAATCTCTGTTAGACTTTGAGAGCTTTAGGCAGTCTGGTTTGTAACCTTTTAACCTGCTGTGCACCAGGGGAACAAAGGGGACTTCCCTTCCCCGCCCCCCTGAGGGTGTCTGCTGGAGTCTGGAGAACGGGGCACCAGGAACTGAGAAGGTGTCTTGGTGCAGTACCTACAAGGCAGGCTTTCCCATAGGGAGAGAAGGAGAGGAGGAAAACAGCAGCCATGTGTACTTGAGAGGATCACCTAGGCACATCTGGGACATTTTTCTAGGGATGTTAGATCCCTTTAGGAAACATTTATTGAAGACCTCGGAGTGTTACTGAGTGGCCACCTGAGGCATAGCCTGGAAGCTGGGCCATGAGAATGGGGGTTCTCCCAAGGAACTGAGGCCTGCCCCGTTGGTCGGTGGGTAAGCAAGCAGACCTGTCTTGTTTTCCTCTACTGGGTTTTCCTTGTGGCTTTAACAATTGCTATGTCAACAGCCACCCTTTAAAAGAACGCTGCCAAAGCAGTGCGTTAGGGAAATGTGCTCAGGGAGAGCAAAAGATCCTCTTCCTCTATCTCAGCTATACTTCTTTAAAGTTCATTTTAAACAATCGTGGTAAAATATATACTGTTGACCCTTGAACAACACAGGTTTGAACTGCATGGGTCCACTTACATGCAGATTTTCTTCAATAAATACATACTATGGTACTACACGATCCACTGTTGGTTGAATTTGCAGGTGTGGAACCATGGATTCGGAGGGCCAACTGTAAAATTACACAAAGATTAGAAGATTTTCAACTATGCAGGGGGTTGGTGCCCCTCACCTCCATGTTGTTCAGGAGTCAACTGTATATATAATATAAAATTTGCCATTTTAACCACTTTTCAGTATACAATTCAGTGGCATTAAATCATGAAGATTTCTCCTAATGTCTTCCCTAATGTTTTACAGTTCTAGCTCCTAAGTGTAAGTCTTTGATGCATTTTGAGTTAATTTTTGTATGTGGTGTAAGGTAAGGGTCTGATATCATGTGTTGATTTGTACCCTTCAACTTTGCTAAATTTGCTTATTAGCTCTAGTATGTTTCCTCCTTGTGCATGCTTTGGGATTTTCTACATATAGGATAATGTAACCTGCAAATAAGATAGTTTTACCTCTTCCTTTCCAATCTGAATACCTTTTATTTCTTTTTTGCCTAGTATCTCTGACTAGAACTTCCAACACAATGTTGAATAGCAGCAGTGAAACCAGCCATCCTTGTCTTGTTCCTGATCTTAGAGAGAAAGTTTTCAGTCCTTCATTATTGACTATGCTATTAGCTGTGGGCTTTATCACACTGATAACTCTACTTTTTATCAGAGAATGTCTTAATTTTTACCTCATTTTTGAAGAACAGTTTTGCTTTATATAGAATTCTCAGTTGACTTTTTTTTTTTAAATTTCAGCCCTTTAGGTGTATCATCCCACCACCTTCTGCCCTCCACAGTTCCTGATGAGAAATCAACAATTAATCTTATAAAGGATCCATTGCATATGATGAGTCACTTCTCTCCTGCTGCTTTTGGGATGCTCTCTTTTTCTCTTAGATATGTAGATTCATGTATTTAATAAAATTTGGAAAGTTTGTGGCTATTAATCTACAAATATTCTCTATACTCCTTTCTCTCTCTTCTTCTGGGACTCCTATAAAGCATATGTTGGTCCACTTAATGATGTCCCACAGGTCCCTTAGGCTCTGTTTTTTTTTTTTTTTTCTTTTCCTTGTTCCTGCTCCTCAGACTGGATACTTCTTTATGGTCCTATCTTCAAGTTTGCTGATTCTTTCTTCTGCATCTTCAAATTTACTATTGAACCCTTGTAGTGAATTTTTCATTATAGGTATTGTATTTTTCAGCTACAGAATGGTTCCTTTCTACAACGGTCTCATTTTTTTTCATATATCGTTTTCCTGATTTCCTCAGTTCTATGGGCACATTTTCCTTTAGCTCTTTGAGCATATTTAAGACAGTTGTTTTAAAGTCTTTGTCTCATAAGTCTGATGTCTGGGCTTCCTCAGGGATGGTTTCTGCCCATTTATTTTGTTCCTTTGAATTTGCCAAACCTTCCTGTCTTTTGCATGCTTTGTGTTTTTTTGTTTTGGAAAACTGGACATTTGAATATTATACTGTCATAACTCTGAAAATCAGAATCTTCCCCTTCCCCAAGATTTGTTGTTGCATTTTTTTTGCTGATTGTTGAAGGCTATGATTGCCTGTTTGTTTAGTGACTTTCCAAACTATTTTTGCAAATAATATTCCTTGGCATGTGTGGTCACTGTTCCATTTGCTTACGTTTAGCTAATGTTTGACAAAGTTTCCTTAAATGCCAGAAGTTAATGCAAAACAAAAATAAAACACAAATCATGAAAAAGATAAACACAAAAAAGCAAACATCTCTCCCATTCTTCACAGACTGGCTTTCTGCTGGGTTGTTGCAACTCAGTCAGACTTATACTGAGCCTAGGGATTGGCACAAGGTGAAAGCTTAGGATCTTCTCCGGTCTTTTCTGAGCATGAATCTCGCCTTGAGCTTATGCATGGCTTTCTAAATTCCTCTGTATACCCAGGTGCTTTGGGGATGTCCCTATTTCCCAAAGAATTTTCCCCAGTTTTTCCTCCTGGGACTTAGGTAATCTATTGTATCTCTGGACCATAATCTTTTGCCCTAGACTTCTACAGATTGTTAGTTTACCTACCAACATTTTCAAGCAATGTCCAACGCTTTTCTGGCTTGAGCTCTGAGCTAGGCAAAACTGAGACAAGCATCTTTAGGTAACCCCCAGAGAGGTTAGAACAGGCATACAAAATAATGTGTGAACAAGATTTGCTCTACTCCTTCTGGAACCAAGGAGCAGTAGCCCACACTGGGAACACAGGCAGCCATCTCTTCAAAATTACCTTCACACTGGGGAGGGAATAGGGCAAGGGCAAGTAAAAATGCCACCAACTTTCCATTTTCAAGTTGCTTTTTTCTCTATTCAGCATTTTCTTGGTCGCTGTAAACTTTGACTGTTTTCTGGAGTTCTAACAAAGTTGGTTCTGAGAGTTTCAGCTTGTTTTTTGGTGTTTCTGTGGGGAAACAAGAGCTTGCAACTACCCACTCCATCATTTTGCTGACAGCACTCCCCAGCTACATTTTTGATAGTGATTTTATTTTTACCTCTATACTACTGTGGCCTGAGGAACTGGGTTATACTCACAAAATCCACTTTGACCAAATCCTTGAACTGGTGTATGACACCATCTTTTTGTAGAGTAAGTTAAAAAGGCCATGCGAAACAGACCAGAAATAAATTTTAAAAATCAGTCTCTACAGGCCATACTTTTTACCTGTGCATGGTTGTAAATACTATGTAACAGTATCTACATTGCAAGAGAAGGGTTGCTAAAGTTTGTCTTCATTTACAATTAATAGTAAAATGACACTTTCTAAAATGTTAGCTTGAATGGTCATCAGTTCTAGTTGGTCCCCTAGACACATGTTGGCAAATAAATTTAATCTCTTTTGTTGGTGGCTGCCTGATGCAATTGTGAAGGGTTACAAAGCTATGTCCAGGCTCAGGGGACAAGAGTTCCATAATCAATTGGTATTATTTGTCCTGGGCATAGGAGGAAGGAGTGTCAGTGTGTGTATCTGTTGCTGTGTAAAGAATTACCTACAAATTTAGTGGCTTAAATCAACAATAGACAATTACCAACTCTCACAATTTCTATGGGTCAGGAAAATGGGAGTTGCTTGACTGGGTGTTTTTCGCTCTAAAATCTCAGATGAAGTTGCAGTCAAGGTGTCAGCTGGGATTGTAACCACCTGAAGCCTTGGCAGGCTGGAGGATTCATTTCCAAGAAAGCTCACTTACACAGCTAGCAAGTTGATGCTGGCTATTAGCATGAGGTTCAGCCCTTCTCTTCCTGGCCCCTTCCATAGGGCCACTTAAGTGTCCTTAGAACATGGTAACTGGTTTCCACCAAAGAAAGCAATCCAAGAGTGTGCCAGGCGGAAGCTACTGTTTTTTTGACCAAAACTCAGTCACATAGCATCATTTCTGCCACATTCTGTTCCTTTGAAGCAAGTCACTAAATCTGGCCCATACTCAAGAGAAGAGAAATTAGGTTTTACCTTTTGAAGGGAGGCATGCCAAAGAATTTGTGAATATGTTTTAAAACCACCACATAGCACTGTGCCTACTTCAAAATACCCCCCTGAACCCTAAAATTATCTGAGTCACACGAAGTACTGACTTATTTTATAAAAAAAAGAAAAATGTTGTGCAGAATCAAAGGTAGAGAATACATGTGTATGTGTGTGTGTGCAATAGAATAGGAAGAAAGGGAGCTTCCTGGTTTTTTGGAGAATTACTCAAAAACAGCTTAAGGGAACTCCAATAATATAACAATTCCCTAACTCAAGGAGTGCTACATCTAAAATCTATCTCCTAGGATACTGACAGAGAGAGGAGGGCATAAAATGGGTCTGATTTTGCCCCCTTCACTCTCTTGCCCTCAGAAGTTTCTGCCATAAGTTAGGATTTCAAGTCCTGGGGAGGACTCTGCATTAAAAGCAGGCGATTTGAGCAGAGCGTCCCAGTTAGCTTTGGTCAATGCAAACAGTTCCCTTGCTTACTAGAAACGACCCAACAGGCCAATGCCATTGGCAAACAGAATTGCAACATGCGAGGTACATATGCAAATGTGGACACCTGCATTCAATATTCCTCACTTGGGCTCAACAGAAAAACAACTACTCAAGCACAAAATGGTAATCCTGTTTTCTGAACATTTGGCCCTGAGAGTCATATGGTCTGTGACCTCCTAGCTTTTAAATATGTCTCCTCTTATTTTAAGTAGCAGATTCCTCTTAGTAAGAGAGCACTGTGTACCCTCCAAGCCTGGAACTGGTAGGTTTTCAGAGCTGAGTGAAAATATTCTGTTGACAGCCCTTTGCCTGCTTAAAGCAGCAGGGTTGTTTACTTGGGCTGGAGCACAGCTTTGTTGAGGCAGAGAGTCATGGTCTCATCATCAGGGCTGCCTAGCAACAGGTCTATGCCATGCCACAGAATTTCACAATGGGCTGGACCACAAGTACAATTTGGGGGGATTTCCCACAGTTTTACTCCCACTCTGTCATATTGCTCCTAAAATCTGAGTAGCATAGCAAGATGCAAGAGTAATTATTGTGTCCCCCAAAGTTTTCTTCTTGGAAAAATTAAAAAGAATGTTTGTTTGCTGAGTCCATTTCTTTAAATACTAGAGAGACTTAGTCACGCTAGATTATTGAAAAAAATCTAATTTTAGTTTAATTGAATCTTATTCTGATAAGCCAGCTTAATATTCAGCAAAGTAGCAGTGATCATTACAGTGATCACTGTACAATGATCAATACAGTGATCATTCTATCAACAAAGAAGATGCATTTTTAAAATATACTTTGTCATTAGAAATGTTATTACCAGGGAAAGAAATCATATATTGGTGTAAAGGTATATGCTTCCAACAACAGATTGGAGAGATTGGATGTGATAAAAAAGACACTAATTTATTCATTTATTAAACAAACATTTATGGAAAGACTACTAGTTCTGGGCAGCTAGAAAAGTTAACAGAACAATTTCCAACTGCCTTCCTAGACCTTATAGTGTAGCAAGAAGAAGATAATAACCCCACATGTGGTAGAGAAAAACAGAAGTGTTTGGGAATTATACGGTGTAGTGGGAGTAGTTAAAGGAAGGGAGAAGGGGTCTGGACATTAGAATGTGCTTGAGGAGGGGGGTTCTCCATGCCGGGGGTGAGAATGGGGTATGCAGTACACCTCCGAGCTACTCCCGCAAATAGAGCCAACTGCGACATACTCCCTTCCCGACCAGTAGAAACCGGGAACAGAATGGTATTTTTGTTGCGTAAAATTGTGAAACTGTGTCTGTGTGTATCTTTGTGGTAAAATTGATGTTGACATTGACCCTACGTTGCATTATTTATGATTTTAAAAAGCAATATTGATTCTCTCATAAAGGGACTATTTCTCCTCGGAGACATTGACCCTACGTTGCATTATTTATGATTTTAAAAAGCAATATTGATTCTCTCATAAAGGGACTATTTCTCCTCGGAGAGTTTTGTAGATTAACATTTGTGGCAATTAAAGTCCTAATGTAGCCACTACTGACTCTGGTCACTTAATCCTTCTATCAAATGTTTTTATTAGCTACTGTGCATTATGTATTTAGGAACTTAGCATTAAGTGGATTTATGTTCAGATCACATTGAAGATTTCGGTTAGGAATTAGGTTTCTTTTTCTCTCTGTTTCAGTCTTTAGACACTCTTTGTGGATAAATTCAAGGTTAGCAGGTTAATATCAATTTGGATTATGTATTTAGGAACTTAGCATTAAGTGGATTTATGTTCAGATCACACTGAAGATTTCAGTTAGGAATTATGTTTTGTTTTCCTCTCTGTTTCAGCTTGAGACACTCTTTGTGGATAAATTCAAGGTTAGCAGGTTAGTATCAATTTATGCCAATTTGGATCTTTAACCAGAATATATACAAGGCACTTTATTGATCTTAAAATACTGCCTCTAGGGCTTCCCTCGTGGCACAGTGGTTGGGACTCCACCTGCCAATGCAGGGGACACGGGTTCGATCCCTGGTCTGCAAAGATCCCACATGCTGTGGAGCAGCTAAGCCAGAGCACCACAACTACCGAGGCTGTGCTCTAGAGCCGGCGAGCCACAACTACTGAGCCCACATGCCACAACTACTGAAGCCCGCGTGCCTAGAGCCCATGCTCCGCAACAGGACAGGCCACCGCAATGGGAAGCCCGTGCACCACAAGGAAGAGTGGCCCCTGCTCACCGCAACTAGAGAAAGCCCGCGGGCAGCAACGAAGACCCAACGCAGCCAAAAATAAAGAAATAAATTTATTTTAAAAAATACTGCCTCTATTGACTCTTTAAGGGTATAAACTAAATCTTTCCATCTTGCTTTTTATAGTAACTTTGAAAAATCATATACAGATGTTGAATGTATACTTTTTGTAATGATAATCGCATAGTCATTGCTGCTAATTACAGAACTATGGCTGACATTAACTAGTTAATTCAAATACCCGCCACATTTGCTGAGTATTCCTAACATTTTGAATCCCAATTTAGGTTTATCTGGAATGTCTGAAATATTCAGTTCAAGAATCATTTCAGATCATATTTACTCATTTTACTTCCTGTTAAGATTAGCTGGCTAATATCTAGCTAGGATGGGTCAGATAGCAGGGGCAGAGAGCAAAGAAACAGATAAAATAGATATTACATTAAAAGTGACACAGTTGGATCACTGATAAACTGTTCTGAATAAATTACAATAAATAGGAATCTTGAGACAGGTAAGGCTAATGAAAGAGTTAAACCAGATAATCTTGCAATAGGTCTAGCCAAACAATAAAACCACATGATTTTATAATTAAAGTAGAGAAAAATAAATATAGATGTTTCTTACCTACTCAATTTAGCTCTTGTTCCTATCTTTGTGTAAGGTTCAAATTTCATGGTACAAAGTATGTTCTTGAGATCTGGGGTTTTCTCCAAAATGGATAATCATCATCTATTTTCTAATGCAATGCCAAAAACTTCAACAAATAAAGTTTAATTATTCATTGCTTTTCTTTTCCTTTAGCTTATTCTTTAAAATGCTTCTCAATTGTGAAACTGGTTCTCATCCAGAAATGGCATATATTATATTCTTCCTTTAAAATTTGAAATACCCAAGACATTATTTCTCTTTCAAAGATATTTCACCTTATTCTCTTCATTGTGTAATTACTAAGGGTTAGAAAGTTGTTTTCATTGATTTGCCAGAGAGGGAAATAGTTGCAGGATCTTCTGAAACTTGGACCTCTTTGGAGCTGGACAGACCTGGGTTCACATTATGTTATACTTTACACTTCCTGTTCTATACTTCCTAGTAATATAACCTTGGGCAAGTCACTTAGACTCCTAAAGCCTTCATCACGAATATTTAAAATGAGAAGAATGATGCAACTACCATATGAAATTGTTTTTAAGGATTAAATTCAAGTTGACTGTGCAGCATAATTCCAAACATTTAGTAACCATTCAAGCAGTGGTAACTGTTTATGTAATTCTCATCACTAGTACATGTTACAGGCTGAATTGTGTCCCCTACCCCCAAATTCATATGCTGGAGTCCTGATCCCCAGTACCTGAGAATGCGATTGTACTCTTTGGAGACAGGGTCTTTAAAGAGGTAATTGAGGTAAAATGAGGTCATATGGGTAGGCCCAAGTCCAATATAGGAAGAAGAGATTGGGATGTAGACACACAGAGTAAAGGCTAAGTGAAGACACAGGGAGAAGGCGGTCACCTGCAAGCCAAGGAGAGAGGCCTCAGCGGAAGCCAACCCTGCTGACACCTTGATTTACGTGCTTACACCACCTAGCCTGTGGTACTTTGTTACAGTGGCCCTAGCAAACTAACACAGTACTACTGACAAAAAGAGTATATTTCTAAATTACCTGTTAAACAGTGTGAGATAAGGAACCTTTCTGAAAACTACTACGTTTGTTCTGTTTCTATCATTTTCTTGCATGGAAAAAAAAAAAATCAACTGTATGTGCTGTACTCTGGCCCTAAGCCGCCATCTGTGGGATTTGGCTAGCCCAGGTTAGGCCTCAGATGAAACAGACACGAAGATCACTGGCAGTTGTAACCAAGATGCCCCAGAGCGTAATATCAACAGCTTAATGATTTGCCATTTGTTATGTCAATATCAGTTAGAGCGGTAGGTCTGAGTGCAGGAGGCAGAGGTGAATGGAGTGAGTTTCACATTTAAGCATCACTCCCTTAGAATGGTTTGTGTTTTTCTCCAAGCAGAGCTAAGATGTTGTTGGTTCATTTAGTGTTATTACGGGAACAAAATCATTAAACCCTATAGATTTTTTTCCCTTAAACCAGATTGAGTCATGGTTTCCTTGGAACTGGGGCGAACAATGCCCACGTGAATGGCTTGCTTGCTCTTGGCAGACTCTGAATGCCAGGTGATTTCTTTTTCCTTCTTAGTAATTCTGAGTCCTTTTCCAAGGATTGGATTCCTTCTTCCAAGCCCGTCCTTGTCCTTCTCTCTGCTTTCCCTCCTCCGGCAGGCCAGCTAGGCCATGTGTGGGCACGTGGATGACTGACAGCAGCAGAATCCAGGTCACTTGAGTCATCTTGTCCTCCTTTCATTCAGCCCAGGCCCAACTCCCTTGAGGAGCTGGACTTCCCCATTCCCACCACCTTCAGGAATCTCTGCAGTCAAACTGAAGCCCTGAATGCTCCCTGCTTGATTAAAAGCAACTTGTCTATTGTCATCGGAGGGAACAAAGAAACCAAAATCATTAAAACAACTACCCGGGCGAGTTCAGGAGGTTGGCGCTCCACCAGTGACGCCGAGGCATGTGTTTGTAAACTGAGGCGGTAAGAAACGGCCTTTAGTCCAAAGCTCTGAGAGCATTTCAGGGGGGTCGTGCAGGTGCAGGATCCACAGCTGAGATCAGTGCTGCCTTCAGCTTCGCACCCCAGGTGACTTGCTTGCCTCGCTCCAGGCCTGTAGCTGCTCCTCGCCCTTGGCAGGATGAACAGGGAGCAGCCGGCAAGGGAGAAACGCGGTTTGTAGAGTCCAAGCACCATAGACCCCGGGTGAGTTAGAAATGAGAAACGAGAGCGTTTAACAGCTGGCATAGTCACATACGCTCCGTCACTTGGTTTAAACCTCGTGACCATCCTGAGAGGTAGAGCAGATACTATTTTCTCCATTTACTCAGGTCACTGACTTGTACAGGTCTTGGGAGAAGAACCGGGGCTAGGCTCTAAGTCTTCGTACTTTCAGGACACTCAGATCGTGCCTACGAGGCAGCAGCCTCCCCGGCTGATCTGCAGCCTGGCCGTTCTCAGTCAAGGGCAATAAGGAGATGGGTCCCAACCCAGCCTGAACCCGGCAGCCTCAGTCAGCCTCTGGCTGCATTGTTTCTTGTATCTCACACCAACAGTGTCATTTACGGTGAACTTTTATTATTGTGGGACATCTGAGGGCTGCCCGGAACATTCCCTGACCTGCGTTTTCCAGAGAATAGATTAGCACAAAGCCCTTTATCTCTGCCAACAAGAGTCGCCCGGCTCTCTCGGCACTGTAACTGCTTTGACCAGTGTTTCCTGCTCTATCTCGCATCCAGAAAAGGAGATGCAAAGAGTACAGGTTGGAGGTACACGTCCCACGCCCAGATTTTCCGCAACTGGGAAGGGCTGAGTCTTGAAATTGTGCCCAGTGCCCTGGTGACTACGGTTTTGCCTGCCTTGCTTCACAGAAACGGCTTGGCCTGATGGAAACCGCAGTGTGAAACTCATAGAAATTGACCTTGGGCCCGTTAGGTGATTATATATTGATTTTACACTTTGTGCCAAAACCGATTACAGCTTGGCCTGCTTGCTTCCAGCTTACACAATAAGGCGTTTCTGAGTCCTGGGGGTTGGCCGGCGCGACGGTGCTGGGGAAAGAAAACCAGGGCATTTTGCGCTGAGCCTCCCAATCCGTGTGCCAGTGGTCTTGAGCAACCATGACAGCAGCCAAATTCAGATGGCAGCACTCTTCAGGGCTTGGAATTCCCCTAGAGCTTCCCATGCAGACTCCCGAGAGAGTTCCCCACCCCCAGGCCTGGAAGGGGCAGGAAGATCCTGTGTCAGTGAGGAAGGAGGGGCCAGAGGGGCCAGGCTGGGGCCGGGTGGGTGACCCCAGTGCCTGCCTCGTTGAGGACAGGCCTCGGTAAGAAAAGCCGCTCCTTACACGTTCTGCTGAGAGGAGCATTTCTGTGGTACCCTCGTTCCAGATGGTATGCAAACTCCCTTGGGAAAGCCTTGGGGACCCTGAAAGGGTGAGGGGGCCTGCTCACAGGTCCTCCTTCGGCCACGAGGTAGCCCAGCTCTTAGCAGCAGGCCACCACCCCGAGCAGCCACCCCTGGGGCAGGAAGGAAGGCAGGGCGGGCTGCTCAGTGGGACTTGTGGCTGTGAGAATCTAAATGCTTGGATGAAAGCAGGAACATTTTTGCCAGGCTGCTTGCCCTGGGACCCTCTGTGTCGATTTGTTCATTCATTCATTTATCCAAGTAGAGCTCTCGAGACCTGCTATGTGTCAGGTTGGATGTCCAGCCCTGGGGCACACAGGTGAGCGGGCCAAAGTCACTGCTGAGCCCACAGTGGGGAGAAGAAGCAAATTTGAGTGATGACAGTGCAGGACGCAAGCGCTGCCACAGAGGCCTCGTCCCCATGCCGGAGGATACGCTAGAGAAGAGGGGCCCCTAATTCAGTCATGCAAGATCAGGGAAGGCTTCCTGGAAGAAGTGACAGCTAAGCTGAGACCTTGGGCCTGGGTCAAATGCAGGCCCCCATGTGGACTGTCTGTGCACCCTGCTCCTTATCCTTCAGTGCTTGGGGCACCAAGCACTCATTTCAAGTGCAAATTCCTACAATTGTTCTGGAATTGTTCTCCTAGCACCTCACTAGGTCTGAGTTCACCCTACAGTCTTTTTGGCTGTTTGGTAGGAAAAGCAGTCTCCCGACAGTGGGATGGACGAGTGGAGTGACAAACTGGGTGAGAAACTGGGACTCGGGGTCTCCAAGCTCAATGCTCTCCCTGTGACATTGGGAGAAATGCCTGCCTTTCCAGAGCCTGTTTCCTCATCTGGAAACTAAGGGAAATTTTGCAGTTTTCCTCTGAGGAGTATTTTGAAGAGTAGTTACAGACCATTTTCCAAGTACAAAGTGTCAGATGTACAAAAAGAGTGCTGGCGTTTCAGAAAATATGCAACTCAGAAATTTTCAAATCCACTATTATTTCCATCTAGGGACATTTTCCTAAAGAGGGGCCAGGTTCATACCAATAGACTCAATAGTGTATTCAACCACTCCTGAAAAACAATATCAAAGTTAGTTATTTATTCAAGCTTTGTTTGAGACATTTCAGCCCATTATCTTGTAGCTGGACTGCTGAAATTACACTCAGAAATGAGAACCAGCTGCTTAAATAAACAGTTGCATATGGAAAAGAAGCAGGAAACGCCTTTCCAAAACTAATAATATTAACAAACTTCCAAGGGACACACAATCCATAATTAATGACAATTTGGGGGAAAAAAGACATAAAAACTTGGATTTGAAATATGACTCTAAGAACAGTCTGGTGTTTTGGGGTTTTTTTTGTTTTGTCTTTTTTTTTTTTTTGCTTAGAATCTGTCCACCCTTTTTTCTGGCCCCTTTCCCTTCTGACAGCTGCGTTTATTCACATTCATTCTGTAAATGTCTTTAGTTTGCAGATTTAGATCCTGGGATTCAAGATTTCTTGCCTGGACTCCCAGAGTGGCCTGTCAATAGGAACTTATTTAAAAAAAAACAAACCTAAGTCGTGTGACCAGACGTAACAGATACTAGTTAAACCCACAGGAAGGATGGTCTTGCTCTCAGAAATCAGTTCTCTGGCAGAACTTGGGGGTCAGATTCAGGGACACTGGGCCACAAGCCGGTGCAGACCCCAATCTAAGAGGCTTGGCCAAGATTCAGCAGACACAGATGCTTGCAGAATGGGCTTGACCTCCAAGATCCACTCCTTGAGAGAAGCCCCCATGTAGGTTCCTGGAGCACCCCACTTCCAATGCAGCCCATACTGTGCCGAAATTCCAGTGCCATTCACCAGTGCCCTCCACCAGTGTCATTCGCCAGGTCATCGTGTCGCTCTCCACTCCGTCTGTCAAGTGTGCCTGGGAGCGGAATGGCTGGTTGATCCCTGAAGGGTCATTCTCCCAGAGTGTAGAGTTGCTGTTGAGAAGCAGCTGACCAGCCAGGGACTACGTTCCCTCCAGCCCACCCGGGGGATTGATTCTGGCTAGTGAAATATGAGCCCAAGGGATGCGGCACTTTCTGGTAGTTAAGTAGCTGGTTTGTCCCTCTCACTCTCTTCTCACCTCTATCACTAAGGGGCAGGGGCCTGGGCCCGGGAGGGCTGCCTGATCTGGACTGTCTGATAAGAGGTGATGTGAGCAGTCAACTTTTGTGTTCAGCTGTTCCTCTACCGGGTTGTTTGTTGCAGCCGTTGGCCTGCACTGAGATCATGCCGACGCAGCATTTCCTAAAGCAACGTGTCTTGTGATGAGCGGGATTTTCCCCAGCTCCTATCTTGCTTCGTGCCGAAAACACCAGTCCTGCCCACATGCCGGTGGCCTTGTTTGAGTCTCTGTGTCTCTCTCTTTCCATGCTCCCAAATGGAACCTTCCTTTGTGAGGAAACAGTAAAGCCCGAGTAGAAGTGAAAGCATGGTCTCTGAGTCATACTGCCCAGGTTCAAATCCCAGCTCCACCACTTCCTAACACGGGAGCAAATGGTTTAACCTCTCTGAGCTTTAAGTTCCCCTTCCACAACAGAGAGATATTCCCTTGCAGAGTCACGCGGAATAAATGGAACATTCTGTGTAAAGTACCTGACACATACTCAACCCAGTAAAGACGAACACTACTGTCATTATTTCCTGAGCCTGTTCTGGCATCACACGCACGCGGGCTGCCGCCAATCAGCACCACCGCGACTCTCCTCTCTCCTCCTGTTTTCACTTCACACTGATAACTTCTGCCAATAATTCACAACAATTTTCTTTCCTGGGCATTGCTATTTCTTCTACCTCTGTTCCACAGGTGTCACCCCACCTTCTGCTCCTCACCTGAGGTGCTACGACAAATTTAGAAAAAAGTATTTTGCAGAATGAGAAAGTAGGCAGATCCTAAGGAAGTGGGCCCCCGCGTGCATTGAACGATCATGATCCGCTTTGGTAGGTTGGATCCTGTGCAAGCACTGCTGTCCTCTTGTATAAGCACTGCCCTCCCTCGCCTTACCCAGGGTACTGTGTTGCCAGACCAGCTCTCAGGAGCTTCTGTAATGCGGAAAGCAAAGGGGGCAGAAGGAAAAGAAGTAGCCAGACTGGTATTGGAGAGAGTTTCCCCCAAGATTTCAGAGGAAAAAGAAGCTAGAGCACGTGTGAGGTAAGAAGGAAGCAGGTGGAAGAGCAAAGGACGCAAGTTACATAGAACTGCTTTCTGGTGGCTGACTGTCAGTCATGCATCATGATTTCACTCTGAAACTGGACCGTGTGGGCCACAGCTTAAATAGGGTCATTATACATTTTTGCATGATGTATAATGTGCTTAACAGATTGACATTAGTTTTAGATTCCGATTAAGAAGCTTATTTGAAGATTTAAGTTAAAATTAAATTTGCAGATTTGTTCAGCTGAGTAACGGGATCAAGGGGTACGGCTGGGGCGACAGGTATAGAAATATAGTGAGAAAAGCTGCAGGTTTCCAAGGAGGTGACAGGCCTGTGCCTTGCTCTTAGCTCTAAATATTGAATGAGCAGAGATCAGTGCAGACAGCACAAAGACAGACGTCCCCAAGCCCAAGAGTCTGAGATCGTTCCCCTCCTGTTGTGCTGAATAAACTGTCACTATCGTCTGAACATCTGGGCTGTTGGCATCGGTGCTTTGATTGCTGGTCCCATTTCAGGTTCTGATTAGAATCCAGATGCGCTCACAGCCCGCAGGTGTCTAAGCCCTGACGGAAACTTTCTTCACAGCTCCTCGTCGAGGACCCCTCCTTTGCCCACATTTTCACAGGGTTGTGAGCCTGGCCCAGAGGGCTCCAAAGATCATAAAGTGCAACTCCCTTATTTTAGACAGAAGGGAACTTGAAAAACTATGGATTCTCCTTCTCCGGCACACGCTTTGCTAAGCTGAGATGGTAACAGAATCTGAACTGGGCTGGCGGGACGGAGGCCAGCGTTTCCCTGAGTGTGAAGAGTGAGAACAAGTGAAGTTCCAGATGGGCTCACTTCCTCCTCCAGCCCCGTGCTCTTAATCGCCTGTGAGCCGAGGGCATCAGGCGTTCATCCAGGTGCCACGGGACTGCCCACTCTGCTCACTGCACCATCCCTCCCTCCGGGTGGCTTCCTGGGCAACACTGTGCTATCATTCAGTGATCCTTAGCACGAGGGCTCAAAGGTCACCGATATTTTACAAGAGGAAACTCAGCCCTTTGGCTTCAGCCTCTGTCCTCTATAAAACGCAAATATCCTGGAGCAAGAGGCACCATCATGGGAGAGCGAAGAACTGGATTCTGGTACCAGTTCTGCGGCCAGTTCCTGAGAGACTGTGGACAGCCTCCTCAAACTGGTCACAGGACACCTCCCTGAGGGACCTTCAGGGGCAGCCAGGATTCCAAGGTAAACAGATAAGAATGAATGACCCTCACACTTGACTGTGGTCCTTTTCCAGAGTGCAGCTTAGGGGGAAATGGGTGCGACGAGGAATTGGGAGACTGTGAGCCCTGAAAGGGACCTTTACTATCTGGCTCGGGGCTGCCCAACACAGAAAAGTCGGCGCTCACATGAGGCTTAGAGGAGAGAGGATTCTGGGATACTCCTCTCTCCGGCATGAGACTATGGAATAATGTAGCTGGAAAGGAGAGGTACCCAGTGAGTACTTGATAGTTCCCTAATCACACACAAAAACTCCCCCTGAAGGTTTTACACCGTAATCACTGCTTGCCAGTTTTCTCCAATAAAAGGTGAGATAGCTCCCATTATTCTTTTGCTTTTTTACTTCTGAGGGCCCACTACTGTTAGAGTTTGAGTTATACCCATTTCAGGCAGAGGAGTTGTTTTAGCTTGCATGTAGGAATGCTGAACTGCGTTAGGCAGGGAATTTTGTTGTAGTTGATCTTGTGCATGACATTGGTGGGTGGTGTATGCTGGCCTCCGTTGGCTAAGGGGTTGAGTGAAATAGACAACTGCAATGTTCCCTGGCTGTCTGGCAACATTTTAACCCATCTTTGCTCTTGGGGGAAATTCCAGCTTTATGAGTCCTACTTTCATTAGGAAGAAACCAAAAAATCAGTTCCCCAACTCCTCTGCAATTAGAGTGCGGACATATGAACTGGGTTCCACCAATCAGAGTTACATTTGACTTGGAAGTGAGGACTTTAAGGAAAAAGGCTCTGGGTGGAAATCATTTTGCTGGAATGGGGCGGCCAGGGTTTTTTTGTTTTTCTTTTTTAGAAGAAATGGGATAGAAATAGTGTCAGTCGACTGGCAGTATTTGTCGCCTCTTGGTGGGGCAGCCACAAGGCAGCAGCCTCTTCAGCAGGGCAGTTCTGTAGTGTAGATTTGGAGGTTGTTCCATGAGATTGGTTCTCCAGGCTCCCACCGATTCTGTGAGCTAGCTGATTTCCTTTTCATAAACTCCTTCTGCTTGATGACCAGAATCAGCCTCTGTGAGGGCCCCAAAGGATTCAGCAGCCAACTACTAAGTCTACTCCTCTTCTTCGCAGACGCTCTGGCCCCGAGATCTCCAGCCACAGAAGGAGCGGGAATCTCAGCCAGACCTTCGGGAGTCTCCCTCCTCACACCTTTCCCTCTGCAAATTTCTTTTCTGCCTGTAAGATCCATGCCTCCCATACTTTCCTTTTGGACCTGTCTTCTCACATTGCCAAGCTAACAGCCATGCTATGGGGAAACACACTGGGGCAGAAGCGGTCTCTAAACCCCATGTGACCACAGGAGTCGTCCTCAGCCTGTTTTCAAAGAGCCAGCCCGTCCTTAGAGAGACTCAAGTCCCTCGCTCCTGGAGAGAGAGGCCTGGTGCTCCTCTAGAATGGCTCCCTAAAGGAAGCCACTTTGGGGTTTCCACTCAGCTTCCGAATGCCTGGCCTTCATTCCATTCACAGAGCATTTGAGTTCTTCTTGTTTAGTTAATTCACCACTAGCCCATGAGACAATCCAAAGAAATGCCCACTAACTTAGGTGATTTCTGCTTGCCTCTGATTAGAAGTATTAACATAATATAAACTCCACGAGGACAGGGAAGTGTTCCCTGATGGATTAATCCAGTGCCTAGAACCGTTCCTGGCACACACGGGGTGCTGAATACATCGCAGCTGAATAAATGATGAATAAATGAATGAATTTATTTATACTGCAAACCTTCTGCCGGATAATAGCCTAAAACATACAGTGGTAGGAATAAGCAATATGACTTTGGAAATTTGTCATGTCTTGAGAGTTTCACACACACAAAACTTTTCTACCCGTCTATTCTAGAAGCCTATAGCCATGTGAGGGAGGCCCAATATAAGGCCATAGGGAAGAAGAATGGGTCACCCCTTCATGATAATTTTGGTACCACCCCTAACAAAAATTTGTTGACACTTAAGATATTATTATTCTAGGCAGATCCCCCAAAACTCTACTGTCTGCAAATCACCTCGTTTTTTTTAAAAAATGGAGGGGCAGCCCTGCATATTGACATCTTTGGTCTCAGGCCTGCTTGAAACTGGTCTTTAATGCCCTTGTGAATTAAACACAGGCCTCCCATGGCATCCTCCCCTTGCACATGGCCTTCAGGAGATTGTGGAGAGTCTCATGTCAAATTCACTTTTAGTGTGTGGCTGATTTCACACGAAAATGTTCGCATGCATAGCCTCGTTTATCCTCCAAGGCCCTTGAAGGATATTAGTCATATAATAATCTCCACTTGAACAGATGAAGAAAGTGAGGCATTAAATTATTGGCTAGTGGATGGTAGTACCCAGATTGTAACCAGGTCCAGCTGACACCAGAGCCTGCAGCCCTAACCGTTGAGTGCTCTGCATCTGGTAGACAGGAGGGTTTCTGGGGCCCCTCTAATATCTGTGTATGAGAACAAATACTCAAATATTATTGTCACCCCAAATATCCAGTTTTCACTCTGAGTCTCACAGCACCTATTTGAGACCCAATGGGAGGCACCATGAGAACTTATATATCCCAGCGAGACTCACTGTTTCTAGGCTATTACTCTAGTCTTATACCCTGGCATGCCCCATTCACACAAACGCAATCTTTAAACACCAATTATCTAGAAAATTCTCTGTGTGCTCATTCAACAGAATGCAAAGACTCGATTTTCTATCTTATCTTTTCAGTCAAATATTCTGTTTTCTAACCTCACTCTAAGCACATTGGACCCACTTTTGCAATTTCTTTGATGGAAAATTGCTCCGGATTTGCCATGTGACTTCAGTCGTAAAGATTTGACAGCAAAAGTATTTGCTTTAATTTGCCAGGAGAAAAACTTTGTCTCAGTTACTCCGGTTATTTCAGACTTATCTTCAGTTTGCCAAAGAAAGTTTGCCTAAGAAAGTCTGCCTGAATAGTTTAAACATTGGTGGGAAGTGGAGTAGTGTAGGGTGAGGTTGATTCCTCTGTTTTCTAATCGCTTCACCCCATATCCACCAAAGGAAGAATGAAATGTATAGACTATTTTAAAGATAACAGCCTCTCAGTCATAGAGCTCTTTGATAGTAAGCTACAACGAAATGATTTTTCAGATGCTTCAAACATAGTATGCTTGTGGAGAAAGGTTTTGTCGTTGTTCTGAGGCCCAGATGTAAGCTGGACTCCGTGGAGATTAAGTTGATGGAGACCCCTATCTGAAATCTCTTATCTATACCTCTTCTTTTTTCACAGGAAGGACATTTATGGACATTTCCCTTCTTAGGACAGTGCACTGGGAACATCCCCCAGAAGTCAGGTGAATGTTGGCCTGAGGTGATTCTGTGCTGGAGCTCTTGGCCTGGTCTCACTGTTTTCTCTCCTGCTATTCAAATACAAACCCCAAGTTTGTAGCCAACACCAGGGTAAAAACAAACAGAAAAAACAACTATTAAAACCATTTCTACTTCTTTGCCAGAACAGGAAGTCATCACCCAATAGAGGATGTTGATGCTTAAGTTTGGTAGAAACTGAATGACACTGATTGATTTTTTAATGTTGAAACAATTTTTTTTTTTTTTTTTTGCCGTACGCGGGCCTCTCACTGTTGTGGCCTCTCCCGCTGTGGAGCACAGGCTCCGGACGCGCAGGCTCAGCGGCCATGGCTCACGGGCCCAGCCGCTCCGCGGCATATGGGATCTTCCCGGACCGGGGCACAAACCCGTGTCCCCTGCATCGGCAGGCGGACTCTCAACCACTGCGCCACCAGGGAAGCCCGAAACAATTTTTGCATCTTTGGAATAAACTTTTACTTGGACATATTAACAACAACAACAAAGAGTTTGGTAGAAAGACCAAGAAAAAGGAACCCAGCACAGTTAAGCCAGTTTTGGGGGTGAGGGTGGGGCGGAGTAGTCGCTTCCCACCCTCTCGGGGAGGTTGCTAAGGAGAGTAGCTCATTAGCTGCCGGGCAATGGGAAGAAGCCACGTGGTCCCAGGGAGGGGGCTTTCTCACTGTCCTGGGCTCACCTAGGAAACCAGATCCTAAGACAGCCCCTGATTACTTTGCCATGTTCACGACTTAGCATTCTTCCTGGAATTGGAAAACAGCTAAGAATGCCGGGCAAGTCCTACTTGCTCATATGATTCCCGTCTTTTGGTTTCTTGTCCGCTTTTTTGAAACCTGGGACCAGTTCCAGCACTTCCTCATAAGCGTGGGGCTTGCAGTTTGGTTTCAGTTTGATTTGTCCCAGTATCTAACCCAGTATGGAGTTCAACAAAGAATTTTATAAACACTTTCTGATGCCAATGTCTGTGTCTCACAATCTAGACATCTGGATGTAATGTTAAACAAACATTACCTGCCACAAAAACCAGTTGGATCCGTTTGTGGTTACTTCAGCCCTGAGAAATTCCTTCTTTCAAGATTCTGGCCTGATACCTGTGGGAAGTAGCTTTTGACCCCATCAGGCTGCTGGCTCAGTGAGGTAAAGCTATCCCTGAATCATTTTTTTCTTTTCTCTGACCTATTATACAAAGCTGTATGGCCCAGGCTCCTGCCTAGAGGGCGGCTCAGAGTGCTTCCTCTGGTGCTAACCCTACTTGTGACAGTTTCTGTTGAAATACTTTTCTTTGGGCCAGATTTTCAACAAAAACACTGCAGGGTCAAGATATGATTCTCCTCATTAGCTTAGAGATTAATGAAAATCTGGACATTCCAGAATGTCCCGGCACCAGCACCCAGACATCAAAGGGGCCGAGGATGGCTTCCTGGTGGCCTCCACGGAAGTGGGTGGTCAGTCCTACACCATCTTGGCGTTTGTGGTCTCTAAAAGCTGTATGCTTCTTGGGGGTTGACCAGACTCCCCAGCCCTGTTTCCACTCTTAACCACCCAAAGGAGAAACTCACACCCACTCGATCTCAACCACACAGCAGAAGAAGGCACCAGTAAACACCCCAGCTTGCTGCCGGCAAGAGTTAAGGGCAGGATGTCTGCTGTAGCAAGGTCTCGGCTTACCAAGACTTCTTTCCCTTTGCACCCCCATTCTGCAGGACGTTTTTATTGGCTTATAAGTTTTGGCATAAATAACGAAAGCTCGGTTAGCCTTGTCAGAAATAAACACGTGCAGCTGTGCTACCCTGTAGCTTTGGGGGGTACGTGTGTTTGTGTTTCTCGCAGATAGGTAAACCTTGGTGATGTATAAATCCACATTCCAGGGGTCACGTTCCCGTATCTGCTGGAGTAAACTGCAAGCATGATACGGTCAGCTTCCCTTCATTCAACCGCGCAGCTCGGGGAGCCAGGGCCAGCCGGCACCGCCCATGTACCCACGGGCAGTGGTGGGTTGTAAACACATGTGTCTAGGTTAATGTTTATTTATGCTTATATCTTCCCTGATAGGTGGGTGGAATTTGCCTAATGACTGTATTTTCCTGGAAAGCTAATCAATGACTAAAGGAGCCAGTCACAGACCACCATGGACGTGCGGTGAAGTTGGCCTCCGAGCGCTTGTTCCCAGGGGCTGTGTTCCTGGGGTCAGGGCAACAGGAAAGCTGCAGTGAGCAGCACACGTGGCTTGAGAAGCCCAGGGTTCTACTGCTGGTGACCTGTTGTACACGTTATGCAGAGCTCTCAGCTCCAAACACAAGGGGGGCCCCTCCAGAGCGTAACGTGACCTGTCCAGCCAGCACACCCAGTTTATCACCCTGACCAGGGGAGCTCTGCACCTACTTCACCAGGGCTGTTCATCCTGGAGTTCTCAGGCAGAGGGCACTTTCATTCCTGCAAACGTATATTGAGCACATATTACGTGCCAGACCTTCGGGGTACCAAGAGGAAGAAGATGGGTGAGATCCCACCTCTCAAGCAGAAGAGAGAGAAGAATGACAAAAAGACAATTACAAGCTGGTGTGTGACATGTTACACTAGGGAGCCTGACCCCTGAACACGGGGGCGGCCTCTCAGAAGAGAAAAAGAAAGTCTGAGCAGAACCCAGAGGGCTGATGGGCATTTGCCAGGTTGGTGGGTCCTCAAAGATACGTCTACATCCTGATCACCAGAACCCGTGAATGTTACCTTATATGGCAAAAGGGACTTCGCAGATGCGATAAAACTAAGGATCTTGAGATGAGAGGTTATCCTGGGTGGCCCTAAATATAATCACAAGTGTCCTTCAAGAGGGAGATTTGACTTCAGCAGAGGAGAAAGTAGGTTGACCACAGAAGCAGAGACTGGAGTGATGTGCTTTGAAGATGGAAGAGGGGACCACAAGCCATGGAATACAGGTGGCCCCTAGAAGCTGAAAAAGCCAGCATTCAACCCTGGGTCTCTGGCTCTAGCAGCTCTTGTTGGATTTCAAAGCTCTCCTCTGAAGTTCCAAGGACTCAGCTCAGTTTCACTTCATTCAAGTAAATACTGAATACTCAGTTAAATACATTCCTGACTTGTATAGGAGTACCCAAGTTTGTTCTTCATGATAATTGACTACAAATGTGACTGTGTTAGGCTTGAGTTTTGAGATATAAAATTAGGCTGTGCAGGTAGATTTTTCCAACTCTATCTTGTGTAACCATAAAGAGGAACCTAAATAACTTGAGACAGCAGCTGGGCCTGGAACTGGTGATCTGGTACTTGGGGCCTAGGGAGTGTGTTTCTATGGCTTTGATGATTATATTCAGATATGAACCTACTACTGCTGATCTCTCTGGTCTTTGGACCCTTTACTCAGGTGCCAATGGCTGAGCCAAAATCTCGGGTGCCCTGTCCTCTTCTAGATGTCCCCAGATAGAACCTGCTACAAGGGTTACAAACCTAAATGTCTGCAGGAGCCAGTCAAAACCTAATAGAGATGGGTGGTGCCTGTCCTTTCTAAAAGCATTTGAATTCAAATGTTTAAGAAGTACATCCCATGCAGCCTTCAGGCCAACTTTATAACCCTGATGAAACTAAGCTCTTTTCAGAATCAACCTTCTCTCACAGTTTCATCAGGAGGCAGGAGGGTTTTCTTTTTTAAGGAGAACCCACCACTGTGGCTTTTTAAAAAGTTGGTACGGAGGGCGCTGGAGAGGGAAAATCTGAGTGGAGCAGGTGCCAGGAGCTTCCTGATATATATAGGCTTGAGGAGTCGACAACACCAGCTCTCACTCCTTGCCACCTCCAGCTGCGCCAGCCAAGATGTAGATACAGTTTAAAGAACATTGCTAATGATAAACCAAACCTCTTAGGCAACGGGAATGTTGTAGCCCTTCAAATATAAATAAAAGACAAAAAAAAGTTTCATAACAGGATGTCCTTATTTAACAAGAGGTCTGGTGGTGGGGGGGGCCTCCCAGGCCAGTATATGTAACTCATAATAAACTTTTTTAGGCAAGCTCATTTCATTGAAGGAGTAGGGTGATGGGTGGCGACGGGAAGATGACAACTGAGTAAATTAGCAAAGAACAAGAGGCCTGGAGCCATAATTTCTGACTTCTGTTTATAGTTTTGGCATCTTCAGTCTTTGTAAAATGGTGATAATTAACTTTGCCCCAAACCCTGTGTATCAAGTACTGGAAGGAAAAAAAAAAAAAGAATTCTATATTCAGAGAAAATACACTTAAAGAAATGAAGGCTAAATAGACAATTTCATATAAATGAAAACTATCGATAAAATAACTAATCACCGGCAGACCTGAACTACAAGAAATGTTAAAGAGAGTTCTTTCATGCTGAAGGGAAATGAGATCAGATAAAACCTCAGATCATCAGTAATGAAGGACACTAGAAACGTTAAATATGTGGGTACATGTAAGAGTCTATTTTTCTCTTAACAAAATGTATAGCATTGTATTGTAAAGTATACAACATATGTAGATATAATACATATGACAACTATAGCTCGTAGAAAAGGCAGTGAATGAAACTATATGGTTGCAAAATTCTTACATTTTTGTGAAGTGGTTCAGTATTGACTCTAAGTAAATTATGGAAAGTTACGGATATTTATTATAATCCTTAGAGCACCTACTTAAAAAAAAAAAAAAGAAAAGCAAATGCAGAGGCTTCCCTGGTGGCGCAGTGGTTGAGAGTCCACCTGCCGATGCAGGGGACGCGGGTTTGTGCCCCGGTCTGGGAGGATCCCACATGCCGTGGAGTGGCTGGGCCCGTGAGCCATGGCTGCTGAGCCTGCGCCTACGGACCCTGTGCTCCGCAGGGGGAGAGGCCACAACAGTGAGAGGCCCGCGTACCACAAAAAAAAAAAAAAAAAGAATCCGCCTGCCAGTGCAGGGGACCGGGGTTCGAGACCTGGTCCAGGAAGATTCCACATGTTGCAGCGCAATTAAGCCCGTGCACCGCAACTACTGAGCCTGCACTCTAGAGCCCACAAGCCACAACTACTGAAGCCCACACACCGCAACTACTGAAGCCTGCACACCTAGAGCCTGTACTCCGCAACAAGAGAAGCCACCACAAGGAGAAGCACGTGTACCGCAACGAAGCGTAGCCCCCTATCGCCGCAACTAGAGAAAGCCCACATGCAGCAACGAAGACCCAATGCAGCCAAAAAAAAAAAAGAGAGAGAGAAAAAAAAACGAATGCCAATAGGGATAGCTAAAAAGCCAGTAGATAAATTAAAATATAATTCAGAAAAATACAATTAACTCCAAAGAAAGGAGGGCAAAGGAACAGAGGAATAAAAAATAGAGTGGACAAACTAAAAGCAAACAACAAACAACCACATCAATACATTAATTACATTAAATATAAATTGACTAAACATTTACTTAAAAGTGGAAGATTGTCAGAGTACTGGTGATGCCACTCTCATGATAATTAATATCCTGATGTTATTTGATAAATGATATAAACATGATAAATAGGACTTCTGGGTAATGCTGAAGAATCAACAGATGTTGGATGAGATGGGTCTTCCCATGGGAAGGCTGGCTGGGTAGGGAGGTTGGGCTTTCTCCTCCCTACCCCCACACCCATGGAGCTAATTTTGACCTCTGGATGGTTTCCCAGCCTGGGAACCCTCCCTACCTCTTCTCCATTTATTCCATTCCTCCAAACTCTTTAAGGTTCCCCTTCCTACTAAGACTTTCCCAACTCCCGCTGAGCAGAATCTTATTGCATTGGTAACCTGCACGATTCCTGTTCTGCAGTATTCCTTTTTATAAAACTGGAAATGTTTATTCTTTCACATTCATACTTCTTTCTGTTCCTGTACTAGATATGGAAGGTGTGGTGAGCATCTGTCATTTGTTTTGGCTGCCCTGCAGCTGAACCCCCTTCCAATGTTTGGGGAATTCCCCATCTCATGCATGAGTACCCACCTCCCACTAAAAATCAGAACCTTGCAGCCTCCCTTGCAGCTAGAATGTGGGCATGACTTAGAATTGGAAGCCCTAGAATCCTAGCCTTGCAGTGGTGACAGTGGTGTCCTTACCAGGTTGTTACACAGTTGTACTTCCCACTCTCCAGCCTCTTGTGGTTTCTGCCGATTTTATCAGCCTAGTCCCCAACTATACTTTTCTACATTTCTTTCCTTCTTGAACTAGAGTTTGTTTCTGTTGCTTGCAATTATGTAGCCTAAGACAAGTAGAGGTGATCTATATAAGCATTTAAGATACTAAAAAACTAAAGATTCAGGATTCAACGTAAGACCCAGAATCTGTCCCTTCAAGAATTTTCCTGGCCATTTAGGCAGGCATGCTTACTTTTGAGGTTCTTTGTGTAGTTCTCTCCAGAGAGTTTAGCTCTCCATCCAGATTGTAAATCCCTTGAGGTAGGGGCTGTTCTGAATACCTCTTGTATCCCAGCAGAGAGGCTAGTCTGTAATATTGCTCTGTAAATACTTGCTAATAAAGGTAATTTGCTTTCCACAAGCCTGAACAATACTTATGAGCCAATAATTCCCACTTGTTCCCATGTGTGTTTATGTGCATTTTCTAGCTACAACAAGAGTCCATTCACCTTTGGTTATCTCTTAGCTTGTTGTCACTTAAGCTTTCTCCAACTTCCTTTTGGTCTTTAGCTTAAGAGCAAACTTGTTTTACCCATAAAAGTTCAAGTGTTCTTGCAGCCATGTCCATGACTGGTAGGCTCCCTCCCTGCATATCTCAAGGCTCTGTCTTCTCCCTTTAAGCTGAGACCCAGGAAGCACACCAAGGAATGTCAACATGGCCCTGATCCCAGAGAACAAAAACCAAAACTGTGTACACAAGTTCAGTCTGGCCAAGCCATTGTCAAGACACTCGAGGTCAACTTCATTCACTCACCAGTATTGGCTCTTTCTTAGAAAACACACCTGTGCTGACGTCTGCGTTTCCTGACTCATACCAAGAGTCTCTGCCCAGTTGCAAATCTGTGGATTGTGAGCATGAACAACACAGCTTCCTCTTCCTCTAGAAAGATCCCGAGGAGTGGAGAGGGCAGCATTAATTAAAGCTACTGTCTCCTCTTCCATGTCTTTTTGCAGGTGTGTCCTGGATCTGTGACCTCATCAATCAACCTACTGTCAGGGATAGAGTGAGTACTTACTATGTGCCAGGAGGTGGCCCCAAAGAAATAGAGGAGACAAGACCCTGCCCTCAAGGGTCCTAGGTCAGTTCAGCAAATATTTATAGATTGCTCGCTTAGGCAAGATGGTGTAGGATGATATGCCAAAGCCAGAGGTGAATCTTGGCCTGGAGCTTTAAGGTGGGTCTACCAGTTCTCAGCTACTGAAACAGGAGGCCCTAGGATCCCAGGGGATGCTGCAAGTTACTTGGGGTGGAAGGGCCAAGGTGACAGCATCCTGAGTCAAACAGCTAGCTACAGCCAAGCTAAGACAATGTCTGATACAGATGCAGATTCCCAGGGCCGCACCTTCAGAGGTTCTGGTTCACCAGGTCTTAGGGAAGGAGACCAGGAATCTGCATTTTAACTAGAGCCACTGGTGGTTCTGAGGCAGGTGGTCCAAGGACCACACCCAGAGACACTTTCACCTCTGGAGGCAACTGGAATAAAAATTTCACCCAAACCTCTTAATGAGACAGGAAGGAAGGGGGCAGGGCACAACATTTAAAAGAATGACATAACTAAAAACAGAGTGGCCATATGATCCAGCAATCCCACTCCTGGGCGTATATCCAGACAAAACTATAATTCAAAAAGATACATGCACCCTTATGTCCATAGCAGCTCTATTCACAATACCCAAAACATGGAAACAACCTAAATGTCCATCAATGGATAAAGAAGATGTGGTGTATATACATACAATGGAACATTACTCAGCCATAAAAAAGAATGAAATAATGTCGTTTGCAGCAACATGGATGGACCTAGAGATTATCATACTAAGCGAAGTAAGAAAAAGACAAATACCATATGATATCCCTTATTCGTGTAATCTTAAATATGACACAAAGGAACATATCTACAAAACAGAAACAGACTCACAGATACGGTAAGTCCCCTACATACGAACCTTCAAGTTGCGAACTTTCAAAGATGCGAACATGCATCTTGTTGCAGCAAGGAACCAGAACCTGTGCCATCAGCGTCAGGCGTGAGTGAAACTGCAGCTTGCCCTCCATCTTCTTGCTGAGGATCCTTCAGCTCTACCATCTCCCATCTCCTCTCCCTCCTCCAGTCAGTAACTCTTCTTACCTGTTCTCTCAATGCCAGCCCCTGTATGCCAGCTGTTGTACTGTACTACTGTAGTTTTCAAGGTACAGTACTGTAAGGTTAAAAATGCTACAGTACTATACAGCCGATTGTGTTAGTTGGGTACCTAGGCGAACTTTGTTGGACTTATGAACAAATTGGACTTATGAACGCACTCTCAGAATGGAACTTGTTCATATGTAGGGGACTTACTGTGTAGAGAACAGGCTTGTGGTTGCCATGGGGGGGCAGGAAGGATTGGGAGTTTGGGATTAGCAGATGCAAACTAGTACATACCGAATGGATAAACAACAAGATCCTACTGTATAGCACAGGGAACTACATTCAATATCCTGTGATAAACCATAGTGGAAAAGAATATGAAAAAGAATATGTACATGTATAACTGAATTGCTTTGCTGTACAGCAGAAATTAATACAACACTGTAAATCAACTACACTTCAATAAAATTTCTTAAAAAAGAAAAGAAAAGAATGACATAGCTATTGAGGATACAACATAAACTGGTTAAAACCAATAGCTCCAAGGTGGTGGAAGATTCGACTTCCAGTAGACCTTGAGCCTCATTATACGCTTATTGTAATACATTAGCATATGCTAAATAACACATCCACTGGCCAACCATAAAAGGCCAAAAAGTGGGCAGTGGCCTGATTCCTGGAAGTCCCTGCCCCTTCCCCAAAATAGTTGGAATAATCCTCCCACTCAGCCTATCACATTCCCCAGCCCATAAAAACTAACCACTCCATATTTCAGGGCCGCTCTCGCCTTTTGAAATGGGCTGTATTCTGCCTGTGGAATGTGGAGCTCTGCTTTCACTTTACTATGGCTCACTCTTGAATTCTCTCCCGCTCGAAGCCAAGGCCCCTCACTTGGCGTCCGTCCCAGGAACTCGCCTGAGACCTGGGACATGACCATTCTCTTGTTGCAGGAGAGAGAGTGGGGTGGGAAGGATGGGCACATCCCAGGTCAGGTCCAAGTCCCCGGGATGGCCTTCGAGTCTGGGTTCTTGGCTTTGCACAGGAAAGCATTCGAGGGTGAGCCATAGGAAAGAGAAAGAAGGTTTATTCTGGGAGAAACACACTCCACAGACAGAGCGTGGGCCATCTCGGAAGGTGAGAGAGGCAAGAAGCCAAGAAAGCAGGGGTATGGGGGTTGTCGGTTTTTATAGGGCCGGGTAATTTACCCTAATTAGGCTAATGCGTAGGAGGTTTGGAGGGTTGGGGATTTCTGGGAATTGGGCCCCACCCATTTGTTGGCCTTCCCTGGTTGCCTGCAGGTGTGTCATTTAGCGTGCTGACGTATTACAATGAGCGTATACTGAGGCTCAACGTCTAGTGGAGGTCGACTTGTCCGCCATTTTGGACCTAGTTCGTTCCAACCAGCTTATGTTGTGTCGTCTGGCTATGTCACTCTTTTAAAGGTTGTGCCCTGCCCCCTTCCTGTCTCACTCTCAGGCACCATTTTCCCACAGCCTCTTTACAAAGCATATGATGTTAATAAATTTACTTCTTACCTATCACTTTGCGTCTTGCTGAATTCCTTCTGTGCCGAGCCATAAAGAACCTGAGCTTCATTAAGTCCTGCGACAAGTTGTGCGGTTTCAGTTGGAAGACTGTGTTCGAGTCCCATCTGCAGCGCAGCTTTCACTGAGGCTGCAACCACAGCCACAAAACAAAGGGAGGGATTACTCCTTTTGGACCACAGTCACTAGAGAGTGGATTCACCTGGTATTTCTACCCTCTCCACCACTGCAAGGTGTGCTTTCCACCCTTTTGTGGCTAAAAGCTTCTGTTAACTAACAGGGAGGGGCAGTTGATTGTCTCTGATATAATTCCAGTAGTTTCTTTCTGCAGAAAATCTAGAGTTTTTGCCCCAGTAGAGGATTCTGCTAAAGGCCTGCTCACCTGGACCTGGTAATGAAACAGGAGGGAAGGGGGCAGGGCAGAACTTTTTTTTTTTTTCTCTCGCGATACGCGGGCCTCTCACTGCCGTGGCCTCTCCCGTTGCGGAGCACAGGCTCTGGAAGTGCAGGCCCAGCGGCCATGGCCCACGGGCCCAGCCGCTCCGCGGCATGTGGGATCTTCCCGGACCGGGGCATGAACCCATGTCCCCTGCATCGGCAGGCGGACTCTCAACCACTGCGCCACCAGGGAAGCCCCAGGGCAGAACTTTTAAAACAAGCCATTGTGGATACGACATAAACTGGTTAGAACCAATTAGCCCGAAGATGGCAGAAGGTTCAACTTCCTGTGGACCTTGAGCCTCATTATACCCTCATTAGCTTATGCTGAACGACACACCCACCAGCAGCACGACAGTTCAGAGGTCGACCATAAAGGCCAAAAAATGGGCAGTGGCCTGATTCCTGGAAATCCCCGCCCCTTCCCTGAAATAGTTGGAATAATCCTCCCACTCATTAACCTATGAAATTACCCAGCCCGTTAAAACTAAACACGCCATATTTCAGGGCTGGGCTTGCCTTTTGAAACAGACTGCATTCTGTCTATGGACTGCGTATCTCTCTAAATAAATCCTCTTCTTACCTATCACTTTGCCTCTCACTGAATTCCTTCTGCACTGAGACATAAAAACCTGAGCTTCATTAACTCCTGAGACCAGGTGTGCGATTTCAATTAAAAGACAGTGTGTTCCAGGGAGATCAGCTCCGTGCTTTGTGACCACCTAGAGGAGTGGGATAGGGAGGGTGAGAGGGAGATGCAAGAGGGAGGGGATATGGGGATATATGTATATGTATAGCTGATTCACTTTGTTATACAGCAGAAACTAACACACCATTGTAAAGCAATTACACTCCAATAAAGATGTTAACAAATTAAAAAAGACAGTGTGTTCAAGTCCCAGCCCATGGGTTCAAGTCCCAGTCTGGGTTTTGGCTGGGTTCGAGTGCCACCTGAGTTGTGTGGTTTCAGCAATAGCTACCCGAGCGGAGATAGAACTCAAGAAATCTCGGTGAGCTCATCAAAGGGGGCTCTCTGGAGGAGGCGGGCAGAAAGGGACAGATCAGGAATTCCAGGCTGGGAAAAACAGCACGAAAGAGGATTCTGAGGTGGGAGTGACCCTCATTACCTGTGCAGGCTCCAAGGTCAGGCAGCACACACAGGAGGCCCCTGGCTGTGGGGCAGGAAGAGGACAGTAACAGGCGGTTTGGGGATAGAACTAATGCCCCTGCAGACTGAGGAGGGGGAGGAGGGTGGCTTCTAGCGACGTCCACGCCCTCAGGTGTCCGCTTGCAGTCCTGGCGCTGGCTCCCCTGAGGGCCGGCCTGGGGGAGGGGCAGTATCGGGAGGTTCTCACGGGGAATTCAGGCACAGATACACGCAGGTGGCAGTCGAGGTGGAGAGGGCGGAACCTGGAAAGGTGGGGTGTGGTTACCAAAGTCACGCACCGAAGAGTGCCAGCAAGTTCTTAAGCCCTGAGACAGTGAGGGATGGGTGTCAGGACGAGCAGAGGTCCGTCAGCGGATTAGCAGCAAAGGCAGGCCCCGGCTGGGATGCACTCACACTTGGAACAATTAGAAAGAGAAAAAGGGGCTTCTCTGGTGGCGCAGTGGTTGAGAGTCCGCCTGCCGATGCAGGGGACACGGGTTCGTGACCCGGTCCGGGAAGATCCCACATGCCGCGGAGCGGCTGGGCCCGTGAGCCATGGCCGCTGAGCCTGCGCGTCCGGAGCCTGTGCTCCGCAACGGGAGAGGCCACAACAGTGAGAGGCCTGCGTATCACAAAAAAAAAAAAAAAAAAGAAAAAAAAAAGAAAGAAAAGGGAGCCTAAGGTGACAAAAAAAATTGGTGAGTGTCGCCTAAGGCAGATGGCTACCTCCAGCTGGACAAATTCCCATGGACCACTATAGTTTCTGGAGGCCCCACATTGGATCCTCCCTTCGCTCCTCCCCCACCTCTAAGCCAAAAGTGCACATTATTCCACAGGACACCCAATAAATATCCAGTGCTCCCCTAAATTGACTTCTCTGGTACCTTGGTAGAGGAGGAACCAGCCTCAGCTGGAATGGGGGTGGACGTGTCAAGGCCTGTAACCCCAAGTCTGGTCCAGTTTTCCATTAACAGTATCATTAAGGCAAATGTGTCTGAATGGGAGCCTGAGAACTTATCCAAAGGTTAATATCACAAGACTGATGCTGAGCTCGAAGCTCTGAAATGCATTTGTGCTCAGGGAAGATGTTTGCAGATGTTTGGTTTTTATTTCCCCTGGAGCTGGTACACATCAGTGAGGCCTGGGGATAATGAATAACAGCACAGACAATAAATTTTAAAGCAAACAAAGTAAAAACTCCAAGAATGCTAATGCGGACCAGTGCTGTGATATGGCGTGTGTTACCAAGACGGCAATGGTGAGTGAGCAGATTCTATTATCTGCTCCTTAGAAGCCGTAGGTGGCCAACTCTTGATTGTCTTAGTTCCTAGGTTGTAAAATTTTCAATATGTCACATTGCAAGGGTGGCACATGGGGCGAGAGCAGGAAGGCAAGGGAGGGTGGATTGGAATGGGGGAAGAGGAACGGTGTCTGTGGCGGGGCTGTGGGCTTTCCACCAAAACCCATCTCTCTCTCCCTCTTGCTGGGTGAGAGCCAGGCAATATTTCCCAGCCCCTCCTGCAGGTGGGGCGGCCGTAAGACTGACTTCCAGGCAATGCAGTGTGCGGAGCTTTTGAGACAGCAGCATGATTCCGTTATGTTCTTGTTTCCCTTTCACGGGCTCAAGGGCCCTTGGGGATGATGGAGCCGCAGCTGGAAGGACCCTGGGTCACTGAATCGCCATGTGGCCTAGAGCCACCTGTTGACCTGGAATATAGCCCTGGGATGCTATTTGATCTAGAAATACGCTTCTGTCATATTTGAGTCAATGCATTTGGTCGTCTAGTTGTTGGGCGGTTCAGCCTCCCCTAACTAAAGCAGGGCCAATCAGCATGCCCACCACAGGAATTCTGCAATGGGAGGGAGGGTCACAGAAACGTTGCTTTTCATGAGAGCTCACTCCTAGGGCTTCCGGGGAAAAGACGTAGGGGACACTGGGGCTGAGGATCAAGACCCGGGACACCAGAAGCAGGACCCCTGAGCAAAGCAGGGGATGGTGGGCTGTCCCTCTCCTGAGCGGGCAGGAGGGTCTCAGTGAGCAGGGCTCTTCTTGGGCCACACCTGGGGCAGTAGGAGGAGAGACTTTGAGTGTGACAGTCATTCAAAATGCTCTCTGGAAATTAGGGTCCATTTCTTCATTGGAAGGACCCAGAGGTTAAACAAACCAGCCAAACAAATTAAACGCAGCTGGCTTCCTTTGAGGAGTTTGGTAAGAATGAAAACCCGAGGAAGAGCTGTCAGCTTACAGGTGACTGCAGTAGCAATGGCTCAATGTGCCAGGGGCTCCTCTATAAATTGGTCCCCCAAGGGCACCACTGGAGAACGAGAACACAGAGACCCTCAATGGGGTCAGGAGCAGCTGGCCCCAGTGGGGCCCCAAGGGACCGTGTGTAAAGGACCCTGACAGCAGCAGAACCTCATGAGAAAGGCCTGAGACTCAGGGGCTTGGAAATCCGAGAGACATGCCCTTGAGGTTGAACTCATGCGGTTGATCATGCCCTTTCAAGTCTCCTCTAAGACTGTGAGCCGGGGAAGTAAAGAGGACATTTAAAAACATGTTAAATCGGTATGTGAATGACATTGCAATGATGCTCATGCGTACATATATCTGTAAAGACTGACTCCCATGGAAAGACATTTTCAAACTGGAGGAAAAAACAAATAGTTTTCTCCAAAATATTCATTCAATAAATATTTACTTAGGCATTACAAAGACAAACAAGGCCTACCTCCTGCCCTGTTGAGCTAGTAAAAAACGAGTGTGATTTTCCAAAGTAGAGGTATGTGTATCAAGAAGACGAAGGAACAATTCAATAAGAAAACAGCATTCAGGAAAGAGAAAGAAATGAAATATATTAAAATTCAAGAACCTAATAATGTGTGTACAATGAGTTCAGTTATATTCCAGAATTATGCCAAAACTTTACTGTAAATCCTATTGACTTTCTAAACGATTTAGCTTGACATAAATGGCATCTTTGTGTACACTCAGCAGAAGCTGAATTTTAACTGCTTTTAAAAGCCGTACAATTCCTTCCCTGTCCTGGAGAAGGTGCGAACCAGGCCTTGGCATGGAACCCCAGCTTGGTGGGTCTGAGAGCAGATTTGTCTGTGGCCCCGGAGAGTGGGGAAGGACAGAGAGTCTGAGAGGTGGGGACAGGAGAGAGGATGGAGAGCTATACCTTTGTACGTGAGAAATCTCCTGCTCCTACTGAAAGAATTGCAAATCCCCAGAACAACTTAAGCACTCCCATTAAAACACATAATATCCAAAGTAAAATTAAGTTAAAAATACTATTTACAAAGCTAAACATACTCTTACCATACAACCCAGCAATTGTTCTCCTTGAAAACTTAACTTTCATATAAAAACCTGTACACTGATGTTTATAACAGCTTTATTTATAATTGCCCAACCCTGGAAGCAGCCAATATGTCCTGCAGTAGGTGGATAAACTGTGGTACCTCTAGACAAAGGAATAGTATTCGGTGATAAAAGAAATGAGCTATCTAACCATGAAAAGACATGGAGGAACCTTAAATGCATATTAGTAAGTGAAAGAAGCCAATCTAAAAAGGCTACATGTTGTATAATTCCAACTATTACATGTGACATTCTAGAAAAAGTGAAATTATGGAGACAATAAAAAGATCCGTGGTTGCCAGGGATTGGGGCAGGAGGTGAGAGGTGGGGGACTGGAGGAGAGGGAGGGATAAACAGCTAGAACACAGGGGATTTGGGGGGGCAGTGCAACTATTCTGTACAGTACTGTAGTGATGGATACATATCATTATGTATTTGTCCAGGCCATAGAATGTACTACATCAAGAGTGAACCTTAATGTAAACTCTGGACTTTAGTTAATAGTAATGTATCAATATTGGGAATTCCCTGGCGGTCCAGTGGTTAGGACACCGCACTTTCACTGCCGAGGGCCTGGGCTCGATTCCTGGTCAGGGAACTAAGGTCCCACAAGCTGTGTGGCATGGCCAAAAAAAAAAAAAATAATAATGTATCAATACTGTTTCATCATTTATAACAAATGTGGCACACTAATGCAAGGTGCTAATGATAGGGGAAACTAGGGCAAGGCGGAAGGATACGGCAGAGCTCTGTATCTGCTGCTAAGGTTGTTTAGTCCTCGGTCCTCTAATTTCAGCTTCCAAGGTGTCCATCTAATAGTTCGAGTGGCTAATCCATGGCTGTCAGTGCAGCTGACAGCAGTCATCCTGATTATTTCATTTGAGCTGAGGGGGAGTTATCCCTAGTCGGCACTGACTGGCAGGGAGGCAGTGGGAAGCCAGCCCCGGAATTCTGACCTGCCAGGAGAGCCAGGAGGGTTTGCATCCTGGAGCTTGGCCCACTCAGTGGCCTGCACACTGGCCGTGGGTTCCTCAGCCCCCTGGCCCTTGCCTCCCCCGGTAGGAGACGAGTGAAGAGAAGCAGGGCTGACAAGGGAGGCTGGATGGTGCAGTGGGGAAGCTCACAGGCTCTGGGGGCAGCCGATCTGGGCTGGAGTCCCAGGTCTCCTCTTACTCATCTGTGAAATGGGGCAATAATATTACTTACTTTATGGGGCTCATGGAGGGAACAAGTGAGATGTTAGTTATAGGACAATAAGCACAAAGCCTGGCATGTTAAAAAAAGTTTAATGCATGTTTTATTTATTAAAATAAAATTTATTTTAGTATTGATTATAATAATTATAATCAAAAGCATAATTATTATAATAATTAGTATTGTTATTATACTTCCTTCCTCATGGGTTTTGGCAAGGAATACATCAAAGGACAGAATATGTATACTATAAATACCTGCTACAGGTTGGAGCAGGGTTTACATACAAGAAATGGCAGCTTTATGATTACAATGTTATTTTGTTGACAGTTGTGACATAGCAAAGGACAAACACAGATGCTCGAAAAACCCATGGGTAAATTCCTGCTGAGCTCTAATCATGAACGATGCAGTTCTAAAAAGAAAAAATGTCCTCCGTTAAAACACTTACTAGAAAATCCCATTTGGGTTTGCATTCTATTATTTGGCCCTGATGAGCAACCAGGTTACATTTCCAGAGCCAGTGCCCTGAGGTACAGTCACTTCCCTCCCCGGCCCGCTTCCACACTCGCTCCAGTGGGAGCATCTTTTATGAGGCGACAGAACAGGACTTCATAGATACGCAGCCCCAAACATAGATGCACTGCTGGGTCTGCGGGAGAGAGGTGGCTGCTTTTAGTCTTCATGACAGGGGCCCGGCAGGCCGTCAAAGCCCAGGCAGGGCCTCAGGGTGACCGGCTGTCCTGGCCCTTAGCAGACGTGGCCTCCTGCAGACTCTTGCTGGGAGCAGAAGTGACCTCTAGCCTCTGGGCAGCTGGGCCCGGTGTCCTTGATATTTCTGGCTATGGACTGTTGGGGTGCAGGAAGCAGAATGGGGGGTGCCCAAGAATAACTTCCTGCTGCTGTGGAGGGCTGCCTGCATACCCTGGGGCCCTTTTCAAAAACCTGGTCCAAGAGTGATAACAGGAGGGAAAGAGACTCTGGCCTCAGACAGAAGCTGTCCAGTGGTACATGCACAATAAACATCTCTGGATTTTTCCATCCGGGCAATGCAGGGGGCCCCAGTGTGTGATCTGCGAGCCACGCACTGGCTTGGCTTGTACTGTGAACAAACTCTGTGACTGGTCCACCATGTACTTTGCACTTCTGTGGCCGTGATGAAGACTTGCAAAGAACTCTCATGGGGAAAACAGCTCCCACCCAAGGGGAACACAGGGGTACACTGATTTGCATTGTGCAGATAATACCAAGGTCCTTTCCCATCCCCAGCACTTTTGTGACTCTCTGGTGAGCAAAGAGAAGCAAGGGGTTCTTAGTTGGCCTGGGAGAGGACAAAGACCAGGTCTGTTTAGAGGCACCGCTTCTCTGAATGTCCCTCCCCTGGGGACTGTTCTGGGAACTGTGTGACATGAGCTAAACATAAAAGTCATGGCTGAAGTTTAGGGTGTTTACAACGTGCCAGGAGCCATAGCCACCTCTGCAGTAGAGATTAGCAGAGTTAATATTTAGCAGGTGTGCCTGTACTGACTGGCATTCATTTAATAGGTTAGTGCCAAAGCTGGTTATTAAGTGTTTTCACAAGCAGCCCTGGGTACTAGCACTGGTCCCCATTTTACAGATTAGGAAGTTGAGGCTGACAGAGGGTAGCAGACTTGTCTGAGATCAGACAGCTTGTCCATGCAGAGCTCTGATGCAAAGTCAGGCTATCTGAGTACAGACCTTGGTGCTTCGCCCTTGTGTCCACTGCTTCCAAGCCCCAGAGTAAATACCTGGATCAGCGTGCTGTGTTCCTTGCAGAGACAAGCCTCCCAAACCCCTGCACCCAGGCACCCACACACACATGCACGGAGCAGCAGAGTGGGGTCAGTGAGGCGCAGCTCACTGTCCTGTGCAGAAATCCCACAGGGGTGGCGGGAGCAGGGCTTCAGAAGCACCAACTCTTCAACAAGAAAAGACCACCAGGCCTAAGGAGGAAGAGAGATACTTCTGGGAAGGAGGGAACCAAGTGAAATGAGGCAAGAGGGTTGCCAGGCCCAAGGCTTGTCCTCTTGGGAAAAAAGTCAAGTCTTTGAATCATCTTCCTCTAGGGTCTTGAAGCTGGGATTTCTCCGACACATTCCTCTACATGCTTATTATGTGCAGAGCGCTATGTTAAGTATTTTGCATGTATTATCTCATTTAACCCTAAAACAACTCAGCATGGGTGACTTACTACTACTGTGCCCATTTTACAGATCAGGAAAGTGAGGCTGAGAGACGTTAAAGGACACACCAGATCTGACTGCTGTATAAGCCCACGATGCCTGTAATCATTATTCTATACTGGCCCCCTTTTAGGGATTTCAAAACTAGAGCATGATGCGGTCTGTGGCTTTTGTACATACATATTCTATATTTCCTCAGCACCTGCTATGAACCAGGAACACCTGTTCTTTTATTCAACTGATTTGTTAAGCCTTATTACATGCCAAGCCAGGTACTGGGCAGTCACTGGTGAAGCTCAGCAGTGGTCCCTACCTCACAGGTCTTTCAGTGTTGGATGAGGCAGGTGGAAGGAGGGCGGAGGAAGGGGGAGAAGGCAGTGGGAAAACTGGTTCACACAGTTGAGAGTTTCCCGTGAGCCAGACACTGTGCTGGGTGCTAAGTGATATGTCATTTCACCCTCTCAGTAGACTGTCGGGTAGATTATTCTTTTTTTTTTCAATTGAATTATAGTTGATTTACAATATTGTTAGTTTCAGGTGTACAGCACAGTGATTCAGTAGTTTTGCAGATCATACTCCCTTATAAGTTATTACAAGATAGATAATGGCTATAGTTCCTTGTGCTGTACAGTACATCTTTGTTTCTTACCTATTTTATACATAGTTTGTATCTGTTAATTCCATACCCCTAATTTGTCCCTCTCACCTTCCCTCTCCCCTTTGGTAACCACAAGTTTGTTTTCTGTATCTGTGAGTCTGTTCTGCTTTGCATATACATTCGTTTGTATCTTTTTTTAGATTCTACATGTAAGTGATATCACGCAGTATTTGTTTTCTCTGACATTTCACTAAGCATAATATTCTCTAGGTATATCCACGTTGCTGCAAATGGCAGTATTTCTTCTTTTTTTTCTGGCTGAGTATTATTCCATTGTGTATATATATACCACAGCTTCTGAATCCAATCATTTGTTGATGTGCACTTGGGTTGCCTCCATGTCTTGCTTATCGTAAACAGTGCTGCTATGAACATTGGGGTGCGTGTAATGTTTCGAATTAGTGTTTTTGTTTTTTCCAGATACGTATCCAGGATTGGGATTGCTGGATCATATGCTAGTTCTATATTTAGTTTGTTCAGGAACTTCCATACTGTTTTCCATAGTGGCTGCACCAATTTACATTCCTACCAACAGTGTACGAGGGTTCCGTTAGACTATTCTTATTATCTCCATTTCATAGATGAGCAAATGGACTTGGAAAAGTTCAGTACTTTGCCCCAAGTCTCATAGCCAGAACACAATGGAGCTGGGTTTTGAACTCACACATCTGACTCCAAAGCGTGTGCTTTTTATTTGCTGCTTTATATTCCCTGCTTTTCACATGTATTACAGCCCCCAACCTGCAGGGGGCCATTATCAGCCCCACGGAACTGATAGGGAAACCCAGCCTCAGAGGGGAAAGCGGGTGGCCCAAGGTCTCTCTGGCTGGAGCAGGGGTCTGAACCCAGGGATTCTGGTGCCAAGTCCAGGGCGTGCTCCTTACTCCGCATGGCCTCTCTGTGACACAAACCTGGGGCCAGGAACCAGGAGGTAGGGGCTCCCTCACCCTCCTGGCTGGGCTTCTTCCAAGCACTGGTGAAACGAATGTTGTGCGGCTGGACACTGTTTGGCTAATGTGTTTAGGGCTGGCACCCAAGCATCTCCTGAAGCGCTGTAGGAAGCCAGGCTGGTGGAGAGTGCCGGCCTGAGGAGCATGCGCAGGGCTGGGTGTCCAGGGAAGCCCTCCACCAAAAAAGGGGACTGGAAACCTTTGTGCTCTTTCTCCTGTACTGCACATTCCAGAGCCATACCCTGTGATTTTCACCACTTCTGTATGCGAAGAAAGAGGCTGCTGATTCACAGCGAAAGGAAACAGCATCGGTTCTGAAACTTCCTGTTTATCTGGTATCTGTAACGATATCTGCGTTATGCAAATATCCTTACTCCTGAAAAATGCAGGTGTGTACGCACACACACAGACCCTCTGCTTGGCCCTGTGCACTGGGTCTCCTCTGTACCCAGTAAATTGAAAAATGATTCCATTAACATGGTAGCCAGGGTACTGGGGGAACCTGCTGTAGGAATTTATGATCATTAAAATAGCAGCTTTTGCATTTTGTTCAGAGCTTAGCAGATGTTCCTACCAGGTAAGCCCTTGCTCTGGCTCCTGGCCCAGTGCTAGCTTGGTTTCTACCTGGCAGAGCCTGGGAGTTAGGGATCCCTTATGAGGGAAGCAGATGTGTGAAGGGATCTCATACAGGCTTTGGGCTCCACTCCAGCCCAGGAACTCCGTTTCCTCACGGCCCAGCTTTTTCCTGCTGGGCTCCTGGAATGTGTGCAGCCCACTCCCAAGCCCACAGTGAGTCAAGATAATGACAGAGGTTGAAGATTTTCTGTTGGTTCATTGTGATCTTTTTCAGGTCTTTCTTTCTCTCAAAATAAGTTCAGGTCTGAGCCTAAGACGGCAACTTGCTGAGATGGTCTGTGCTCCCAGGGAGGGATGACCTCTGACTCAGGCCCGAGACGCAGCCTGTGCCGCCAGCTGCTGGCTGCCTCTGCACCGGGACGCTTTTTAAAACGCTGAATGTAAGCTTCAGTTTTAATAGGTGAAAGTGAAAATGACATGTGACTTCCAGAAAATTTTCAGAGATTCAAAAGAATTGTTCTTTGTAATGAGTTAAATAGCACTCTTCAAACGGCTGAATGCTTTTCTCATACTCACAGTTGCCTGAATTAGGGGAAACAGATATAAATTGCTGCAAGAGAAAATCTGGTTAGCTATAAATTAAAAAGAAATTTATTTTCACTCTACTCTCTTCCTGCCCCCACCCAGAACCCTCACCTGGGCAGTGGGAGGGTGGCCTTTCCTCCCCCCCGTTTAGAAAGTAATGAAGCTGAGGTTCCGGGGAGAGCGTGTGTCACTGGCTCAGAGCTGGATCCTCAGGCTCTAGGCCAGTGCTCACCCCAGTACAAAAGGGAGTGGCCCCATGGCGGGAGTGTGGGCTGGGGCAGGTCAAACAGACTGCACTACTTGGTTCTGCTATTGACCAGCTGTGTGACCTTGCGAAGCCTCAGTTTCCTCACCTGTAGAATGGGGTTATCATGGGGATGACAGGATGCATATGGATATAAAATATGCCTGGGGCTGGTCCGGGACCTGGTGCCCAGGTCAGGGTCGATCAGGGAGGTGTCATGATGACCACCTGCTATGGAGATGCCCATTGCTCTTTTTTTTTGTTTTTTCGGTACGCAGGCCTCTCACTGTTGTTGCCTCTCCCGTTGCGGAGCACAGGCTCTGGACGCGCAGGCCCAGCGGCCATGGCTCACGGGCCCAGCTGCTCTGCGGCATGTGGGATCTTCCCGGACCAGGGCACGAACCCGTGTCCCCTGCATCGGCAGGCAGACTCTCAACCACTGCGCCACCAGGGAAGCCCGCCCATTGCTCTTTATTAGGGACTCAGTCACTGCAACAGGTCACATGGGACCAGAAAGATCTTCAAAGAATGTCTCTAAAATCTGTCTTTGAGGCAGAAGTTTGCCTCAAAGCCTGCTCTTGCTTTAGGGATGCTTTTAGGGAGAAAAAGCGTGGGAGGAATAGTGAAAAATTTTGTGAGAAAGATTCTCTCCACCCCTTGAGAGGGGCCAGTGTCGGTTTTTACACTTATCCGTGAACTTGACCTGCTGTGTCTTTGCCGGCTCAGGCTCTGAGGAAATGAGAGGTCAGCCTGTACTTCTCCACACCTGCAGATATGAGACAGGTCCAGAGAAAAATGGAAACAAATGCTCTAGTGCCTAACCCCCGTGAGGCAACCAAAGACCCAGATTCAGCCCATCGGCCACAGAGCACTCACTGTGCACCTGCTGAATGCCTGGTGTGCTGTCGAGCACTGTCACCCTAGAATAACAGCTGTGTCCTTACTGCACACCAGATACCGGGCTGGGTGCTTCGCAAACGGGGTTTCATTTAACCCTCCCAGGAGCCTCTCAAGTAGGCATTAGTGTCCTCACTTCTCAGGGAGGCACAGGCACAGGGAAGTTAATTTCCTTGCCCAAGGCCACACTGCAGCAGGTTGGACTTGAACACAGGCCTGTCAGCTGCAGTCTGTGCTCCCCAGCTCCACTGTGTAATAGTGTAACACACACCCTCCAGCCTGTAGGAATTAAGAAGCAGGAGATGAAACACACAGCCCCAAACTCTGAAATAAGGATACAGAGGCCAAAGAGCCCAGAGGAGAACACAAAGGACAAGGAGGAGGTGGAGTGGGGATGGGATGGGAGCGTCTCTGGGGAATAGAAGGCAGGGCCAGGAAGGAAGGTGGAGAAAGTGAGAGCGTGCACACCTTGAGACTGGACTCTGCCCTGCGGCACGGGGCCTCATCAGAGGCCTCTTCTGGTCCCCCTGGAACGGAGGACAGAGCCCTGGGAGGAGGCTGGGCCCTTGGAGTGTGTGTCACCTGTGGGTTCCTGGCTCTGGGGAGGCCCTGATGCTCTGGCAAGTTCTCTCTGCTCCTTCTGACTCCTGCACCGTCTTCAGTGTTGGCTGGCGGTCGCCTTGGGGGCCGAGTGTTATCTGGACAGCTCCTAAGCGGATGGGCCAGGCGTCTGTCCCCGGGACACTGGCGTGTAAAGCAGGTCTTTCTCGTCAGTGGAGCCAGGTAGGTTGGGTTGGAGCAGGGACGCTGCAGAAGAAAGAGGGAGGGGGACAGGGTTTGGGGTGAAGCCCTGGACCTTAGAGGGGTGAGGGTCAGAGAGGTGGGGGGATGGGCAGAGCCCCGACCTGCGCGGAACCTAGCATGGCTGCCTCAGCAGGGGTCAAGGCCCAGCCTGAAAGCAAAAGCACAACCTAAAAGTTGAGAATTATGTTTTATTTGGCAGACACAACTGAGGACTTAAGCCTGGAAGACAGCCTCTCTGGATAGCCCCGAGGAACTGCTCCCAAGGGGTAAGGGAGGGGCCAGGGTATACAGGCGTTTTTGCAGAGTTTTTGCAACAAAAACTAGGTAGTCAGAACACCAAGAGATTACTGTTAATTAGAGAAAACCAGACATCTCAAGTTAATGAATGTAGCGCTTTCCTAATGTATGCGAAGCTGCAAGAGTCTGGGCTCACTGAAATCGTGCCTTTGATGTGCACCTTAGCGATCTAGGGCCGGTATCCTGCTTTTCTCCATCGTGAATCCCCTCAGGGTGCACAGCTGGGGGCGGCTGGCGGATGTGACAAGGCAACATTTTCACACACACCTGAACGGCTGTAGGACCCCCCACGCCCTACCCCGCCGTGGACACCATCCTGGCGGCTGCGCTGAGGCTCTGGCCACGTCCCTTCGCAGGCTGCAGATGTTGGGGGGGGTGTTGCAGAGCAGGAGAGGGAAAACACCTCTCAAGGGAGACTCCTGACTTGCCCCCACCTGTTCTCCCTCCCATCTGCGTGTCTCAAGCAGCCGGGGCCATAATTCTAGGGGTCAGGTTCCACTCCTCTCCCATACCCGTCCCATTCAGCACAATCTTGTCCCACCCACCTCCAAATGGTCCCTTGATCTACCCGGTTTCCTCCAGCGCCACGTCCAGTGGTCTTATCCAAGGGCCGTTTTCTTTGCCTCAGCCACTGCCATGGCTGCCCACCTTGACCCACGCCCCCATTTCCACCTTGGCTTTTTCCAAGCCATTCTGCCCAAAAGAGCTAGAGGAGCAGTGATAAAACACAAACCAAATCACTTTTGCCCTTGCTTCATCAGCTTCCCAAGGAGGAAAAGACAAACTCCCCATTGTGGTCCCAGGGATCCTCCCTGGCGGCCCCTTCCTGTGCTACGCATTCATTCACTCTCTCATTCATTCATCCAAGACACGTTCACTGAAGGCCCATCACGTACTGTTTTTAGACCTTGGGGGCAGTGACAAAATAGACAAAAACCCTCATCTCTTAGAAGGAAGTTTTAGAGCGGGGATATAGAGCAGGGACAGGAACTAGGGAGTCAGGGGCTGGGGGTGGGTGCCGGGGAAGGCGGCATCGAGAAGGTGACATTTGGACAAAGACCTGAAGGAAGTGAGGACTGAGTCACGGGCATGTGTAGGCGGAAACTCCTTCCTGCAGAAAGAAGTTGTGCCCCAAAGCGGGAACACACACGGATGCTTGGGGTATTTTTAAGGAACACCCCATCTCCTGTTGGTCACTGTCAGATTATTTTAATCACAGCGTTTCCATAATTTACGAGGGTATATTTTTAAGATTATTCTGTGTCTCCCTCAGTAAGCTGTCAGCCCTCTACCGTCTGTGATGTGTCTCTCTCGTTGACACCTGAATCATTCATACGACATCATGAGCACGGTGTCTCCAAGGCATTCAGTAAACTTCTGTTAAATGAGGCAATAAACCTGGCAACTGGCACTACAAAGGGACACGGGTGAGGAGTCCCTTTCCGGGCTTCCGGAAAATAACTGGGGACACTCTGAAGGGAGTGGAGTTCTACCTGAGCTGGTGGTAACATGTGTGGTGGAGGTGGGGTGCGTCACTGTGAGTGGGCATTACTAGGACACCACCGTGTATGTAGACGGCTGACCTTCGGGATGCCCACTCTTGTGCTGGTTTATGAAATAAAAAAGAAGGCATGCTTCCTTCTCCTCAGCTCCGATACCTTGTTTCCAGCTGTCTTCTTCCCACTGCTCATCCTCCCTAAGGATGGGCTAGAGCAGAACAACTCTTCCCCGAGATCTCCTTTCCGGTTCCAACAGCTCTCCCACCTGTGGCGGCGGGGGGAGTTGCAACTTGTATATTTACACCCCTCTCGCTCTTCCGGCGAGTGGTATGGAAAACCTGAGAAGCAAATTCTACTTTGCAAGAATTTCTTGCTGACCCTGGAGACAGGCTTATTCTTCTTTAATGTGAAGATTCTGGCCAACCAGTAGCAGGAATGTTAAATATTGATAAGGAGGAGAAGATAAAATCTCGTCACCCTCCAGGCCCTAGAATTTCCCCATTCCAGAGCCCAGGCTTCCCTTTCTGAGAGAGAGACTGCCAGTGCCAACTCTATACCCAATCTCCCCTTTTGCCTTACTGAAAGTTCCTGACTGGGGAGGGGCAGCCACACACCCAGCTAAAATACTATATTTCCCAATTCTCTTGAAACTAGGGACAGCCAATGAGGTATAAATGCAAGGGGTTGGGTGGGGCTTCCTAAAAACCTCTTTAAGGGCGATGGGAAATGTCTCCCCACCCTCCCCTCCCCTGTTTCTGCCCCAGAACACTAATGTGATAGCTGGAGCTCTAGCAACCATATTGGACTATGAGGCAACTTTGAAAAAGGAAGCCACAAACAAAAACACTGGCTCTCAGTCTTTGAAGTCGAGAAAGAAAAAAGCAGCCCCGGACATCTGAAAACTGGCCTGACACTTTCAGCTAGGCCTTAGTTTTGTTAGAACCTGGTCTAGATGTTTTTTTAAAAAAAATTATTTTATTTATTTATCTTTGGCTGTGTTGGGCTTTCATTGCTGTGCGCAGGTTTTCTCTAGTTGCGGCGAGCAAGGGCTACTCTTCGTTGCAGCATGTGGGCTTTTCATTGCAGTGGCTTCTCTTGTCGCGGAGCACAGGTTCTAGGCACGCGGGCTTCACTAGTTGTGGCACGTGGGCTCAGTAGTTGTGGCTTGCGGGTTCTAGAGTGTAGGCTCAGTAGCTGTGGCGTATGGGCTTAGTTGCTCCGCGGCATGTGGGATCTTCCCGGACCAGGGCTTGAACCTGTGTCCCCTGCATTGTCAGGTAGATTCTTAGCCACTGCACCACCAGGGACGTCCCTAGATGTCTCTTGTTAGACATAAACCATCTCACAGAACACCAATGTCAGACAGGGTCATCCTGTGACTGTAATAAAGTGAGTCAAATGGACCACTTCATAATTTTATCCAAACACAGAAACAACCACTAAATACTGAACATCTTCCTCTCCTGGCTAATATGAATGACAGCTGCTTCTTTGCCACTTGTAACTTTAGCTTTGATCTGGTCTGCCCTCCTTACAGATAAAACTAAGATACTTGACCATAGAATTGCCCTGTTTCCTGACAGCACCCAATCCAGAGCAAACCTCTGCTCTCTTGGACCCTCCCCAAATTCCCCTAACCAAAGCCCAAGTTCCCAGGGTGAGCCATCTGGGGACTTGGGCTGCAGTAAGTGATGAGGCCAACCTGTTCAACTACAGCTATTCAAGTAAATCACTTGGGGATTAGTTACAAGGCCGACTGTGGTTCCGAGCTATAGAGTAGGCCACATCTGTGTTTCTAACCCGTTCCCAGAAATGCCGACGCTGTTGGGCATCAGGCCATGCTTTGAGTAGCAACGCAGTCAAGGACAGTGGATTCTAACGGTAGAAGTACTTGAGTTTGACCACAGGGCCCCTCTGTGAGCCCTGGACTGCTTTCTAGAGAAAATATGCCTGTATTTCAATTAAGCCACTGCTATTTGCTTCTCTATTACTAGCAAGCCAATCCAATACCTGGTCCTTAGACGGACATGTGGTTCCCGCTACAGAAGCTATTGACGGGGCCTTGTGGTGGCTGGGTGTGTGCAGGAGCTCAGGGAACGGATGACCAAATGTGTTGCCTTCGAGGTGAAATTTTGAGCGGAGAACACGTCATTCCACTTAGTGGACTGGTTGAAAATCCTCAAACGGTTCCGTGCTAGCTCCACGTTGGGCTCTTGGGCTCAAGGACCAGAAACACGAGAGGTTCCAAACCGCCCTCCAGCTGAGGTTGTCTGGGCCTCGCCCCACCTTGTCCTCCAGCCCCATTTCTCACCACCCCTCACCTAACAGCACCACGATGCTTCCTACCTCTTTGGCTTTGCTGTTCCACCAGCCACGGTGCCCTTCCCCCTCCCTTCACGTGGTCAACTGCTAACTCTTACTCAGCTCAGCCTCCCGACCCCCTGAGGCAGCCCGAGTGCCTTCCTCTGTGCTGCCAGGGAACCCTGCCTCGCTCGACCCTCACTTTCTCAGGTTACATGGCATTTATTTATTTTGTGTTCATCTTTCCATTGGTCGTCAGCTCCTACAGGCCGGAACCATGTCTTATTCATCATCGCATCCCCTGAATAGTCCCCAACACTAAATAAATATGAAAGTGAACTGAAGGCTCTGATCTCCCACAGCCTGCCCCTTAACCTCTAACCAACTGGGCGAAGGTTAGAAAAGAGCAATGAAAGAAACCCTTCACTGATGTTCCCCCTTTTCAGCTTCTGTGAAACTGGGGGATCCCAGAGGCTTTAGGCGTGAAGCTCTAGGTCATACCCCCCTTGGAAACTTGGCCCCCAAGAAATCGTAGGCTTCTGAAAGACCACAGGTGCATGAGTTAGTGGTTTAGTAAATGACTCAGCCTGGAAGTTGGGACTCATCTACGTCTGGGCTTCTCATGCTTGAATCTGCTTATGAATCAACTGAATAGCAAATGCATTTTAGCCCCAGGTGAGTTTCACACGCTGAGACCTCAGCACTGGCATCATCTGGCAGCTGCTCGGAAATACAAATTCTTGGAACCCACCCTGGGTCCTTCCGAATCAGAATCTCTAGGGGTGCGACCCAGGCATCAGGATAAAACTCCAGGTGATGAAACCCACGTTCCCGGGAACAATAAAAGGATGGTTAATTAGAGTTAATAGCTCTCACCTAAACAAGTGGGTTTACATTGTGATTGACTTACTTTCCAATCTTACAACAACTGAAGGGAAGCGGATAAAAATAGACTTTGAAAAACCACAGAAAGAGAGAAATGCGAATGACAATACCTGGATGATGATGATGATGATGACAATGGTGACGGCAGCATATACTGTGTGTGTGCTGGGGCTGTAACTATGTAAGTGTGTCTGGGGAAACCTCTGTCAGGAAATAAACTAAAATGCTCACAGTAGCTGGATTATGAGTAATTCTCCCCCTCTTCTGTAACTAAAAAAATAAATTTTTGTATTATTTGTATAATGGAAAGATACGTGTATTCAATTTAAAAACATGTTCTCACTTCCCACTGTAGGGGACAAAAGGGGCTGTGGGCTGGTGATGGTTCAGTAGCCTCATGGCACCTGAGCGTAAGCCTTTCTCAGTGTCGAAGGTGGGAGAGGGGCTTCTTCGGGCATAGGAGGTGGAAATGCCATTAGAGTATTTTTTGGAACAATTTTAGTGCAAGAGACAAAAACCAAACTCAAACTGGACTGTGCCAAAATAAGTAGGAGAGAGAGAGAAGAAGAAGGAGGAGGACGAGGAAGGGAGGGAGGGAGGGAAGGAAAGGAGGGAGGGAGGGAAAGATGGAGAGGAACTTGCTTGGTTCTCTAATGAAAAGACCAGCTGCAGCCGGAGCTCCGAGGATGCTCTCAGGACTCTGCCCTCCTCTCGGCCTCCCCTCCCTCAGCATCAGCTCCACTCTCGGGCAGGCTGTGCCCTAAGTCGAGTCTAGCAGTGCCTGCCGAAGTTGCCTCTGACTGGCCCAGCCTGGGCTCTGTGTCCACCCCTGGGGCCTGGGCCATGCACTGCTACAGAAGCACAGGAACAGAGAAGGTTGAAGAGCGCTGCTCCCCACGGAAGCCGAAGTGCTGCTGTCAGAAGAAGGAGATGCAGAGCAGAAGCACCTTAGATACCTGCTCCAATCAGCCAGGTTATTGGTGCTTGGGAGACTGGCTCCTAGGTATGTCCCAGGCATTTTTCAGACCTGGGCTGAGACTCTGGATAAGACCTAGAGTGGCTGCAGTCTTCCAAAAAGCAAAGCTGCCCTCGGAGGCATGGGGGCAGTGGGGTGGATTCTTACCGAGGTTCACACTGCATTCGCTGTTCTCGGGAGGAAGTGGGAATTTCCACATGGTAAGTTCCCTTCCCTGCACAATGGATTACTATCTTGATGAGAAACCCGTGGGCCACTGGTTGAAAAGAGAGGTATTCTCTGAATGAGAGGGAATGCACCAGCTTTCTTTCAATGGTGACAGTGCTGGTGTCATGGCAGGGTGTGGATTGATTCATCTACAGATACATGCGTCTATGCAGACACCATACTGCTAGACTCTGCAAAACACATGCCTGGAGGTCATTTCTGCCGCCCAGGATATGTCACCTTTGTCCCCAGCACTCTCTCCACCACCCCTGCACCCTGCGGTGCCAGGCGTGTGGGCCTGGAGCTCCCCAGTTGGAAGCAGAGGAGAGCTCTCTGAGGGCAGGGATTGCAGAGGCGGGGCTGGTACGCTGGCTGGCAGTGACCAAGGGCCTGTCCCGGGCCTCTCTCTCCCGGGCTGTCTCTTCCCTCACTGAGTTTCTAACCTGAGCCTCCAAGCTCATGCCCCTCTCATCCCCTGCCCTGCGGTGCTCAGATTTCCCTTTTCCCTGAGCCCCCAGCCAGAGCTCGGAGCCCTGGCCGTTGTTCCCAGAGCTCCATCCTTCCAATGAGGGAAAAGAAGACACACAGGGCCCACTGTTCTGGATTCTGAGTTGGAGCCAAGGGGCTCCATCTGCTGTTTCCTTCTCCTAGAATTCTCCCTCACAGTCCCCTCCAGAGGGCTCCAGCTGCTACAGCTCCCCATGGCAGGTGTCCCGCTCTTTCCTACCCAAAGGGAAACACGGGCTCTTCCCCGGCCCTGGAATTCCCTGCTGCACTGCGCTCCTGCCGGCTCAGGAGCCTGGGAGAGGGGCCACCCGCTCCCGCAGGCACCAAGGGCTTCTGCTGGACGACCAGACCTGACGCCTGGTTCCGTGGAGTTCTCAGCAAGCGAGGGGTCATCTGGGCAAACTGCCCTGATTTCAGGTCGCCTGACCTCCAGTAGAGCCTAAGGAAATTAACTATGGGTAAAAGTTAAATTATTATGAGCAATGGCAGAGACTCTAAGAGTGAAAAAATTTTTCAATGCTTACTGAAGAAGCCAAAGATACTCTTACAATATTTTGCTCGCCACAGGATCATTTCTAGCAGCATACGGATAGGCTGTTATTTTCCCCATCTTTTATAAAGAAAGCTTTCTCTTTAAATAAATGATTCAACAAATTATTAAATATTGGTAACTGATAATAAATAATAAATTAATTAAAAAAAGGAAAGTCTCTTCTACAGAAGAATTCCAAATAATACCTGTAGCTACTCCCCCCTCCAGGAGGTAGAGCTTAAATCCCCTCTCCTTGAGGGCGGGCTGCATTTAGTGACTGGCTTCCAAAGAGCAGAATATGGAAAGGGGAAAACAGTAACTTTATAGGAAAGAAACCTGGTGGACACCATCTTCACCAAGTGATGAAGGTAACATCACCACGTGGTTATCATGTACCCCCAGTATGATCTAATGAAAAGAGCACTTCACCCTGGGGTGTTCTTCCCGAAAACCCATAACCCCAGTTGAATCATAAGAAAACCTTAGACAAACTCAAAATGAGGGACCCTCTATAAAATATCTGACCGGTACTCTTTAAAACTGTCAGGGTCATGAAAAATAAGAGAAGACAGAGAAATGATCACAGATGGGAGAAGACTGAGACATGCTGACTAAATGCAATGTGGTGTCGAAGAGAAAAGGACATGGGTGATAAAATTGGTGAAATCTGATTAGAGTTTGTAGTTGGGCTATTAGCATCATACCAGTGTTAATTTCTTAGTTTTGACAAATATACCACGGCTTTGTAAGATGGTAACATTAGGGGAAGCTGGGCCAACAGTATACCAGAACTCTCTGTAAACAAACAAACCAAACTTCGTCTACAATTTAAAGACTGACAGTATCAAGTGTTTGGTAACTCTGTAGAGCAACTAGAACTCATACATCGCTGGTTAAACTGTAGAATTATGTAGTCATTTTGGAAAACATTTTGGTAATTTTTTAATAAAATTAAACATACATTATGATATGACCCAGAAATTCTACTCCTAGATATCTATCCAAGAAAAGTGAAATTTATGTCTAAACTAAGACTTGTATACAAATGTTCATAGCCAAAACAATCATAATAGCCAAAAACTGGAAACAATTCAGATGTCCAACGAGTGAATGGTAATCAAGTGTGATATATCCATACAATGGAATACCACTTAACAATATAAAAGATGGAGCTATGTCTCAAAAACATGTTGAGCATATGAAGGTAGACACAGGAGTACCTCACGTATGATTTAACATATGAAATTCTAGAAAAAGCAGAACTAATCTCAGTGACAAAAAGCAGATCAGTGGTGCTGGGGACGGGGGTAGTTACGGTGACAAGGACCATGAAGGGGCACGAGGGAATTTTGGGGGGGGATGATCGAAGTGTTATATACCTTGTTTGTTGTGGTGGTCACATGGGTGTATATATTTGTCAAAACTCATTGAACTGTATACTTCAAATGTGTTACATGTAAATTATGCCTCAATATTTATTTTTTGGCCATGCTGCATGGCTTGCAGATCTTAGTTCCCCGACCAGACACTGAACCTGGGCCTCAGCAGTGAAGGCACCGAGTCCTAACCACTGGACCGCCAGGGAATTTGCCTAAAGTTGATTTTTAAAAGCAGCTTTGTCTTGACCTCACTTACCCTGCCAGCTACCCTTTTGCAAGACTCCTGAGGGAGCTGTCTGTACTCACTGTCTCCAATTCTGTCCCACATATTCTATCTTAAGTCTACAGCAGTCAGGCTTTTGTTCCCGTCGTGCCTTGGAAACTGCTCTCATCAAGAATGCAGTGACCTCCATGTTGCTAAATCCAATGGCCAAATCCCATTTCTCAGTCACATCTTACTTGACCTGTCAGGAGCATTCTATACAGTTCTCACCTTTTTCCTTGAAGCACTTTCTTCCTTTGGCTTCCAGGACACAATAGTCTCTTGGTTTTCCTCCTAACTCACTACTCCTCAATCCCCTTTGCTGGTTCTCCTTATCTTCCCAACATCTTAATGTTGGAATGTCTTGGAATACTCTTTTTTGTACTCACTTCTCAGATGACTTCATTGAGTCAAGGCTTTAAATTCCACCCATATGCTGGAAACTCTCAAATCTGTATCTCCAGCCCTGATCTCTTTCCCAAATTCTTGACTCATAATTCCAACTGCCTACTTGATATTTCTGTTTGGATGTTGAACAGACATGTCAAATTCAACACGTTCAAAATTGAACTTCTGGTCTTCTCCCACAAACCTGCCCATGTGCAGCCTTTCTTATCTCTGTCGATGGCCCTGACATCTTACCATCTGCTCAAGTCAGAAGTCCCAGGAGGGCTTCCCTGGTGGCGCAGTGGCTGAGAGTCCGCCTGCTGATGCAGGGGACGCGGGTTCGTGTCCCGGTCCGGGAAGATCCCACATGCCGCGGAGCAGCTGGGCCCATGAGCCATGGCCGCTGAGCCTGCGCGTCCGGAGCCTATGCTCCGCAACAGGAGAGGCCACAACAGTGAGAGGCCCGCGTACCGCAAAAAAAAAAAAAAAAAAAAAAAAGTCCCAGGAGTCGGGACTTCCCTGGTGGCACAGTGGATAAAACTCCATGCTCGCAATGCAGGGGGCCTACGTTTGATCCCTGGTCAGGGAACTAGATCCCACATGCATGCCGCAACTAAGAGTTCTCATGCCACAACTAAGGAGCCCACGTGCCACAACTAAGGAGCCGGTGAGCAGCAACTAAGGAGCCTGCCTGCCACAACTAAGACCCAATGCAACCAAAAAAAAAAAAAAAAACACAACCCAGGAGTCATCCTTGACTATTCTTTCTCCCATCGGCTCTACCTTGAAAACATTATTCTTCATTATCTTCATTGCTACTACCCTGGTCCAAGCACCATCGTCTTTCACCTGGATTGTTGAAACAGACTCCTAACTAGCCCTCCTGCCTCTGCTCCTGCCCTCCTCCACTCTATTCCCAACACAGCAACCAGAGTGGCCCTGTTGAAATTTAAGTCAGAGCAATGCTATTCAAAACTCTATAATGATTTTCTCAGAAAAGCCAATGTCCTTGCAATGATCTGCAAGGCCCTGCGTGATCTAGCCCCTCACCACCTTGTCCCTGTGATTTCATCTCCTCATACTCTCCCTCTTGCCATTCCTCCCCAGACACACTGGTCTTTTTGCTGTTTCCCGAACAATAGTGTCAGGTATATTCCTGCCCACCTGAGGGTCTTTGCTCTAGTTGTTCTGTCTGGATGCTCTAGTGGCCAACTTCCTTGCCTCCTTCAAATCTCTGCATACAGACTTGCTCAAAACTCACCTTCTCAAGGAGACCTACTCTGACCATGAAATTGAATAGTTCAACCTGCCCCATCCCGGCACTTATTTCCTTACCTTGCTCTATTTTTTCCTTTGTTTCGATAGCACTTATGACTTTCTAATAGACCCTTCGATCTGCTTATTTTGTTTACTTTTTATTGTCTGTCTACTCAAGGGCAGGAATCTGTTTTGTTCTCTGCTGTATCCCAAGTCCTAGAACAGTGCCTGGCACATAGAAGCTGCCCAGTAAGGACTTGTTGAGTAAATTAATGAAGTTTCTCCAGAAGGAGAAAACGTCCCACTCCTGGCCTATCAACCCACATATGACGAGGCTGAAACAAGAGACTACAGAGAAAAGATGCATCTGGGGGGATCCCACCCCATGTCAGGACTGCGAAAACTGGGGGAGGCTTTGGACTCCTGCTGATTTTGGTTGTGTCCTAAGGTCTCAGAGTAGGGCCTCTGGTTTGCTGGGCTGCAGCTGTGTTCTCACTTCCTAGGGTCATATCTCAAGGGAACCTTCCCCGGATGGGTGACATTTGTCTATAACTGCACTGTTCAAGCAATAGGAGCCACTAGCCCCATGTGGGTACTGAGCACGTGAAATGTGGCTGGTCCAGACCGAGGCGTGTTGGAAGGGTAAACTTTCAAAGACTTGGTACAAAAAAGAATGTAACATAGCTCATTCATGCTTTTTAATATTGATTCCATCTTACTATTTTAGATGTATTGGGTTAAGTATACTTTAAAAATTAAGTTCACCCATTTCTTATTACCTTTTAGAAATGTGGCTACTAGAAGATTTAAAATTCCTTCAGTGGCTTGCATTGTATTTCTACGGGACAGCCTGATCTATGAGGAAAAACTACTCGTGTCTAGAGGTCAAATCCCATGAGCTTGAAAATCCACACTTCCTAAATGCAAACTGACGGCTCCTTTATTTCAAGTCATATTGAGATATAGTAGAATTCCATTAAGACAAAGGCCCCTTCAGGATTTGACTAATTGGGTTAATGGGGACTTATAAAGAAGCTTGGCTTTGTTTTTATTTTTCTATCATCTGGCTATGCTTTGCCTGAGGGGCTGTAAGCCCTCCCGGAGACACATGGTCTCCCCCGTGGTTCCTCAGATGTTTACTGAAGTCCCACGTGTCCAGGAACTGGGTGGAACAGGAGGGGATTGGGAGGTAGAGGAGGGCTGGGTCCATGCCCTGTCCCAGAGCCCCTGCCCTGACCCTGTGGCCTGGCAGGCGCCTGCTGTGCCTGGGGCAGTGTCAAAGCTGGGGTGGCCCCCAGCTCACACCTACAGGATGGCAGTGGTAGGCCGCCACTGTGGGCACCCAGGCTGGCAGACCTGTGCTGCTGAGACCTTAGGCCAAAGGGAAGGGCTCCTGTAATCAGCACGAGCACAAGGGGCCGGGTGCTGCTAACTGATTCAGGGATGGAGATGTGAGGCTGTGAGCAAGGGTCAGGAAAGACTAGCTCCCAGAGCCTGGGAATATCGTGGAGGCCAGGTCCCAAGCGGAGAATGCCCCAAAACTGGAGGCTGGGGTGACAGGGAAGACAGTATGAGGGGCTCAGTGACCTAGGGACCTGGCGCCAGGTAGACACAAGGATGGAAGGAGGGGTTGAGTTGGGGAGACTCTCCTGTCTTCCATAATTCTGTAATCTTGCCATATTGTTTTTATATAATTGAAGAGAGAGAGAGAGATGCATTTCTTGAAAACTTGCCCCTGGATGTAAGCAATCTGCCTCTGGTCTTGCCTGGCTATTAAGTGGTTATTCCTTCCTGACTCAGGGCTGGGGATCTGGACTGGAAATTACACTCTTTAGTTTCTCATGAAAAGCAAAATAGAATTTCATCCTCTGTTTTCTCTCTCTCACTCCCTGTGCCAACTGTAGGGGAAAAAAAGAAGAATATGAAAAGCAAAAAGGATTCGCAAGAGATTGCAAGGCCAGAAAGTGTGTAAGAAAGGAAAACAACAAAATAAGATATTATTTTTCATTTGCTTTCACAGCAACTCAGAAATGCAGGTCAACCATTTACGAGAGGGAAGCAGGCCCCATCGTGCCAGACACTCCAGGGATGGACCGGGCAGAAGGCAATTTAGGATGGAGACCAGGGAAAACACGTCCCCAGGCAGCTCGCCGCTGGGTTATGGGGTCTGCTCAGCAGAGAGGAGATTGCTGGGGATTTTGCCAGAAGCACCAGGGAAGCAGGGCTGCTGATGGCAGTGGCGGGGTGAAGGACCCAGCCTCTTGGGAGCTCTTCTTCTATCCCAAAGCCATTGTCCACCTGTGACTACACTTTCATCAGTTGCAAACTATATTTATGGCTTCTTGGAATTTTCCAAATGAAGTAACTTTTTTCCCCAGACTATTTTCTTCACAACTGAAATCGGATCCCCACAGTTCATGGAGACAAACAAAACAGCATGACATCACCCACCAGGGAGCTGTCACTTCAGACACCGTAGCAGCCTTTTATTCAATATCAAATGGATGTGATTTGCCTGGTGGAGGTCTTCACATCCTGCCCTGGCAGAGGAGGGGATGGTCCCCTGAGCTCGCCTTGAGGAACTGGGAGGGAGGAGGGTGGCAGGTGTGCTGTACAGGTTGCAGGGCGGGCCTGGACAGGGAGAGCCTGGTGGGGAGGTCTCTCTAACTGCAGAGGTGCTGCTCCGTAAGTCGTGCCGGGGACAGCCCCACCTGCCAGGGATACTAGCCCCTGTGTCCCTCTTCTCTCAGCCTCCAGTGCTCTGGTGACGGCAGCCAGGTGCAGAGAGAGCTGACCTGGAGGGTTAGGTGGCCTAGATTCAGCTTCCGTTTTGCCTTGCAGAACTTCTAAGCCTCAGTTTCCCCCTCTGTAAAGGTGGGGAGGGAAAAAAAAAAACCCAGTTCTGCTACCTTACAGAGATGCTCTTGGACCAAACAAGAGAATAAGTGTGTGGACCTGGAAAGCACAAGGCCTATTTTGTTCTTGCCCTCAGATCTCTCAACACTCAGAGGGAAGTGTTCTGCAGCTTCTCAGCTACAAGACCCTCGGCTTCCTTACGGAAACCTACAGGAGGGTTCTGGGGGGATTGGCAGCGACGGTGATGCACATCCTCTTGAGCTAATAAGGAAGGTATTATTTAATGAAAGCTCAAAGAAGAGGGGAAGCCATCCGGTCATCTGCGAACCCAATCGGCCAGCACCTGAGGGCCTGACCAATCACAAGAGAACAGAAGCTGTCCTCTCCTTCTGCAAATAAAAGCTTTTTAAAGTGGAGGTAGTTCTAGGTAGCAGTTGGCCTAAAGGGGAAGCAGTCGCATAATTATGCTTACAATTGAGAGTCACTGCTCACCAGGCCCCACTCTGCGCCTCTGACATGCGTTGTGTCCTTCAGCCTCCAGTTACTGTTACTATTGTCAGCTAACAGTCGATGACCCTGAGGCTGGGGAGAGGGGGTGTGTAACCCGCCCAAGGCCACCCAGTTCTAACGGTGGGCTTGGGATCCAAACCAGGTCTGCCTGACTCCAAGGCCCAGGTGTTTCACCATCACACCATTTTGCCTACTGGTCACAAAAAGAAGCTGACTGTGCAAAGGTGTGCCTTGTTTATTTTGTTTTCATATGAATCTGATAAATGGTAGGGCAGGGAGACGTGTGTGTGTGTGTGTGTGTGTGTGTGTGTGTGTGTGTGTCTCCCTTGGGTGCTGAAGCTGGGGCACCTCATCTCCTCCTTTCATATCCATTGTTGCCACTTGGAAGCACCATGTCGACTCTCTGTTACAACTTATTTTATCTGAATTAAATGATCAAGAAATATCATATATCCATACATATTTTAAAAGGCTGACATTTAAAATAAGTTGACAGTCCACATTTATTCCACAGCTGAGAACGTTACTTGAGCAGCTGTAAGCCAGGGAACCAAAACTGGACCACTGTCTGGGTCATTAGGACTCCATTAAAGACAATAAAGAATTTCAACCAGCAGGAGAAAAAGGGTACAGCCACGTAACTTTGGAATTGGAATAATTTCTTTCTAATAAGAATAAGCCTCGGGCTTCCCTGGTGGCGCAGTGGTTGAGAATCTGCCTGCCAATGCAGGGGACACGGGTTCGAGCCCTGGTCTGGGAAGATCCCACATGCCGCGGAGCAACTGGGCCCGTGAGCCACAGTTACTGAGCCTGCACGTCTGGAGCCTGTGCTCCGCAACAAGAGAGGCCACGATAGTGAGAGGCCCACGTACCGCGATGAAGAGTGGCCCCCGCTTGCCACAACTAGAGAAAGCCTTCGCATAGAAACGAAGACCCAACACAGCCATAAATAAATAAATGAAGCAAACTGTCAACAAGTAAAAACAAATAAAACACTATTAAAAAAAAAAAGAATAAGCCTCTTGATTTAATAGAAGTTGTATTCTAAGCAGGGGCAGACGTTTAGTTTGTAGAAAGAGAATTGTAATTTAGGGGAGTGGAAGCTCCGGGCCCCTTCTACTCATAGCATTATCTGAGTCAGGACCAGAGAACAAGATAATTGCTTGCCTTCCAAGTCTCAATCTCTCTTTCCTCTAACTACAGCTCGAGACTAGGGCAGGGCAGGCCTTGGAAAGGTACAGGGTTTGTCAAAGGAGAAATAAGAAGGGGCAATGCTTCTCTGTGTTGGAGGCCGGGGCTGCCACTTTCCAGAATGGGAATTCCAGAATGACTGAAGGTTTGCTGATTGAGGACCTAGTGTGTTCCCATACCATGGACCAGCACATATATTTTGAAGATCGTAGAAGTACAGTGGGTTTCTAAGCTCAGCCAAGAAAACATTTTTGTAGTTAGGCAAGATGATGTCATGACAGCACCAACATAATCACAGATACAAAAACCAGGAAAGAAAAGCTTCATGCTTCCTAAACAGAAAACAAGCTCAGTTAGAAAGAAAATAGAAGCTTCCATAATTCTCATTTCCAAGTTAGCAACAAGAGCACTTCTATTAGAGGAATCCCTTCGAAAAGAATTTAGCAAATGTGGCCACTAACACCTGGATCTTTTCTCATGGAACTCAGTGGAAATCACCCTCTTGAGTCTTACAAGGTGCGCATTTGGAATTTTTAAATGTCACAGGTGTTTATAAAGGTACTTCCCTTCCCAATGTATACCTGAGATGGGACAGTTCAGAGGTCATGAGCCGGGGCATTTCCCTTCTCCCTATCATTGGAGAGGTCTCTGGGCTCTACTGATGGCTGAGAGGCTCCTTTACTGAGGAGGGAGCTCACAGAGCTAATGAGATGATGCATGGAAGGTTCTATAAGGCCACTGGTATGAAAAATAATGGATGAGGGTTGTAATTAATAAAGCAATTATTAAAGCAGTTATGTTTTCCAGTATAACTACAGCCTGCACCATCTGATCCAAACTATAACTTAAACTAAAATAACAAATGAATGTGGATAGTTCAGTAAGGTGAAATACAGAACTGATTAAATGTCTCCCCTCCCCAAATCAGGGGCTCTACTAAAATAAAGGAGAATCACCCAAGCCTAAACTTACAGAATAAGAATTTAAGGAACCTTACATTTTATTTTCTCCTAAATTTGAGTCAGAGTCAGAAAGCACAGCCTGTGCTGATGGAATTGTACTAACTAGGACTTACCCGAAGTAAGTTACAGCTTTTAGCCAGCTTTCTGTGCCAGTAACCTAGAAACTATTTCAAAACCTATTTTTGTTTCTTAGGGGCTGAAATTTCAGTGCAACAGTCCGGCCAACTCCGACCCAGAGTCTTCAAATTTAGAAATTAATCCCCAAAGAAAGGGAATATTAATTTTTATTGTCACAAAGAATAACCTTCTCATAGCCCAATTACAGGAAGAAACAACTATCTCTGCAATGCCGCACTTCTAAATACTTGCAATTTATAGCATGAAGATGCAAGAGAATTAGGCTAGCAATTATCCTTGAACCTCCAAAAAAAGGAATTTGGCTTATGGACACACACAAAACGTAAGCATTCTGTAGTGCTAACACTGCATACCATATAATTTTAAAAGCCCATCAAGGGGTACTGTAAAAAAAGAGAAAAAGAAAACAACTAAAATTTGCTGAAATATATTATTCATAAAATAATATACGTATACATTAATTTGTAATGATTCCAGCAAATAAAAAAATTATCCATTTATTATTATTTTTTTAAATCTCAGGAATAGATTTACTATTGCACATTTCAAGTTGGAATTATCCTTGGTCAGAGCTTATTATAAAGTTGATCCTCAGACTAACTGGACATGAAAAAAGTAACCTGGAAGTAAAACAAAACAAAACCTTTGGGAAAAGAAAGGGGGGAGAAGAGTCTAGTGAATACCCCTAAAATGAGTGATTCCTAAGCAGATACAGTGATAGCATTATCCTGGTGTGGGTTATTTTCCTATCTTCACACATTTCTCTCTTTAGAGATGCTTCCAAAGATGTGGGAAAGGACACATAGGAACACTTATTGAACAGCTCAATTAACACCCACAAGACATCCCTGACACACTAGGGAACCAGGCAGTGAATGGCCTTGTTAAACACCATCAGGCAGGGCATGTTATAACTCTAGGGCTTGAGTTTACAAATGGTCCTGTAACCATCAATCTCCTAACTTGAATGAAAAGCATGTAGCAGACAGCAGTATTGAAGAAATAGTTGTTCTACTAAGAAGTACTGTGGGGAATTCCCTGGTGGTCCAGAGGTTGAGACGCTGCGCTTTCACTGCCAAAGGCCCAGGTTCAATCCCTGGTCTGGGAACTAGGATCTCGCAAGCGATGTGGTGTGGCCAAAACAGAAAAACAACAACAAAAGAAGAAGTACTGTGACTTACCAGGGACACAGTGGTACTCTGGAACTTTCTACTTAGCTTCCTCACAGCATTTCCACGGTGTAAGGTACTTTATAGAGAAGTCCATTATTTGCTGCAGGTTTGTTTTTTTTTTTTTTGAGAACTGAAAAGATTTCTCACTTAAAATGTTTATCAAGAGAAGATGATAGTTTATGGTGATTCTCCTGTTCATAAAAAAAAAGGAGACTTGGGTGACAGGAAAATACATCCTTGGCTTATGACAGCAACAGCTTACTAAACAGGTCAGTATTTTGGTTAATTATTAAAATACACAGAACACAATGCAAGGTTTATCTTTATGTATCTAACGCCAGATACTCACATTTTAAAATAACATTTAGAATAGCATGTGGGGGTTGGAGGGATGGAGACCATGCGAGTAAGGCGCAGTGTAGTTGAGGTAAGAGTAATAGAGTGGATTCACCTAACGTTTCTGCCCCTTTCTTACTTGAGGGACCACAGTCATCGAGTTCTTCTTGGTCCTCTACCCTCTCCAGGTGATTTCTAATGGCCCCCTATCTCTAAAATTCTATGATTATAGTACTTGTTAATGTTGATTTTTCAGGCTTCACTCAAATGATTCACCAAAATGCTAGAATAGAATTAGGACATTTGATTTCCAAAGTTTAGACTAACACCTGCTTATTCAGCTGAACTCAAATCCTTTTTGGAACAAGGAGAGACATATAAATGAGGTAAACTAACAATTGCAGCCATGCCAAAAACCAAAACTGCATTTTGAACAGGAGGCCACAAACTACTTTTTCCAACTGCAAAAGGTCAATGCATTTTCTGTCATTAGTTTCCAGAAACTGACAGGTAGTTTTGTGGTAGTTCTTTCAGTCCAAACTCATAACTGTCTAATTAACTATCCATCCCCCCATCATGATCCGAAAATGATTTAAGGGGGCTTAAATAATACAGAATAGCATAAATTCAGAGTGAACATTTAGAATAGGAAAATAAAACTAAAGATGAAGATATAAAATAAACCAGGAATGAGGTTCTAATAAATCACCATAATGACCAGGATTACAATTGCTTCTGGTGGAACCCAAATCTGGCATTAAGCTTTTCAGCATCTGATGTGAAAGAGATTCTACCTGATCAACTACATAATTCATAGAGAACATAAGATGGAAGTAAAGCTCAGCAGAAATGCAGTTATCTGTGGTTGTAAAAAGCAATCGGGGTCTTCATACTGAAGAGCTGTGCCAACAGCATGCTCAGTAACTTTCCTTAGAATAGATGCAGTGGTTAACACACTGGGCTAGTCCTCGAGACAATTCGTACTTCAAGAGAGTGGCACCACAACTAAGCAGACATCACAGCGCAAGGGTTAGAAGAGACTCCAGTCCTATCCTGTCAGACTTCAAACCCCAGCTCTGCCACTTAATAGCTGTGTGACCTGGGGCGTTTTTCCAACCTGCCTTAGGGTGACCTCATTTGCCCTGTGAGGTGGGATACAACAGCAATTTGCTGAGGATTAAGTGAGTTAATAAGCACTGTTACAATGTTACCACTTGATAACAAAGAGCTCAGTAAAAGCAAATGCGGTGGAAACTGCCTTAATACAGTTCCGCAGCTAGCACTACCCCGACCCCACGAGCCCAAGGTAGATCTGAGAACAGTGCTGTCCAAAAGAAGTTTCTGCAAAAACGCTGTCCAATACAACAGCCTCTTGCGGCTACTGAACACTAGAAATGTGGCTAGTTTTGTTAAATGTAAAATGGAGTTGGGTTTCAGGCTCACATAACTGTGCTAAAGAAGAACTGAATTTCTAATTTAATTTAAGTTAATTTGAGTAGCCACAGTGATGAGTGGCTACCACACCAGACAGCACAGAAACAGAAAATCTCCATCACTGCAGAAAATTTGGACAGTGCTGACCTAAAAGAGCTTCCAAGGAATACTCTCTTAATACTGTTATCAGCTAAGTTTTTGAGGAGTATTAGGCAACAAGAACTCCAGATTGTATTATTCCTTGACATCTAACTGGAGCGTGACCAAACCTCTGTTGCCTAATGAGCATAGACCCCTATGCCTTATGGGGAGCTGTCCGTTTGTGATGTAAAATGAACAGAATGAACACATGAGCGACTGAGCAGAGTGCCAGCCTATCTGTACTTTGAGGGAAGCCAAGGAGGTACCCATAGCAAGGCCAAGATCCTCCCTAGAAAACTGTTTTGAATCGACTTCAGAGCTCAAAGGAATGGGCCTGATCCCAAAGTCCTACTTCATCTAGCACAGCTGGGATTATTTCAGCTTGAACAATTTTAAAAGGTTTAACCAGATGCTGGCTTCTTTTCTTCTCCCCAGTGTTCTATTAACTTTGAGAAATGCTACTTCCTAGTGTACCCTCCAAGATAAACTACTAGGAAAAGGTATACCAAGATGACTAAAAGAAGCTCTAGTATACATCCCAGATAAAAGTGAGTAATAACTGCTGAAATAAAATGATTTAATACAAATCATGTAGTATAAAGGAAAATTAAAGGGAAAGTAATTGATAACAAAGTGTGCATTTCAATATGTGAAGACCCAGGCACAGCTACACTAGATGAAACAGTGACGTCATCAGTAGCCACACAGAGAATTATATGGGGGACTCAATTATCATCAGTAACACCGCCTTCAATAACAAGGTTTCTTGGAAGAGGTTTAATTCCTGGTCAAGCTTTGAACAAAATAAAGTAGAATCTCCCCGCAATTATCTTGTGGTTGTATTCTTAGAAAATTCAGGGTATATTAAAACCGTATGAAAAAATACTTTAAAATGTAAAATGGAGTTAGGGTTTAGGCTCAGATAACAAACTTAAAAAAAAAAAAAACAACCACCCATATCGATGACCAGTAGAACATTCAAGAATCATGTGGGATGTGGAATGATTCTTTGTTGTGCTAAACTGCCCCATGTTCTGTAAGACATAAAACATCTACGGGCCCTGCCCACTTACTGCCAGAAGCACCTCCCATCATTTCTAAAACAATTGGTCCAAGCCAATCACATTAATCCTACCAACCCCACCCTCCCCGATGACTGATCCATCAAGCTAGGCCTAGTAAATCAGTGCATGGCATTGGCTGGTTTGAGAATAGGGTACACAATGTAATGTTGGCCAACGAAACCAAGAGGAAGTCGGCTGGGGACTCGGCAGGAAAGCTTCCTAGGAGAACACCAGAGGAAAGATGGTTTCTTTCTTCTTCTCTACATGGTCACAAATGCATGTCAGGCCTGAAAATTCTGGACTCATCTCAGATCCAGCTGGAGGATGAAACCAACAAACGGGAGGACAGTGCGAAAAGCAGAGGGTAACTGAGCTAGATTTGGATTATGTCACCCTTGGGGTCTACTCTACCTCTGGGCTTCCAGTTACATAAGTCAATACATTTCCTATGGTTTAAGCCACTTTGAATTTGGATTTTGGCTTCTTGCAGCTGAAAGCACTTTGATACATTCATAAACAATTTCACAAGTCAAAGACTAAGGTCTGGTTAAAATAAAACAACAACAACAACAAAAGGTGACTATTGTTTCTGGACTTCTAATACCATGTGGTAAAATAGAGAGCAACCATGCTTTTTTTAAAAAACCTGCGGTAAATGTGAGGCAGGCTATCCTAGTGGAAAGCCTGCATGCTCTTACATAAAGAAGCCAGGGGCACAAGACTCTAGCCCTTCCATCCAGTGGCAGGCATACTGCGGAAGAAGAATGGTCAGCACATTCACACATGCAGCCTGTTGGAGGAAATGTGTGAAAAGCACGTTTAAATCTGAAAAGAAAAAATACAGTTATTGTAAAAAAAAAAGTCTTTGTGTTCAAAGAGTTCTACAGGGTGCACTGTGAACAAATAGGAAAGGAAACACAGACGAAGTCCCTGCTCTCATGAAACTTATCATCAAAAAGACCAAAAAAAAAAAATTCAGTTGAGGACTTCCCTGGTGGTGCAGTGGTTAAGAATCCGCCTGCCAATGCAGGGGCCATGGGTTCGAGCCCTGGTCCAGGAAGATCCCACATGCCGCAGAACAACTAAGCCCGTGCGCCACAACTACAGAGCCTGCGCTCTAGAGCCCGTGAGCCACAACTACGGAAGCCCGCATGTCTATTGCCCGTGCTCTGCAACGAGAAGCCACCACAATGGGAAGCCCATGCACCGCAACGAAGAGCAGCCCCCGCTCACCACAACTAGAGAAAGCCTGCGTGCAGCAACGAAGACCCAACGCAGCCAAAAAAAAAAAAAAAAAATCCCACCAGGCTTTAAAAAAAGAAAAATTCAGTTGACCCTTGAACAAGGGTTTTAAATGCATGGGTCCACTTATACCCGGATTTTTTTGTTAAATACGTAGTACAGGGACTTCCCTGGTCGTCCAGTGGTAAAGAATCTGCCTTACAATGCAGGGGATGTGGGTTTGATCCCTGGTCGGGGAATTAAGATCCCACATGCCGCAGGGCAACTAAGCCCATGCGTCACAACTACTGAGCCTGTGCCTCAACTAGAGTACACATGCTGCAGCCAATGCGTCACAACTACTGAGCCTGTGCCTCAACTAGAGCACACATGCTGCAAACTACAGAGCCCACGCGCCCTGGAGCCTGTACGCCACAGCTAGAGAAGAGGAACCCGTGCAGCACAACAAAGGGCCTGCGCGCCACAATGAAAGATCCTGCACGCCTCAACAAAGATCCCGAGTGCCGCAATTAAGACCCAGCCGCAGCCAAAAATAAATAAATAAATAATAAATAAATCTTAAAAAAAGATACATAGTGCAGTACTGCAAGATCATCAACTGTTGGCTGAATCTGCAGACGCAGAACCATAGATACCAAGGGCCCCCTGTCAAGTTACTCGCTGATTTTCAGCTGTGCGGTGGTCAGTGCCCCTACTTGCTAGTAACCCCTGCAGTGTTCAAGGGTCAACTGTACCTGTTTACTGAGTACGGTAAGTGATGAGGAATGAGAGGGAGAGAAGTGGGCAGTCAGATACGTTTAACTATGTTAGGTTTTCTGAACATGCCAGGGATTGAGCTTCAATATGAAGGGTTAGTAATCCAGGGAGGATGTGGAAAAATGGTGCATTATAGGAGAAGGAAAAGATAAGTATTTAGAAACAGGAGTGAAAATTTTAGTAACAGGTGTTGCTGAGATGGCAGTAGGCAAGATTCTAGATGGTTCCACTGCCAGACTCATGACAGACAGCAGGGCAGGAGGAAAAAGCAAACTTATAATTGGGGATAGAGCCTGAATGCGGAATCCCTATTCCACTATGTCCTAGCTGTCTGATATTGGACAAGTTACTTAAACCTCCTAGTATCAGTTTCCTCATCTTATAAAATGGGGAAAATACAGCAGGGGTGGGGTGAACACAAGGATGAAATGAGATGAGGCACGTGAACTGACCTATAAAATTGGGAGGTGCTTAATCATGGTAGTTATTATCACGCTTAAATCCAAAAGCAATTCACCCAAATTAGTGTCAGAACATTTATAAGGCTAACATACGTGAAACGTGATATACCTATTACATCAGGTTTGAAAAAAAAACTTTGTTTTTATGAACAGCCAATTGGAACCCATTTAAAAAAATCCTAAATTAAAAGAAAAACAATGATACCTAAGCAAACAGATTGTGATTAAGAGATTATAAATACGTTTATTGGTAGTATTACTGAATACTGAATGCAGAGAATAGAATACAAAGAAATCAGCACTTAAAAGGAAACATAAATCTTTAAAAAATGCAATATATTTACATACATGTTAACCAATTTTGCACATCTGTTTAGAGTTACAAACAAAAGCAAAGCTAATTCCAAAGCTTTTAATCTGAATATACTTTGATTTTGAGTTCTAGTGTTCTCCATTCTAACATCCACGGTTTGCTGTATTTACACCAAGTATGATTAATTTTGTTTGTATCTAACCTAAAAGCAAGATGCTATGAGCTGATCCTGAGGCAGCCAGGTAAATCAGGAATTTTAGAACAGCTCTTTAAGACAGGATAAAGTCACATGAAAGAAAAATGCCTCAATCCTAGATATATAAATGCAAAAGAGAAAATATTAAGAAGCAAAAAGAATCACAGAAATACCAATTCTGCTTTAAATTATAATTTCTAATTCTAGCAACAATTCAATTAGCGGTAGCTTAGATGACTTATGTTCTAAAAAATAAAACCGTTAGTTCTTTCACTATAATTTTCTGACTACACCCAATGAATTAATTCTCAAGTCTTCATGTCCTTTTTTTAATAACCCAAGAATATGACTTAAACATAGCAGAATCATTAACAAAAGAGGCCTTCAAACAACTGCTAAAAGCTGCAATACAGTTTTGGGGCCATATTTCAATTTACATAATATTAGCATTCAGAAAGAGTTTATGACACCTAGTACAATAGAGTTCAACACTGTTAATTCAGAAATACACCATCCATTCTTGCCATCAGAGAACAACTGACATGTATGGGATTGTCACCACAATTCTAACAGGGCCTCTAAACAGGATTGCACATAAAATGAAAAAATTATGAACTATGATACAATTGTGACAACACAGCTAGCTTATAGAACTGAATTTTTCACCATAATAATAGTACTACAGAATTACAGTGACGTTTAAACATCAGAATTATTTTCCCCTGCTAACTACTGAGTAGAGAAAGTTTTCTGACTGCATTTTTGATGAATAGAATATCTCTGAAATAAACACTAGGGGAAATTGACAAATGAACAAAATGAACTTCTCAAGTTCATTCGTCACAGATATCAACAACAAGCAAAGCAGCTTAGAAAAAAATCAAAATTATCCTAAAAACAAATAAATATAAGATCAAATCAGTCATTTTTGAGGAAACTACAGCTCATTTTCAAAAGTTCTGTTTGGTATGTGACTAGACTTGAAAATATTAAAACAAACCAAGCATTCCAAAAATACTGATTTCCTCTACACAGGATTTGAAAAAAGCACTTCAAGTTTTAAGCTGAATGCTTCATTCTCCCCTAGCCCCCGCCCCCGATATTCCCCAGAGAGAGTAAATAAAAAGAGAAAAGCAACTCTTGCAAAAATAAACAAAAACAAAACTACCAACGAAAACTAATCATATAAGACAAGCTTCAAACACTTCACTTTAGTTGGTCTTATGTTAGGGTAAGATTTCTGTAGCAAGGATTTCCTAGTCTCATCCTCTATCTCTCATTCTTTAGTCACTTCCATGTTTTTATCAAATAAGGCTACGCAGAGCCTTTCCTAAGAAGTCAGGCTGAGGTGGAGGTAGCTTTAGGACAGTATACTTGACTACAGTATGTAGTTAGTTCTTCTACAAGGATTACGATGTGTAAAACTGCAAAAAGAAAAAATGTACAGCCCTCACTGCCTTGCACCAAGAGAAAACTTTGAGAAACTGAGAACAAACAACGGAAGCCAGGACACTGGCATCTGCCTCCTCTTCCATGGGCTCTTCTAATGCACCAGTTCAGGCTGGTTTTCCACAAAGGGTAGCACCCCACTCACATAGTAGGCGATGCCAAGAGACAGCAGAGCAATGACAAAGATCAAGAGCAACACCCTCCAGAAGCCCAGATCCTCTACAAACTCCTGCCACGTGGTTCGGAAGCTGGACAGGACCCCCTCACCTTGCTGCAGGTTGGGATTGAGGAGGGAATGGCTTTCCATGGCACTGTGAGAGAAGCAAAGGGAAAAGAAAGGGCATGAAACAACACATTTCAAAAACATAAAACCATAGGAACTGCATCGTTTAGAAAAGACCAACCTTAAAATACAATATTTACAAGAAGAAAACTGACATATATATATATTCTCACCCATCTGTGTACTGATTTATATACGTGCAGGTATCTGGACAATCTAACTTTAACTATAAACTGCTAAACAGTAATGATTATGTTTCTTGGTTTAGTATCTAGAAGAGTCAGTTAAAAATCCTTTTCTAATAAAAACGTCCCAAGCAGAAGTCTTGAAGTAGGTCAAATGAGTTGTTTCCACCAGGTACTAAAGCAAAACACATTTTGGTTATTTGAAATTTAGAATTCAACATGATGATTCAAAATTTAAGAACTCATGTTAATGGAAATAAGCAAAGACGGGCAAGTCTAAAAAACTGTTCTATAAAGTATGTGAATCTTAAAGTGAAAAAGGAATTTTTATTAATTTAGTTCAATAATCTGACCAATGAAGGAATTCCTTCTTTAAACTGTAATACTCTAGTAATGGATGCTTACTCTTCAGTCTGTTGTACACTTGGACAGGGCTAACCATTAGGAATTCCTCTTAATAGGTTCCTCCTACTGGTTTTAGTTCCATCTTGTACAATAACATAATATACGTTTATTTCTCTTCTATATAAAGGCTGAGTCTAGTTGAAAATAAGGTAGCACAAATACCACAAAAACACTGATTCAGGTTTTTGTAACTATATAAGCGAGAAATATGACCACTACAAATAGAGTATATCTGACACTGGTATTTGGAAGGCTGCACAGTGATGAATTTGAAGCTCTAAGGGATTAGCACCCACAATTACGTCACAACATGCAGGACCAACAACAGGGTATCATTTAGATTAAAGCCACAATGACCATAATCACTGGTATCAACTATCTACCGCTGTTATTATCCTTCCTAAACTCCTTCTCTTCATATTCTTCCAACCATCTTGGGGCAGAACAATGGAAACAGCACAAAACAATGTCTTAAGAGCCTGGTTCATCATGCAAAATTGACAGTGTTTTTTTTTGGTAACCTACAACTTTATTTTACTTCTTGACACTGTTAAACAAAGGCACTTCAGCGTTTACTGGCATTTAGAGTCTTCTCTAATCATGGGAAGGTGATTTCTTAATGGGCCAATCTGTTTGACATCCAAACTTTTTTTTATATTTATCTTCTGAATAGGAGAAGACATTTTCAGTGGGAATCTACAACAACACAAAAATTTAAAGAAAACTCAAGCAAGTTCAAAAATAAGATTAGAACTTTAGGAAGTTCAGGAGAGGTTAATTTTGACTTACATGAAATTTATTGACTACGTCTGAGTCAACATGCTCTCATACTTAAAAGTGTTAGATATACAGGTATCCCCCATTTTTTGAAAGTTTGCTTTATGCCTCCTCACTTTTAAGAAACATCTACAAAACTACCAGTATTTGCTAACTGAAAGTAATCCCAAGAGGATTTTTGCTTTTATACGAAAAAAGGCGAAAAGCAAAAACAGTGTTTAATGTTTATTTTGCAGGAAGAGTGGCACCACCAAGCTCCTTCCCCAGGAACTACACTCAGCATCTCAGCATCCAGCTGCAATATCTTTGAACTGTGTCTGTGAGCATCTGTGCTTTATCTCGATTTATTTTGTGCATCCATTAGTAAGATGAGTCCTAAGGCAATTGCTTTATGCCATCTCGGCTTAAGGAAACACTCTACTTTTGGATAGTGGCGGGTGGGGTAGGGATCTGTAAAATGAGAATTCAGTTGCACGTTCTCTAGGAGCCCATGAAGTTTTGCCAATCAGAACTGTCTATAGCAACCTGATCCAATGAAATGTTTTCTACTGTCTAGGAAATACCTGATTCTAGCATGATGGTCTGTGTGTGCGTGTGTAATCTTTTTTGTACATGTGTCACCTACACTGTCTCTGTCATCCCATACCTACAGAGTAAAAAGGAACTAAATTAAACTTAGGATATAAGGGGGTGTGGGGAAATGTTTTTCATCAACTTGACTGATAGGCCCTTAAGAAGTTATGCTATGTTTCAGGGAATCATAAGGGGACTGGAAAATACTAAACACATTCAAAATCTTGCTTTATCTCCTGTTCTAGAAAAGGCTAATCATTACACAGCTATGCCACAATGCCATGTACTAGCCAATCCCTTTAAACTTTTCCCCCACTTTATTTTTTAAAAAATATTTATTTATTTGGTTGCACAGGGTCTTAGTTGTGGCAGGCGGGCTCCTTAGTTGTGGCTCGCAGGCTCCTTAGTTGCAGCTCACCAGCTCCATAGTTGCATCATGCATGTGGCATCTGGTTCCTTAACCAGGGATCAAACCCAGGCCCCCTGCACTGGAAGCATGGAGCCATATCCACTGTGCCAGCAGGGAAGTCCCTCCCTCACTTTTTTTAAATTGATGTAATTCATGTACTATAAAATTCATCTTTTTAAAGTATGTGATTCAGGGGCTTCCCTGATGGTGCAGTGGTTAAGAATCTACCTGCTAATGCAGGGGACACAGTTTCCATCCCTGGTCCGGGAAGATCCCATATGCTGCGGAGCAACTAAGCCCATGCGCCACAACTACTGAGCCTGTGCTCTAGAGCCCGCAAGCCACAACTTCTGAGCCCACACGTCACAACTACTAAAGCCAGTGCGCCCTAGAGCCCACGTGCCCTAGAGCCCACGCGCCACAATTACTGAGCCCGTATGCTGCAACTACTGAAGCCCACTTGCTCTAGGGCCCACGTGCCACAACTACTGAGCCCGCATGCTGCAACTACTGAAGCCCGCGTGCCTCAAGCCCATGCTCCGCAACAAGAGAAGCCACCATGATGAAAAGCCCGCGCGCCACAATGAAGAGTAGCCCCTGCTCGCTGCAACTAGAGAAAGCCCGCACACAGCAACAAGTAAAATTTAAAAAATTAAAGTACATGCATGATTCAGTGGTTTTTAGTAAATTTGCAAAGTTGTAGAACCATCTCCACTATCTAATTTTAGAACATTTGGTTGCCTCTATAATAAACTCTGTACCTTCAGCAGCCACTTCCCACTGCCCCTTCCCCTGCTCCTGGCAACCACTACTTTCTATTTGCTGATTATGGACACTTCATATAAATGGAATCATATGATATTTGGCCTTTTGTGCCTGGCTTCTCTCATGTAGCATGTTTTCAAAGCTCATCCGCGTTGTAGCACATATCAGTATTACATTCCTTTTTATGGTGGAATAATGTTTCACTAGATGGATAGATGACAGTTTGTTTATCCACTCATCATCGATGGACTTTTGGGTGGTTTCCACCTTTTGGTTATTATAAATAATGCTTCTATGAAATTCATGTACAAGTTTTTGTGTGAACATGTGTTTTCAATTTTCTTGGGTGTATACCTAAAAGTAGAATTGTTGGGTCGTATGGTAATTCTGTGTAACTTTTTGAGGAGCTGCCAGACTGTCTTCCACAGCAGCTATGCTATTTTACATTCCCACCAGCAACGTATGACGGCTCGAATTTTTTCACATCATTGCCAGTACTTGTTGTTGTCCATCTTTTTGATTGTAGCCATCCTATTGGGTATAAAGTGGTATTTCACTGTGGTTTTGATCTGCATTTTCCCTAATAACCAATGATGCTGCTTTAAGCTTTTTAATTTAAGCTTCAACCACACCTTCCTATGATGACACTGAAGGGCAGGAGTAAGATAGGACAACTAGGTAGTACAAGTATTAATAATTCAATTTTTAAAGAACAGGCTTTACATAATGCCGTAAATAATGCAAATTCTCATGCTGAAGTGCAATGGCAGGTACGTGAAAGAAGTAGGAATAAATACTTCATATTGCATTGCTCAAATGACTAATCACTTCTTAGTTAATAAGTAATCACAACTGAGGCAAAATAAAGTATATTTCTAATAAAGAGATGCCAAGAAATTGGCTATTAACAAAATATACCAAGCAACGTCCTGAATATATACCAAGAAAATGCACATTCTCGGACATTTTTCACAGTAAAGAAGCTTAGTTTTGAAAATAAATTTTAAGTTATTTTGCAAGAACATGACCTTTAATAAAAAACAGATAACTCAATGTTATTGAATTGCTTATAGCATCCTGACTGCCAATCCAGAGCACACAGGTGAAAGAAGGGCTTGCAATGCACCTCTGGCTTCTTATTTTATGTACTTGCCAGCCCTCAGTGATAACTCATAAGGAGCATGCACTGTTCTAGAAGTAAAACTGTTTAATTTCTTTGGACAATAATAAGTATTTGTAACAAACAAAATAATCCTAAACTTGAGAGTAGAATTAATGGTCCCCAAGGAGTACACCAGGCAGTCCACGAAGAGGGAGGAAAGGAGTCACGGGCACAGAAGAATCAAATTAAGGGTGAACTATGAAAAACAGAGGATTTCATCTGGAACTCACAGAAACAATGATCCCAACAGTCTAAGTGGACCATATGCTCCTAATTCCAAGTCTTGGTCAATCTGCTACTGGGTCAATAGCTACTGAGGGCCCTAGTCCACTGAAAATTGTGGGAGGAGACTATAAAGCTCATCATCCTTCCTCCCCTGTAATACCTGGAAAGCTTAAACTCCATGGCGGTCAACCAAACTACATGCTAGTACAACTAAGTCTGGCCTAGAGACTTTACCTGTTGAGCCCGTGATGCCAGAGAAAAGATGCCTGGTCACCTTTCCAGAGCTCCCTAAACTATGTTCTAAACTGCTTCTAGATGAGAAATGATGAGATATTTGAGACCCTGTCAGTCACTACATCTTAGCTTCAATTACTTACAGGAGCCCAAATTTCATTTGTTCCGTCTCATGTAAAAGTCACTTTCACATCACTGAACTGTGTATGTGTTAAGTCTTGTCTTACTCTCCTCCTGTTTTACTTTTTCCTCAGCACTTTAATTCCCTACCTTTGAAAGGTAGCTTTTTGGTCTTTTCTAATACTGTCCAAGTTCTTGTCCTGACTTATCTTTCTCCTTTTTCGAAATTCCATTCTTTTTGTGATCTGTACTTAAATTCTCAGACTACTGTTTCCCTCCCTCTTATTCAGCTCTTTTCACTTGTACTACCAATACAGCAGGCTGCCCTTGCCCAGTGGCTAACAGAACATTCTGTGCATGTGGGCACATAGTACTTTCTGTTAATAGCTTTTCAATTGTAATCTGGAGCCATAAGGACTAATATAAGTTCAAAGAAAGTATCAAAGCACTTTACTTGAAAGTGTCAAAGTACCTTTCACTCTCAGCTGTCTGCATAGTCTCCAGTTTTGAGTGAGTTCCTCTGTTAAATCCTTTTACCTCCTGCTCTTCCAAAGATTCCAGCAATCGGATGACATCTTTATTCACTCCCCTGCGCTTTGCCAGAACCAGGGGTGTAGCACCTTGATGATTGCTAAAAAGTTCATAAAAATAAAGAGGTTATATTATACTGTTAGTAGCCATTTGTGTAGATTTCAGTGAGGAAGGCATGGGCCCCATTAACTCGAAATTAAAACCCAGAGCAGAACCAGCGGTTGAGGTGGAACCTGAATTTTGAGTTAACCTTTTTTTTTCCTTTTAGAGAAAAAGGAAAAAAAAAAAAAACAGGCAAGAGTAGATAAATGAGAATAAATAAAAGAAAAGGAGGGCATCTTCCTAGAAATTAATTGGAAAATTCTAGATTCATCCTTATCTGACATTTATATATTTCATGAGAAGGGTGTATATATTTTTTAAATGTCTAAGAATTAAACAAACAACAACAAAAAAACACCCACGCTCAAAAGCAATCAAATAAGCTGCTTTGGTTCACCTAGCTATTTAACAACAGAAGACAGCCCAAGTAACACTGAATCCTATAGTTAATTCCCACCACATCTTGTTCTGTAGCAGCAGAACCATTTACTGTCTTATTCAAATTTAGGGACACTAGAGCACCAATAAATTAGGGCAACATGAAACTGTGGCTTAAAGGTCAAGGTCACTTTTTAAAGTGGCCTGATCTTTCCCACTCAAGAGACGGAATCACTAAAACAAACCAAAAAAACCACTACTTCTTCAAATTGTTCAGTATCAAAAGGACTGTGAGCACCCCAGAGAGATTATGAAGCTAGCATGGTATATTATACGACAGAAGGCAAACAAGCTTTGGAATCAGGTGGAACTAGGTTCAGATTCCAGCTGTGTGACCTTTGTTAAGTCATTTAACTCAGAATGCTTGTCTCAATTATTTCATCTATAAAATGAATACCTACCTTAAGAGTTATTCATTCTGAGGATTAAATGAGCTAAACACAGTATGTGCAGTGCCCAGGCTGTAATAGATTGTTGACAAGTGCCCTTGTCTTACAATACACAATTAATTAGTAGCAGAACCTAGCCACTATCTTCATAGAAAAACATACACTGCTTCAGCATAAATCTAGAAGTCAGCCTCTTGTTCCCTTACTCATTGTCCTTAATACCCTTCTGAACTTGCTGTGCTCAATCAGTGAGGAAACAAAATCAATGGACTCCAAGATCAGATCATTGGTTGACAGACTAATGGGAAGAAGTGACAAGACTTCAAAAACCACAGAACTTACCAAATATCAATTTTGAGTCCATTGGAAACTAAGAATTGAATAGTATCCACGTGGCCACAGAGATGAAGAGCTGTGTTTCCCTGATAATCTGTGGCCAGGAGATCAGCACCAAATTTATGTAATAACTGGCAGATGTCTACATTCCCTCGGGCTGCTGCGAGGTGAAGGCCTGTTCTGCCCCTGGTGTCACGAATATTTGGGTCAAAGCCACTTTCCAAAAGCCTCTTGGAGTAGTTAAAGTCTCCATCAATACAGGCTTGTAGCAGGGGCACATTAGTCTGAGAAGAATCATTCACAAAAACGTAGGACATTGTTCAGATGTGGTGACGGAATGTGCCTGTAATGAAATATGAGGTGAACAAGATTCAGAGAAGCCAACTAAATCAAGACAATGAAGTCGTTTAGAAAAGCGCTATTTCTTTCTTTTCTTGGCCTCCTGCCTCTAATAAATTACCTCACCAAACAGAAACAACAACAACAGAGTTATCAATTATTATATTTTATTTCCCATTAAAATGTCTCATTTTTTTCATATCTGTTGAATCAAAATTGCAATTAAATTACCATAAAGCCATATTTCACTTTTCATCATATAAAAAGACTGAGATTTTTTTTTTTGGCCGCGCCACGCGGCACATGGGTCTTAGTTCCCCAACCAGGGATCAAACCTGCATCCCCTGCATTGGAAGCATGGAGTCTTAACCACTGGACGGCCAGGGAAGTCCCTGGATTGAGATATTTTTAAAGTGAAGCAAAATGTAAGTGCTTAGGGCTTCCCTGGTGGCGCAGTGGTTGAGAGTCCGCCTGCAGATGCAGGGGACATGGGTTCATGGCCCGGTCCGGGAAGATCCCACATGCCGCGGAGCGGCTGGGCCCGTGAGCCATGGCCGCTGAGCCTGCGCGTCCAGAGCCTGTGCTCCGCAACGGGAGAGGCCACAACAGTGAGAGGCCCGCGTACAGCAAAAAATAAAAATAAAAATAGAAGTGCTTAGATTTAAGTTTATTACATCATCAGAAGACAAAGACAGCATGTTCCTTAAACTTCATAAAACTACCTATACACGCACATACACACACACACAAATGCTACTACTGGTAGAGATTCTTATTTAAAACAAAGTAATTCTCTTTCATATATTTGCTTTTTATTGTATTTGAGATATTCTATATGGTAAAACGAATTATCAGCTCAAAAGTTAACTAAATCAGCATGAAAAAAACAATAACTTAATTCACACTCAATAAGGACCTGCTAAATGTGTTTAGAGCACAAACTTCAAATTTTTCATAGAAAGAGAAAAGCTAAGGAAGGCAACAAACTAAATTTAAAAACTGCAAGTATCATGAAATTAAGAATTCTGTCCTTTTTGCAGTATTGATCCTATTCTGCTTTGTTCTGTGGTTATCTAAATATCTGATTTTGCCAAACTCTCCCTGTCTGAAGATGGAGAGATGAGGAAAAACAGGTCTCTGTGGGGATGCAGAGGCAGGACAAAGGCAGCTATCCCAGCTGTGTCCATGCTAATACTTCACCCATCTGAGTAGCCTCGGTTCACCAGTAGGTGTTTCCACACATCCTTCATTGATACTTCCCTGCCCTCAGCAATTTCTTGGTCTCTCAGTGCATGCGTGCGTGCGCGTGCGTGCGTGCGTGCGTGCGTGGGTGTGTCTCCACCCCACCTGCAATTGTCCCTTCCTTGGTTCATTTAAGAAAAAGTTAAAGCCTGACAAAAGAAACTTTACTAAGAAGTTAAAGAGAAAACAAACCAGAACAAGAAAACACAAAGGCAGAGACTGATGTGTTTGTTAAGATGGCTCCCTTACTCTAAGGTTAAAAAAGCTTAGTCACAGATGAGCTTGGCTTATAATTTATCAGGCAAAGTCTTCCTGGAACACAGATGGAACTGGATGCTAGATCAATCTATTGTGCCTAACCTCCCAGGGATTTAGGAAAGCCTGGCTCTGGAGTTCGGTGAGATTCTTGGCCCCCACTCCTTTTGGCCTGGTTTCCAGCAGAGCCACTGTCCCTCTATTCCCGGGCCACCTTAAGCTCTGCTGCTGCCATGCGTGCAAGGGGGAAACATTAACACAGACTGAGAGCCTGTTCCGAGCCAGGCACTGCATTAAGGGGTCTTAATGAATTTTACTTAATCTTCCTAACAAGTCCATAGTAAGATTTATTACACCTGAATTTTAGTAAGGAGTCACTGAAGGATTTTAAGTCAAGGAAATGGCATGGTCTTAGTATATTAGTCTTTCAGAAAGATGACTTTCTGGCAATAGAGAGGTTAGTTTGGAGGGGGTCAAGATTGGAGACAGGGAGATCAATTGGTGTCATTGTAGAGATCCAGGCAAGAAATGATGATAGCCTGATCTAAGGCAGTGGCAGAGAGAAGGGGGCATACTGGAGAGGGATACACTAGATAGAATGAACACAACTCAATGACCTGTTGGATATAAAGGGTGAGAAGGAGCTGTTAAGGATAATTCTAAATAACGGGAAAATATGTTTATGATTAAGAATTACAGGGATCAAGGTAAGATAAACCTCAGATTATGATACTATATAATGCTTTTTAAAGAAATTAACCGAATGGGAAGATGTTTCTCAAAAAAACAGTCAAGAATTCTCTTTCAAGGGTAATCTCCCTATTTTCCCCTACAGTAGTCATTGGATTGGATCATAAAAAAGACAGAGGTATCACAAGCTTTTAAAAAATTAAAATACCACATATCAAGGGCTTTTCAAGAGGTACCGTGTTTCGGTTAAATTCTCTAAGCATAGATAATGAAAAACAATCTACTTGGTATTTTTGGTTCAAACAGTTAAGAATTCTTGTGGTTTGCAGACTGGGATTCTTTCGAACATCAGCTCAGTAAAAAGGACAAGTCTTTCTTGTCTATTTTTTAAGTGAGAATAAGCATGGTTTATTTTGTGATTTCTTTGTGCCCTTGAGAAACTACTAACCTCCAAATTTAATAAGCCCAATGATAGATAACATTTTTCATCTTGACTATAGAACTGAATCTGCCCCAAAGCAAGGCCACAGTTCACTGAAGCTTTCACATGTTGTGAGGGAGTCCACAGTAGAAAATACTCACGTAAGCCTTAAGATTAGATCTTTCTCTCCGTGGTCCCACGGCAGTTTCTCTGAATTCTTAAGAAGGTTCAACACACTATCCAGAAATGTGCAAGCAAGGATCTATAATAAATAGAAAATTCAGTTATAACAAAGATGTGGTGTGAAAAAGGACTTGCTATTCTACTAAACACAGACAAGGTACAGGGACCTGTAGATATTTTCCAGAAAATCTATGGGTAAGGCATCAACTTATGAGGCTACTAAAGTCAATGACGAGTAATAAAGTGGTGAAAAGGAGGAAAGAAGGGCTTAATAAGGAGAAGCTCTGTTGCCCACTAACAAGAAAACACGGTCAGAAAGATGAAAGAAAGAGAGTCAGATTATGTTACCATCAATAGAGGAGAAATTGCGCTCTGAAAATTCACTCTAACTTACCAGAATTTGGAATGCATATTTTTCCCATTATAAATGGTGGCTACATCTCAGGTTAGCCCACTAAAGCAATTTTAGAAATAAAATGCTATTTGCAGCGGGGGAAAAAATTAAAAACAACCAATACTGTGTTTAAACCAAACAGGTACATTTAAGAAAAAAAAATGTCTAATCTGTCTTGAATACTGGTACTTAAATCTCCTCCTGAGATTGTCCAACTACCTTTTCTTTTCAGTGTGAAAGAAAACTGGCTCAAATCTATCTGCAGTCTTTTCCACATGCCTGACCCCACCCCTCCTGCATCTCGGTGCAGCCCCACACTCACACTTTCACTGGGACCCCCCTCAGGTTTCCCCTTAGGGCACTGACAGACATTTGAAGAGTCCCCCATCAGTCCCACTGCACTCTTTTCTTGAGGAAACGTGGAAGCAAGGGGGTCACGGACAGGCAGCATGGACCACAAAAAATCAATAGTAATTTGTTAGGCAAACATTTACTGTGTGCCCAAAATGTTCCAGATAATATGCTAAGTGGTAAATTTGGGATATAAAGTCTAAATCCCAAATTTATACTTCCAGCTGAAATTCATGACTTTTACTAGTCATTTACGCTGTCATCAAGTCCCTTTAAATAAACTTATAGGGAATAATCAATGGCATTTTATAAAGCTCCATTTACCATACGTAAGTCAGGTTGTATCGTAAGGGCTATCAGTGTGAGGTTGGAAGTGAAGACAAACTACATGTGAGGACCAGTCCCACAACAGTTCAGCAAAATCATGATGACATGATAATACGCAAAACATCCAACCCTCTTCAACTGTTCCCTATATTTCTGCAAGTCTGTAATACCAGTTTAGACAGATTTCATTATCACTGAGCCACTTAATTGATTTCCCTGAACAAACAGTCTGCATTCACCCAAAGCCTACTATTTTCCTTTTATGTCCTGCCCACTAGAGCTGAGTCTTCATGACTAAAGTCTAATATGTTAATTTAAGATGTGGCTTTTTCAATGTTAAAATGGTACAGGGGTTATTCTGAAGATAGTAGGATTTATATTATGAAAAAGACAAGTGTAGCTGTTTATTTGGAGATAGAATTATCGATTATATAGTTATGTGCCCCCAAAGTAATCCTAATGTTTCCTTAAATCCATAAGAAAGACCATTTTCTGCCAGTTTCTTTTGATATGACAAGGTCACATAAGAAAATAAACGATCAAATTACAAATTTATGTGATTTCAAACTTAATGCTATATAAATGCATTAGACCTAATTACTAGAAACCTGCCAAGAAAATGCTGAAGACCCTAAAAAAACCACTAGAAAGCTATTGATAGATTCCCCAAGAAATAATAGAAGTGAATAAAAATCGGGACACGTTAACTATTGTCCAAAGGGTGAAGAGGACTAAAGATTTTTTAAATTAAACCTTTTATTTTGAGATAATTGTACATTCAAATTCAGTTGTAAGAAACAATACAGAGAGATCCTGTGTACCTTTCACCCAGTTTCCCCTGATGGTAACACAGAGTAAAACAATAGTAGCACCATATCACAACCAGGATATTGACATTGATACTGTCAGGATACAGAATATTTCCAGCCCCACCAGGATCTTTGCCCTCTTACAGCCACACCTACTCCCCTCCTGCCCCTACCTCTCCTTATCCCCTGGAAACCACTACTGTCTTCCATTACTATAATTCTGTCATTTCTAGAGTGTTACATAAATAGAGCCATACAGTATGTAACCTTTGAGGATCTTTTTTTTTCACTCAACATAATTCTCTGGAGATTTATCTGGGTTGTTACCTGTATCAACAGTTTGTTTCTTTTCTACTGCTGAGTAGTATTCCAAGGTATGGATGTACCACAGTTTAACTGTCTACCTACTGAAGGACATCTGATTATCTCCAGTTTTGGGGCATTATGTTAAGGCTTCTAAAAACATTCAGGTACATATTTTTATATTAAGTCTTCATTTCTCTGGGATAAATGGCCAGGAGTGCAATGTCTGGGTCATAGAGAGGCCTAAAGATTTTGATGAAAAGATTGTTGAGTCTAAATGTGCTCATCTTCTCCATGAAGAAAGGAAGGAAGGAAGGAAGGAAGGAAGGAAGGAAGGAAGGAAGGAAGGAAGGAAGGAAGGAAGGAAAGAAGGAAGGAAGGAAAGAAGGAAGGAAGGAAAGAAGGAAGGAAGGAAAGAAGAAAGAAAGGTCTTCTTTGAAGTCATTTCTCTGGGTGCTAGGAGAGTAAGAGATTATTTATGGAAGAGTTTGTAGGACCTACCATTTGGAAGGGCTCAGGTAGAAGCCCTGGTATTTACCAAAGGGAATGTGTCATAAGAACCATTCCACAAGCAGAGTTAGAGGCACTAATGCGTGATATCTTTCAAGATGCACAGAAGGCTGAGCCTGTCGCCTTGTGAACGGATATGGGCATACTGGAGGCTGCTTTAGAGGAGGGGAAAGCAGAAGGGAGAGAGACGCGATACAGTCTGCCTGTCCTGAGAGGCGCTACTTTCAGGAGTGAACAGCACTCTAGAGGCAGTTTCTCTACTGTCAGATGTTCAAAGAGCTTGGTTACTCCACCCAGAATGTATCTGGAGCTGGAATGCCTGGGTCAGAATCCCAATTCAGCTACTTACTAGCTGTATGACTTAAGCACCCAAAAAATAACAGTTATTACTCTCCTGGGGCTGGGTACAGTCCTCAACTGTGCTCTAGCTTGCATAGAGCACTGATCCTCTGGTAACACAGCAGTTTCTAACAACTGGGTAACCTCTAGTGGGGAGTAAAGACCTCCAGGAAAGAAAAAGAGAACTGGTTCCTCCTGGCAGAAGAAAAACCACAAGAACAGCCAATAATGGGAATAGTCAAGCCCCAGAAAGTCCTCTGGTTGTTCACCATGGCCTGGTTCTGATTCCTAAGGGACAGTGTCCATAAGGGACAGTGTCCAATGACTGGCTCAGAGGCTAATTCCCTGGGATTGTTAAAAGCAGGACTTTGGGGGTCAGATCTTAGAGGGCTGGCACAGCTTAGTATTTAAAACTCCAACTCCACGCTCTGTGGCACTGCCCAGGAAACGCCATGAGGATGCAGGCACTCATTCTTTGGGACCAGGCAGTCACCCAGATCTCAGTAACAAGAGCTCCGAACGCCAAACAGCACTTGTCTCAACCCACATAACAATAAGGAGGTTTTAGTGAAAGCTTGTGAGTCCCCAACTTGATAAGAAAGTTCTAGTTAATACTCTCTTTCCTTTATATTTTATTTTATGTTAATCTTAGGTCAATCTACAGAACTTTAAGATAAGTATTAAGAACTAATGCAGAGAACGGAGCCCGCGTTTCTGCAGAGCTGGAACTCCCGGCTCAGGGTCTCTTCCCTCCGCCGTCACTGAACTGCCCCAGAGCCCAAGGGGAGGGAGGCCTCACTGAGGATGCCGGCTCCGGAGGGGCCCCGGCGGCCGAAGCCGCAACAGTCCTGGGACCGCGGGCCAGTTGTTTCAACAAGTAACTTAAAGACAAAATGGAAAAACAAGGAGGTTTGTGCCTGAGATGATGCTGACATGAAACCATGGATGGCCACCTTGTGCCAGCCGTGTGGATGAAAGGCTCTTGGTGCAGCAGCCAGGAGTCAGGGCTGTGCCTCTGAGCTGGGAGAGCCAACTTCAGGACACTGGTCCACAAGAGGCCTCCCAGCTCCACGTAACATCAAACAGCGAAAATCTCCCAGAGATCTCCATCTCAACGCCAAAACCCAGCTTTACTCAACGACCAGCAAGCTACAGTGCTGGACACCCTATGCCAAACAACTAGCAAGACAGGAACACAGCCCCATCCATTAGCAGAGAGGCTGCCTAAAATCATAATAAGGCCACAGACACCCCAAAACACACCACCAGACGTGGACGTGCCCACCAGAAAGACAAGATCCAGCCTCATCCACCAGAACACAGGCACCAGTCCCCTCCACCAGGAAGCCTACACAACCCACTGAACCAACCTTAGCCACTGGGGACAGACACCAAAAACAAAGGGAACTGCGAACCTGCAGCCTGCGAAAAGGAGACCCCAAACACAGTAAGTTAAGCAAAATGAGAAGACAGAGAAACATACAGTAAGTTAAGCAAAATGAAAAGACAGAAAAACACACAGCAGATAAAGGAGCAAGGTAAAAACCCACCAGACCTAATAAATGAAGAGGAAATAGGCAGTCTACCTGAAAAAGAATTCAGAATAATGATAGTAAAGATGATCCAAAATCTTGGAAATAGAATAGACAAAATACAAGAAACGTTTAACAAGGACCTAGAACTAAAGAGCAAACAGTGATGAACAACACAATAAATGAAATTAAAAATTCTCTAGAAGGGATCAAGAGCAGAATAACTGAGGGAGAAGAACGGATAAGTGACCTGGAAGATAAAATATTCTGCAGAGCAGAATAAAGAAAAAAGAATGAAAAGAACTGAGGAGAGTCTCAGAGACCTGTGGGACAACATTAAACACACCAACATTCGAATTATAGGGGTTCCAGAAGAAGAAGAGAAAAAGAAAGGGAATGAGAAAATATCTGAAGAGATTAGGGAAGTTGAAAACTTCCCTAACATGGGAAAGGAAATAGTTAATCAAGTTCAGGAAGCACAGAGAGTCCCATACAGGATAAATCCCAGGAGAAACACTCCAAGACACATATTAATCAAACTATCAAAAATTAAATACAAAGAAAACATATTAAAAGCAGCAAGGGAAAAACAACAAATAACACACAAGGGAATCCCCATAAGGTTAACAGCTGATCTTTCAGCAGAAACTCTGCAGGACAGGAGTGGCAGGACATATTTAAAGTGATGAAGGAGAAAAACCTACAACCAAGATTAATCTACCCAGCTAGGATCTCATTCAGATTTGATGGAGAAATTAAAACCTTTACAGACAAGCAAAAGCTGAGAGAGTTCAGCACCACCAAACCAGCTTTACAACAAATGCTAAAGGAACTTCTCTAGGCAGGAAACACAAGAGAAGGAAAAGACCTACATTAACAAACCCGAAACAATTAAGGAAATGGGAATAGGAACATACATATTGATAATTACCTTAAATGTAAATGGATTAAATGCTCCCACCAAAAGACACAGACTCGCTGAATGGATACAAAAACAAGACCTGTATATATGCTGTCTACAAGAGACCCACTTCAGACCTAGGGACACGTACAGACTGAAAGTGAGGGGAGGGAAAAAGATATTCCATGAAAATGGAAATCAAAAGAAAGCTGGAGTAGCAATTCTCATATCAGACAAAATAGACTTTAAAATAAAGACTATTACAAGAGACAAAAAAGGACACTACATAATGATCAAGGGATCGATCCAAGAAGAAGATATAACAATTGTAAATATTTATGCACCCAACATAGGAGCACCTCAATACATAAGGCAAATACTAACAGCCATATAAGGGGAAAACGACAGTAACACAATCATAGTAGGGGACTTTAACACCCCATTTTCACCCATGGACAGATCATCCAAAATGAAAATAAATAAGGAAACACAAGCTTTAAATGATACTTTAAACAAGATGGACTTAATTGATATTTATAGGACATTCCATCCAAAAACAACAGAACACACATTCTTCTCAAGTGCTCATGGAACATTCTCCAGGATAGATCACATCTTGGGTCACAAATCAAGCCTTGGTAAATTTAAGGAAACTGAAATCGCATCAAGTATCTTTTCCGACCACAACGTTATGAGACTAGATATCAATTACAGGAAAAGATCTGTAAAAAATACAAACACATGGAGGCTAAACAATACACTACTTAATAACCAAGAGATCACTGAAGAAGTCAAAGAGGAAATCAAAAAATACCTAAAAACAAATGACAATGGAGACACAACGACTCAACACCTATGGTATGCAGCAAAAGCAGTTCTAAGAGGGAAGTTTATAGCAATACAATCCTACCTTAAGAAACAGGAAACATCTCAAATAAACAACCTAAACTTGAACCTAAAGCAATCAGAGAATGAAGAAAAAAACCCCAAAGTTAGCAGAAGGAAAGAAATCATAAAGATCAGATCAGAAATAAATGAAAAAGAAATGAAGGAAACGATAGCAAAGATCAATAAAACTAAAAGCTGGTTCTTTGAGAAAATAAACAAAATTGATAAACCATTAGCCAGACTCATCAAGAAAAAAAGGGAGAAGACTAAAATCAATAGAATTAGAAATGAAAAAGGAGAAGTAACAATTGACACTGCAGAAATACAATGGATCACGAGAGATTACTACAAGCAACTCTATGCCAATAAAATGGACAACCTGGAAGAAATGGACAAATTCTTAGAAATGCACTCGGCATTCTTAGAAATGCTGAGACTGAACCAGGAAGAAATAGAAAATATGAACAGACCAATCACAAGCACTGAAATTGAAACTGTGATTAAAAATCTTCCAACAAACAAAAGCCCAGGACCACATGGCTTCACAGGCGAATTTTATCAAACATTTAGAGAAGAGCTAACACCTATCCTTCTCAAACTCTTCCAAAATATAGCAGAGGGAGGAACTCTCCCAAACTCATTGTACGAGGCCACCATCACCCTGATACCAAAACCAGACAAAGATGTCACAAAGAAAGAAAACTACAGGCCAATATCATTGATGAACATAGATGCAAAAATCCTCAACAAAACACTAGCAAACAGAATCCAACAGTACATTAAAAGGATCATACACCACGATCAAGTGGGGTTTATTCCAGGAATGCAAGGATTCTTCTATATACGCAAATCAATCAATGTGATACACCATATTAACAAATTGAAGGAGAAAAACCATACAATCATCTTGGGCTTCCCTGGTGGCGCAGTGGTTGAGAGTCCGCCTGCCGATGCAGGGGACACGGGTTCGTGCCCCGATCTGGGAAGATCCCACATGCCGTGGAGCAGCTGGGCCCGTGAGCCGTGGCCGCTGAACCTGTGCTCCGCAACGGGAGAGGCCACAGCAGTGAGGGGCCCCCGTACCGCAAAAAAAAAAAAAAGACAAAAACCATACGATCATCTCAATCGATGCAGGAAAAGCTTTCGACAAAATTCAACACCCATTTATGATAAAAACCCTGCAGAAAGTAGGCATAGAGGGAACTTGCCTCAACATAATAAAGGCCATATATGACAAACCCACAGCCAACATCATCCTCAATGGTGAAAAACTGAAACCATTTCCACTAAGATCAGGAACAAGGCAAGGTTGCCCACTCTCACCACTATTATTCAACATAGTTTGGGAAGTTTTAGCCAGAACAATCAGAGAAGAAAAAGAAATAAAAGGAATCCAAACTGGAAAAGAAGAAGTAAAGCTGTCACTGTTTGCAGATGACATGATACTATACATAGAGAATCCTAAAGATGCTACTGGAAAACTACTAGAGCTAATCAATGAATTTGATAAAGTAGCAGGATACAAAATTAATGCACAGAAATCTCTGGCATTCCTATACACTAATGATGAAAAATCTGAAAGTGAAATTAAGAAAACCCTCCCATTTACCAATGCAACAAAAAGAATAAAATATCTAAGAGTAAACCTACCTAAGGAGACAAAAGACCTGTATGCAGAAAATTATAAGACACTGATGAAAGAAATTAAAGATGATACAAATAGATGGAGAGATATACCATGTTCTTGGATTGGAAGAATCAACACTGTGAAAATGACTCTACTACCCAAAGCAATCTACACATTCAATGCAATCCCTATCAAACTACCAATGGCATTTTCCACAGAACTAGAACAAAAAATTTCACAATTTGTATGGAAACACAAAAGACCCGGAATAGCCAAAGCAATCTTGAGAACGAAAAATGGAGCTGGAGGAATCAGGCTCCCTGACTTCAGACTATACTACAAAGCTACAGTAATCAAGACAGTATGGTACTGGCACAAAAACAGAAATATAGATCAATGGAACAGGATAGAAAGCCCAGAGATGAACCCACGCACATATGGTCACCTTATCTTTGATAAAGGAGGCAAGAATACACAGTGGAGAAAAGACAGCCTCTTCAATAAGTGGTGCTGGGAAAACAGGACAGGTACATGTAAAAGTATGAAATTAGAACACTCCCTAACACCATACACAAAAATAAACTCAAAATGGATTAAAGACCTAAATGTAAGGCCAGACCCTATCAAACTCTTAAGAGGAAAACATAGGCAGAACACTCTATGACATAAATCACAGCAAGATCCTTTTTGACCCACCTCCTAGAGAAATGGAAAGAAAAACAAAAATAAACAAATGGGACCCAATGAAACTTCAAAGCTTTTGCACAGCAAAGGAAACCATAAACAAGATCAAAAGACAACCCTCAGAATGGGAGAACATATTTGCAAATGAAGCAACTGACAAAGGATTAATCTCCAAAACTTACAAGCAGCTCATGCAGCTCAATAGCAAAAAAACAAACAACCCAATCCAAAAATGGGCAGAAGACCTAAATAGACATTTCTCCCAAGAAGATATACAGATTGCCAACAAACACATGAAAGAATGCTCAACATCATTAATCATTAGAGAAATGCAAATCAAAACTACAATGAGATATCATCTCACACTGGTCAGAATGGCCATCATCAAAAAATCTACAAACAATAAATGCTGGAGAGGGGGTGGAGAAAAGGGAACACTCTTCAACTGTTGGTGGGAATGTAAATTGATACAGCCACTATGGAGAACAGTATGGAGGTTCCTTAAAAAACTACATATAGAACTACCATACGACCCAGCAATCCCACTACTGGGCATATACACTGAGAAAACCATAATTCAAAAAGAGTCATGTACCAAAATGTTCATTGCAGCTCTATTTACAATAGCCAGGACATGGAAGCAACCTAAGTGTCCATCAACAGATGAATGGATAAAGAAGATGTGGCACATATATACAATGGAATATTACTCAGCCATAAAAGGAAACGAAATTGAGTTATTTGTAGTGAGGTGGATGGACCTAGAATCTGTCATACAGAGTGACGTAAGTCAGAAAGAGAACAAGAAATACTATATGCTAACACATATATATGGAATTTAAGAAAAAAAAAAAAGGTCATGAAGAACCTAGGGGCAAGACGGGAATAAAGACACAGATCTACTAGAGAATGGACTTGAGGATATGGGGAGGGGGAAGTGTAAGCTGTGACAAAGCGAGAGAGTGGCATGGACATAGATATACTACCAGAAGTAAAATGGAGAGCTAGTGGGAAGCAGCCGCATAGCACAGGGAGATCAGCTAGGTGCTTTGTGACCACCTAGAGGGGTGGGATAGGGAGGGTGGGAAGGAGGGAGACGCAAGAGGGAAGAGATATGGGAACATATGTATATGTATAACTGATTCACTTTGTTATAAAGCAGAAACTAACACATCATTGTAAAGCAATTATACTCCAATAAAGATGTTTAAAAAAATGGGAAAAAAAAAGAACAAATGGAGAAAACGTGTTCTATTTTAACATATAATTATAACATAACTTTAAATTGGTCTTCCATACCAAATATCACCAACCATACAGAATGTATTGATTTATTTTTCATTTTGAAAGGTCACTGGGAAAGGCAAGACTAAGTGCTACAAATGGTTCAAATGGACTGACAGCCTTATGCCTATATAGCAACTTTGGTCAGAGATTAAAGCACCAGACACTTCAACAAAATTCAAGGGAAAAATGGCACACCTGAAGAGATGTGCTATCAGATCTCAATGCCTGCATATTCTAATGTCAAAGTACTAAATCTGAGAATGACATACAGTAAATGGAACCCCCAAATCTGGATTCACTATACCTCACTTAGTTATTCTTACCCTTTTAAAAGGATACAGTTGTTTTTAAAATATAAAATAACCTCAAAGAACCATAAAACAAGAACATCCAATGAATTCATTAAATCCTAACTGCTTGCACTTTAGAATTACTGTTCTTAAAACCTAAGCACTGCACAGATTCCACAGATATTAGGAAAGGGTAAAAAAAAAAAGCTCAACCTAAAAGAAATTTAGCTGTGAGCAAGTAAACATTTTAACAATAATTTAAACCCCTTCCCAAAATATCGATAATATATTTCTTCAGTCTGTTTACCTTCAGCAGCTATACTTCTCTAATAGAGTGGTCTCAATAATTTGCAAGGCTCAGAAAAGTGGCCTTAATATGGCCTTAATATGTTTAAGGCCATATTACTGTACGTGGCAGAGTGGACTTCAAATTTAGTCTATAATATTTGCAGTATGTCATGCAGCTTCTATACAGTTATGAAGATAACCAGGAGAAAACAGTTCATACAAAGCTTTGTTACTTGTTCAGAACCGTTTTCTAAAATTCCTGACAGTCTTCCTCTAGAAGATAAAAAATGGGTCTGACCTGTCTGTGCACCCTGGCAGATTACACAGTGCCTGACGTGTTATTTCTTGAAATCTAGACGTGAGAGAATCCAATAATTCTTTGCTGAATGTACACTCAATTAAGTTCATTGTAACAGGATTTTAAAGTAACATTTTTTTTCTTATGACTAGTTCTACAGTTCATTGTGAAATTCTTAAAATAAATATGAAGAGAAGAAAATAAGTTACTCATAATCCTACCAACTAGAAATAACTATCATTAACATTTTGGTGCTATGGTCTCACAGCTTTTTTCTCTCTCTATTTTTTAAATTCATAATATACATACTAATGTTAAACTTTTAAAATTATACTGTGAACATGCTTCCATGTTACCAGTCTTCTATTACAATTTTTAATGGTCATGTTATATTGTACGCATGTACCATAATTTTCTTACTGAATTTCTTAGCACACTAAAAAAGAATTTTCCCTATACTTTTCTAATTATTACACAAATTCAAATTCACTGACATTTTAAGCCAATCAAAATGTAGATGTCTAAGAGAATTTTAAAATAATATTTTTGGTCAAAATTTGACTATCACAATGGGTTTTCAGGCAATGTATTTAAAAGATGTGACACAGATGGATCTGACTATAATGTAAGGCTGGGGAACCTATTTCATTTTTTTATTGGCAAATGGTTTTACTGTGATAGCAATCTTGATGCAATGCTCGTTTTGCTCACTATAAAACTTCCAACATCCTGGTTTACAGTTCATCTTAAACTAAGTTGGATTTAGGATCCTTATTTATCTGTTTTTTTGAAGATTGTCTTGGGTCTGAGATTCACATAAATCTTACGGGTAGGATTCCATATTTCAACCTTTGAGGTATCTACCAAAACAAAGGCAAAAAATATGTAAATATTTGAGTTCTTAAAAAAAGGAAAAGGGTAGCCCCCCTTTTGAAAGCATGGTAGTAAGTAAACAAAAAAAAGAATTGAGAATACTATCCTTTCAGGCTATCACAGTACCATGAAGAACATTTAAAGCAGGAAGTTTATAAGTAGAATCTTCTGAATTTTACTTCCAAGGCTCAAAAATAATTAACAGAAGTTCAAAAAGAGTAATTTTTAGATAAATCTGGACCCACCACAGAAACATTTTTACTTTATATTTAAATCTGTGGAGAACACATGTTTTATGGTATTTCCAAGTCCAATCTGGTAAAATTTTTAATCTTGTGATTTCTTCAATGCCAAGCTATCAATTACTTCATAATTAAAAATGTTTTAATGCACTAAAGGGGAGGTTAATTTCAAATGTGTGAATTACAGATGCTACCTTAAGAAAGGCCAGTTGTGTTTAAGTTCATATAATAATTAAAAGTAGGCTAATCGGGTATTACTTAGGTGGTGCTCTTAGGGAACAAAGGATTTATTTATGTTTATAAATATTTATTGTTATGTTTATTATTTATAATTAAAAAGGAAAAATGATTTATTTGTATGTTTGCTATTACTCTGCAAACAACTGCTTAGCAACATGTTCAACATTTATTAAGTTATTATTACTCCAGGTACTGTTTAAGGGTTTTTCCTGTAATAACTAATTTAGTCCTCATGAAAAAAACCTATATGGTAAGTACTATCGTTATCCTCATTTTATGGGTGAAAAAACTAAGTCCCTAAGTTTGTTTTCGTAAGAGTCTTTTTACATAATGAAGTAGTTTAGCAAATCTTTTCATCAAAGGTTATATAAAGGGAAACATCAGACTAGCCCACACACTCCGAATTAACTCAGAATTATTTCATTAAAAGTAAACTTTTTAAACTGCGGAAAAACAGATAAAAACATATCTGGAAATGTTTTTTACTTTACAGGAAGCATCAGTCTAACACATATATTCTGATTAATTCTTTGCAATCATTTCACACAAAGTAAACTTTTTTAAGTGTGAGAAAAATAAAAATATTTGGAAATATTTTCCACTTTACAGGGAGTGACTACATTCCTGGACTTGTTATTCTCAACTATTTCTTACTTGTTGGGATAGTGAGAAAACACTTGCCTAAGTTTTTATTTCTCTATCAGGAAATCAAAACACACCAAACAAGAGTTTCTGATATATATTTCCTGCAATATTTATATTACTTATTATTTCTTGCATTATTTAAATTTAGTTACAATTCAAATTTCAGAAAGATACTGGTTTAAAATAAATAAAAATTAACTTTTCACAAAGAGAACATTGTTTATCTTGGATATTTTATTTTTTTATCTTTTTGCGGTACGCGGGCCTCTCACTGTTGTGGCCTCCCCCGTTGCGGAGCACAGGCTCCGGACGGGCAGGCTCAGCGGCCATGGCTTACGGGCCCAGCTGCTCCGCGGCATGTGGGATCTTCCCGGACAGGGCCACGAACCCGTGTCCCCTGCATCGGCAGGCGGACTCTCAACCACTGCGCCACTAGGGAAGCCCTGGATATTTTATTTTACTCTAATGCCTTTCAGTATTTTCCAAAATTTTTACTGTTTACCGTGTTTAAAATTCTTAGCAAGGAACCTCCTCCCATAGAAGTTTCCAATGTATAATCTGTAATTATATAATAAAGACATTAAATAAGCACTGAGCAGTCAATGTGAAGTTTTTTTTTTTTGAATCTGTCAATATTTAATTTATTTTCAAACCAGCAAACGGGTGTCATTAATTAAGAGGCACCTTAATGGAAGGATTACAACCTGGCGAATCAGAAAGTCAGGTGTCCCGCCCGAGGCAGTCAGAGGTTCTGGAAAGGAAGCAGCAGGTTGATGTTACCTGCCTAGAGTGACCCCTCAGTCCTGCGGTGAAGGTGACACAATTCCTGGGCCTCTGACCTCACTGACGTTACGTCTCAGGGGAGGAGGGAAAAGCAGTTGTGGCAGCAGATCATATCCCCACTGAGGGGGAAATGAGACGAAGGCCATCTTAGGCATGGACTGGAAGCTGCCCACAGTCCTACCTCGGGCTGTGGCCATGTCTTGTTTCCAGCTCCATGGAGACAGTGGACCACCATCCATTCTCAAGGAGGCAGCCGCTGGGGTACGGTGGGCCCATCCCAGTTGGTGACCCATCCTGGTTGGTGGCCCATCCTGGTTGGTGACCCATCCTGGTTGGTGGCTTGTTCCAGTTGTGGGCCCACTGCAATGTGAAGTCTTTCATGCACATGTAGTACTTCTGTAATAAAGTTATCTGATTTTTTTAAAAATCAGTTTTTTCCTAGACACAGCTGTATTTTATTTACATGGACTAATGGTGCCACCTTGTGGCCTACCTGGACTTCAAGAGCAATGTGAGCATCTAGAACAAGCAAGAGGAGTGAGGGCCTTTGAAGTTTCCCTTTGTCCCATTTCACAGTCACTTATTATAATTCTCACTAATTTTGAAACTGTTCAGAATTGGGATGAAGTTCAATTTTCCTTAAAAAAGAAAAGTTTACCTAATATAATGTTGTATGCCAATCATATCTCAATGAAGAAAGAAAAGAAAAGGGAAGAGAATATTCCCTGGCAGTCCGCTGGTTAGGACTCAGCGCTTTCAGTGCCTTGGCCCAGGTTCAATCCCTGGCTGGGGAACTAAGATCCCGCAAGCCGTGCAACACGGTCAAAAAAAAAAAAAAAAGACCAGTTTACCAAGCAAATAAATACAATAAATATGATTCCAGGCCTTTAAAAAAATCTAAACCTCATTAAACCCACCTTATCAGACTTCATTTATACAGAATTGTTAAAGTGCTACAAAAATGACTTTCTTGTTCATTTCTTTGGTGTTATTTTAAAATATAGGAATTACAACTTTTGTAAATTATTCCTTATTTCCTAAATAGTTCACAAAATTTAACCAGACTTCACCTCAAATAATCTGAAAGCACAAGACTGTGTTCTTAGGAGAAACTTAAGTATTTCTATGAAATTTTTACAGCTGAAGGGCCATCCAGGATCATCTAACCTAGATCATCGAACCCAATCTCCCTGTTTTACAAATAAGGATACTGAGAACCAGAGAGGCTGTAACTTTACATGCCAACCCTCACCTCTAAGGTTCTAGCCCTATTCATCATCTATGGTAGAAATATAAGGTACATCATCTTCAACATAATAGGCTTTCACAGTTCTCCTATAATCTGTTCCCATTCATGCTCTGAATTATGTGCTAAATGGAAGCTAGCATGTATTGCATCCTTAATATAAAACACGCGTTCTAGTGACACAGGACCCTCCCTAAGCTATACAACCCAAGAGAGGACCTAGTGGACTTTGAGGTGTGGTGTGGCTGCTGGTAAGGCTATGCAAATCACTCTAGTCTAGAGCTCCATGATGCTTATTACACTTATGGCCTAGGTAGACCCTTAAAAATCAGGAACTCCTTACACATCATCATTAGACCCACATCCTACTCCACTCATTCCAACCTCTAGGGACCCTGGTAAATAATAAGAATGCGCAATGAAAAAGTGACTAAAGACAGGCCTAAGGGGCTCACGTAGCCAAACCTTCAAAAATGGCATGTTTATTTGTATAGATACCATATGGGGTAGTAATTTCCTCTTTCTCCCCACTGGAAATAAGAATTAAGGATGAGACCTTTGGTAGGAAGTGAGTACAGAGTTCTAATAAGAAAGTTGAGGAGTGTCTGAGGCTTTAAAGGGAGCCTTTGGTTCTTTTCCTGCTGTCTCTCCTTTGGACTGTGGGTAACCTATTTCGGGAGGCATCTTTTGATACCCTGAGAAAAGAAAGTAGTGAGTTATATGCTTAGAAATGGCTCTAGGTTCAAGAAAGAGAAATAGGGATTTTTTTTTTTCCCACTAGGTTTTTTCTGGTTTTTTAGCCCAGCTTATGAGGATAAAAATAAGTATAGGATTACAAGCAGAAGCTGTATTTTTTGGCTGGAGTTTTCCTCATGCTGCCACTTAGGAACCTAAGATGTGGGGCAAGAAGTGGGAAATGCCAGTATTGTAAAGTGGAACTGAATCAGCAGTCCTGGTAGCTTCTTCAGTAGAACAGCAATTCTGAATAGAGAGACAATGCGTCACAGCAATCCTCTTCCTGACTGAGACCTGGCTCCCACACATTGGATCTGTGAGTTGGCTCAGTTTACTTAGGTCTGGTGTAATCAGGTTCTAGGGTATCTTTCAGAAACAGGAATAGGGGCTAGCAAATCCCTGTATCAGTTTCCCATGGAACTATTTTTATAGACTGCCCAAAGACCTACCAGGCCATTGTGACCAATATGGGAAAGAGTGGTCAGTGATTAAGGTCTCAAGTTTTAATAGATACATGGCTCTTCCAGATGCACTGAAATGTCTTCTCAGCAGAGTTATTTTCTTAACATTGTCAATTAAAATTGTTTGTTAGGTTTAGCAAATACAAACCTCATTTTCCTTCTGGTCCTTATTTTCAGTCTCTTAAAACGATTTAGTATTTTGTCATTTGGTCTATGACAAATACTAAAGAGACTGGGAATAATATGGTAAATGTCTTCATTTCAAAATTTTTTTTTCTGTATGAACTGTAGATAGTGTCATGATGTACTATAAAACTGTTAGGAAGAGTCTTTTTTTTTTAAGTTTGAACAATTGCTACTTTGAACATTTGTCCTTGTACTCAAGAGAACTGCATTGTCAAGCAAAGATAATTATGATAGGAAAATTATTCTTTAAAATACTATGAAAAGGTAATTACTTCATGGTCTTCAAACAATAGATGGGAGGATAAACTTCTTATAGTTAGATAAATGAAACAAATTACATTCTCAGAATTCACAAGCTTTGGATTTGGGAAAATGATCTAGGAAATGAAATGTTTAGCATTTAAAACTACAGAAAAGCATAAGAACAGATACAAAAACAAACTAAAGGCAAACTTTTGAGTTCAAAGTAACTATTAAATTTATTGATATTCTAGCACATCCCCCCCATCCCCCCCAGTAATACAAATACAAATGAACCTAAAATTTTTTACAGTATATACAGCCTTTTCATACCACTTGTCTTCTAACTTCTCTGGCCCAAATTTTAGTTGTTAATTATATTTTATTGGATGGTTTCCTGTGTGTAACTTATCACTTAAAAAAGATTAACCCAAGAGTTCCTCAAATTTCTCAATGTCAAATACCTTTATCTCCACTTCACTTCAGGCTCCCTTCCTTGGACTTTGTCCTCTGGAACTTGGTTCCACTACCCAGATCCTAACCCTGAACTCTCTCTTAGCACAACTATTTCTGGATTATCTTTTACCCTTTCTACTCTATCACATCTTATAAAATGTCTCCCATTTACATCTCTCAACCTCTTCTTTAGCCCCCTTTTGGCTACCTCGAGCAGGAAGAAATCTGTCTGTACAACTGTCCATCTCTTCAGCCAGCTTCTGGTTCCTTCTAAGGCTCACTCACTTCTAAGGATCACTCCCATTTCCACCAGGGAAGAAGGTGCCTTCCCCATCCAGAGGACCATGACATATAGAAGCAAAGTCAATGTGTGTAAGTGTAAGGTCAGAGGGGAAGGCCTAAGGGGACTGACAACTGGATAAAAGACTAAAAAATAACTTCCAGAAAAAATGAAGAATTCTATCAGATTTCAGTGTCAGGGTTCTGCTAACCTAAAGGTACCACTTCCCTCTCAATCTAGGTAAGATTGAAGCTAGAAACCTAACCAGTTAGGTGATCATAAGCTATAAACAGTAAAAGCAGACCTAAAGACTTGAATCAAGAGATTTTTGCTCTGTGAATTTATCAAGAACTATTCTTTATGATAGGCACTGAGGGCTACATATTAATCAAAAGATTTGCATCTTAGGTCCTAACTGCCATTTTCTACGGTACGATCTTAAGCAGTCAGTCTCTAAGAGCCTTGGTTTCCTCATTTGTAAAATTGGGATAATAATATCTGCCCTATCTACAAAAGGACTTTGAAAACTATAATGCAATATATAAATATAAAATGCTAGATTTTTTGCTTAGTTTCCTAGTGATAGCTCCCCTTAAAGAAATTCAGCCTGAATTAAGGGCAAAAGTATTTCCCCATCTTGGTAACAACAGGTAAAAAGATTTCTGCCCTGCAGGAGCTCAGAGGCAATTCTTAAGAATCTGGTGCTCTGAAAGGGCAGAGTGAGCAGAGAAATCGAAAGAGATAGTAACAGTACTGTACACTGGAATGTGAGTACACAGGGCAGTTCTATACACAGACCCATCTGGATATCTTGCTTCCACTTCTGCATCACATCTAACACCCAACACTCCACACTGCTCACCCCCCAACAGAAACACTTCCAAATTTCTGTCAGTGGTACAGAGTTTTTGTTGGTGTGTGTGTGTGTGTACGCAGATATGATGTTGAGGTGAAGGCAAGATATACAGATGGGACTCTAGTAAACCACGTTTCTAATCACCATCCTTGATGCCTTCTTTTCTCCTGACACTGAATCAGACACAAAGTCCTGTCAACTCTTCTTTCGTTGTCTCTCAAATTTTTTCCTTTCCATTTATACTATTTCAACTCTTACTTTGCAGTCTGACAAACAACCTTATATGAGAAGTTTTCCAATGCTTTCCCAATTGGTCTCTCAGTCTCGTTCTCTCCCCTATCACCCCCATCCCAGTCAATCTACACTAGGTTGCCATGTTCATTTTCTCATTTCATTCTTTGTGAACATCACTTCCAAGCTAAAAAAAACTTTTTAGTGATTCCCATGGTCCAAGTATGACCTTTTATCTAGCCTACTCCAATAAACTCCTAACCATTCTCCACTTATACCTTCACCCCTCTACAATTCATTTTCCACATGTAAACAAAATCTTTCAAAAACACGAATCACTTCATGTCATTCCTCTGCTTTAAATAAGTCGATGGCAACCCAGCACATTTAAGATAACATTTAAAACCCTTACCATGGCCTACAAAAGCCCTGAATGATTTCGCTCCTGCCTACCTCCCCAATTTTAGCTCTCACCATCCCCGCTTCTTGCTCTCTATACTCTAGCCCCGCCTGCCTCCTTCATGCTCCCTGAAGCTCTTTTCTACCTTAGGGCCTTTGCACTTACTCTCCCCTCTACGGGAATGTACTTCCTCTTAAGTGAAGATAGATCTTCACTTAACTGGCTCATTCTCAGCACTCAGGTCTCAGCTCAAAGGTACTTATCCCCACAACTTACTTCTCACATCACCCTGTTTACTTCATTCCTGTTCTTACCACAATCTATAATTTTACTATTTGCTTATTTGGTTAATCATTTCCTGTATATCTCCATTTGAAAATAAGTTCTTTGAGGGCAGGAGCTTGCCTGTCTTGATAACATGATCCACAGTGTCTAGCAGTGCCTACTGCAAACTAAGTGCTCATTTCATACTTTTATGGTTAAATGAATGTATGGTATAACTGTAATGTAAAGTATGCATTCAAACATACGTTCAGTGGAGTCTGGAAATTAGCATACGTAAGGTCTAAATGGTGACAACAGGAATGAAGACACCCACGGAAGGTAGCCACAGACTATAACTACACTAAAAAGATAAATAACAAGGTCCTACTGTATAGCACAGGGAACTATATTCAGTATACTATGATAAATCATAATGGAAAAGAATATGAAAAAGAATGTATATATATGTGTATAATCACTCTGAATCACTCTGCTGTACACCAGAAACTAACACATTGTAATCAACTATACTTCAATAAAATAAAATTTCTTAAAAAGTTACATGAAACACCAAAAAAAAAAAGAGAGATAGTGACTCTTCATCAACATGGTGAGACTGACCTTTGTTAATCTTCTAGGTGAAAATAATAAAATGTTGTTTTACTTTGTCTACTACTGATTTCAAATAAAGCTGAAAAACTTTCAAAAAAAAACCTCACACACACACAAAAAAGGGAAACCATGTTCATATGACTACTTCTTGAAAGTCTTTTGATGTCTAAGAAGTAGGAATTACTTAGAAATAATAAACCAATATTTGTTACCCCCTTCCATAGCAGGCACATGTTAGCTAGAAATGAAATATTAAAGCAAAATGAAAGTATGGATATTTCAATACTTATTTTATATAATATGGAAACATTAGCATTAATACTGGTTATTTTATTTTTTTAAATTCAGAATTCATGTTTTAACAAGTAAAATTAAATGTTCAATACACCTCAAAAACATTAATAAGCATCAAATAAAAATTTCAGAGCATCAAATAAAAATATGAACTGATAAAAATATAAGTGGGCATACACTATCATCCTAATACAATGCAGCAGAAAAATAAAGTGAAATATTATCTAAAAATAAACCCCATGAAGTAATAAAAATGGCAAGAATCCCAAAAAATTGAAAACGAAAAATGAATTTGATTTTTTCTGACAGCATAATTTTACAAATGCATTACTAGCACTGCAAATGAGTTGTGAGCATATTTTTGTGCAAATTTTTCCAGCTGCTGAAAAATCTCTCTATATTAACTTGAGGCAACATAATGGTAATATAATTCCACATCTTCTGACTCCATCTTCAAATCGTTTGATCTCTTCTTTGAGGTCCCTCTCTTCTTTTAATTACTTCTTTATTTTTGCAGAAACTGCAATCTTATTATTGCTAATGAGCTTTTAGCTGTGTCAGAGAAAACATTTCCAATTTGCCATCTCTTAATTTCATCAGGGATATCTCAATCAATTTCAGTACTCTCAATTTTAAATTTTGCTTATTTGGAAAGTTTCTGAATTAGTTAGGATTATTTTTACAACAGATTTGATGTGACAATTTTCTTTCTCCTCTCGAGATAATGGAAATACAGAAGAGAAGTGTTTTTAAAACACATGTAGCACCATTCAGTTTGAAATTAGAAAATATAATTCCCTGGCTATGTCCCAAGGCATATATACATACGGTTTTAAAAAATATCCCCAAACCCCACAAAGATATATCTTCAAAAATACTTTAAAATAGCACTAAATATGAGAACACCAGACTGCTGAGAGCCAGTGTTGCAGTTATTAATGCTAGGTACCATACATTTAAATTTTAAATAAGCCTTATGTAGTCGTAGCTACTGGACAATGTGGCTCTAACATATAACAAATTTCTGTTTATGTGTATCTCTATTCTGTTCCCACAGTCTATGGGACATATATGTGTCAATTTCACACTGTCTTAATTACTCTGGCTTTATAATAGTTTTTGGTATCTTGTATGGCAAGTTTCCGAAATTTAGTCTTCATAGTAACAATTATTTGCCATTCCCTATTCCACCTGAATGTAGGATTACTAACAAATGTTATTTTGACATACATGCTAATAATTTTTCTTATTCTCAAAGTCTAAAATTATCCAGAAATTTTATTCTGAGTCCACTATAACCACTACAGAACATTCCATTTCATGATTGTTGTCTAGAGTTTAATTTTACCTTTAAAAAAAAAAACAATTTTTAAAAGAATGGTTAACTAAATTATCAACATTTTATCAATCAGACCACTCTTTTTAAAAAAATCCCATGCCTGTAGATTCACTCTTCTGACTGAAGTTCATCCTTCAGTCCTTTAATGAGGATCCGTGAGTAGTAAACTCTTTCAGTCTTTGGAAATTTTAAAGCGACTTTGAGTATATTTTTGAATGATAGTTCATGTGATTACAAGATTGTAGCTGATGCTTACTTTCCCTCAGCACTTTGAGGCTATCACTCCACTGCTTCCTGGCATCCATTATTGCTAGGAGACATCTGCTTTAGTTTAATTGTTGCATAAGAAAAGACTTCTTTCTTTTTCTTTATTGGGTTTAACAACATTGTGAAAATGACTCTACTACCCAAAGCAATCTACAGATTCAATGCAATCCCTATCAAACTACTACTGGCATTTTTCACAGAGCTAGAACAAAAAAATTTCACAATTTGTATGGAAACACAAAAGACCCCGAATAGCCAAAGCAATCTTGAGAACAAAACACAGAGCTAGAAGAATCAGGCTCCCTGACTTCAGACTATACTACAAAGCTACAGTAATCAAGACAGTATGGTACTGGCACAAAAACAGAAATATAAGATAAATGGAACAGAAAGAAAGCCCAGAGATAAACCCATGCACATATGGTCACCTTATCTTTGATAAAGGAGGCAGAAATGTACAGTGGAGAAAGGACAGCCTCTTCAATAAGTGGTGCTGGGAAAACTGGCCAGGTGCAAGTATGAAATTAGAACACTCTCTAACACCATACACAAAAATAAACTCAAAATGGATTAAAGACCTAAATGTAAGGCCAGACCCTATCAAACTCTTAAGAGGAAAACATAGGCAGAACACTCTATGACATAAATCACAGCAAGATCCTTTTTGACCCACCTCCTAGAGAAATGGAAAGAAAAACAAAAATAAACAAATGGGACCTAATGAAACTTCAAAGCTTTTGCACAGCAAAGGAAACCATAAACAAGACCAAAAGACAACCCTCAGAATGGGAGAAAATATTTGCAAATGAAGCAACTGACAAAGGATTTATCTCCAAAATTTACAAGCAGCTCATGCAGCTCAATATCAAAAAAACAAACAACCCAATCCAAAAATGGGCAGAAGACCTAAATAGACATTTCTCCCAAGAAGATATACAGATTGCCAGCAAACACATGAAAGAATGCTCAACATCATTAATCATTAGAGAAATGCAAATCAAAACTACAATGAGATATCATCTCACACTGGTCAGAATGGCCATCATCAAAAAATCTAGAAACAATAAATGCTGGAGAGGGTGTGGAGAAAAGGGAACACTCTTCAACTGTTGGTGGGAATGTGAATCGGTACAGCCACTATGGAGAACAGTATGGAGGTTCCTTAAAAAACTACAAATAGAATTACCATATGACCTAGCAATCCCACTACTGGGCATATACACTGAGAAAACCATAATTCAAAAAGAGTCATGTACCAAAATGTTCACTGCAGCTCTATTTACAATAGCACGGAGATGGAAACAACCTAAGTGTCCATCATCGGATGAATGGATAAAGAATATGTGGCACATATATACAATGGAATATTACTCAGCCATAAAAAGAAATGAAATTCAGCTATTTGTAATGAGGTGCATAGACGTAGAGTCTGTCATACAGAGTGAAGTTAAGTCAGAAAGAGAAAGACAAATACCGTATGCTAACACATATATATGGAATTTAAGAAAAAAAAATGTCATGAAGAACCTGGGGGTAAGACAGGAATAAAGACACAGACCTACTAGAGAATGAACTTGAGGATATGGGGAGGGGGAAGTGTAAGCTGTGACAAAGTGAGAGAGTGGCATGGACATATATACACTACCAAACGTAAAATAGATAGCTAGTGGGAGGCAGCTGCATAGTACAGGGAGATCAGCTAGGTGGTTTGTGACCACCTAGAGGGGTGAGATAGGGAGGGTGGGTGGGAGAGAGGGAGACGCAAGAGGGAAGAGATATGGGAACATATGTATAACTGATTCACTTTGTTATAAAGCAGAAACTGACACACTATTGTAAAGCAACTATACTCCAATAAAGATGTTAAAAACAAAAACAAACAAAAAAAACTGCTTCTGCTCCTTCTCTGGTGCTCCCTATCCCTCTTCACTGCTTTATTTTTTTTCTAAGCAACTGTTACCATCTGACTGGATATATTTTAATTTTTATAAAGTATTTTATTTACTGTCTCCATCCCCACCTTCCTCCAGTGGAATGTTACCTCCCGGAGGACAAGAATGCTGTTTTCTTTTGTTCCTCTTGCATCCCCAATGCTTAGAACAGTGCTTGGCCCTGGGAGGCACTCAGTGTACATTTGCTGCGGGAATGCTTAATATGCAAACTCTTAAATCCTGATAAGGCTAAGTGTTTAGGACACTACAGTATCTAACTTCTTTCCACAAATGGAAATACCATTTCCCTTCTGACATTGACAGAAACTGGAAATCTTTCTCCTCCATATAGTAACACAATCTGCTCTAAATAACATGCCCCAAACCTCTTAATTCCTTTTTACTTCAGTCTTTCCTACATCCTCTAAAATATTAACTTTCTGTCATTGAAAAATCTTTCATTTCCCTTCAACACTACTGTACATAATATTGCAAAGGCAAAGTGAACTCACTACAAATGGTATCAAAATGCAAATAATGAAGAAAAGTAATGAAGCTCATTAACAATCGAATAAATCCAACTCTACTTCAAATCAAAGTGCATCAGAGTGGTGAGGGCCCTAGTTCATGCTTAACTTTATTATCACTATTCTCCTTAATGAGTAAACATTTTTCTCATTAAACTCCTTTTTTTTTTTTTTTTTTTTTTTTGCGGTACGCGGGCCTCTCACTGTTGTGGCCTCTCCCGTTGCGGAGCACGGGCTCCGGACGCACAGGCTCAGCGGCCACGGCTCACGGGCCCAGCCGCTCCGTGGCATGTGGCATCTTCCCGGACCGGGGCACGAACCCGTGTCCCCTGCATCGGCAGGCGGACTCTCAACCACTGCGCCACCAGGGAAGCCCTAAACTCCTTTTAAACTAAAAATAAGTTGGTACAGGACTCTTGCATTTAGCCATGAAAATTAAACCTGAGAGAAATCAGTTCAAGCTGATTCAAGTCAAATTAATAAGCAAATAAAAGTCTTAGGGAACATGTTTGGATAGGTAACAAGTAGAAGCACTGGAGTAAGGGAGATGAATGAGGTTCAAATCCCATCTCACCCTTTACTAGATGTCTGACCTCGGACAAGTAAATTCAGACTCTGTTCCTCAGTTTCCTTACCTGTAAAATGGAAATGGTACTTCCTACGGTTGCTACAAGGATTAAATAAAGGTACTAGGTTTTAAAGCACCCAGCACAATGACATATAGTAAGCACTGAAGAGAGCTATTACTATAATTTCTACATCACTGATAATACAGCTCTTTAAGCTAGGAGCTCCTTGGTACCACCGTCATTTTTTAAAGAGTGAGAAGGGTTACTATTCGATGGTATATTTTTTTACCTCGTTATGTTCTGTAGCCAATTCTGAACACTGTGGACCGTTCTGAAGAATAAACGTGTTTTTCTCGAGGCAGAGCACTGTACTGGAAGACAATCTGCTTCCAGCATTGCATGTGAATAAGAGGCAATGCTGTCTTTTAACCCGGACACCCGGGGTCGTGTGCCATCGGGACAGTCCACTCACCCCTCAGCAGCTTCTGTTTACGCCTAGACTACGGGCCCCTAGTAAACGGCCACGTACTATCTATGCCAACGCAAGACACAGCGCACCTTCTCGGGCCCGACGCCTAGAAGCCGGCCGCGGGCTTCGGCTCGGACCTCCGACCTTGCGAAGCCCCGCGAGCACGCCCGCCCCAACTCCGCCCGCCGCGGCCGACCGCGCAGCCTTTACCCACAAAACCCCCAGAACCCTCGCAGGCCCTCCCAGCTCTCGCGAGCGGCACAGACCCGCCAGGAAGCCACCCGTCGCACCACCACGGGTCTGGTTCCCTGCAGCCAGGCCCCGGGCCGATGCTTTCCAGTGCTCCGGGGCTGGCGGGAGAGGTGTCAGTGGCTTCCGTCCGGAGGCCGCTCGCGGGCCGAGGCCCAGGTACCTTCGAGTCGGCCGAGCAGCGGTAACAGCGGCAACACCTTCCCGGCGGCAGCGACGCCTGCGGCGGCGGGCGGAGGAGAAGGGCTGACCACTGAGACGAGTCAGGGCCCCAGCTGGCCAGAGCGGCTTCACTGCGCCGCGGCTGGTGCTCCTCCTGGAGGCAGGAAGCCCGCACGGCGGCTCTGCCGGCTCTGAATCAGAAACTCAGTGATTCCGCGGTGAACTAGGCAAAGTACCAAAACTGCGACGGGGGAGAAGAGAAAGACAACTGAAAGAGGTTTCATCGATTTGAGTCCAGGATCATTTTGCATTTTTCACGTCTTTTTCTAAAGAAACATCCCACCCCTAAGCTAAATGCAGGCTTCAAAGGCAAGGACAGTTTTACCAAGAGCTGTAGGCATCAATTAATAGTTGCTGGCCTAATTTAGGTAAGTCTTCTCTATAATCCAAATTGATGTATTAGTAATAGCAACTACCGACTGGCTGCTCTAATTCTAAAATATGACCCTGAGCTTTTTTCTAAAAGGGTTTGAATACTTACATCGCACTTTTTAGAATTCCCAGACGAAATGCAACATGCGTCCAGCCCGAACTAAAAAGGTGGCAGGTCGTGGGAAGTTCATTTACTGGAAACTTTTTTTTTTTTCGGCTTAACCAACAACTCCAGTCCTACAGCCAAGAAGACTTGACCTGCACAGTGGTCCTCCCTCCCCTGAATTCTAGCATACTCGCTCAGCCAAGCCACCCTCTAGGGGGTCTCAAGTCCTTCCATTCAATGGCTACTACTCAGTCTAACAGTTTGCTCCTGGAAATGTCATGTAAATGTTTAGGATTATTGTCAAATTTGAGAAAACCTCTATCACATCTCTTTCACATAAGAATAAGATTTCAGGGACTTCCCTGGTGGCACAGTGGTTAAGAATTTGCCTGCCAATTCAGGGGACACGGGTTCGAGCCCTGTTCCGGGAAGATCCCGCATGCTGCAGAGCAACTAAACCCATGTGCCACAACTACTGAGCCTGCGCTCTAGAGCCTGTGAGCCACAACTACTGAAGCCCGCGCACCACAACAAAGAGTAGCCCCTGCTCGCCGCAAATAGAGAAAGCCCATGCGCAGCAATGAAGACCCAACGCAGCCAAAAATTAATTAATTAATTTAAAAAAAATTTCAGGCATTTCACATTTTCTTGTGCAGTGTCTAATCATAAATATTAAATGCTCTTTGAATTGATGACATTTATTAACCAATTTGTCATTGACGTCCTCCTTGAGGTTGTGTGTTAAGTTTATTATATCTTCATTGATGCCTGTAAATTGTGTCAAATCAGCAAAGAATTTCAGCCTTCTCCTAGTGTGTTCATACAGTTACCTCCTTTTCATTAATTCGTTTATCAAACAATCCAAGAGCCTGTTCTGTTACTTCTGTTCAAATGAATCTCTCCACCTTCATGAACTACTGCTTTTGTTTGATCTGAAAAAAATATAGAGACCGTTAAGTGTAAGCAGTGCTGCTTTCCTTCTGGAGGCTCTGAGAATCCGTTTCCTTGCCTTCTCTAGCTTCTAGAGGCCACCTACAATCCTTGGCTCATGGCCCCTTCCTCCATGTTCAAAATCAGCAGCTTAGCATCTTTTCAGCTCTCTGACCTCTGCTTCCAACCTTGCATCTTCTCTTTGACCCTCCTGCCTCTTTATAAGGACCCTTGGATTATGTTGGGCACATCTGGATAATCCAGAACAGTCCCTCCATTTCAAGGTCTTTAATTTTAATCACATCTGCAAAGTCCTTTTTACCATGTCCAAAGTCCTTTTAACATAGTCACAGATTCTGCGGATTAGGCCATAGACACCTTTAGGGGAATGTTATTCAGCCCACTGCAAGAGCCCTGAAGCTGAAACTCCATTTCCTTCAGGTAAATCTACCTTTTCTTCCTCATTACCAAAATCTGTTTGGTCCTGAGTTCTGATTGTGAGAGTTCCAACAGGGAGGAACACCTGTAATTATAACTGGGATAAGTGTTATGAAGTAAAAGAAGACAGATGTTATATGAGGGCAAACTGTCCAGGACCTAATTTAGATGGAAGGGCAGCAATGCCTTTGAATAAGTGATATTTAACTGAGATACACAGGATGAGGAATTAATTATACAACAAACAGGGGGAGTGTTTCAGACAGAGGGGACAGCATGTGTGGCCTGGGAATAGTGATGTCAGAAGGTCAGTGTGGCTGAATTATGTCCCTGCCATCAAATCCTCAGCACCACCACAATGAGTGGCACATAGTTGGTACTCAAGATTACTAGCTTAGCAGTTCTTAGCCCTGGCAGCACATTACAGTCACTACAGGACTTTAAAAATACCAACACCCTAGCCGAGACCAAGTCAGAATTGTTTGGAGGTGTGGCCCAACACCCATAGTTTTTAAAGGTGCTCAGAGAATTCTAATGTGCAGTCAGGGTTAAGAGCCACTGTGTCAGATACAACCACAGGAGGAAAGAATGAAAGAATGACAGAAAATATTTGCTTGGCATAGAATTTTCTCTAAGGAGGTTTTCTTCTGTTTAAAGAAAAGAAGGGTTTTGGCCATCTTGATTATACATTCCTTTTCAGTCTTAGAAAATGCAGAAAAGTCTTTCAAAAAGATTGTTAAAATAAATAAGCTACAAGGATATATTGTACAACATGGGAATATAGCCAATATTTGATAAATAACATTTGTAATATAAATGGAGTATAACCTTTAAAATTTGTGAATCACTGTGTTGTACATCTGTAACTTATATATCTACTATACCTCAATTTTTTAAACAGAAAAAAAACCCACTTTGTAATAGAACGCTTATAAGAAGAGACTCAGAGTGATCTAGCAACCACCCCAGTGTAACCAGTTGTCTCAGTAGAAAGAGATGTGTTGGAATGGAGAGGTGTTTAAAAAACACACCATTATCTACAAAGGAAAGGGCATTTCTTGGTTTTGAGCTCTGTTTCCCAGAAGGCATTCCAGTTTTTGGTAGTACTAACGAATGACCATCAGAGGGAGACATGCTCCCAGAAAGCTTGGCTTCCCCCAGTCTCTAGTCTACACCAGGCTAACAAGTATCAGGTGTTTTTAACGACACTGAGAGCTCTCAAGGCATAACCATGGAGTGAGCATGTCACAGTATTAGAGATAGGTAGCATATATTTATCTATGCCAGAGTTAGGTTCATTTCAGTTCTCCAACAGTTTAAGCATTTAAACCACCAAAAAAAAAATGAATCATGTATGTGCGTCAAGTATTGTATTTGCAAAACTAAGGAAAATTTTCCTTCAGCAGACAGTACAATTGGAAATGAAGTATCAAGCAAATCTTTCAGAAAGACATCTCTTGTCTTTTGTTAATTGCAAAGAAAACATCATAGGTCTCCTTGAATTTCTGGAGTTAAAATAACAGCTAGGGGCTTCCCTGGTGGCGCAGTGGTTGGGAGTCCGCCTGCCGATGCAGGGGACGCGGGTTCGTACCCCGGTCCGGGAGGATCCCACATGCCACGGAGCAGCTGGGCCCGTGAGCCATGGCCGCTGAGCCTGCGCGTCCGGAGCCTGTGCTCTGCAACGGGAGAGGCCACAACAGTGAGAGGCCCGCGTACCGCAAAAAATAGTAATAATAATAACAGCTAGACCCCTCGGGAATAAGGAACGAGCTTGGCTACTTGCTGAAAACCCAATTTGTTATTTTTCTTTGCATTTACCCACACATGGCAGAACCACACAGGGTTTCACACATACGTTAGATGAAATAATGTATGTGATGGGAATGTATATAGTGCCTAGCTCTAGTTAACCTTCCCTTCCAAAAATAAAGTAACTGATTGTTAGCAAGGGAAAACCTTTTGCAAAGGTTTAAGCAAATGCATTGCTTTGCAAAGCCTTTAACTGTGACTGGTGAGAGGTGGGTTCAGTCAGGGAGGGAGAACATCTGTGTGACAGGATAGTGGATTTATTGCAGGCATTCCGTCTCACACAACTGGGGGAGGAGTCCAGGAAGTGAAGGTTTGGAAGGAGATGCTGGAGGCTTATATAAAAAGTTACAAACTAGTCTGCCTGAGGGGGCCCGCTGAAGTGGGACCACAAAAGGGATCTTTAGGACCTGATGCCTCTGTGCAGCCAGCTACTGCTGTGTGAGTCCCCCACCAAGCATCTGGTGGTGGGCCTCTGCTGTGTTGCTCAGCGGGGCTAGAAGGCAAGAAGGACTGGACATGAAGTGGAGGGGGACAAGGACATGCCAGAAACTGCCAGGAACTTGCCTTTCCATGTCACTGTATCTGATTGTGAAAAGACTGTCGGAAGATAATGGCCTCTGCCTTGCTCTGTCTCCCAATTCTCCTGGAAAGTCCTCCTTGTGCTCATTTTAAACTGGAATCATACCGGAGAGGGGGCACTGGGAAACATAGTTCCCACATTAACCAAGTTGACCAACAAAACAAAACAAAACAAAACAAGAAAGCAGCACACATGTAGGCTCTTAACTAATTTTGCAGATGAGAAAACTAAGGGCCACGTAGGTAAATTGCCTAAACTCATTACTATCTCAAAGCAGAAGCAAACTCAGAATTCAAGTCAGAGGGGTAATCTTCCACTCCACTATCATGCCTCTCATCCTTTGTGGTACTTAAGTATTTCAAGAAAACGGTAGAAAAATTTCATGCATCACTTCTGAGTTCCCTTAATAGGCTAAGAGTCTTTGAGTAGCCAGTGTACCATCACTAGGCAGAAATCAGACTATCTTGCCGAGACTATGTCTGGGCATCTGGGTTACAGGGGCTCTTTGATGAGAAGTTATGCCTGTGTCCACCAGATCTCAAAATCATTGAGTGATGAGATATGAGCTATTAGGCATGTGATGGGTCATCTTACTTGGGGTGTAGGATTATGTGAGAACTTGGATTCCAAACCACCTAAGAATTGATTGCCCAGACAGCACTGTTGCGTATCATAGAAAACATCCATGAAGACTCTGCAAAGTGCCTAAGAAATTATGATGTCCATATATTTGATCATTTCCTTTATACTTCAAAACAAGCACCAGAAACTCATCAAGTCAAAGGTTTGTAAATTTTTTCAGAAACGGACAAGGAAGGGTAAAAGGAGATAACATGGGAAGGTCCAGGCCAGCTTTGCCTTTTTCTATTCCTTTCTAGCACTGGGTTTCCTTTCTAACCCTTTAATATTCTCACTCCTTAGAAACCACGCTAGTTCAGGGATTGTTACATCTGGCCAAAGAAAAGCCAAGGAAGGGCTCAGACTGATCCCAGAAGGCTCTGAGATGTCTTCTTGGTCCAGATAACAAGCAGTTTAGAAGATTCCAGCAATCTGTGTTGTTCAAGGGTCCGCTTCAGCCCTAGAATGACACTTAGCTCACCCCAGGGGCTCAAACCAAATGGAAATTTTAGGCTGAGGGATCTTAACTCTCATCTTAGTCTCACAACAAACTCCTGGTGATCATTCAGACAGAAGCAAAGCACATCTTTTTAGTCTTGAAATATACTCCAGGAAGTGAATTTTATCAGAACTGGCCTCAATTCCACTCTCTTTCTCTCAAAACACTGATCCTGTGGTTTCATTTTCATCTTCACAAAATTTTTTTTTTGCGATATGCGGGCCTCTCACTGTTGTGGCCTCTCCCGTTGCGGAGAACAGGCTCCGGACGCGCAGGCTCAGCGGCCATGACCCACGGGCCCAGCCGCTCCGCGGCATGTGGGATCTTCCCAGACCGGGGCACGAAGCCGTGTCCCCTGCATCGGCAGGCGGACTCTCAACCACTGCGCCAGCAGGGAAGCCCAGCACATGTACGTTTTGTAGGGTCGTCTCTAGCTAACCATATGGGCTTTCCTTGTGTAATATTTTAGAAGAGGTTAGACATTCAGTTGATTTAAAGGCACTGACCCTAGTGGTTTTGCACTGCTCTTGCACCAAATGTGGTTTCTCTCCTGGAAATGTGGGAACACAGAGTTGGCTGTACTTCCTAACGGGTTTTCCATCTGTCCACATGAGCACATATTTGATGGGGTCTGTAGAGCAGTTGTCCGGGTAACCTATTTGGTTTTCTGCAAATTAAGATCCCTTAGCTCTTCTTAAAATCACTCTGAGGGGGAACGTAAGATAATTTCTAGTTTACATATTTCACATAAAATTTGCTTCCCGATTGTCCACATGGGGACCTGTGCAAGCCATAAGCTCACCACATACTGGTGGCTTTGGCAAGCACGTCAGCTCATCAAACAAAGCCCGCGCGTGCTTCCCTCCATGGGACGCAAAGGGGCTCGGACCTCTGGGCCTAACTACAATTTAATCATCTCTGTCCTTTTTTTCTCATAATTATTTTTGTGAAATTTTGAAACCCAAGTGTGTTTGCCCCCGGGCAGAGTGCTTATGACAGTTATTTTAGGAGTTTAAACCTCAGCAGAAACGAATACATGTGTCTACACGTGGAGAGAAGTGATGTTGGTGAATGTAGATGTAGCAGGAGAAGATCTGGCTGAGTGGGGACCATGAGGGGTGAATCTATAGATTAAACCATATGCTAATTTGCAAAGCCATGTCGCACCCCTTAGGAGTTACTTGAAGGAATTCAACCGTTGCCTACCTTTATAACTCACGCCCTGCATGATGTCTTCTCCCCTGCTGGATGGCTGTGCTGTTGGGAAGGTCCCGACCCAGTAACAGCACTTGAAGAGTGAAGGCATCACCCCCAGCAGAGACGGGGTCTCACTCTCCACCTTCTCTCGGAGGCTGCAGCAGGGCAGGACGCTCTGACAGGTGGAACTTAGGCTTTTTACTCAACGATGGAAGTGCTTCAATCCACAAGTGATTGAAACTCCCAACGCCATCTAGAGAAAGGCCCAGTAACCCCCAAAGGGGCTAACAGCCCCTTCTTCTCTTGCATAGCTGCTGAGGAATTTTATTTTCTGCTCTCTCAGTTCCTTTATTCTTCATGTTATATACTGTGGAATGTACTTCATCACTTGTATTTTTCTTCACTTGTATTATTCTGATATTGATGATAATCTCAATGTCTTGGAAAAAAAACTATTAAATTCAACGTTTCAATTTTTGCCATCTTCAAATGGGGATAAATCGCTCTATTATATTATAGGGATGCTGCAGCCGTGTACGCATATATACTGATCCCTCTTTCCTCTTATCTCCTAATCACTCCCTTAATCTCAAACTTTGCTAGCACAGTTGCTTATCCTTCCCTAAACACTGTACTCACTGTCCCATCAGTGTCTATCCTTTCCTTTTACATGTGTGCCCCCATCTCTGCCTCTACTTGTCTCTACTCTTTCTTCAAAGTCCCTCTTCCCCTCAGGCCTTCCTGACTCACCCCACCCACCAACTTCCTATGACACACAGGTCCACACTACACATTGGACACCTACTCCATGCTGTCTTGGATTACTCGCAATTATGTGTCAAGTTGCAACATATGAAATGGGTAACATTCAACTATTTTTGACCTACAAAACAGCAGTTACATATGGTTCAATCTAATATATGCATCTTCTCACCCCAAATACAAATTCTCTTTGCATTCCTAGGGTCTTCAATAGATTCTTATACAGTGTAGGCATTTGCTATTAAATAGACTTTGACTATTGCTAAACTGGCGAAATAGAGGATAAGCTTCTATTTTAATCTGAAAATGTATCCTAGCCCATTAATACACTCACCACGGGTGATCTGGGATGTTTATGATTCCCCCTTGCAAAAATGTCCCACTACAGCCTAAAATATAAAACTTTACGGCCCTAGAAGTTATGGCTAGAGACATTGCTTTATAAATATTATAGGGCTTTAACAGATTCTACACTTCAAAAAATGATTCACAGAATTTTCATCAATAAATTCTATGTTCACTAGAATATATTTCATATTTATTATATAGTTACACAACCCAGTTAGAAAAGAACATTATAATATCACACTTTACCTAATTATATTGATTCCTCTGTCCCTCTCCCTTACTGCAATCTTAGTTCTATATATAATTCTATTAATTAATGATGAACTGAAACTGGATAAGAAAAAGTCTAGAGAAAAGGTATACATAGTTTTAAAGCTAAGGTATCTGATATCAAGTGCAGGGCCCCATTGGTTTCCAAAATAAGAATATTCAAAATAGTGTCATGACTATTGAGCTCAATTCAGTATTCTAAGAAGACTACAACTACAACAGTGGAGAAACAGAGAACTGGGCAGCCTATTACTTGGAGCACATCCATATTGGTAGGTTCAGAATTATATAAGGAAACAAATCGGTCTTTCATCAACTCCTTGCTCTGGTGATGGATTAGTGAAGTCCAGATTTCTTTTTCAATGATTCCATTGCTTAGAGCCACAGCTGATGAGTCATGCCCTCAGATCTTAACCCAAAATGCATTTTTAGTGTTTTATATTAAGCCTTTCATTCATGCAATATCAGAACATATAAAAGGTTTCATGAAGCCAGGTAAATATCTATCTTAGGGGAAAAAAACCCCAATGAGCTTTGTACTAATTGGTTCAGATTTGCCATTTGTCACATATAAGTCACTAAAAACAAACTATATAACTTCGTTTTGCATTTCCCTTTAATCTTGAGATGAGCAGAGTTCTGAAGTAGTCTTGATGAATATGGTCCATCTTAATGTGAAAAAAATGGGAAGGAGTCACATTTCTTCCACTGGTGGTAGGAAGCCTACTTTCAACCCCCAAGCTCTCTCATGGTCAAGACAGCCTTTGAGAACATTTTAAAAAGTTAGACTTTCTCTTCAAAGACCTTCTTCCTTTATGGTCCCCAAACCACAGTCAACTTCAGCTGTCTTAATCTTGCTTTTTCTTGGCAGAAAACTAGAATAGTCTTTCTGTTACGAAGTAAACAGAGAGGTTAGAAATATATATGAGAGGAAATAATTTCCATAACAACAATAATAGTTAAAAAGCCAAAGTTTAAAATAATATAAAAAAGGCAACTAAAAGGTTGTATCTGTTAAGCACTGGTTGTTTTAAATGGCTTTATCGTGTAGAAGCTTTGTTTCCGAGGTAGCTATACATCTGTTAGTGCTGAGAGTGCTTTCTACAGGTATGGAGGGGTATGCATGTCCAGAGCACCCTTCCAGGCACTGGGATCTCTCCAGGTAACACCTGAACTCTGCCTCTCTTGTCTTTTTCCCCTCTCTTAAAGACATGTGACTTTCAATTGTTAACTTCACCCAAAACCTTTAGTGCACATCCCACACAAAGTTTTAAAAAGTATTATAGTTATTTTAAAATATTTTAAGAAGTTACGGTTGCTGCAAACCTTCAGTAAGTGAACGGTTGGCTTTCAGTGTTTATAAAATCTCTAAGACAGGGCCATGGAGAGTGGACTTCGGCCCTGGTGAGATAAATGTGTGGCAGCTCACCAGGCAGAGCAGCTAAATTTTTTTTTTCTCTGAGATATTTGTCTTGATAGAGAGGCCCCATGGCAGAGTGGTTAAAGGAACAAATAAACTTTATTTGTTAAATAACAAATAAAGACTGCTTGGGTACGGATACTAACTCCATCATTTACCAGCTGTGTGACCTTGGGCAAGTTACTTAACCTTTCTGTGTTTTCAGTTCCCTTGGCTACAGACCAAGGATAATAATAATACTTGGGTTGCTGTGAAGATTAAATGAGTTATATGTGGAAAGCAACTATAACAGTGCCTAGCTCAGGATAAGCTCTCTATAAAGGTTGGCTAAAATAAGTTGGAATTCAATATAATTGGACACCAGGCCCCCTTCCAACATGCTGGCCCTGCTCAGAGCATGAGGGAGGTTTGCCTCCTTTAGCATTGCTGCTCACCCATGCTGACTATTGTGTTGTCTGTTGTTCTAGGACAGTGGCTCTCAAACTCAAACATGCATCAGACTCAACTGGAGGGCTTGCTAAATACTGATTGCTGGCCCCCAACCCCAGAGTTTCTGATCCAGTAAGTTGGGGGCCTGAGAATTTGAATTTCTAGTAAGTTCCCGAGGGATGGTGACCCTTCCAGTCTAGGGACTCCACTCTGAGAACCACTGTTTTAGGATAATAGTTCCAATCCTGGCTGTACTTTAGACCACGTGGGGAGCTTTAAAAAATTCTACGGCCACGCCCCTCAGATCAGTTAAATCAGAATCTTTGAGGGTGCAGCCCAGCCATCATTAGTGTTTCGAGCTCTCCAGGAGATAATATGCAGGCAGGGTTGAGAACCACAGCTCTGTGCCGTCACTATGCTGCCGAAATGGATGAATTTAAGTGACGGAGTGATTTTACAGATAAAGAAGCTGAAGCTTGGTGCAGTGTTTCCCATTGGAGTTCTTGCTATAAATGCTGATTTACTGAATCCATCTTTTGGGGTGAGGCCCAGGAATTTGCATTTCAGTAAGTACCCCAAGAGTCCCTTATACACATTTAGTTTTTTGATCTGCCTGAAGACACACAGCCAGGAATTGGTGGAGTTCTCACCTCCTGTCTCTGATGTAAGCAGCCAGAAATGCTGTTATTATGTAGGAGAGACAGCTCTGCATTTAATCTCTTTTTTAAATTTTTCTCTGAGCTCATTCACTCAAGGAAGGACCTTATATATTTATAAATACTGTACTTATATACTATCTTTATATACACAGCAGACTCTGTGACAGGAGCTGGACCAATAATAAATCCCATTCAAATGCTACTTAGAGGCTACCTTTATTTTGTTCACCCACACTTGGATTTGAACCTTGAAAGGAAGAGTTAGTTAAGGGCACGGCTCTGGAATCAGATTGCCTGCTTCCTCCTGCCATTGATACATTGATACATTGATACAGCCTGGAGCAAGTCACCTAACTCTCTGTGCCCCAATTTCCTCAGCTGATTTACAGGATCACGGTAAGGATAAATGCATTAATCCACAGAAAAGTGCTTCGAACAGTGCCTGGCAATGAGTGTCTATTAATGCTTTCTATTATGATATTTATTGTTATTGCTATCTGCACAGCAGACCCAAATGCTTGAAAAAGTAGTTTATAAACTTAAAAGTTCTTTTATACAGAGTTCACCACAGAAAGTCGATGAAACTAAAATATACAAACTAGAAAGAGGATTTTTAAAAAATGTATGGAGTGTGGAAGAAAATTACTGAAGAATTTCATATGCTTCTTGGAAGTTTTCTATATATAAATTCAGGAAAGTATTTCTCCTCGCCCAACTGGGTGCCACGGTAAAAAATACTATTTCTGTGATGGTTGTCCAACCGGACCAGCGTATATGGAGGAGCTTCTGTGAAAGACAATTCTGGCTTAACTTTAAAAGTAGAATGACTGGTTACTTAAAGGGGAAAAACGGGCAGATTTATCAGAATTATAATATATCCATTACATAATTTTACTCACAGACCTGGCTTTGTTGACTGTGGTGTTTTTTACTTTTGCCTTGTTCTGGAACTTCAATCTGCTAAACAGATTAGTGAAATGTCAGTCAGCACAGCCGGAGAAGCGAGCACACAAATAATCTATTTAACCAGCACATTTCTCCTTCCACAATAATCCTCTTAATGGTCCCGAAGGCTGCCAGTCAGCAGGACACCTGCTCATCGTCTGCACAGGCCCCCTTCGTTTGCCAGTATCTCAGCATTGCGGAAATTGAGTCCCCAAAAGTGAAGTGAAGCTTAATGTTTAACATTGGTGGCTGCCTGTGGATTTTGTGATTTAACACAGCTTTTAAAAGGACTTCACACGAAATGAACTCCTAAATCCACAAATAAGCCACAGAGCTCCAATCCATACGCTGAACCAAAGCCAGATGGGGCTTTGATTAATCAGAAAGCATCATTAATCAAACCGAAGTTAAAAATACTTGAATATATCTCATGCACATAAGGTAAACTTAATATAACGGTCAGGGGCCCGGCAGAAAACAGATGGCCCACTCCTGGGGCAGCTGAGGGGAGTTTCTAAAAGGAACTGCCTGATGGAGGTGTGGGGAAGATTCAAGTGAATCAGTGACGGGGTGTGGGAGCCCTCAGAGGCTAGCAGTGAGGGGCTAGGGAGGGTGGGAGTAATTCTTACCACTTCTAGGCCTGAAGGGGCGAGGGCAGCAGCGGGCACTGGAGCCAGAGTGGTCACTGCAGCAGGGAGGAGAGGTCACCTACAGGAGCTGTGGCCCTCAACAGCGGGCCGGGCCAACCCCAGAGACCCAGCTGGGACAGAGTTGGAGAAATAAATACCCCAGTCTCCATTTTCTCCCACTCTCCAGCCTCACTGGGTCTCCCCCTGGGTGACACCGGTCGGTCGGAGGCTGGAGGTCAGAGGGCAAGGCCACAGCACACAAAGGTCAGTCTCCTAGCCAGGGTTTAGGGGAAAGTGCTCTTAGACCCTCCTTATAGAAAAAGAAAAGAACAGCTATTAAACAACTATGCATTATGTGCGTATCTCAACTTATCACTCTGTAATCCTGAATGTTTCCGTACTAATTGCCTTTCTCCTTCAACAAATAAACTTCTTAACGCTGGATTCTCAGTTTCTAGCCACTGTACGGTAAACATAGGCATTGGTAAATGACAGAATGAGGGGCTGAATTAACTAAGTTGTTTATTATTGCTTATTATTCATGAGACTATAGAGTGGGACATTACAAAATAAGTGGGATAAATAACATGACACTGCAAAAGAGCATTATCTTTTAACTTAATTTTGCCATGAAATACATTGCTTTGAAGGATACGTAGGACTTCCTTTAGGTTAATATTCTCAACAGAGATAGTTATATAGTTGAAGCCTATTTCAATAGTTTCAAAAAATCATTATTAGGTCTTGGTAAATGAGAAATTAATGTTCTGATATCTTATGTGCTTCATTATTGTTATTTTACGATATTACATTACAGTTTGTAAGTAGACTTGTGTGACGAAATACAGAAGTTGGGAGAAACCTCCCAGAATTTTTCTCTCTCCTAGTCTCCTTCCCCTCCCCCTCCCCATGTAGAAATGAAATAATATAGAACCCACTACAAATGTTAAGCAATTTCTGATATAATCAGTTTCCTTGACTTATTTCAATAGGCTTTATATATTTTATATACTGGGGTAAGAAAGTTGGGGGGAAAAGGTAATCCTTTTTTCATAATGCAGTATTCCTGCACTCTCTCTCTCATCAACAGAATTTCTGTTAATGATATAACCCTTCATTCCTGCACAGTAACTTCCCCCTGGCTCTCTAAAACTTTGTCCTCCTGCTGTGCTCAGACCATTCTTGTGATGACTGTAATGTCAGTACATTTTCCGTTTTCTGAACTGGACCAGCTATGCAAAGGCTACCATTCTTGGGACATCAGATAGCACTGCCCTTGATGTTTCCCCTTCTCATCACATAGCAGAAGCACACTTCAAAGCACCCATCTCTGAATCCAGTGGCCTTTTGCATAGTCTGATCTTGCCCCAAATGAAAGAGGAGTGGAGAGAGAAATATTTATGGCAATGGTAGTTGGGGAGGGGATGGGAGGTATGAGGCAAGCTGGAATCAGAATGCTACCTGTTCTTTGCCATTTTTCGGAAAACCAATTTAGAGATTCAGACCCACTGAAGATGGTAGAGTAGAAAGGTCTCTGGTGACATCATGGAGTCACCATCCCAGCCCCAGACTGCCTACTTCTTGGCTTCTTTTAGATGAGAGAGAAACAAACTTTTATTTTCTCCAAGACACTTATTTTGTCTTGTTTTTTGTTACAGGAAGCCAAATCTACTCCTAACTAATAGACTTTATTTTCAAATAAAATAATCCTTTAATTCTGTTCTAGTTACAAGTAGCAAATATTATAAAAAAAAACAATTTAGGTTTTTGTGTAGGAGCATAGCTCTAAGAAGAATGTTATACTTCTTTTTCCCTTTCTGGTTTTCAATTAATACTGTCTGAAGAATTTAACATGTTTTTTGTTGGGTGTTTACATTTTTCTTTAGTGCATTTTTGACTTCAAATTTTAATGATCTCTTCATAAATGGTTCAAGTCTTACCTTTGAAAGCATTGCTTAAAGCTAACTAAGCTAATTAACTTTGTTAGCACTAAATTTCTTCTTTCACTCCTTCCTTCTTACCAGGATAAAACAGTACTATTTAATCTCCCTAGGGACCATCTGCTTTATTTATGGAGCTCATTTGGTTACAGTTTTCTTAATTTCTCTTTCCTTCCCCCGATTTTTCACAATTATCAAAATCTTAGAATTTATTCTGCCTTGCAAATTATAGAATTTATTCTGCCTTGCAAATTAGAGACCTCTGTTTCTTAGTCCATACAAGCCTTCTATAAGCGATAGGTGTCAGTTCAGACGTTATGTGTTTACCTAGAAAATGAGTGAATGTCACAGTCAAACATTTATATGGCTACTTTAAGAGCCATAAAATGACTTGTTCTCATCAATTGTGCTTTGTGAGGAGGTCTAGAACTTAGTCGAAGTTCAAACAGCTGATCTGTCTGTTCTATTTCCCTTCCAGGGTCTCATTCTACCCAGGGGTTTGTACATGAAATTCCAGACTAAAATGTAGACTATTCCTACAACATCCAATTTTCAAGAGGAAGGGTCTTAACTTTTCTTTCTAAGAACCAAAATAAGGGAAGAAATAAAGACTTCGTGGAAATAAAACTTGAATATTTGGATAAAGCAGTACAAGTTTTATTGACTACCATGCTGATTTTGCTGTCAGCCACTGGGATAACTATAGATTTTAATTTGCGTGTAAATCCAAGGAATGTGGTAGTGTGCTTGTTTTTCTTTAAAACTTTAAATAGACTACTACCTTCTCCTATTATAGAGCAAACTCTTTTGCTATTCACTGTACAAGTATTTCCTGCATCAAATAGCTTACACTTTACTGAACCACGTTTGAGAGTAGTTCTCCCTTTTAATGGGGCTACTTGAATTACTTTTCTCTCTCTGTCTCTCTGTATCTGTCTCTCTCTCTCCCTACATATATATACACACACATATGTATAATGACATGATATATTTATGTTTATACATATTTATCATATATATATGTAGATATGTAAATTGGAGCCTAAGAGGGTCCCTCCTGCCTAGGAGGTTAGATTTTATTACTCTTTTAAAAAGAGCATCCTTGGGACTTCCCTCGTGGCGCAGTGGTTAAGAATCCGCTGCCAATGCAGGGGACTCAGGTTCAATCCCTTGTCCAGGAAGATCGCACACACCGTGGAGCAACTAAGCCCATGTGCCACAACTACTGAGCCTGTGCTCTAGAGCCCACAAGCCACAACTACTGAGCCCGCGCACCGCAACTACTGAAGCCTGTGCGCTCTAGGGCCTGCGTGCCACAACTACTGAGCCAGTGTGCTGCAACTACTGAAGCTCACGTGTCTACAGCCTGTGCTCTGCAACAAGAAAAGCCACCACAATGAGAAGCCCGCGCACCACAATGAAGAGTAGCCCCCGCTAGCCGCAACTGGAGAAAGCCCATGCGCAGCAACGAAGACCCAACACAGCCAAAAAAAGAAAAAGAAAAGACACGTGCTTAATTAAAAAATAAAAAAGCATCCTTGATTCTTTCATTGCTTTGATTTGCTACTTTCTAGTACATTTTGAAGCATTCGAACACCAAGGGGCAGTGAATTTTATCTTCCCTGGGAAAATTTTCAGTTCTAGAAGAAAGAGAAGTAAGTATAAAATGCACGTTTTTTCTTAGAAAAAAGCTGCTAAGTCAAGTAAAGATCAATGTTAAACTAATGGTATTATCCACCCTTTTATAAAACACTAAAATTAAATGAAAACATTAGGGAAAGTTTTCAAATATTTTCTTCTCCCGTTGCAGAGCACAGGCTCCGGACGCGCAGGCTCAGCGGCCATGGCTCACGGGCCCAGCCGCTCCGCGGCAGGTGGGATCTTCCCGGACCGGGGCCTGAACCCGAGTCCCCTGCATCGGCCGGCGGACTCTCAACCACTGAGCCACCAGGGAAGCCCCTCTGTTGTATTTTTAAAGACCAGTGTACTATTCTGCAAGAGAATTATGTTTATAAATATCAACCAAGCATTAGTATTTGTAATCTTTTTTTTATTTAAAACCAAACTGTACTATCTTATTTGGGACAAGCTTTTTAATGATGGTGACAAGGCAAGTAGAAAGTTTAAAATCTCAGGAACTCTCTTATTAGCACCAACACTTTCAGTGAGTAATTAGGCCTTTATTGAAGAGATGAAGACTAGAAAAACAAAATAAATTTTACATTGAGGAAAAATTATAGCCTTGAGAGCTTCTTTTACTCAATGGCTTCTCCAAACTGCTAAAGGCATTTTAATTTGGCACAGTGGAAGTTTTAAGAGACTGTGAGTTCTTTCTAGAGACAAAACTGCAGAGCTTATGTAAGCTCATCGCTGCTGTGTTAAAGACCTCTTAAGATCCTGTCTTTATGATGCTGCTTTTGTGGTAAATCTGGAGTCTTCCGTTTGGGGGAAGGCAGAAATACAAGGATACAGAGTATAGGATTAGAGAGTTCTCAGCAATCCAAGGACGACTTCTCCTTGGAAAACATGGCTTGCATTCTGAAGACTGAGCTCCCAGAAGGCAGGGAAGCTCACTTCTGGGCAGTTGGGTTCTTCCCTTGAGGACCAGACTTGCTGGCCCAGGGAATTCATCAGTGTAGTTTAGTGTCAGCTGATGGTGGAAATAAAGTGAAACATATACACAGATAAGAGCACTTACCATTTCTGGATTCTCTGCAGCTTGCTTTACCATCTTTTCTGAGATCATCTTTTTCAAGCAGCTACTCAGCAAAAAAGCCTAAGAAATAAAGAACTCTCTCAATTGAAGGGATCCTTATTCTCTTCCTTCCCTCTTCATAAAGCAAAGCAGATTTTGCGCTCTGACCTACAACAGTATGCTTTTAAGAATTTAGAGTTCTTCTTTAACTTCCGTTAATTTGCATAAGATATAATTAGCAAATAACCATAAATTTTCTCAATTACATGGATATATTTGCAGTAATTTTTTAAAAGGTAGATTAAAAATGACCAGGATCTCATTATTAATCTTTTTCCCTTTCAAAACTCCCCCCTTACATCCCATGTTTTTTCTATTACTTTGTAAACAGCTCATGTCTTATGAGCAACAAATAATAAAAACTGCTTATAATTGCAATAAATCAACTGATGATGGTCAACCTTATATTTAACTGTATGCATAATGACCGAGAGACCTATTATTAGGCATACATACTAACCTGTTTGAAAGAATATATTAGTACCTTATGGCTTTTACTGAACTAAAGACAAAATTAGTTGTTTCTCTTCATTTTTAAATTTTCTGGTATTTTTAATCATTCACTGTCAAGACTGTCAGTTGCCGCCAACATCACCTGTAGCTTATTGCTGACTCATCACTGTTAGTGCTAAGACACATGTGTCATCCATCTTGCTGCACAAAAACCGGGGCTTCCTTTTTCCAGGAACTTCACCCCATGTGCCAAATTTAAGGTTCCCTGTGATTTTCCCATTTGCTCCTTTCCCACAAATCCTTTTTTTCCCCTCTTTTTTCTGCTCTCAACTCTTGGCTTGTTCTTTTCTTATTCAGCCCGACTGAGGTTTGAGACAACTGAAGCTCAAAGCTTGAGGCTATAGAACTTTAGTATAAATTTGTGCTCAAGGATGGTCACTGAACTCCTATACAAAGTTACAGAAATATGTAGGTTAGGATTCTGCTATAAGCCAGGTAAGGTTTATTAAATATGAAGGGACTGAGCTTCCGTTTAAAGGGATCGGGAACGATTTGGGCCCCAGCCCTCATTTGTATTTGCAAGGCACACAAGCCACATTTCTGTCTTTTGCAGAAGTAACCCTTGGGTGCATATCAAAAAACCCACACTCCAAAGGAAATAAGACCTTACCAGGAATCCTTTAAAAGAATGTTTATTGCACCTCTCTATAGTGGCTTAAACTCATTTGCCTCAAACTAGATTAAAAGACCATAATAAAATTTAACTACTGCACATAACATTCTAGTGGAAGGGCGTGCTTTCACTGCCAAAATCTCTCTGTGTCTCTCCAAGTGACTGCAGATCTCGCCTTGGCAAACCATACTATCATTTCCCTAAGAATGTTTTCTATTTAAGGTGAACCTGGGTAGACATTTCTTTAACCTAGGATGTTGGTTTAGTACTTTGTGTTTTTCAGAGGACATTGATATCTATTATCCCCTGATCAGCACTGTACCAGTAGGGAGTTGAAAGGGAGCTTTGTGCCTGAGACCAGAATGCTCCATGGAACACAGAAGTGAGTATGATCGCCAGGGACTCAAGTTGAATATAATGTTGATGCAAAGATTACTTTGATATTTTGGTTTCATTTTAGAACTTTTGTAATTTTGACTCCAAATTGAAATAGTTTATCTTGGTAATAAGAATTTTCAATTGGATTTGGCATTTAGAAAATTAGATTTTTTAATGGATTTTTTATTTCAATTATTTCAAATTTACTTCAAATTTAATTACCGCTACCCAACAGCCATTGTTCCTTCTTCCCTCGTAACAGAACACTGATTTTGGAAGTACCCAGCTCTAGGCAGTGATGCTTATTCTAAACTGATCATGAATCCAGTTCCTCTATGCCAAATGCTTGATTCCCAGACTCCCTTGCAGCTAGGAGTGCTCATGTGACCCAGTTCCAGCCAATGAGACAAAATGGAAAGTCTACTGGGGGGCTTCTGGGGTAAGGCTTTTGCTTTCCAGATAAAAGGGATAGTTTTTATCTACTTGGAAAATGCCAAAAGAATTATAGAGATGCCAATCATTTGCCTCCAGTATTCTTATTAAATGAGATGACAAATATCTGTATTGTCTAAGCCATGGGTTGGCAAACAAATCTAGCCACCCCACCTCTAGTTATAAATAAAGTTTTATTGAAACACCCATTCATTCATGTATTGTCTGTGGCTGCTTTTGTGCTACAATAGAGTTGAGTAGTTGCAACAGAGGCCATATGAACCTCAAAACCTAAAATATTTACCAACTGGTTCTTTGAGAAAAAGTTTAATGACCCATGGTCTAAGTCACTGTTTGTCAAGTCTTCTGCTACTTGGTAACTAAATTCATTTCTAAGTGATATGAAAGCTTTGGTGACTAGTAAAATAAAACAAAATAAATGACATTACAGGCTCAAAGGAGCATGTGTAGCATACTCTAGTACTCTGCTCCAGTTGGGTTAGGGCTTTGTCCACCCCGGAGTGCAAGAGAGCATTTTAGCACAGAAGGTTTTCCTGCTCTGCCCTAAGAACTTACCTGTTTGGTGTAAAGAACAAACCACTGCCAGTGACTCTCCTCACTATACTGAAACCTGAGCTCTAAGTTCTGGTTGAGAGTTTGCTGGGGCCCATCTGTATCCAGCAGAGTCCCCTATAAAGGAAAAGATATTATTTGATATTCAGTAGGAATGTAAGTGGCTATTACGTGCTGGGCAAAATATCAAAACAAGTGAGACTATTCCTATTCTCAAGAAACTATAAATTCAATCTATTTGGGAGCCATTAAAGCAAATCATCATAGTGTGATATAATAAGTATCAATATTATAAGGGAAATGAATACAGGTCTATGGAAGTAAATAGGTTGGACACCTAATCCAGACTAGGATGTAAAGGAAGGCTGGCAGAGGCTGCGGGGGGGTGGGGTGGGGGTGGGGGTGGGGGGAGGGGGGCGGTGTTATTTGAGCAGAAGTAGAAATTATCCAAGTTTGTTGTATGTTTTTTTGGGGGGAAGGGGGGTGATGGTGACAAGCGGTTCCTGGTAGAAGAAAAAACAAGTGCAAATGCACTGAGGCCTGAGGGAACCTGGCACACTGGGGTATGGCTGAAGCACGGACGGTGAGGCATGGGGGGTGGTGAGAAAAGGGGCTTAGAGAAGCAGGTAGGGCCAGATCCTGAAAGCCTGGAGAAAGCCCCTGTGGTTTTTGCTATACAGCATCTATCCCTTTCTCTTCTAGTACTGGAGTTTCAAATTCCCTTGCAAAAACTTTCCGTCTTCGCTGTGGCTCTCTAGGTAGGACTGTCAGGAAATGCTGCCCTCCTGGAGGGTGGCACACGTATTGCATGCTTTATGAATTATATCTCACTAAAACTGTTACAAAGGAAGAGAATGATGGTGTGGTGTTGGGGGAGGGATAGACACAAAGATCAGTGGAACAGAGCAGAGAATCCAGAAATATACCCACACAAATGTGCATAACTGATTTTTGACAAAGGTGCAAAAGCAGTTCAATTGAGAAAAGATAGTCTTTTCAAAAGTGGTGCTGGGGCAATTGGATTTCCATAGGCAAAAAAAGGGAACCATGTTCTAAATTTCACACCCTATGTGCAAATTAACTCAAAATGGGTCATGGACTTAAATGTATAACCTATAACTATACAACTTTTAGGAAAAAAAACCCAACAAAAAAACCTGGGGAAAAATTCTTCAGGATTTAGGGTTTGGCAGAGAATTCCGACTTGACACCAGAAACACAATAAAAAAACAGATGAATTAGACTTCATCAAAATTAAAATCTTTTGCTCTGCAAAAGGCCCTATTAAGAAAATGAAAAACTGCAAAATGAAAGAAAATAGTTGCAAACCGCATATCCAACAAAGGACTAGTATCTAGAATAAATTTAAGTACTCTCAAAACTCAACAGTAAACAAACAGTCCAATTGGAAAATGAGTAAAAGATATGAAGACATTTCACCTAAGAAGATATACAGATGGCAAATAAGCACATGAAAAGATGTTCAACATCATTAGCCATGAGAGAAAAGCAAATCAAATCCAATCATTAAATACCATTAAACACTTATCACGGCAGATAAAATAAAAAATGGTGAAAACACCCAATTGCTGAGGAGGATACAGAGAGACTGGATTGCTCATACTTCACCGGTGGGAATGTAAATTGGCACAGCTCCCTTGAAATCAGTTTAGCAGTTTCCTAAAAAATTAAATATGTAACTTCCACATGACCCAGCAATTGTACTCCTGGGCATTTATCCTAGAAAATTGAAGACCTGTGCTCAGACAAAAGCTTATACATGAATATTTATAGAAGCATTATTCATAATAGCTAAAAACTGGAAACGACCAGATAGTGGTTAAACAAATTTTAGCCATTCACTACCATGGAATACTGCTCAGCAACAAAAAGAAACAAACTACTGAAATACACAACAAGCTGAATGAATTTCCAAAGAATTATGCTAAGTAAAGGAAATCCCAAAAAGCTACATAATGCTTGATTATATTCATGTAATATTATTTTATTTTTTAAGGTAATCAATTCCTTGCTTTTATTTATATTTTTACCTCCTAAACACAGTCAATTCTTATTTTTCACTGTAGTCGTGCTCTATGATGATACCATAAGCACTAAATTAGTGGGTACTGAAAAACAGCCCAAGGGGAAATATAGGTTTAGGTTCCTGTGAACCTCTGGTCACAACATTTTCATCAACCGATCAATACATAACCTTGTTTTATGTGTGTTTGTTTTTTCAGTTGAGGTATAATTGATATGCAAAAAACTGCACATATTTAATGTACACAATTTGAAGAGTTTGGACATATGCATATATACATGAAATCATCACCACAATCAAGTAATAAATATATCCATTACCTCCAAAAGTTTTATATAATATTCTTGAAATGATACAATATGAAAATGTCAAATAGATTAGTGGTTGCAAGGGTTTAAGGGGGGATGGGGGTGGGAGAAAGTGGATGCAGCTATAAAAAGCCAACATGAGAGATCCCTGTGATGATGGAAATGTCTTGACTCTTCATTGTATCAATGTCAATACCCTGGGTGGGGATGTCGTACTATAGTTTTGTAAGATGTAATAATTGGAGAAAAGTGGGTCAAGCGTATGCAGGATCTCTGTACCATTTCTTTCAACTGCATGTGAATCTACAATTACATCAAAATTAAAAGTTTACCTACAAATAATTAACTGTTTAAAGCAAAAATAATTATAACATAGCATGAGGCTTATATGTGGAAATAAAGTATAGCAACAAATACCACAAAGGACAGAAGGGACAAATAGAGGTACACTGTTGTAAGGTTTTTACCCTTTTTCTGAAATAGTGTAATATTTGAAAGTAGACTGTAATAAGTTAAAGATATATATTAAAATCTCTAGGGGCTTCCCTGGTGGGACAGTGGTTGGGAGTCTGCCTGCCGATGCAGGGGACATGGGTTCGTGCCCCAGTCCAGGAGGATCCCACATGCCACGGAGCGGCTAGGCCCATGAGCCACGGCCACTGAGCCTGCGCGTCCGGAGCCTGTGCTCCGCAGCGGGAGAGGCCACAATGGTGAGAGGCCCACGTAACGCAAAAAAACAAAAAACAAAAAAAACCTCTTAAATCACCATAAATTTAAAAGGTATAGCTAAAAAAAAAACCAATGGTGCAAATGAGTAGAATCATAAAATAGTCACTCGGTCAAAAGAAGGCAGGAAAAGAAGGAAAAAACTGATAAAACTCAAAGAAATGGACAAATCCACAATTATAGTTGAAGATTTTAACACTCCTCACAATAACTGACAGAACAAGTAGAGAGAAATGTGTAAGGACAGAGGTTATTTGAACACCATCAACTGCTTGACATAATTGACATTTATAGACTCTTCTACCCAATAGTGGCAGCATATATTTACATTCTTTTCAAGTGCACATTGGACATTTCAAGATAGACCAAACTTTGGGCCGCAAAACAAGTTCCCATAGTTTAAAAAGACGGAAATCATATGATATATATTTTTCTGACCCCCAGAGGGAAAGAGTGGCGCAGAAAGAAGGGTTAGGAGGCTGTGTATTTCATCCAGGCAGGAAATGTTGAGACCAAGCTGTGAGGGCAGAGAGAAAGGGAGAGTTTTGAGGGAAAGCAGGGTCATAGAATAGATAGGTCTCTATATCAGCTATATCAGATATAAGGTGGGGGGAGGATAAATTAGGAATTTGGGATTAACAGATACACACTACTATATGTAAAATAAACAACAAGGACCTACTGTATAGCACAGGGAACTATATTCAATATCTTATAATATATCAAGATATATTATAAGATTTATTGATATAAGATATATCAATATCTTGATATATAGCACAGGGAACTATATTCAATATCTTATAATATATCAAGATATATTATAAGATTTATTGATATAAGATATATCAATATCTTATAATAACCTATAATGGAATAGAATCTGAAAAAGCATATATACATATATATATGTGAAACTGTATCACTTTGCTGTACACCTGAAACATTGTAAATCAACTATACTTCAATAAAAATTTTTTTTTAAAAAAACATGTAAGGTAAGAGAAAAGCCAGAGATTATTTCAAGATTGCTGGTTTGGCAATTAAGGAGTGGTGGTAGAGGTTCCCTTTATCAAGATAGGGAACACAGGAGGAAGAACCTTAGGATGGGCATGAGAGGGAAAAGATGAGTCTGGTTTGGGGAAAGGTTGAGTTTGAGGTGTCTATGAAACACTTGGTAAAGATGTCGAGAATGCAGTAGGAAATACTGGACTTTTAACCAGTCATCTGTAATTAATTTCAGGGAATATGTAGAGGAAAGATGCTAGAAACGGAACCCCAGGAATCACCAGCATTTCAGGAGTAGTCAGAGGGAGAGGCAGCCCACAAAATTAGGGGAGGAAGCAGGGGAAGTTTTGAAAAGGAAGACGTGGTTGACTGTATCAAATGCCACAGACAGGCCTAGTACCAAGCCAGCTAAAAAATCCCTGTGGGTTTCATGGATTTAGCAACTGGGCATCATGGTTGCTCTAGTAGCATTCATCCTCTACTAGTTAACCTCCATTTCCTGTGTAAAGGGGATAATCCCTCTTAGCTCACTGGGTTATTTTTAAGAACATAATTAAATAGCAGATGTGGCATTGCCCAGCACAGCACCTGGTACAAAGTAGGCACTCAATAAGTCTGATCAGAAGGGTTTCTCTTGGGAGGAGATGGCAAGGTAGGTATGATGCCGGGGATCCTTAAAATAGCTCTGATGGGCAGCGCTCAGTTTCCAAGCATAGAGATCTTGTCGGTACTGAGAACGTACTGAGTGCTCAATAAATGGTACCTGTTATTGCTACTCGTTGTTATTACTTTAAACACCCTTCAAGCAGTAAAGAAGCCTGAAGGTGGAAGGTGGGAAGATGGTTGTCTCTACAGCAAGGGTGGGGAACTTGTACCAGATAATAGACAGGTTTTTACCACTAGGTGATGTTTACTGTGGCTTAGATGCCAGTCCACTCAAGGTACTGATTCGAATGGCAAATCTGTGTCCCCAATACCACTGTTGTCATCGAGAACACTAGGATTTTAAAATCATGGGTGGAGGCTTTAAATCATGGGTAAGGCAAGCTGCCAAGATACTCACAAGGAAAGTGACCTGCCAGCACTTCACCCTGTTCATCTGGAAAATGACATCCTGGGTCTGGTTATCAGGCAGGGTTATGCAGCAGCTGATCTCATTATTGCCAACGGAAAGAACGGTCCCACAGCCGGGTTCTGGGTAGTCACAGGTACAGGGATCCAGCTGCATGTATCCATAGTGCCACACCTCTTGGGATAGCTCCAAAAACTGCTCCAAAGGGGGGGGGGGATGAAGGAAGCAAAAGACTGCTTGAAGCAGATGAAAATCTCATGTCAGAAGCTACTACCATTCTAATGCAACACATGGAATGGAGTCACAGTGAAAGCACCTTTTTCTTCTGGACGATACAAATGAAGACAATGCCCCTTGTGCTGACAATAAACGCTGCGCATGTTCATGGTGTGTCCTGCCTCGTTGACCACTGTCTCCCTGCTCCTGTTACAGTGCTCAGACATAGTGGCAATAAAAATATTCGATGTGTGAATGAAGAAGGAAGAAAAGAGTAGAAGGAAATCGAATGAATAGGTAGTTCTCACTTTACCACATGGTTAAGTCAGAAGGACCACCCAGGGACAACCTGGCTTTCTCCCAATCCTTCCCTGAAGCAAGGTAACTTACACCTCCCTTTCAAGGACTACGTGAGCGCTCTCTGATAAAGGGAAACCTGCTGAGCCATATGCGGTGAGGGACAGCTGACTCTTGCTACTAGGTGGCAGAGGATTCCAGGCTGCTGTCCCTCCCGGCCACATGTTGGACCAGCTCATTGTGCTGAAGCCCATGCATTCAGCTTAGGAGATGCGTTAAGCTGCCGGGCCTCCCTTCGGGTCAGTGGGCAACAACAGAGATGACAGGTTGTGAGTAGATGCTACCTACCTGTGTGGGTGGGGACCGGGGCTGAGCAATCTTGCCGCAGAGCATTTAGAATAGTTTCATGGCTTTTACTACAAAAGTTCTTTTTTATTATATGGTATAAATCTTTAATTTAATTAATTTAAATTAAAATAAATTTAATTTAGTTTATTCTTTGGTAACACTTAAAAAATTCATAATAAACTTTTGGCTGCAATGCTCTAAAAGAGATGAAAGTATTTGTTTAATTAAAAGTTAAGCTTCGGGCTTCCCTGGTGGCGCAGTGGTTGAGAGTCCGCCTGCCGATGCAGAGGACACAGGTTCGTGCCCCGGTCCGGGAAGATCCCACATGCCACGGAGTGGCTGGGCCCGTGAGCCACGGCCGCTGAGCCTGCGCGTCCGGGGCCTGTGCTCCGCAACGGGAGAGGCCACAACAGTGAGAGGCCCGCGTACCGCAAAAAAAAAAAAAAAAAGTTAAGCTTCATTTCTCAAGAAAGTTGTTGATGAATAAGTACTATGCTCAAAATGCTGGCTGGCATTTGCCATTCAAAGGAGGTGCACTGATATTACTGACTGTGTGAAAACCAGAGGACAGAAATCTAACAGGATTATCTATTTGAAAATTAGTTCTGTTTTTGTTTTTGGCTGTGGCACACAGCTTGCAGGATCTTAGTTCCCCAACCAGGGGTTGAACATGGGCCACGGCAGTGAAAGCATAGAGTTCTACCCACTGGACCGCCAGGGAATTCCTGAAAATTAGTTGTTTTAAGAAGTACTTTAAAGGGACTTTCCTGGCGGTCGAGTGGTTAAGACTCTGTGCTCCCAGTGCAGGGGGCATGGGTTTGATCCCTGGTCTGGGAACTAAGATCCCACATGTTGCATGGCATGGCCTAAAAAAAAAAAAAAAAAAAAAAAAATGCCTTAAAAAGATAATTTAACATGTGTAACTGCTGAAGGTATGGTTATGTATTTTCATTTAGATCAGGGTTTGGCAAACTATTTTTTTTAATAAGTTTATTTATTTATTTATTTTTGGCTGCATGCGGTGTTCATTGCTGCACACAGGCTTTCTCCAGTTGTGGCGAGCAGGGGCTGCTCTTCATTGTGGTGCCGGCTTCTCATTGCAGTGGCTTCTCTTATTGTGGAGCACAGGCTCTAGGCGCCCGGGCTTCAGTAGCTGTGGCACGTGGGCTCAGTAGTTGTGGCTCACGGGCTCTAGAGCTCAGGCTCAGTAGTTGTGGCACAGGGTTTAGTTGCTCGGCGGCATGCAGGATCTTCTCGGACCAGGGTTTGAACCCATGTCCCCAGAATTGGCAGGTGGATTCTTAACCACTGTGCCACCAGGGAAGCCCTGGTAAACTTTTCTGCAGAGCCACGTAGTAAATATTTTCAATTGTGGGGGCATATGATCTCTATTGCAGCTACTAACCTCCTCCACTCTAGCACAAAGGCAGCCTTTGACGATACATGCATGAATGAGCGTGGCTGTGTGCCCGTGCACTTCATTTACACAAACAGTGGCCCATGGGCCATAGTTAGCCTCTCTCTGGTTTAGAGCAAATGACTGCTCCTTTAGATTAATTTCACTCATTTTCAATTCCAAGTTTTCTTGTACATGTGCATAAAATTAAGCAATAGTTGTTAATGTGTTCACTCCATTAGCAGAACTTCACAAACACTTAAATAATGCTGGTTTTATAGCAGTATTCTCAGATGCTTCAAGAGAAAATCATTTGTTAACTTGAATAATGGTTCAATATTTTTTCAAATAAAAAAAACTCCACACATACCCTGTCCCAAAGCAGTATAGACGAGTCTGACAAACAAGACATATTTTAACAAAAGAAATGGCCTCTGCTTCATTGTGTTATCTTTTTTTATTCTTTATATTTGGCCAACCACTAAAGCATTGATTTTGAACAAAATGCAAAGAAAATTTAGAGGACTAAATTCATACACTCAAAGTGAGGTTTTTAAAAGACCACTATCAAAATATTATGATAAAATCAGGTAAAACATTCAACATAGAAAATAAAATTTAGGGCTTCCCTGGTGGAGCCATGGTTAAGAATCCGCCTGCCAATGCAGGGAACACGGGTTCGAGCCCTGGTCCGGGAAGATCCCACATGCCACGGAGCAACTAAGCCCATGTGCCGCAACTACTGAGCCTGCGCTCTAGAGCCCACGAGCCACAACTACTGAAGCCCGCAGCAGAGCCCATGCTCCGCAGCAAGAGAAGCCACCGTAATGAGAAGCCTGCGCACCGCAAGGAAGAGCAGGCCCCACTCACCACAACTAGAAGAAAGCCCACGCACAGCAATGAAGACCCAACGCAGCCAAATAAATAAATAAGTAAAACATTTTTAAAGAAAAGAAAATTTGTTTTGTGGCAAAAATACAAATTTTGGTAGAGCAAAGCAGCATGGTTAAAAACGGCATTCTTACTAAATTAAGAAGTTTATAGAGCAGAAATGTCCTTAGAATTGGTAACTGTATCCAAAGTAGTAGCAATATGCTGTCCATCAAAATAGAAGCTGTAATTATAAAAATTTACAAATACACAGAGAAACTGAACTTCAAAATTTCTCAGACAAAGCTGGGGTGGAATACTAAGGGGGGAAATACTAAATCATGGCAGTATATGCTTTTTCTTTTTTGCAGCTCATCATTAAAATTCTCATGGTAGATTTTGAAGAATTACTTTCTATATCAACCTAAGTATAAATAAGTCCTCTAAATTTGTTGGCATTTTCTTCAAAATCAGTGCTTTGGTGGTGAACACTGGTTAAGTATAAAGGATAAAAAAAAAAAGACAACACAATGAAGCAAAGGCCATTTCTTCTGTTAAAATATGACTTGTCAGACTTGTATACACTGCTTGGGGGAATGTAAGTTGGTACCATATTTATGGAAGTTTTTAAAATGGCCATTTAGAAATATATCCTAAAGAATAATAGAACATGTATTCAAAGACAGAGGATGTTGGCTGCTGTGTTCAGGGACTTTCAGCCAGGAACCGTACCAGGTGTTGGGAACACACAGAGTATGTATAAATTAGACTCAGCCCTGGGCCTCATGGCGTTCGCTGCCAACGTGATTTATAGCAGCAAATCCTGGAAACAACCTGACTTCCGATAATAGGAAATCGGTTGGCTAAATGACAACATAACTATAAAATGGAATACTCTGTGTCATTAAAAATGATATTAAAGGTCTATATTAATGAACCTGGCAAAGGACTCACAATATACTGTCTGTATTTTTTAGAATCTTTAAACAATAAGCCTTTATTAATTTTATGAAAAGAAAAATCAATGAAGGTCTTCTCATTTTTAAAAAGGCCCCATTTTTAGTGCTTCACGGGTTTATAAATTACAGAACCAGCTCAATTCCAGTCTGTTTCTTTAACTACCTTCCAAGAGATTTCTCTTGGAGCAATATTTCATTCACCTTAGTTTGGTTGTCTTCTTTCTGGAGAGCCTCTAATTTCTGCCTCTGTACCTCTGTGGGTTTGGCCCATTCTTTTTCAATGTCCTGTATTGCCTTAAAACAATATAAGTTGTAAAATTAGCAAAATTAACAGAAATGAATTAATCTGACAAAAACATACTCGTGTATGAAAGGCTATAAAAACAGACCCAAGTGGACACATATAAGGATGTAGCATGTTATAAAGGTTACTTTTTAAATTAGTTGGATGTGGGAAGCAATTTCTCAATGGTTTGGGGACAAGTGGTAGCACTTAGGAAAGAAAATAAAATTTGCTCTTTCCCCACACCACCCAATCCAATAAACACAGATAGGTTAAAGATTCGAATGTAAAAACCATAAAAGAACCAGAAGAAAATAAAAGGTATTTTTATCTGATCTTGTGCTAGGAAATACCTTTCTAAGATACAAAGATAAAATGTCATATAAATGAATGTATAATTACATAAAAATATAAAAACTTCTGTATCTAAAACCACCAAGAACAAAACTAAGAAGCAAATGGCAAACCAAGGGAAATGACTACATCATATGTGGCAAAGAGTTGATCTTATTTATGTAAACCAACAGTAAAAATGTAAACATCCCTAATAGGAAAATGGACAAAGGATACGTATCAGCAATTAATAAAAAGGAATTCCAAATGACAAATATAGATTGAACCTCACTAGTAGTCAAAGAATCTGTTTGCCTCTCAAATTGGCAAAGACAAAAAATATACATAATATTCAGAGTTGGCAAGGGTTTGGAGAAACAGGAAGTTTCATATAGATCTGATGCAATTTAAACTGGTAACATTTTATGGAGGTGACTTGGCATACAAATCTAAAACCACCTATAGGCATGACAAACATAGATGTGGGGAAAATGTACTGATAAGGCTATTACTACTATTGTTTGTAATACTGAAAATTTTCCAGCTATTAATAGTGGCAAACACATGTATAGTGCTTACTATGTGTCAGGCAATGTTCTAATTGCCCTAAAACAAAAGTCAATCCCACCCCCTCCCCCTCTGGTAACTACTAATTTGTTCTCGGTATCTATGCATGTGTTTTTGTTTGGTTTGTTTGTTCATTTATTTTATCATATTATTTATTGATTATTTCATTTATATTTCAGTGAAATCATATGGCATTTGTCTTTCTCCATCTGACTTATTTCACTCAGCAAAATACTGAGTGAAATACAACATGTCCATCCATGTTGTCACAAATGGCAGGATTTCATCTTTTTCATGGCTGAGTAGTATTCCAGCCAAGGAATGCTCAGAGCCACCAGAAGATGGGAGAGGCAAGGAACAGAAACTTCTTCAGCACCCTGAGGGGGAGCATGGTCCTGCCAGCACCTTGATTTCAGACTTCTGGCCTATGGAAATGTGACAGAATAAATTTCTATTATTTTAGCGCTCCTCCCCGTGCCCCCCCCCCGCATAAAGAAAAATGTCAACCCTTACAGCCACCCTATGAAATAGGTACTATTATGAAATGCCCAAAAATAGGTGATTGAGTTTAGGTACAACCAAATAATAGCTTATGCTATCATTTAAAACTATATAGAATATTTAACAACATGAGGAAAGTCTGTGATGCATTGATACATGAAAAAATGTCAAGTTACAAAATAAGGGCATAGTAGTAGATTGTGATTTTTTTTTTTTTTTTCGGTACGGAGGCCTCTCACTGTTGTGGCCTCTCCCGTTGCGGAGCACAGGCTCCGGATGCACAGGCTCAGCGGCCACGGCTCACGGGCCCAGCCTCTCCGCGGCATGTGGGATCTTCCCGGACCGGGGCACGAACCCATGTCCCCTGCTTCGGCAGGCAGACTCTCAACCACTGCGCCACCAGGGAAGCCCAGATCCTGATTTTTATAAAACAAAAAATATATATAAAACAAAAGCCAAAAGACCTTGCATCCACACTTAGGAGTCAAGAAAATGGATGTACATATGAGCGAAATGTAGTATATGAAATAAACACATCAAAAAAGTTGAGTTTATACGTATGATCGATTTAAGATTTGAGATGATGTTTACTTTTGTTTTTGAGCTCTTCCATATTTGCATATTTTTATAAGATGAAAACAATCTTACAATTGAAAAACAATTAAAAATGAATATACTGTTAGGCCCTTTTTGCTCAGCTTTGGGTAACTGCCACCAGCTAGTGTTCCCAAACTCCACCTCCCTGATGGGCTGCTCAGTTCTGTTTCCTAATCTGCACTGATGATTTAAGCAGAACAACACTGGTCTTAAAGAGAGAAATCACCTGAAGACAACTTAAGCCCTCAGCAATTTCTTCTGTACTCTTCCCTTCTTTTCCTGGCATCCAGCCTCCCTTACCCCTTTATCCCGCCTGGCCCCAGGGCAGGCTCGGAGATCAGCTTTCCATCTCATCAGCTGCATACACTTAGCCTGTGCTATGCTGCCATCATGCTTTAATTTAGAGTTTTCCAGTGGTCCTCAGGCTGTTAACACCTCAAGGAAAGAGCCTGAGTCCTTTACCTCAGTGTATCTTGTCCAGTGTCTTACATACAGCAAAACTGCAAACAATTCTTTGCCAATTATCAGCACTTATTTATATCTTAGTCTGAATGTAAGTCTATGTGTTATGTCCCTCGTATCAATGAAGGACAGGTTATGCCTTTTCTCCAAGAGGAGAAAGAAAAGCTGAATAAATTTTTGACGTTGTTCTTTAGGTTGGAGGAAAGGAGATGGATTTAGAGAGAAGAATAACTACTATTTGTTGAGAACCTGTTTTACATAAGTTTTCTCATTGACTTTTTCCAAACTGTTCTGTGGGTTAGGAACATTTACCCCCATTTTACAAATGGGTAAAATCAAGGTCCAGAGAGGTTATGACTTTCAAGACAACCCAGTAAGTAAGTGGCAAGGGTTGGATTAAAACCCAGATCTGACCACTCCACCAATCCCTCCTCCTATTGCCCAAGACACTGAATTCTGACCATGTAGGCTGCTACACACCCCAAGGCTTTCTCCTCATTGCCAACTATTCTCAAAACTGAACCTAGATACCACACCAGAATGGAATCAGCATGGGTATGAAGAAGAAAACACCTTTTTCTTTCCAGAATTCTACTTGATCTTAGAGCCCTGTAAGGACTGTTAGAACAGGGCAACGATGTCAAAGAGAAACATGGCTAAAAATACAAGGCAAATAGCAATCATGGTGGTTAGTATGTAAGTACTAACCAAAGATACATCATTCATCATTAGAAGATCTGGGAGTCTCAAACACAGAGATTTACATGTCCTACAGGAGAGGTAACATAACTGTTTTTGTTTTATACCTGTGAAAACCTTTGCCCCTGATTATGACTTTAGAAGTCATCACTCAAATGTATTATATACAGTACCTCACTCCAGGCAATGAGAGAGTCAAGTTTAGATAAATGTCTCTATTCAGTTATATGGTTCCCCGAAGACTGGCTGATGGAGACTCATGTGGAACCTAATTTTTAAAATTGCATGAAATCACGTAAGTCAAGGTTTTCATGAGCTTCAATCACACATACGCTAGTGCCCTCTGCAGAGGCTTTTGTAGTGAGAAGTGGAGAGTGCAGGCCTTTTTAAACAAGGCATCAGTCACTTGGCTCTGGGTGTTTGAGGCTGAGCAGAGCAAGGCCAGGGATGTGGGAGCAGATTGGGCCCATACAAGGGCACTGAGCCATGGGGGTATTGGGAGGCTAGTGGTCAGCCCACACTCCCCGTATCATACCATGGGCCCTGATGCAGGGCTGGGCCCGCCTGGGGGAAGGGGCACCTTTTCCTAATGTGCACAAATTGTAAATGGGCCAGTGGTGGCCCTGCTGAATGTAGGCCCAGAATTGACTGAGCCTTCAGTATTTTTAAGAAAATCCAGAAACTTATACTTTTATACGCAATCTTCCATTTTGTTTAAAATGTCAAATTTTAAAAGAGAGGGGCTTTCCTGGTGGCGCAGTGGTTGAGAATCTGCCTGCCAATGCAGGGGACACGGGTTTGAGCCCTGCTCTCGGAGGATCCCACATGCTGCGGAGCAACTGGGCCTGTGAGCCACAACTACTGAGCCTGCGCGTCTGGAGCCTGTGCTCTGCAACAAGAGAGGCCACGACAGTGAGAGGCCCGCGCACCGCAATGAAGAGTGGTCCCCGCTCGTCGCAACTAGAGAAAGCCCTCGCACAGAAACGAAGACCCAACACAGCCAAAAATAAATAAATTAATTAATTAAAAAAATTTTTTTTTATAAAGAGGGAGGAAGGAAACACCTTGCGCGAGCCCACTTGGCTTGTGGGACATCACTGGACACGCTTGCTTTAAAAAATATTGAGAGTATTCCTTAATGGTTAATTATGATGGCACTGTTATTTATCAGAACTCCTCAGAAATTTTTCCGTTAACTTTTCATTTTTTTTTTTTGCGGTATGCGGGCTTCTCACTGCTGTGGCCTCTTCCGCTGCGGAGCACAGGCTCCGGACGCGCAGGCTCAGCGGCCATGGCTCACGGGCCCAGCCGCTCTGCGGCATGTGGGGTCCTCCCGGACCGGGGCACGAACCCGTGTCCCCTGCATCGGCAGGCGGACTCTCAACCACTGCGCCACCAGGGAAGCCCTCCATTAACTTTTTAAAAGGATGATTGCTTCTCACTCACATATCCTAAGCACCCAGGACACAGTCTGTGCCCTTGGCCATTCAGTGTCTACCTAGGGAGATAATTATGTGAACCAGTATTCACAATACCAGGTGCAGGTACCATAATGGAGGGCAGAACAAAATACCATGGGGGTGGGGAGGGGGAAGGCAAGTAGGCTTCCCAAAGGAGGCAGCACTGTGGTTCCCTCCCTCCTGCTGGCCTGGGGCCCCCTTTCCATTTCTCAGTGGCTCTGCTCGAATTCAAGGAATGATAATGGCACAGGTTATTATGACATCAACTACAGTTTTTTGAAGATTTTGCCAGGCAAAGAGCTAAGGTTTGAATGTCAGTCTGTTAAAGCTGGAAGAAAACTTACTTAGAGACTATTAGTTCAGCCTCATCGCTTCACAGGGAGAAATTGTAGTTCCAGTTCTAGAAGGATGAAGTGACTGTACCAAGGTCACCCAGAGAGAGAGAGCCAGTGACAGAGCAAGGGATAGAATGCGTTTTTGAAACTACAATTCAGTGTGCTTTCCATGAAGCCATCTTTCCCCCAGCTATGAGAGGAGGAGACACCATCGATCTCTCTCTGGTTTACAACTCCTTAATGAAGACAGGTAAATATCGTATTATGATCTAGCAGTTCTAATTCTCACTACTCTGTATCCCTGGAAACCATGCCACAGAAACAATATTAGAATTAGGTGATGCATTCTCAATGAAGGATGTGCTGGCAAATAAACCAGACACTAATAATGTATCATAATAACAGCAAGAATACAGTGGCTCAGAGCCTCAGTAAACATTTAAAATGGTAAATTATGTTCCAGCTCATGTAACAGGGGTGTAAGTACACTGAACATGGATCAAAGTGGGATATGAAACGAGCTCAAAACTATATCCTAGCCATAAAAAATACCATAGTGAACATTAACTATTTCATAAGTGATATTTTGATTTGCCTTCTTAGAATTTAGAAGATTTTTGTGGAAATCATTTACTAGATGGTCTTGGTCTCTTAAAAAATCACCTAAGGAGAAATGTGTGTTAAGGTTGTGAGTCCTGTGACATTCTGGCTGCTGGGGTCTGCTGTGTCTGTTCAGTCTGTTCAGTCATATACCCAGGTTCTCTGCCCTGTGCTGAAAAAGCCAGGGTCCCTGTGTGGAGTTGGTGGTCTAGTGGGGGAGATATATACACAAATCATGCTCTATTTTGTCAAGCTGACGATTCCGTTGATTTTACAATACAATGGTCTTGTGTGACGCTAAGAAAAAACACTGCCAATTGAATTATAACACAGTGCCATGTGGCAGTCCTGTGCAGTGCATGAACTGCTCATGCCAGTCTCTCCCGGCTGGTAATTGCTTTCATTTCTTCTGAGGCATGTGGCAAATTCTCTCCCCTTCAGCAGCACTACTCAGCCTGTGCTAGGCAGTCCTTTTGCTTAATCTTTGTATAAAACGGATCAGTTTCCTCTCTCTGGGAACAAAAAGCACCTGGTTGTTGCTTTGCAAGAAAATGTGAAACATGGAACTGCGGTCATTTCTTCAAAGATGAACATTTGCTTTTCCAGTATAAAAGGGAACACTGCCACCCACTCTTTGCCTCTCTGTGTAAGCAATAACTCCCATTCAATGCAGAATCATACTCTATGAAGTAAGTTTAAATGACAATTAGACTCAACACATATGTCAACAACACACCTAATCCAACTAAAGGGAAAACAGTATGAACAGCTATGTATCAGTTAGCTATTGCTGCATAACAAATGACTCCAAAATAAAGACTTGCTTAAAATAATCCAATTAAAGCAATGTAATTGCTTAAAACGAATCCAGAAGTCACCTAAGGAAGTATGTGCTTTTCCTCTTCTATGCTCTTTCATAAACCAAAGCATCAAAATCCACCCTTTCACTTTTTTGCTACAACCAAAGTACTGCAGGAGGTTCTATCAATGTTTCCTTGTCCCCTTGCAAAGCTCATTAAAAGTGATGTCTGACCCGACACTTCTCCCCTCTCTTCAATTTTACCTCCTTAGTTTATGAAAAGCCACAGACTACAGCAGCTTAGAACCGCACTACATAAAAGCCACCTGCAAACGTGTTAAATCCCTTTTCTAAATCCTCCACGTCTAAGCCTACTCAATCCTTTGTCAGCAAACGTTATTTTTTCTTTTTCTTAAAAATGCAAATGGTACCAACTGCCTGACAGAATTATTATGACGCTTAAATGAAACAATACATTTAGAACAGTTAGTACTATGAGGGGCCCCCCAGGAGGCTTAATGCTAAGGTCATGCTGGGAATAGTTCTAGTTTCTGGAGATACAACAGTGAACAAAACAAATTCCCAATTTCATGGAGAAATCATTCTAGTAGGGACAGAGACAGTAAACAAAAATGTTACATATAGTGAAATGGTGGAAATGCTAAGGAGAAGATAAAGCAAGTACATCAGGATGTGGGGTTTAGTCTGAGGGAATAGAAAACAGTGGGAGGGTTTGAACAGGCCAGGAGTTCGACCCACCATTCTGCTGCTTGAGAACAAACTGAGGGATGACCTCATGGAACACCTTAAAAGAAGTTTCCAAACCTCCCTCCCACAACTGGCTAGCCAGGCCTGGGAAAGAATCAGGCCTCCGAAGATGCTGCCTCATGAGGGTGAAGAGTGGCGGGGAGCTGGGGAAGCAGGCAGGAGCCGAGATGGGGGTAACCAGGGGTGCATCACAGAGGCAGCCTCTGCTGAGCACGGCTGAGCAGAGCCTTCACCACATTAAGTTGGGCAAGGAAAGGAGGCCAAACTCTAAATTTACTTTTCTGGAGACTGAGGGGCAGGGGTAAGGCAGGACCGACCACATAATTTGCAGGGCCTAGTACGAAATGAAAATGCAGGGTCCCTTGTTAAAAAATTAAGAATTTCAAGATGTGATGCAGAGCATTCAACAAGCCTGGGGCCGTCTGAGCACGGAGGGCAGGGGCAGTGCAGCCCCACAGGCCACTTGCCCATGAGGCTGGCCCCGGGGGCGGGTATGCTACTTGTTGGTTTAGGGAAAAAGAAGATTATGCTAAAGTGAGATTTAGGGACCATGCGTGACTTTAAATTAGCAGGGATATCCTTTCTCTTCTCATGTAAATTAGCCTAGATGATGGAGTATCAGCTGCTGATTCGGAGAGATTGTTAGAATGGGGTAGAATTCTTTTCCCTCTAAACTCTACTCCTTTAAGAATATTTATCTATTTATATTCCATTTATTCAGTTACTGTGGTTAAAATATACATAACATTTATCATTCTAACCATCTATAGGTGTACAATTCAGTGGCACTAAAAACACTCACAATGCTGTGTAACCATCACCACTCTCTATACCTAAAACTTTTTCATCATCCCTAGCAAAAATTCTATACCCATTAAACAATAACACCTCCCCTCCTCCCAGCCCCGTGTAACCTCTATTCTACTTTCTGTTTATATGAATTTGCCTCTTCTAGGTATGGAGGTAGAATTCTGAACTGCCACACGTGTTCTGTAATGGTTTCAAACTCAAAAGTCCTACAGTATCTGGTGTTCTGATAGCTCTTGGTTCGCCTCACCTGCATGTAGATCAAATCTACAGCTGCTCTGCAGTCCATCAGCCTGGAGTCGAGGGATGGGTCCAGGTACCTGCATGATTCAGGAGCGTTCAGTTAATTCATGACACGGCTAATGGGCACACCTGGGAGTACATGCTCTCTGAAGTGGTGGTCCTCGACGCCTTGAACCAAGGCCCCCTCTTCTAGCAGAGCCACAACCCTCTGCTTGCCTAGTCTTCAACTGTCCTCCCATCTCTTCTGTTTCCTATTGTCCTCATATTGTAAGCTTACCTGGTGGGCTCTGAGAATAGAAATGCAAAAAAAAAAAAAAAAAAATCTTGAAGGGAATGGTGCACATCACTGTTCACACCCAGCTCCCCTCTTGGCCACCAAGTCTTCACGCCGTCTCCCCACCCGCAATTCCTGGCATAACGATCTGCCCTGTACCCACATCTATATCACTGCTCGGTACCCAGGCCTCCTCATCTCTTGCCTGAGCTGCTCCGGTGACCTCCTCACCAGACTTTCTGCCTTGGTTGTGTTCCCTCAGTCCCACACTCCACATTCTAACTGGAGTGGTCTTTTCCCAGTAACTTTTCAGACTCTCATAGTCCCAGGAGTTAGAGCATTTATCCTGGTTGCTCCCAAGACCCCAATGTCATTTCCAGTTCCATCTCTGGCCTCTCTCCCCTCCCCACACTCTACATTCCAACTTTGTTTTCTCTTCTCTCCCTCCACCCCGAATACCTCCTTCCCACCTCAGCAGCCTGCTTCCCGGCCTTACCCACCTCTCCCACAAGCTTCATCCTCGTGTGCCCTCCTCTGGTCCCTACTCCTCAAGTCTGTGTTAGCAACGCCCCCCCCCGCCCCCGTGCTTCCTCAGCACGTTGAGTTTATCCTGATTGCTGCTCTGATCAAGCTGATCTTGACACCAGGTGTGAAGACCCCTTAGATCAGTGCTGGGTCCTATTCAGACTTGCCCCTCTGGACCTTGGCAAAGGGACTTGCAAATAGCAGGGCCTCATGTCTCTCTAACAGCTCTAGAGTCGTCAGCATGAAGTGAAGTTACACGTACTGTGTGAGCCCAGTGGCACGCTAAGAACTGACAGAAACCACCAAGAGAGGGTGTGCCGGGGCTGGTCTATCACCAGTATGAAGGCACAGGTGAGCAGACAGGGCACTCAGCAGTGGAGGGGGCAGAGACAGTGGGATTGGCACAGACCAGGAAAAGGATGAAAATGTCGCTTGAAGATCAGCTTCATTCTAGGGGCTGGGGAGGAGAAGCTGAAGTATTCCTCCCTGTATTCCACTTAGCTATTTCACCCCTTCTCCCCAGGTGCCCTGTGTGGCAGAGAATAGCCACTGTTGCACCAGAGTTGGAGAACTCCCAGACCCACCCCAGACTGCGGCCCTGCGAGGCCAGGGCAGGTACCCTCTGGTCTGGAAGGAACTATAGCATCTTTGGAGAGATGCACCAGGGAATTCACAGACAGAGAAAAATCCCTAAGACTTGACTAGGTCTCACTGCGAGGGCTCTCCAGCTGGGAATCCCACAGCTAGTGTTAGTCAAGCGAGCCTCCCTGCTCCAACCCAATAAGACCTCACTCTGGACAGAGGGCCAGGCACCTGCGCGATCCTTTCTCCAGGCTCTCCCCTTCCAGTGACCTCATCCTCAGCTCTAACAGCTGAAGTGGGACCTCCTTTCCTCCCAGTCCCCAGGAGCAAAGGCAACCTGTCCGGATCTGAGATACAGGCTGGTGATGGGGTAGACATTTTGTCTTGCAGTTATGATCCGGGAGTTATCTATTTAATGAAGACATAGGCAAAGCCCAATTTCCAATCCAAGCTTCGAGGTGAGGGACAGAATCCTCATCTCTTCTTTGATCTCAAGTTCTCTGGAGAGCCCATGGACAAAACAGTCTAAGCCCCAGGGATTTGGGGGGGTGGCGGTTACTATTATCATCATTATTATCATCAATATAACAGTAATAAACATGACCAAAATTTATTGAGCATATAGGATTACTTCATTTAACTCTCACTATAATCCTATGAGATAGACCCTATTATTATTATTTCCCATTTTACAGATAAAGAAACTGAGGCCTAGAGAGCTTGAATAACTTGACTAAAGTTCAGCTAAACCCTGCGGTTCACATACTCAGGTCCCAGGAACAACTATGCTTAGTCACCTGTTATTATGGGCACCTTCCAGAAGAATAACTACTCTCTAAACTCTCAGACAGAACTGCAAACTTTTCCCCTTCTCAGGGCTCCATGCCACAGGTTTTGACCATTTCTCAGAACACTTTTGAATAGCAGTATATGAACTTCTAGCCTTGCTGGGAATCTTCTTCCAAAATTCAAAGCCACAGCCTGGAGCTCTAGCAAGGCATCACAAGGTCAAGATATCTACTATTCCTCGATGTCAAAATGCCTTTCTTTAAAAACCTCTGTGTTCAGATTACAGATTAACTGGGCTGGGCAAAGAGTGAGCCAAAGAAGCAATCCAATACAGCCATAGTAATAAACATTGGGAATTACAGATTCATTCCCCCATTCCCCCATTGTTATTTTGTTTGTTCTTCAGAGGACCCCTTGTTTCTGACAGAAATAAAAGTATTTTCTGCAAAGATACTGCAGATTTTTTTCCTAGATTGTGTCCTATCAACCGAGGAAAATATGTCTGGCTCTAGTAAATAAGCATGTATTGCTGGAATCCTTTAGGAATATAAACCAAATACGTAGAGTTCAAATTCACTGTGGGGGAATTCCCTGGGGGTCCAGTGTTTAGACTCTGCATTTTCACCGCCGAGGGGGGGTAGGTTCAATCCTTGGTCGGGGAACTAGGATCCCACAAGCTGTGCGGCATGGCAAAAAAAAAAAAAAAAAAATTCCCTGCAAATCAGCTGAGTCCACTCACTCTTTGCCTTCAGGGAATACCACAGTTCAACAGATAAATCAGACTTGCTTGTAATCATCAACAAAGTCCTTCAATTAAATACAGTCAGTCCTCTATTCCAAAGCAAACACACGACCTATAATTCCTCACCATTACCTGCTTCAATCCCCAATCCCCCTACCCACAGCCTTACCTTCATGGCTGCCACCCTCATGATAATATCCCTCAAGCTTTTAACTTGAGACCAGTGAAAGTCATCCTCAACATCCTGTTCTTTAGGACAAATGTTCTGGTTCATTCGCTCCTTTCTCCTCTCCATTGCTTTCCTGGACCTTCCCCAAGCTCCTGAGCTCCCTGGAGCTGTCAGGCTGTGAGCTGAATGTGGGAGATTCTGACAAGCTCTGATCTGCAAAGCTAAGATATCCTGAGAAACCTTCTGTCACAGTAAAAGCTTACTCACCACTTCCTGAGTCCAACCTTGAAGTTTTCCACTTCAGAACTGCGAAGGCTAACATAAGGGAGTTCAAAGTCCACCAATTTTTTAATGACTAGAGAAAGGGAAAAGAGTCTTATTGGTTGAAACAGCACAGATAGTTTTCATACAGTGCAGTGCTTTAAAATGATAAAATAGAGCATTACTATTGGAAGAATAATTAATACTGTCTTGCATTTATATGTGATTTTTAACTTTCTGAAGTTCATTTAAAAAATAAGTAGCATTTGATCCTCATAAAAGACCAATGGCTTGAGTAGGGGACATTTTCACTGTGATACAGATGAAGAAACTGGGATTCAGAGAGGTCCAGTGCCATCACCAGCACAGCACAGCTCCTGGTGGCCAAGCTAACTTCCACGTCCAGATCACCTCCCCACAGCTTCTGAGGACATATATAAACTACTCGAAGACAACTGATACCATCTCACAACAAAAAAAAGTTGTAATATCTAGAAATGCACTGTAGAGAAAAGCAAAAGCTATATGAAACAATGTCATTGGTCACTATCTCGCTGCATGTATGTATTTTTAAAGAACCTAAGAACTTATTTATATCATCCACATTTCATAGCAAATATTCCTTAACAAGGAGATATTCCTTAACAAGGTCTGATGGGATCTGCTGATGCTCGGAGTCCAGCACTCCATCCACAAGGGGGTTGTGGCGTGACTGGAGAGCAGCCCACAGGGTGCAGGGATAAAGGTGCACCGGACAGCAGCGCTGGGGCTCAGGAGGCACAAGAGGAAGTATGGTTACTGGAGAGAACTGATGTCTTGTTCCTGACCACACTGCCCCTCTGGAGCTGCTCAGCCCCAGCTCACCTTGAACAAAGGCACAGCCCCCATCCCCAAATGTCCGGTTCGGGGGCCGAGAGTCGTAGTAGAGACCACACACTGGGGCGTTCCCCTGGGGGGTGACTGGCCCCTCAGCTGCAACCCCGCACCTCCTGGCTGAGTGCCTGCCCACACCTGCCCACCCCATCTCAGGCTGCCTGCACTTCCTGCTCTCCTTACCAGACAGCTTGCCCTCTTTGTAAGACCGAATGAGAAATAGTCCAAAGTATCCCAGCAGCTCCTGACACAGTCCAATTTTGTGTGATACCACCTTTAACCAAAGATGAGAAAAAGGAGGGAAAAGTTAGGAGTGTCCGCCTGTAAATATCAATAAAAAGAGCTTTAAGGGGCCAGTGGATAGTAAGAGAAATCTTTCCCGAATCTAAAAAAGGTATATACTCATTTTAGAAAATTTAGAAATTTTAAAAAATGACAGTGAAAAAAATAATAATCAGTCCCCCCAACAATAGACATGAACTGGCCCCAGCTGAGACTGGTTTGTCCCATCTGGGATAAGGACTCGTCTCCCAGATTGGTTTGGTCGCTATTGTCCACTGGAGGGCAGTAGCCATTCTCCAGGATCATCAGCCCTTCTGTAATACCTGCCCCTGGGGCCCACACTCCAATTTACCTTCCCTGGGGGCTGGATTACCAGATATTGGGAAAAGGGATGTTCCCCACCATTGGCTGGCATATAAAAGTGTACAGGCTAATGTCCGCCTATGACACTCCAGGCCTGCTTCTCTCTGATGTCTGCTGTGATGCTCAAGTCTAATTCGTGTGGCTTTTGCTCAGTGAAACCTCAGATCCCGGGCACAGGCTGCCCTCATTTCATATTCCTCGTTGACCTTTACCTCAAACAGCTTTCATTTCAACACCAGTGTTTTCGTTTTTACCAACTGGTCATGAGGCTGTAATCTCGGAACATTTCACATCCATTCACCCTCCCTTAGTAGGAACATTCATGCTTCCACAGGCTCTTTCCCTCTCTGCTCGGCCAGCCCACCCCCTCTTTAAGGCTGGGTTTCTGGGTGATTTCTTTGCATGCCTAGTCCGAATTCGCTAGATCACCTCTGCAACCCTCTGCGCGGGGGTCCACCTGTATATGGCTCTGTGCGTGAGCTGACCCTTTGACCATGGCTCCAAGTTCTCAAGGTGGCAGTTGTACGAGGCTGAAAGGGGCACTTTCTTGTCCGAGGTCTGTAAATTACCTTGGGAGACAGTCTGATTAGGTGGATGGTATGAGTAGGTGTTCTCAGTATAGCTCTGAAAATAAAGAAGAGCCTGGGAACTTTTCACAACTTTTCCTCGATGTTTATCCCCATTCTCCTTTCTACCTTACTCTCTTCCCCATGCCCTTGCGAAACAAAAACAAAAACAAAACAAAGCAAAACCCTGAACCAAAACACAGGGCACCTCTGTGTGTGGGGCTGAGTGTGCACCAGGGGTAACAGATTGCAAAGTCATCTTCTCCTAGAGTAAATATGAACCCATGCCCACTCACATTAGATTTCTCTCTTCTCTGACTCATTCAGTGAAAACAGCAAGCTTACACGCCAAGGAAGAGAGAGGAGTGGGAACGGAGACACTTTCTATAATTTATAAAGACATAAATACAGACACCTTTCGAGGACGAGAAAGCAGTACAAAAAGAGACACGGTAGTATTTCCTTCTTAGCAAATGTTAATGATGCTTCAAAACACGAACACCACCGATACAACTACATTAACACAAATGCACAGAAAGCAAAAAAGAGATTTTAGTTTGTTGCTGGTCCTTAAAGAGCCCATCAGGATGGCTGGAGAAGCAAAGTGAGCGTGGTGACAAGTATGCTTGAGAAGATACGGACAATAATTTTTAATTACAAAATGTATGTTACATTTTTATGTCAGCTAGAGAATTTCCCAGCCCCTGGAAGAGAATTCACATCTGTGCCTGGCCAAGTGCTCGCTTTACCTCATACAGAAACTCCTTTACCTCATTTTACCTCCAGTGCTAATGATGTCCATGCTACGGATTTGAATTTCTCACGAGCCAATGTGATGGAAGAGGGGAAGTACATTTTTCTGAGGTTAATGTACCTCATTCAACTTCTGCTATCAGTTACAAGGGGAACTGGACAGAACAAGTGGCACTGTGGAACCCTAGACTTACTGCCCTACTCAATACTTATTCAGCACTCCCTCTGACATCATACTAATAATGATAAGAACCATACTCGCCACTGCTGATGGATTGTGAGCTCTTGTTATAATTACTTAGACATCATTTCAAAAAATTAAATAACTTACCCAAACTCACATGGAGCAGCTCTGTAATTTGAATCTGGGACTTGTCCTAACCCCAGCAGATAGGAGACCCCATGCTCCCACCAGCAGCCAACTTCAGCTACAGTTATGTCTAGTTTGGCCGGCGAGCCCAGTGTGTGTAAAACATGTCAATAATGGTGTCCTTGGGCAGGACAGCTGCTCCCCGGTTCTCTAGGCCCAACCATTTCCAAATGAGCTTATATCCTACAGCTGCACCTCTGACTTACCTGCCTGGCCACAGAGTACCTGAGTTTGTGGTCCCTACTCTCACTATTACTGTCTCCTCTTTCTATTATGTGTCTATCTCCCACTTTGTAAGTCCTGGGAGGGCAATTTAGGGAACTGTGTTTTGTGTTTTGGGGTCTCTTGGTATAAATCCACTCAAGTGTTAAGCATCAAGGGCCCTTGATAATTTCTAGAAAGATCATTCTAGAAATCAGTACAGCTTAGCAAGACTGGAAGCAGGGAGATTAGTTTGGGAGCGGCTAGGGGCGTGGGGATGAAGAGGAGAGAGACTTGGGATGTAGTGTCAGTCGGATTTGGGGGGTGAAGGAGGAGGACCCAGGGTAACTTCTCAACGGATGGCCTCAGCAACCAGGTGGCTGCTGATACCGGGCAACCAGGTCACAATCCTGGAGCCAAGAAAAGGGTGTATGTAGTGACTTTAGTAAGAAGAAAGGTGCAAAATAATCACTCTGGAGCAGAGCAAGATCTAGAGAAGGAGTATTTCCTAATCTGGGGACTCAACCAGGAGGGCGTAGGTGGGCTCAGATCTCCAGGCTGGGAAGGGGAGCTAATGCAGGAGGAAGGTCCCACAGTCTCAGGTAGAGGCGGGATCAAGAGCTGGGCGCCCAGCAGGGAGTACTTCCGGTCATCGGCTCAGAAGGCGGCAGACACCGGGACCCTAGCACAAGAGATTTCCGTCCTTGGAAAGGTCCTAGAAACTTTCCGACTTCCTCCTGTTTATAACTTCTTATTCTCCCTTGAATGTTTCTCTGGAGGATTAGAATTTGTGAAAGAAATTCAATCTAAATGGAACTGGAGGATATAAGATGGAAAGCCCCACAAGTGTGCCTCAGGAAGACAAGACTTAAGGACTGAGAGGCTGATTTCCCGTAAATGCCTAATTCACAGAAAACAGATAATATTGCAATTTTCTTAAATGATAGAGAGTTAGTCCGGGGTTGCCTCATATCAGCCTTGGGAAATTTTGCTCCTGGTTTCCAGAGACCCAAACAAGATATGACCCAGGTCAGGTTGGTCTCACAAAATAAGTGGAATTCAGCTTTGTTTGTGTGACTGGACCGGTTTTGTCTGCTGGGGGAATTTTCAAATCTGGTCTCCATTTGTTTTGATTTTAGTAGACTCTAACTGAACTCTCCCTTCTTTACATTCCCAGCCCATAAATAAAGCCTCCCCCAAACCCTCAGCGGACACGCCGGCAGCCTTTCCAGCTTTCGCGTCCCCAGCTGCAATTCCTCTGCTATTCCTGAACACGCTCATCTTCTTGACAATTTTGAGCTGCCTCATTTTACCTTTTTATTTAAGTTGACAAACTAAAACCCTCCAAAGGCAAGGGACCTGGGAGCTGGCCCTACAGCAGTGTGTGGGTGAGAGAAGACGGAGTCCTCTCTGAAGCCCAGCTCGAGGAAGGAAAGGCCTCAGGGACAGAGCTGGTAATGGCTGCATCTGGAGAAGGAAGGATGCTTTCTGGGTCTCGTCCTCTGAGTCCTCAGAGAACTGACCAGAACTCGGTTCTGGTCCTGTGGACCCAGGATTAGAAGTGCTGGGCATTGGTTTCAGGGGTTTTCCCCTGTGAGGGAGGAGGGACCACTCTTTCTGGCTTTGACAACCCCACTGTCACTCTCTGCCAGAAGTTGTCACCAGCCCACCTGGGTAGTCTCATCTGGGCTCCACCCTCCTTCCTGCTCCCGAGTAGGGATATCCCGTTATAAAGCACTTGGCATATGTGCAGGACACATCCCTGGCTGAGTTCCAGAGAACCAACAACAGCCTTAGCAAGGACCTGGAAAGTTGATGCCCACAGAGGGGGGAAAAAACCCAAAGAGACCCTGGGGATCGGCTGTAGCTGAGATTCCTCCATCAGTCTGTCAGCAGAAGCCAGCATCTCTACAGATAAGTCATCCAGAGTAAAATGATAGGCAGGAAGCTTCTGGAAGGTAACCGTATCCTAGTCCCTGCCTTCAAACAGAATGATTCCTAAATTCAGTTCTGGGGCTGGAATTTGGATAGAATTTACCTCTAGGACTCTTTCGGCAGTATCTGATGTTAGAATTTCGACTTTAATGCTCCTTCCATCGGGCAGAAATATATCCAGAGACACTTTCTCGGTAGTGATGCTAAATGTGTCCTATAAAAGCAAAAGGAAGCACAATGAGCTGTGGCGCCCTTCCGTGGGGCACATGGACGCAGGAGACAGTCATCTTCCTCTCGGTGGGCCCTTGGGGCATACAGTATCCAAAGTAAATGAAAGCCAAGTGCAGAGATTTGGGGGACTGGTTTTGGGGATGTGGTGGGGGTGAGGAGAGGGTGGAGAGGAGCTCAGGCAAAGCAATGACATGCAGCTTGAATAATTTCCCAATAAACAAGGCATCTGCCTTAGGGAAAAAGATTTGAGAAAACCATCCACGTGACTCTTGGCCATCCCAGATTTTAACTCTCATATTCAACATTGCCAGGCGTCCCTAAAAGTTTGTAATATGCGCTAATTTATGGTTCTGCTGCAGCAAAACTCTGAAGCTGCAAACTTTGAGGCCTGTGTGGGGATCAGGTCTCTATCTGGTGAATGGGCACCCAGCTAAGGGGCCAACACCCCAGCTCAGCACAGCCCTGCCTGCACTCTCGCATTCTGGCCTTCTGTGAGGGGATGCGTGTGTACCAGAGGGGACTGCGAATCCGGGGACCTGTGAACCTCTCGGATAGAGCATTCTAGGATGTCAGAGACATGCTACAGACAGGGGAAGCCCGTCCGAGCTCAGGAAAGCACGAGGCTGAGGTCGGCAGTCAGTTTCCTTAGAGAGAGTGACCCTGACGGGGAGGCAGGGCCAGTGGCTGCCCACACGGGCCTCCAGGGCAGCTGCATCTGGGGGTGGCTGTTCTCAGTGCCTCTGAATGGGACCCTGTCAGTCTACAGAGCTGCTTGTCTCTGGGAGGCTGATCCCGGTCACAGCGTTCTCATCTCAGGTTCCACGATGGACTAAACCCTGACGCAGCCACTGCATGCAATGCGTTCCCTTCTCTCCTAGGCATTTAGAACGGCACTAGTGATGTGTCATCCTTGGGAGAAATGAGAAAAGAGCCATTCAGATATTTTCTGTGTTCTGAGCCTGCTATATAAGCCAGAATATTAGTAATTAGCAGCACAGTGTGTGGGGATGGGGGCGGGGGGGATGGGGGAGAGGCAGTATCTCTTTTTAGTGACCAGAAAATTTACATCCAGGTCACCTCCTTCCTGGTATCGGTTTGGGGGAGGGAAGATCCTGATGACTGATCAGAAGATTATTGGGAGATCACGGGGTTGGGGCTCAGGTCAGCTGACCAGGTGAGACCCCTTTCCCCTCAACAGGCAGCACCTCGCCCTCCTTAGTCCTCCTGACCACCCCCTGCCATTCACAGACACAGAGGATTAGGCACCAGGCTTTGTAGGGAACCGGGAAATCCAACAACCCAATCGCACTGCCCAAGTACCTCAAAAGGTCCATCATGTTAGTAACAGGCTTATTTTTTCCTAATTTTGTTATCCAAGGGCAAGCTTTGACTTTACATCTTAACCACGCCTGCCCTGAACCCACTTACTTACAATCACTAAACGTCTATGATTCTGAACCTAAGTGCTTTAGAAGAGAAATGCTGCTGCTTCCCAAATTCAAAGGGTTCGTCCACAAAAGCAGCAGTTTGTGAATGTGTTATATCCACATATACAGGCAACTTGTAGAGATAGCATCTCATTTATGAGTAAATATACTATCTATGTATTTATTACATACAAATATATTGTTAGATCACGATACTGATAATTGGGCTCTGTGCTAACTGCTTCACATATATTGAGAGTAGCGCATGTAATTCTCGTAACAACTCCATGAGGGATATACACTCATTAAGCCCCCTTTTTCAGATGAAGTACAAGTCTACGAAGGTTAAATTACTCCTCCAGGACACACTGCTAGTTGGTGGCAGAGGCAGGATTCAAGGCCAGCTCCTCGTGACTCCACAGCCTGGGCTCAACTAGGTTGGACTCATCTCCTGGCTGGTCCAGCATTGCCTTGGAGTGAATGTTTGTATCCCTCCTCCCCCATTCAGGTTCATGCCCTAACCTCCAATGTGATGGTGTTTGCAGATGGAGCCTTTGGGAAATGATTAGGGTTAAGTGTCCCTCATGACGGGATTAGTTTCCTTGTAGGAAGAGACACCACAGAGCTTGCTCTCTCTGCACACACGCACAAAGAAGAAATTTATTTCTCACAGTTTTAGGAATTTCTGTTCTTTAAGATTCCCAGTTATGGCAGCCCGAGCAGACTAACGTATCATAACACTCAGAGTGCCGCCTCCACTCTCAAAAGTGTCCGAGTTTGGATAAGTTATATGGCTGCCATGTTACTACCATAGTACCAGCATAAGGGACCATGTTATGCTGCCCCCTCCATGTACAGTAAGTGTCTGCCTGAGTCAATCTGCCACTTATTGATCACTGTGTTGGTCACTTTTCAAACAGTCCTGTGGCTTCTCCCTGTCAGTACTAGCCTCCAAATCAGCAGATGCTAAACCAACCACCTGCCAGGTTTTCCCTTCAAGCATCCAGTGCTGGGACAACCCACCTCCTGGGATCCTGTGAAAATCACTCCAAGCCCTCCCAGAGCATGTCAGGGGCACTGGTTTCCCGCCTCCATAGCACAGGCCCTGAGCTCCCTACACAGCTCTCCCATACTTTCTTCACTTTTACCTTCCTGGGGGAATTCTGGCAGATTTCCCCACTTCCCCTGCAGTTATGATAACTGCTAACAGTAGGGCTCCCAAGACCCCATATCTAGCAGAGTAGTCAAGGGTCAGGGGTTTCCCCAGAGCAACTGTTGCAAGTAGTCCCTTTCTAGGTATACCTTTGCCTAGGTCTTAGGTTCTTAAAGGTATCTGGCCTCAAAAACACTTCTTACCTCTGAGGAAAAACACTCTTGAAATGAACGGAAAGATGTCATTGCCTTTGGATATGATTTAAGGAAAAGTTACCATTAATTTGTTACTTCAGTGCAACTCCCAACTCAAACTATATTGCAGAGCAATAGATATCTAAATTATATAAACAGTTAAAATAATAGAAACGCATATCCATATTAAATTCTTCTGCAAAAGAAAAGTGAGGAAGCAGATTGCATTGGTAGAGTGGGTCAGATTATAGATGGCCCTGAAATCAGACACTTGAGGATTTTATTTAAAAAGGCAAAAGGGGGCTTCTCTGGTGGCGCAGTGGTTGAGGGTCCACCTGCCGATGCAGGGGACGTGGGTTCGTGCCCCGGTCTGGGAAGATCCCACATGCCGCGGAGCGGCTGGGCCCGAGAGCCATGGCCGCTGAGCCTGCACATCCAGAGCCTGTGCTCCGCAAAGAGAGAGGCCACAACAGTGAGAGGCCCGTGTACCGCAAAAAAAAAAAAAAAAAAAAAAAAAGCAAAAGGGGGCCATGGTGGTTCTGGATGAGGCACATGGAAGGATGTAAATGGAGTTATGGAAAGATGTGTCTGGCACTGTGGTGAAAATGAACTAGAGGAGGGACTGGAGGATGTGGGAGACTTGAGAGAAGTTGGAGACAGTCATCCGTGTGCGAGGTACCGAGGAACAGGGCTAGACCGTGTGCTTAAGAAACGCATGAGCCACAGAGCAGACTGCTTGGTTCAAGCCTAACTCCACACTCACTGCATGTGACCCTGTGTAAACCTTGACAGGTGACTTCCCTTCTGTATACTCCATTCCTTCAGCTCAAAAGGTAAGGATGGCAAGCGTGGGATGCCATTCATTGCAAACACTCAAATGACAGCTTTATTGTTTCATTATTGTTAGCAGTAGGAATGATGAGGTCGTTATGTAACTTTGATTTGACTTAGTGGCAACAGATAAGAAATAAAAGAGTCAAGAAAAGATTCAGGGGTGGGACTTCCCTGGTGGTCCAGTGGTTAAGACTCTGTGCTCCCAGTGCAGGGGGCCCGGGTTAGATCCCTGGTCAGGGAACTAGATCCCACATGCCACAACTAAAGATCCCATGTGCCGCAACTAAAGATCCTGTGTGCCACAACTAAAGATCCTGCATGCTTCAACTAAGACCTGTGCAGCCAAATAAATAAATTTTTTAAAAAGAAAAGGAAAGAGGGCTTCCCTGGTGGCACAGTGGTTGAGAGTCCACCTGCCGATGCAGGGGACACGGGTTCGTGCCCCGGTCCGGGAGGATCCCACATGCCGTGGAGCGGCTGGGCCCGTGAGCCATGGCCGCTGAGCCTGCACGTCCGGAGCCTGTGCTCCGCAATGGGAGAGGCCACGACAGTGAGGGGCCCGCGTACCGCAAAAAAAAAAAAAAAAAAAAAAAAATTTTTAGAACAATATGGTAAACAGGAGAAATAAACCATTGAAAAACCTTTGTACTATGAAATAAAAGCAAGTGAACAACAGATAAAACATTTGGAGTGGTGATCAAGGAGGAATGTGGCTCTATTTGTGATACTTGAATTTTACTTGTACATATATAATTTATAAAATGTAAAAGCCATACAAAAACGCAATTAGAGGAAGAAAACCAAAGTGGTGGGTTTGGATTGTAGGAAAACAAAACTTAACTCATCTTGATCTAGGGCAGATCAGGAATTAAAACACACAATTCACAGTAGTAAACGGAATGCATTTATTTTTAAGAAACCTCGAAATCCTCCAATACCATGGGCTGCCTTAACACATTTTGAAACGTGCTAATTCTTTTCAAATCGAATGTAACACCCTGAGAAATTGTTTAATTTATCGAAGAAGCTCCATCAGTGTGCGTTATTGATATTCTGCTCTGAGGCAGAAGAATGTCTGGTAGCCACGGTGCTTATCCTGAGCTTTATTATCCAAGAAAATCCGTATTTGGACTCGCCAACCTCTAAATTTCTATCATACTTAATAATCGGTCCTAATCATTTCACTCCAAGGGACACGGAAAACATTCTTAAGAGGAAATGGGGAGACAGTCATTTCCTAGAGCCCCCAGAGCTATGGTGGGCAACACTTCCCAGATACATAAATTGCCCCTAACTTCCCAAGTATACAAAAGCCATTCCAAATACCTTCTTAGTCTCCTTTTTCTCAAACATGCTGTCCACACTTTAGATTAAGAACCAGGAACATAAAAAGTCTTTAGTCTAAAGACGTTGGTTTTGCCTTTTCAAAAGTCCCTTCATCTCAGAGGCAATTGCAGGGCAAAAGCACAGAGCATGGTAAGTCGGGGGCGGGGGCGGGGGGTGGAGGCTAGACACACACAACAAGGGGTACCTGGCAGGGGGCGGGGCTGGGGGGCTGCCACCACTCTAGAAATATCTCATGATGTCAGTGGATCCAGGCTCGCTGGACTTCCACTTATGAAGATGTGGGTCCTTGGACAAATTACTTAACCTGAAAAAGAGACACTAACAGCACCGTCCTCAACAAGTTGTGAGGGATAAATGAGGTACCACACAGAAAGCACTGGGTCTGGCCCAGACTGAATTCCCTGTAGAGGCAACCCCCTCTGATGACTGCAGCTTGCCTTTGGCCATCCTTGATAGAGGCTCCTCGGAAGGCTCCTACGCGGTCACTTGTATTCACGTTTCTCACACAGTGTGTCCTTGCCCAGAGACAGGAAGATGTGCTTGTACTTGCTGAGCCCTGGAGAGCCACGCCCATGAGCGAGTGATTATTTGGCAATAACCACTGGGAAACTGCAGGCCAGGCACTTATCAAAGGCAGTGAAAATATTTAGGTGGGGTCTGTATAATATTGAGGTGGGGAAACTTCCCAATCCCTGCTCCTTGGGCTACTTTAATGGTCTGGCAGACCCACACCTCGCCATCTTTGAAGAAGTTGAAAATGGTCCCAAGCCTGGACAACTGGGTTTTCAGAGGGGCTGTCTCTGGTGAAAATTGGGTCTGGTCAGGGAGAAGGGAAGCAGAGGTACAAAGATGCAGCAGGCAGGACTCAAGCCACATAGAAGCTGTGTTAAAGCAGTTCATCAGGAAGCACTAGGCAGGTCTGGGAGCACAACTCTGGGCCCAGTTGACACCACCTAGTGTCTGGGGAGAGATGTGCTGGCCCGCCATCTTTGCCGGAAGCAATCTCTCAGCAGGCTGGGAAGAGGAAAAAGGACTGGCATTGGTAATAGCAGGAGGACCACGTAAGTGTTATAACATTGGCCAGATTACATTTAAGTGCCTTAAGAGCACTGGCTCACTTAATCCTCCCAACAGCACTAAGAGAGGAGCCATTCTCCCCATTTTAGAGAAGGGGAGACTGACATACAAAGAGACTAAGTAAACACAAATCCAAAGTAGGGCAGCCAAAATTTAAACCTTGGCCATCTCACTTTGAGCCTGCACTCCTAACCACTAAGCCAGTTCTGAGGCTGATTAGTCAGCAGGATGGTTGAAGATGTGATCTTGATAAGAGAAACTGTGGTTTGGGTTTCACTGCAGACATGCCGCTCTGGCCTGGGGCAAAGTGTTAGTGAGAAAGTCCTCAGAGGTGGAGAGGCAAGATCCAGAAGTACGGCAGACAGGTTCTACCAGCTCAGCTCCAGCAACTTCCAACACCGTGGGCCAGCTGGCTTACTGAATGCACCCCTTTCAAAGTTGATGGATCACCTGGGAGAACGAGAGGCAAAAATCCCGCAAGAAAGGAGGAAAGAAACATGACCAACTAAGGGTGAAAAATATATCCCCCCCAAAAGTGAGGCCACCAAGGAGATGAAAACAATGGCTGTGTTAATCAAAATAAGGCTTCTCTGAACTCAGACCTCAAAGAACAGATCAAGGTCTCCAAAAAGAGGTAAGCGAATAGACGTGAAAGGAAGCTGGCCAAGTTCACGGAAGCAACAGGAGCGAAAAATAAAGCCATTGCAAAAGTGAAAATCTCATCAGAAGAAGCAGGAAGAGACGCTGCAAAATGCAGGGGGGGCAAAAGGTTTCTGTGCAGTTATACAGATAAAAAAATACTGAGAGCACTAAAATCAAATAAAACAGATGTAGAGAACAAATGTATGGACACCAAGTGGGGAAAGGTGGGGTGGGATGGATTGGGAGATGGGGATTGACATATATACGCTAATATGTATAAAATAGATAACTAATGAGAAACTGCTGTATAGCACAGGGAACTCTACTTCAATTCGCTGCACAGTAGAAACTAACACAACATTGTAAAACAACTATATCCCAATTAAAAAGAAAGAAAGAAAGAAAGGAGGAAAGAAAAACACATTAAAAAAAAAAACTCCTTTAAATTATCAGGAAAAAAAGACACTCAAAACAAAGCTCCAAAACACTGCCATCCTCTGAATGATTTTTAGAAAGCATTGAAAGTAAAAACCATAATGCACACAAAGATGACAGAACCACGGCTGACTGTACCTCCATGCATTCGCATAGAAAGTTTGCAAGATGTAAACTTTGAAAAACAAGGTTCAGAAAGTGGGTAGAGTGTGTGCTTGTCTGCAAAGCAAAAAAGGATATGCATACATAGGAATGCCTGCATGTGCATGGAAATGCGTAGAAGGGACATACATTAAACTGTAAACAACAGTTGTCTCTGAGGGGGGGCCCTGGAGACCCATGGTAGAAGCGAGGTTACTTTCATCATAGACCCTTTTGTGCTGTTGGAATGTTACCACTAGCACTGCCTCAAAAACAACCTTTTCAAAGAAAAGTATATACATATACATATATATATATACACACATACCATTAAGTGTTTGTGAAAGTACGAGCAATTATACAATGGGAGGGGAGACTCTAGGGGCATTTCTCAGTTGACTGGACCAGTAAGTTTGTCAACACACTTGAACAACTGAGTAAATGCAAATTTGCTCCCAGTTTTTACACGTCTGATCAAGGTATCATTCCTCCCTGACCTAAGGAGCCAGTTCAGTAATATCACGTCATTGTGCAATTTCAATCCTTTTGAAGCTCTTCCATTCAGTCAAGAATGTACACGCAGGGCTTCCCTGGTGGCGCAGTGGTTAAGAATCCGCCTGCCAATGCAGGGGACATGGGTTCGAGTCCTGGTTCGGGAAGATCCCACGTGCTGCAGAGCAACTAAGCCCGTGTACCACAACTACTGAGCCTGCGCTCTAGAGCCCACGAGCCACAGCTACTGAAGCCCGCGTGCCACAACTACTGAGCCCTCACGCCTAGAGCCCATGCTCCGCAACAAGAGAAGCCACCGCAATGGGAAGCCTGTGCACCACAGTGAAGAGTAGCCCCCGCTCGCCGCAACTAGAGAAAGCCCGCGCGCAGCAACGAAGACCCAACGCAGCCAAAAATTAATTAATTAATTAAATCTACATATTAAAAAAAAAGAATGTACATGCAGGCATAAAAATGTTCCTATGTGTACCACCTGAATGGGTGCTGTGCTAAACAAATGTACTTGGCCAAGTTCCAGCCTCTAGGGGACAAGAGGACAGTTGTTCTTTAGACCAACAAAGGAAAGGGAGTTGCTGTCTGTCATTCTGTTGAGACTGAATTTTCTCCATGATCCGTTTACGATAAAGTCAGGAGCAGAGAATATACAAGTGATAGCTGGCATGGCTATTACTGCTGTCCTGAGGTCTTCACTGTGGCACACTTGGAAGTCCCAGCTACAGAAGTAGGGTCCCACAATTGTCATGGGGGCCTTTAATGGTAAAAGGTTCTCTCCTCCATGGCCAGTTTTGAGATGCACAATGCTTAAGCTACAGGAAAAAAGGTATCTGCTTAAATAAAGTGGGCAAAAGGTCAAGTGACACACTTAATTTTCCATCTAGAATCTCAACTTCCAAAGCAACAAAATAGGAACCATTTTCCTGTTACTCCAAACGAATGTATTTTATCTGAATCCAGGCTCTGTAGGGCTGATGACCAGAAAAGCACACATGGAGACATATTCTGCAGTGAAATAATGACCTTAGTCAAGAAAAGCAAGCTTACCAGCTGCACCAGTTTCAAAAAATCAACGAAGACATCACTTCTCAACATGTTTGGGTCCATGGTTACTGAAAAACAGGGACAGCGAGCCAGGTTACCACTGGGCTGGGTTGACTGCTCTGTTAAACTGCTCTGTTCTCCAGGAAGCCCTCCAGGCCTTGCCAGTGCACCGCTGCCTCCTTGAAGGCGATGGAGCCTGTGACTTCTCAAATTCAAGAAAATCTACAAAGCCCGCCTCCTCCAGGCAGCCTCGCGGGCAGCATGAACCCATCACACCAATCCGGCTGACTGTTTCCAGGAATCCTACTTTATTCATGCACACCCCTGGCCCAATATCTATCTAGCTGCCCCTACTAGAAGGATGATGGGGTTAATACGAGGTAGCAATAAGATCTAAAAACTTGGACCTAGACTCCCACTTTAGCAGGATGCTTGGTAATTTTAAATCAACCAAGAAACACTGATTAAGAGGACCTCTTCTCACGATGGGAGCTCTCAAAAGGTTACCAAAAAAAAAGCAATTATAAGGCTGTCAGATATTTAAAATTTCATTCTTCTATACTTATAAGAGCAATTTGCCCCTTAGTTTTAAAGCTCCAGCGCTGTGGCCCGAGCAGATGGGCCAAGGCTCTCCCCTGAGGACCTCACACTCACACGTGAAGTGCTTCTCAGCGGCTTCCTCACTTCTTATCTTCCTCCCCACAAGTCCTCTCCTGGACCCTGCACTTGAGCTAAACTTATCCAATTTCTAAATCTGTATTAAATGTCTTTCTTTTTGGTGCTGTTTTACTGATTTTGTCAAATAACTTCTACCAGCATTCAAAACTAGCACTGACTGAGGTCATTTGAGGTAGTGCTTCCCAAACGATGCCATGTTTTTCAAAATAAAGTAACTAAGAGAGAGAGTGTCTCTGTAACAGGAGAAACTGTTTTTTGTAAAAGGTACTCCCTCTTTTCTAAAGGGGGAAGAAGCTCTTGTCTTATTTTCTGGAATATGTGTGCCAAGTATGCAAACTAATCATTATAATCATTAGCGTGGATCCTTGGGGATGGGGAAAGCTATTGAAAAAGTGTTCATCCAACTAGTATTTACTGTACAACTGTTAAGTACCAGGTACTACGCAAAGCACTTGGTATATTTTAGCTCACTTAATCTGCGCAACAAAAGAAGATTGCCTGAAGTAAATAGTATCTCCATTTTACAGATAAAGACACTGAAGCTCAGAGAAGGTAAGTGTCTTGCCCCAGGTCACACAGCCAGCGAGGTGCAAACCTGGGACTTGACTCGAGGTCTGAATAGAGCCTGTGTTCACAGTCACAGCACTATGCTGCACTGTCTCCTTCCTTTACCTTCCAAGAGGATTCACAAAGCATCCTGACTACAGATAAAGGCCAGGCCTGGAGAAGTGACCCTTTAAGCAGTGTGATCATTTGTGAAAAGGCCAGCTGTTAAAAGGAGTATTTCATGAAGATATGAGAACACAAACCAAGAAGGAATGAAAATTCAAAAGATATTACATTTTGAGCTTGAAAGCGTTTATTTAACAGGTCTAAAAGAGGTATAGTCTCCACTACAAAAGATGAATGGAAAATAAATGACTTCTAGAATTTCTGTTTACTATGTTTAAAAAAAATATGTGCAGCCCTGAGAAATAATGAGGTAAATCTATAATCTCTCACCTAGAATGACCTGTAAGAGTAATATTTTAAAAGGAATAAAATAGCATATAGAAGAAAAAGCTTTTTTTCTTTTGTTATGAAGGACATTAGTGGGGTAGTTGGTGAAGTTTGAATAAGGTCTCTATATTAGATAGCATTATTATATCAATGCTAATTGCCTGATTTTGATAACTATACAGTAGTTACAGAAGAGTTGTCCTCGATCTTAGGAAATACGCATAGATGTATTTAAGGGTAAACTGGCTTGTATATGCAAAACAGGCATCTCAAAAAATTATATATAATATATATGTATGCACACATTCATAATACAAACAGAGACATGGGAAAGTGAGAGAGAATGATAAAGCAAATATAAAATGTTAACATTTGGGAAATCTGGGTAAAGAGAATACAGAAAATTTTGCATCAATTTTGCAACTTTTCTGTAAATCAGAAATTCTTTCAGAATAAAAAGTTTCAGATACAGAAACGTGTATAAGGTAAGTTTCAATTTGTGTTTAACCAGCAGGGATGTACCCACACACTAGAATACACATGATGGTTTCTGAGAAATACACAAGCCACTTGTAATAGTGGTTTTTTCTAGAGGCTTGGGGATCTGAGGTGGAAGGGAATGTACCTTTCATTTTTTACTCTTCGGACGGGTTATATTTTTAAAACATTTTATGTCTATACCATTTCCCGCTTTTTAAACCTTTAAATATTTGAATGCCAATGTTTCTATTTCTCCCCACCCCCTTCTGTTTGTGAGAGCTCAGTCCTGTTGTGCACAACACTTTTCAGGAACCCAGCAGTGGGCCAGGACCTCTGTATTGCCAGCCTCACAGGGCCAGAGCAGACCTCCGAGTATCCCTGTGCCTTAGCATGGCTCCTGGGGAAGACAGAGATGGAATAACCAACTCTGGCACTGCCAGTAAACATCTCCGCTATCTCCTGAGAACTTTCACGTAAGCCGTTCATTTTATCCGTTTGTTCACTCTTAATCCAGAGATATTTCTTTGACTTCTACAATCAAAGCCAACACAGAGCCCCCGGGGGCAGGGGCTGCGGGGTGGTGAATCTAAACAAAGCATTTTTAAACCAAATACAAAGACCACATATTTTATGACTCCATTTACATGAAATATCCAGAGCAGGCAAATTTATAAAGGCATAAATTGGTGTATAAAGACAGGGGCTGGTGGAGGAGAGAAACAGGGATTGACTGATAATAGGTATAAGATTTCTTTTCGGGGCAGTAAAAATGTCCTCAGATTAGATTATGGTGATAGTTGCACAATCGTGTAAATATACTAAAAACCACTGAGTAAAAATATAAAATGGGTGACTTTCACATCTCGATAAATCTGTTTTAAAAGATCCAAATACATACCATGTTGCAAATACTGTTCCAACTGGTCCCTTCTCTCATCAGCCATAGATGTGGTCATTGCGAGATAGTACTTTGGTGGAAAGGGTGGCAGGCAATTTCCAAACACCCGCCTCAGCTGAAAGATCCAGAAAACATATGGTTAAGGCAAAGCGCCTGAAATTCAGGGTTGGTGAGATACCAAAGCCTCCTCTTAGGGCAAGTCTCTCTCCAGCACTTTATTCAAAATGAACCCTTCCTGGTGGCCAAAAGGAGATACCTCGATTTTCTTAAGGAGCAATTTATTTCTGTAAAGGTTTCTAGAACACTATTAGAAATATCATGAACTGACAACTCCAGTCTGAGTTTGATAGATATGGTGTACATTTTAATTTTTCATTTGTTTTTACAAAACTGCCCACCAGTCACATCATACAATATTCATACAATACAATCTTAATATTACATCATACAATATTAACATTTAATTAATTCCCCAATAGTATCTGTGATGTCAATGATGAGAGTTAGGAATTTAATTCCCCCACCATGCCCCCCACCCAATCTGAACATAACAGCAGATGTTTACAGCTGTGCTATCTAATTTGGTAGCCACTGACAATGCAGCTAGTCCGAACTGAGATGTGCTGTAATTGTAAAATACACTCCAGACTGTGAAGACTTAGTACAGAGAGAAGAGAATGCAAAACATCTCGTTAATAATTTTTTATATAGATTACCTGTTGAAATCATATTTTGGATCTGTTGGATTAAATAAAATATATTCTTAAAATTAATTCCACCTGTTTCTTTTTATGCTTTTTAACATGTTAAAATTTTAACAGAAAATTTTATATTACATACGTGGCTCACGTTATATTTCTAGTGGACAGCGCTGGGTTCTAGAATTCCTATAATGCTGACATATGATCCCGATAGAAACCCAACCAGGCCCCTTCCTCCTCCCCACCCACACATGACCCAAGACCATGGCGGAAATTATTTTTATGCAAGCTCATAGTGGATGCGTCAAAAATAATTTTAAAATTAAGATAACCAAAAGTGCATCTTCCTTCATTCTAGCCGTACGCTTACAGTGATAGCTTGAAGATAAGATACCTCATCATTCTCTTTAAAATAGGAGAAAGGAAACCAGTAAGAAACCCACTGAGATTTTAACATGGTACCTCTGGAGCAGGAAGGCTCAGTGGCTTAAAGAAAATGAAAGCAGATCTAATAGAAATGAGACTGCAAACAAATAAGAACTTTCATTCCATGACCTTTGTCAAAAATACAGTGTGTGTTTGGCAAATATTTACCTTGCATAGGCCTTAACTTCAAAATACATCCAGAATCTGATCACATCTCTCCACCCCCACTGCCATCACCCTGGCCCAAACCACTGTCATCTCTTCCAGTTTATTGCAGTAGCCTTCCAACAGATCTCTCTGCCTCTGCCCTTGCTCCCCTTCTGTCTATTCCTAATACAGAATCTGAGGTTATAACTTAAAAATGTAAGTCAGATCATTCCTCTTCCCTGTGCAAAATCCTTCATGGCATCCCATTTCACTCAAGTACAAGTCAAAATCCTTAGAGTGGCCCAGAACTGTACCATCCGATAAGATGTCCATTAATTGCTTGTGACTACTTAAATTAAAATAAAATAAAATTTAAAATTCAGTTCCTCAGTCATACAAGCCACATTTTAAATACTCAATAGCCACTGGAAATGTGGCAAGATGCTACTGAATTGGACACAAAGGATATAGAGCATTTCCACCAGCACATAAAGTTCTATTGGACAGTGTTGATCTAACACCTAGAAATGTTATTAACTGCCTACCTGTAGGGAAGATACAGCTCCCTGATTTGTTTTGTTTGGTCTGCTAGGTTGTTTGTTTGACTACTAAAGAATTTTCATTTGATGCCAACATTTATTTTTGCAATTAAAAAATTTTTTAAGTTATGTCCTGGAGAGAATACAAAATGGTCCAGCCACTTTGGAAGATAGTCTGGCAGTTTCTTACAAAGTAAACATAGTTTTACCACATAGTGCAGCAATCACACTCCTAGTTATTTACCCAACAGATTTGAAAACTATGTCCATAAAAACCGGCATACAAATGGTGCTTTATTCATAACCACCAAAAGCTGAAAGCAACCAAGATGTCCTTCAGTATGTGAATGGATAAACAAACTTGGGTGTATCCCTACAATGGAATATTACCCAGCAATAAAAAGAAATGAGTTGTCAAGCCATAAAAAGACATGGAGGAATCTTAAATACATATTGATAAATAAAAAGCCAGTCTGAAAAAGCTACATACTATATGACTTCTATTATATGACATTCTGGAAAAAAGCAAAATTATAGAGAGAGTGAGAACATCAATGATCACCAGGAGCTTGGGATGGGGGTACTGAATTGGTGAAGCACATGGAATTGTTTAGGGCAGTGAAACTACTCTGTATGATACTGTCATTGTGGATACATGAGGCTCTGCATTTGTCAAATCTACTGAACTTTACAATACAACTTTAATGTGTCCAAATATATTAAAAAATCATTTAGGAAGTGGGGAAAAACCCAGGATGGAATGCAGAATGTGAGTAAACAATTTAACTATATTACAAATATATGAAACAACTGCAATGAAGGGGTTGAGAGAAAAGGTGCTGACCTAAGTCACTTGGCAAATGAGTGGAGTCTGTAACAGTAAAGGCAAAAGAAGCTGTACAGAAGTACTGTGCTTTAGCTGATAAAGTTGTTTCCTACACAGGTACAGGTTAACAATTCTAATACCATTATATGTGTGTACAGAATGGAATAATTAAGTAAATGGATGGCAGATAGTGGGAGTCAGGTTTCTCACTGTTGGAATGAGAGTTTTCAGGTAAGTAAAGGGAATAGGCTAGAGTAAGCCATGTGGTAATGGATTATTGTCAGAGATATTGGTATGAACTCATGTTTAACTTAATATACATACAGATGGTTACACATAGAAGTATTTACAGACATGCATATATACACATATATTTTCTTGCTGTGTCAGCTGAGAGGGCCTAGAAGCAATGACACTGCAGTAGCAGGGAACACATCTGGTGCCCAGATCTTGGTTTCTAATATCATTCTCCAAAAAGCAACAAGCGCTCCAGGGAGAAATGGTTGACTCTAGGACCAAGGCAGGAAATATACAAGGTGAGCCTGGGGCATCTTGTACACCAGAAAATAAGAAAGTGGACAAAACAAACAAAAGTCAACAATAGGGGTATGTCAAAGAAACACAGGAGCAAACAGAAAGAGCTCCCACAGGACAAGCTGGAACAATTTGAACAATAAAATAAAGTCTTACTGAAATACAACCTAAAGTATAAATTAAATATCTAGGAGTCTACATAGATATAAATTATTGAATAGGTGGGGAGTAACCATGCCGAATCTGACCCGGTTGCTGGACTGTTGCCGCTCCGCGCAAAGGATCTGATGGCGGCGCCTGCGCTGACCGACCCACCTCAGGGCACTGTGACCTTTGAGGATGTGGCCGTGTACTTCTCCTGGGAGGAATGGTGTCTTCTTGATGAGGTTCAGATACACCTGTACCTTGATGTCATGGTGGAGAACTTTGCACTTGTATGCATGCTGGGTAAGGCCCTCACACCCACCCCTATCCTCTGAGCTAGGTTCTGCCTTTCTCCTTTTCCCTAGGGGCTGCTGTGTCATTCTCACATCTGGACCATGGATACTGCTTTCTTCTTCAACTCCTTGGTCATGTGCTGTGGTTACTATGGCTAGCCAGAGTGCATCCCTACTCCTTAGTGCCCTAACACCAGTAGCCCCAAAGTTGCAGCTAAGGATTCAGGCTTGCAGTGTCCTGGTTCCCTGACCAGGGACTGAACCCAGGCTAAAGCAGTGAAAGCTCTGAGTCCTCACCACTGGACTGCCAGGGAATTCCTGCAGGTTCTTTTCCTGGAGTTGAGGATGAAGAGACACCTTCTGAACAGAGCGTATCTGCAGAAGGAGTGTCACAGATGAGGACCCCCAGGGCAGGTTTGTCTCCTGAGAAGACCCAGCCCTGTAAGATGTGCACCCCAGTCTTGAGAGACATTTTGCACTTCTCTGAGGAGCAAGGAACAAATACGGGGCAGAAAGCATACATATGTGGGGCATGCGGGAAACAATTCTATTTCACTGCAAACCTTCAAGAGCACCAGAAGCCGCATATTAGAGAGAATCCCATGTGATATGACATGGGGAGACCCTCATTTTGGAAGAGCTGCACAATCCACACAATAGGGAATCTACCTACCTACATGGAGATTGGGAACGACTTCGCGGCCAACATGGGACTTCAGCCACAGGCCACTAATACCAGGAAGAAACCGAACAGTAAGGAGTGTGAAGCTGTTTTTCACAGTGGAACAGGTCATCACAGCTGGGGAGAAGGCAAGAAAGCCTCCAGTCACACATAAATACTTTTTCAGGATGAGAGAGTCCTTACTAGTAAAGGGTTTTGTGAGTGCAGCAAACGTGGGAAAGCCTGCATCCAAACATGTAACTTTATTCAGCATGAGCCAGTTCACACTGGAGAAAGGCCTTATGAATGCAGCCATTGTGGAAAATATTTTAGCCGCAAATCTGGTCTCCTTGGACATCAGAGAGTTAACTGTGGAGGAAGGCTCTATGACTGCAGTGACTGTGGGAAATCCTTTAGCCTAAGGAAGCACCTCAGAGCACATAGGAAAATCCACAGTGGAGAAAAGCCTTATGAATGCAAGGAATGTGCTAAATCTTTCATCCAAAAGTGCATCTTAATTGAACATCAGAGAGTTCATACTGGAGAAAAACCTTATTGATGCACCCAGTGTGGAAAATCTTTTGCCCGCAAATCCAATTTCCTTGCACATCAGAGAGTTCACACTGGAGAAAAGCCTTATGAGTGCAGTGAATGTGGGAAATCTTTTGTTGCCAGGAGTAGCCTCTGGTATCATCAGAGAGTTCACAGTGGAGAAAGGCCTTATGAGTGCAGTGAATGTGGGAAATGTTTTGTTGCTAGGAGTGGCCTCCAATATCATCAGAGAGTTCACAGTGGAGAAAGGCCTTATGAGTGCGGTGAATGTGGGAAATGTTTTGTTGCTAGGAGTGGCCTCCAATATCATCAGAGAGTTCACAGTGGAGAAAGGCCTTATGACTGCAGTGAATGTGGGAAATCTTTTACTGCTAGGTCAGGACTTCGTGATCATCAGAGAGTTCACAGTGCAGAAAGGCCTTATGACTGCAGTGAATGTGGGAAATGTTTTACTGGTAGCTCTAGCCTTCTTTGTCATCAGAGAGTTCACAGTGGAGAAAGGCCTTATGAGTGCACTGAATGCGGGACAGCCTTTAAGCAAAGACAGCTCCTCTGCATCCATAGGAAAATCCACACTGGAGAAAAGCCTTCTGAGTGCAAGGAATGTGGTAAATCTTTCACCCACAGGTACCACTTGATTAAACATCAGAGAGTTCACACTGGAGAAAGGGCCTTATGAATATCACACATATGGCCGGCAGTGATGTTGGAGGAGTTTCAGGTGGTAAGAGAATAAGAAGAACCTGTGCAGCTAATGGACCCTTTCTAGAGAGGAAACTGAGGCACAGAGACGATGTGTTTGTGATCTCCCAGAAATGGACAGGGATCTGGGCTTCAATGCCAGGTTGCCTGGTTCAGGATATCGGGAGTCACTTCACTCCTCCCCTGCCCCCCACCCAGGTTTGGGGACTGAAAGAACACCTTGTCCATCCTGACACTTCTGCCAGCCGATCCCCACACCAGGAGCCCTGCTCATACCCCAGCCCTGTGCTGATGGACAGGATTATCTTTTCTCTGGGAACCAATATTGATGACTTTCCTGTGACTGACTCCATTTATCTACCCAACCAAACCAGTGCTGTGATTCAGTTATTATTATTGCCATTTATGAAAGGAGGGGTGTCCAGCTCAGAGAGGTTGAGGGACTTCCACAAGGGGTCACTACTGCCAGGGCTTTGATGAGAGTGGTTCATCTACACACTGCACCCGTCCACTGGCTTCTCTCCTGCCCCTCCGAGCAGGGCCTCCATTTGCTGTGTCCTGACCATGAACTACCCACACCTGACATCTGCATCTCCACCAGGGTCTCCAGCTTCATTTTTACCAGTACACATCTCCCGGAAACACCCTCCTGCTTGGGAAGTTCTCCACAGGGACAGCAGCACTAAGCCAGGCACTCTGGACTGGGTCATTGGTGTCACCCCAGATTTGACACTGGCTCCACTGCCATATGCAGTGATTTGTTTCCAATGTCCTGTCCATCTTCTTTATATACCCACCTCAGGATGTCCCTGTTGCCCTGTTATGTGGTTGACCCGCTCACTGTTCTGGGCAGTGTGAGGGACATGTAAGGACTAAGAATGTCCACTGTGGCCCTACGTGGCCTGGTCCCTAAGGCTCCTCTTCCTAAGCACCTTGATCCATTGCCTCACTGCTCCTCCTACTGCTCCAGAAAAATGTTAACTCACCAAAATGATGATTGTTAATTAGCAAGAACTTGCCCTCCCCCTCTTGGGACCCACACTTGATCAACTTACCTTAAAAGCTAAGACTGAATGCAGGCTGATCCCTCCCATGAAGACTTAAAAACCCGTGTATAAAAAAATTACGATTTTAGGGGCTTCCCTGGTGGCACAGTGGTTAAGAATCCACCTGCCAATGCAGGGGACACGGGTTCGATGCCCGGCTTGGGAAGATCCCACATGCCACGGAGCAACTAAGCCCGTGTGCCACAACTACTGAGCCTGCACTCTAGAGCCCGCGAGCCGCAACTCCTGAAGCCCCCGCGCCTAGAGCCCATGCTCCGCAACAAAGAGAGGCCACCGCAATGAGAAGCCTATGTATCACAACGAAGAGTAGCCCCTGCTCGCCGCAACTAGAGAAAGCCCGCGCTCAGCCACAAAGACCCAACACAGTTATAAATAAATAAATAAATAAATGTATTTTTAAAAATAAATAAATTATTGAATAAATAAACAAATTGGAGAGAATAGACAAATTTCCAAATAATGTACGTAGATACTTATCCCACAAGTACGTAGATACTTATCCTACAAGTATGGAACATAAATCCTTACTCTTTAAGTGTGGGCTGTGCATGGTGACTTCCTTCCTAAGAGCACACTGTGGAAAAGGAGGGGAAAAAGTAACTTTATATGGAGAAACCTGACAAACACTACCTCAGCCCGGTGACCAAGGTAAACTTGGCCCCTGTGGTTTTCCTCTCAAAACCATAACCCCAGTCTGGTCATGTGAAAAACATTGGACAAACTCCAATAGAGGGACATTCCACAAACTACCTGACCAGCGCTCCTCAAAACTGTCAAAATCATTCAAAACAAGGAAAGTCTGAGAAACTGTCACCGTCAAGAGGAGCCTAAAGAGACATGACAATTAAATGTAATGTGGGACCTGGGTGGGATCTTGGAACAGAAGTAGGACATTGGGTAAACATTAAAGAAGTCTGAATAAATAACATGGTATCAATACTTCATTAACTGTAACCAAAGTATAATACTCATGGAAAACAACAGGGGAAACTGGGTGCAGGGTAGACGGGAACTCTGTACTATCTTCACCATTTTTTAAAATAAATCTAAGATAGGGCCACAAAAATAATGTTTATTAAAAAGAGAAAAACTGATGTTCCGGCTTCTCTTGAAGAATCGGAAGGTCTGGAATCACCAAGTTTCTATTCTCTCAGGCTGTTCCCACCACCCACCACTGCCTCTCACCTGATCCGTGCCTCTCATTTAAATTACCTGCCTGACCCCAGTAGCCATTTATTTTGCCATCTTTCCTCTAAATCTAGTAGTATAAAATATTAGAGCAATGATACGTTTCTTTTAAATTCAAGGAAATTTTCCTGCTGTGACAGAGATGGTCCAAAGGCCCCCCAGTTACAGCACCATCCCAGGCAGGGCTGCTCAAACGACCTGGAATTTATGCACCCCATCTCTGCTAATTCCATGAAGTAGAAGCAGAAATTTGTCTTCTTTGCATGCAGTTATTTCTTGATGAACTGAGTGAGTGATCTTTAAAAGGCAATTGTCTTCCTTGGCATGTATTCATAAATGTAGCAGATGCTCCCAAATTGGTTGGAATCACAGCAGCCTTGAGCCAGTAGGGCTGCCTGGGTTACCCATCTACAGGGGAGCATCTGGAGTGGGGAGCCCTAAGGCCAAGAGCTGGGGAAAAAGTCAACAAGGATTAAGGTCCTAATACCCAACCCAGAGCAAAAACTCTCCCAGCAGGTTTTACAACCTGAGCTGACTTCTCAAGGAATCTTTCCCCTCCTTTCTTGAGCACTGGTCTAAGTGGGGAGATAAACACACAATAAACTGAGCAGTTAAGTCCACCAAAAGTCAATCACCGACTCCACAAGTTCTTCAACTCTATCAAAATACAGTCTTTTCCACTGGTCTCAAATAGAACACAGTTGAGCTATTAAAAGCACTCACATAGTAAGAATTATCTGGCATTAGAGTTTAGCTCCATCACTCTTTCAAAAACTGTTTCAAGAGATCAAAAGGAAAACACACCTCTTCTGTTCATTTATTATGAGGTGTTTTTGCTTGTTTGTTTGCTTTGAAAGACCATGTTCAGATAGCGTACTTTTTAAATCCCAGCACAATCTCCTGTTCTCCTAATTTCTCCATCATACAGTTCTGCCTCTTAACATGAAGAGAACTTTACTGGCCAATTGAAAATGTCACCTCCTTCCCCATCCCATGCACTCACAGCCCCCTATTCCTATCCCACAGTGGTGACCTGGGACAAGTAGAATTACAGTCACAAATGCTGTCCTTTTTACAGTCTCTTTTTCTACTGTTGACTCATTCATCCCACCTCTCCAAGGCCCCTGGTAATAAAAATCTCAGATTCTCCAGATAAAGGGCCACAAGCTCAAAGCAATCTGGACTGTGATATCCTGTACCAAAGAGCACTAGTCTTGTATATTATTCCATTTCTTCCTCAAAACAGTCCTGTGAGGTAGATGATCATCGCTGCCATTAACATTGTCATCCTCCCATCTTGACAACGAGGGCAATCTCACATCCTTCCACCTTGACAACAAGGTTACTTGACAATATGAGTAACCTGAATCTCAGGCAGCTGAAGTGACTTAAACCAAGATCCTACAGCGCAGAACTTGGACACAGTCTTTTTACTCTTTTGTCCTTCTCCTTGCCCTCTTTTCCTCCCATCTTCCTCCTCCATCAAATCTCTTGGGCATCTCCTAAAGCAGGATTCTGTGCTGGATACACTATGCCTACAGCCTTCATTCATTCCTTCATTTAAGTACTTGGGTTTTTCAACTAAATAAACAGGGGAAACAAGATCTTCACACACACACAAAAGGAACGCGACAAGGTCTAAACATAAAGTGGCACAGGAATCAGAGAAAGGCATCTTGTGCAATCAAGGGGGACTTCCCAGAGGAGGTGAGGCTTAAGGTGAACCTTGAGAAAGGGCTGGTCCCTAACCCATGGGCCAGAAAGCAGGGGTCTTCCCAGAAGGGGGAAGTGAGCCAGGCAGAGGCAATGGGCTGCTTGATGAGAACAGAGGGTCTGAGTGGGGGAAAGAGGGGAGATTAGGTGAAAGAAGGGAAGAAGCGAGGCTGAGTCAGCACTCAGCAGGGAGGAAGACTGAGGCGGTGCGTAGCCCTCCTCTCCCACTGAAGGATCCTTTGCAAGCTCCCATGGCTTGTCTGCATTGCCACGTCTGGCACTGGCAGGGTGTTTTCAAAGAAGCAAGCATCCTTTCCATAGAGTCTAGCGTCACTCACACAGGATGGCCAAAATGAGCTAGTTAAGGGTTTCTTTTACAGATCTCTTTAAGTCCCCTTGAGGGAGGCGGTACAGACAAGGGCATAGGTCAAACTGGTTTTATTCATCTAAAGGCACCGAAAGCAGTCAGGTCAGGCAGTTCACACAGCAGAGAGATGGGCAGCACTCAGCAGCGAGGGGAGCCGCCAGACCTTAAGGGAACCTCAGTGGGGACAGGGCTTCAGAGGGTGCAGCTGACCTCTGGGAAACACACCCATCTCTCCTCAGGTCAGTCTTATGGGCATTAGCCTCCACACAGCTTGGGTGAGAGGAGCAGGGACCACTTCGCCTGGGCCAGGTTCTTCCTCCTTGATCACAGAGTTCTCCAATATACAAAACAGAAATCCAATTTGTAAATCCAAAAATCACACGTGCTAAAGTCAGAGTCTTCACTTAATTTAACATAGTGCTTGGTATTTAATAGGTACTTAGTAAATATTCTTAAGTAAATGAGTAAATCAGTTAATTCTATTAAGATGAAATTTCTGTTCTACTGTGATGCCGAACTTCCCAAAAAATCAATTGGAAATGAACTTACACTCACCAAACATACACATAACACACACACACACACATAAACACGGATGGGGCCTTTATACTGTTTCCCTTTTTTATAGTGCTTAGTATTAAATCAGATTAAGAATTCTGAGCCATTTCACATCTTCCATGGAATAGGAAGAATAAAAACTAGCTGAGAAGTGGCTGGGAGAAGTCACCCAACCCTTCAGTCTCAGACTTAGGGTTGCCAGATAAAATAGAGGATGACCAGTTAAGAGTACCCCAAATACTGCATGGGACATTCTTATACTAAAAAAATGTTCGTTGTTTACCTGAAATTCACATTTAACTGGGGATCCTGTATTTTTATTTGCTAAATCTAGCAACCTTACTTGGACTCTTCCTCTTGCAATACCAAACTTACAGGGGCTTCCTGGACAGGTGGAATAAAATCCTGTGCCTGGAACTCTAATGACAGAAATCAGGTGTCTGGGGCTAGAGGTGGAGGAAGGGGACCAAGGGCAAGGGGACAAAGGAACATTATGCGTGTGGAAACTGTTCTCTGTCTTGATTATGGTGGTGGTAATTGTAAACATTTACCAAAATTCATCACACAATACATAAAATTGGGGAATTTTATTATGTTATGCCTAACAGGATGGTAGTTTAGGATGCAATTGCTTTTCTGATGCAATTTATTTTGTCAACTTTGATAAGGAACCACAAAATGTAATGGGTTAGAGCAGGTTCTAGAGATCAAATCCTGGCTCCAACACTTACTAGCAGTATGACCTTGGGCAAGTTGTACCTCAGTTTCCTCATCTGTTGAAAGGGGCTAATTATAATCCTAACTCATAAGACTGTTGTAAAACTTAAACACAATATGACATGGAAAGCTCTTGGCACCAACCTTAGCACAGAGTAACTGATGTTAGTTATTGTTTTAAATTAATAATAATACCAATAGCCACCTTCTAAGATCTAAATAGTTTCTTTAAAATGAAGTTGTTCCTACAGAAAAGAGAAGCAATGACACGTGTAAGGTAGTTAGAAACTGGATAAAGAAATCCCCACTTTAGAATTTTGAAAAACCTGGGACAGATATGAAGTATTCATCAATATCTCTTGTATACTTCACAGAGGGCACTGGGCTGTGGCAATTCCATATGTAAAAGTCCACTGCAGGGACTCCCCTGGTGGTCCAGTGGTAAAGAATCTGCCTTCCAATGCGGGGCACGAGCGTTCGATCCCTGGTTGGGGAACTAAGATGCCACATGCCGCAGGGCAACTAAGCCCACACGCCACAACTAGTGAGCTCGCATGCCTCAACTAGAGAGCCTGCGTGCTGCAAACTACAGAGTCCAAGCACTCTGGAGCCTGCGTGCCACAACTAGAGAGAGAAAACCCACACACCACAACTAGAGAGAAGCCTGCACGCCACAACGAATATCCCACGTGCCGCAACTAAGACCTGACACAGCCAAAAAAATAAAGAAAAACCAAAAAAGAGTCCACTGCAGTGAATAACAGACAGTTTCTTGTTCATGGTTTCCAAAATCGAAGGTCAAAAGAACTGGCTTTATATCTCCACTTCTGGACCTTCTAAGATTGGATAGGTCCGAATTTTCCTGAAAACAAGCATTTTCCTGTGTCTGTTGGTTAATAAGGACCAGATTCAGGAATTCTCCAAGCATCTGAGTCAGAAAATGTTTACTGAGCACGTAAACTATGTGCCACGCTCTGGGAGAAACTGGACCCCAATCTTCATAAGTGCCCTGTGAAGTTGACATCCATAACCAATTACCTGATTATTTCTGAAAGGGAAATTGAAGATCAGAGAAGAGGTGAAGTGTCCAGCCAGAGAGTGGTCAGTCAATCCCACGCCCACCCTGTTCCTCCCGGCAGTCTCCTGCTTTTCCCCTGTGATAGTCACCTCCCTGATCACACCTCACACACAGGAAGACAGATGAGGGCGGGATATGACCCTCAAATTCCTCCTCCAAATGCCTAAACGACCTGTACTTTCTCTTCCTTCGAGATCCGCATCTGCCTTCTTGTGCAGTCCTCCCAACTCCCCAGACATGTTTCGGTCACAAGTAGCTTGTCATCCTTCTGAAGTCTGAATCCATGCCCTTTTTATTCAGCCATTGACAATCATTCCTGAGGACCTACCAGGTCACAGGCACTGTGTTAGGTGCTACCGATTCAAAGACAAGCCCAAAAATTAACTAACAACCACATTACACCTGTTTTTGTTGACTCCAAAGAAACTTAGTCGTACCTTGAAAATGGACTTTTCCAATGCGCTATGATGTATGAGCAAGGAGGCTCACTGCAATGATGTTTTTTATAGAACAATGGAACTGAGCTGTCTATCAACAGAAAATGGTCTTAAAGGAAACGTGATGTATCTACTCACTAGAAACCAGGATTGTCCAAAAGGACTCTCCCAAAAATGTTAATAGCTGTTGCCTAGGCAAGCATCTTCTTTTCCTTCCTCTCTTCCTTCCTCCCTCCCTCCATCTCTCTCTCTTTCTTCCTTTCTTTTTCTCTCTCTCTCTCTTTCTTTCTTTCAACTTTAGGTATGTATGTGCTCTTTATAATCAGTACACAAAATCTTAAAAAAAAAAACCAAAAAAACACTGTGCATGAGTGTGGGGGAAGGGTGGAGTTCATTTCAAACTCCCACGTACTCCTCTAACCCACTTTAAAGACTTGCAACACTTCCTTATTAGGAAAATAAAACCCATTAGGGCAGGCTAATAAATCAGTCTACCTCCAGGAAGAAAATGCCATCAGGACTTGTGAGAAACTAGAGTGAGAAATGGCCTTCTGACTTGATAAGTCGTCTGTTTCCTGGGTTTCCAGACGGCCCCTGTTTGAAGTCTATGAATACGCTCGTTTGAAAACAAAAATAAAGACACACCTTTTTAAAGAGGGGGAAATTAAACTCTGGGAGAAAGGAGATTAAATACCCATGTACAAGATTCCTAAGACTACGCCTTGATCTAGACTTGGTTTGCTCATTTTGAACAGGGATATTGTCCTGGGGGAGCAGCTGACACCGAGATGGAGCCCAGGTGGGGCTGGTGGGGATCACCGGGCTGGAACGGGTTGGGATAATTGCCTGCGCCCTATTCCCTCATTTCACAGCTATAGGTGATTAGGAGCGATATCATGTATTCATTGAGCTGTATGCCAAGCAATTCACAATTAATTGTTACTACGACCAGGATTAAGAGCCCGAAGCCCTCACTCTTGAGGACACACCTCTGTGCAGTGTCCTGCCAGAGTCAAGCACCCAGAGCCCCCTGGGCGCACGTTTCCTCACCTGCCTCAGGTGGGCGGGCTGGTACCCGCCTCGGATACGCTCACCTGTTCGTTCCAGCGATGCAGCTGGCTGTAGCGCACCTTGCAGAACAGGAACCCGTCCAGGTACACCGAGTACAACTGCAAACAGAGTCATCACGTCCGGATTAGCCGGGCGAGGTGAGCTCCCGCCCCCGCCTTGTCACCGGCCTCCTCCTCCCTGCCCAGTCGGACCACGACCCCCGGCGCACCACGTAGCGGCCCCCCAGCGCGTCGGGCCGCTGCTGGGACACTGGGATGCAGAAATGCATCTTCATGGCTTGGGCGGAGGCCCCGGAACGGCGCTGGGAACCCGACCCGTGGCAGCGGCGGCGGCGCGGTTAGAGAATCCGGACTCCGCAGTCGGCGGGGGAGCCGGACCTGTGGCGGCGGCGGCGCGGTGCTCTGCTCTGAGCCCCGCGGCGCTGGGTGCAGTAGGCTGGCCCCGCGCTCCGGGGCGGGGCCGGGCTCCCGCTGCCCCCTCGCCTCTAGTGTCCGCAGGTGGGGCCGGCCTCTTGGTTGCCGCCCCGCTCCGGCTGCGCCACTCGGGTCCCGGGAAGGGAGGGAGATGAGCGCGGCCACGGCCAAGGACCGGGGCCCCGTGCACAGACCCCAGGCAGGCCTGCGCCCCGGGCAGTGCTCCCAGGTGCGAGGCGGGGCCTGAGACGCAATTCAGGGTAGAGAGACTCTAGAAAGTGCCAGTGCCTCCCTCGGGCCAGGGGTTTCACCCTGGGGTCTATGGACTCCTGGGGGCTCTTTGGGGAAAGTTGTGCGTGGATGGGTGAGGTGATGGAATTATTCTGGGGAGAAGGTCCAGGGTTTCATCGGATATTCAGAAGGTTCCTCGAACCCACAAAAGTTAAAAATCGTTGTTCCAGCTGCATAGATGTCCCGTACCCCTGCCTGATGAGTAATTCACTAACTACTCCCCACACTGCCCCAGCATCTCGGCTCAGGCTCCTTGCTGGGGGTTAGGGGTGAGGGAGGCACAGCTGAGGAGAAGCCCCTCTTCTCCAAGTGCCCACCCCACGGCCGCATTCTGATCTCTGTGCCCTGCAGAATGTCCAGTCTGCCTTCCATTGGGTCTGGCATGAGAGACAGAGACAGATCACATCCAGACCGACCCTCAAACTCAAAATGTTAACATTTTCTGCAAGTCAGTGCCCTGACAGGGTTGAAAAAATTTTCTGTCCCATTACCTGCCAACACTGCCTGCAGTACACTGTGAATTAAGGTTTTCAAAATATGCATACATCTAGTAATTACCCTATGACTAGAACATTTCTATTAGGTTCAGTTTTATGTGTTAACATTTGTTAAATGTAACACTTAAGGTATGCCGCAGCATTTATAACCCTGCTTTAGTATTTTTTAAATACTAAATATTTTTCCTTTTAAAAAATCGTTTTTTTCCTTAATATACGAGAAACTTCAACAATTGCTTTCCCCTTAATATACCAGAAACCTCATCAACTGGAAGTGGTTTGGGCAACTCTTGATCCCCAAGAAACCCTGATTTCAAATAGGTGTCAGCACCCAGTTAGCTGTGCTCATATAAACCCTTTGTTCTCTGGACTAACCATCCCAAGTTCTTTCAACAGTCTCTCATTTTTAGTTGCTGTGGAAAGTAATCCTATTTCTGTTATTTTAGTTAAACCAAGATGGCGTTCCTCCCGCCTTACGGTGGTCATCAGGGTGGAAGGAGGCTGGAGGGAAGAAGCAGTCACATGTGTGTCCGTCATAGGCAGGCACTGGGCTCTCTCTGTGCTTCCTGCCCTTTAATCCTCCTGTAACCCTTTCAGGTAAACAGTAAAAGCAACATCCTACCAATGACAGGCCCAGAGAGTGGAGTAACTTTTCCAAGGTCACAGATCACTTTTTCATAGGTCTGAATAGTTTATTCTAGGATTTCATCAGAATCATGGAAAGTCCTTAAAGATGCAGGTCACCACTGGGTGAGAGCTGAGGGCCTGACATGGGAATCTGAGACGAGGGAAGGAGAACAGCACCGCTGAGCCCCCCATTCATTCTCACAGGCTTGCTGGGTGCCAGGCTCTGATGTACGTGATGCCATTTAATTTCCCTAGTAACTCTGAGCTAGGAAACTTCGACTCTTCTGGTTTTTCAGAAAAGGGAATCGAGACTTAGGGCCTTAGAGTTAGGGAGACTGCATAAGGCAGCGGCTAAGAGAATGGCAGCAGGAATTCATATCCCAGCTCAGCGGCCTCTGGCTCAGGGGCCTCGGGCATGTTAGTGGATTCTTAAACGGCACTGTCCTCCTATGAAATCACGTTAATCACTCTACCCACTTCAAGAGGATTTTCATTCCATCCTTTGCCTATGGGCCATCTTTGATCTGGAGGGCCGCTCTATAGCAAGGCAGGGGTGTCCCTGAGTGTCCCCTTGACTAGAGGCTAATCAGGTATGCTCTGGGATCTGGTCCAGTCTTCAGGCAGCAAAGCGGAGCATCCTGGTCGGGCTCCTCCTCCTGGGAACTTACTTCTACCTGTGAAGGGGCTGGGCCCTGGCTCAACCCCATGGCTAGGTCCAAACAAGGCCATTTCCTTCCTTTAACTAATGCCACACCTGAATCTGAACTAAAACAGTACTGGCCTCTGTGTAAGTCCCTGCCCTCCTCCATCCCCAATCTCTGTCCCTGACAGGCAGCTCTTAATCACTTATTGCCAGTGAGAATTTTTTGGCTAGAGTATTTTTTTCCCAACTTTGAGATATAAATGACATATAACATTGTGCAAGTTTAAGGTGTGCAACGTAGTAATTTGATACACATATATACATCACCATAATACAGTTAATTAATACATCCATCACCTCATAGGACTACATTGTTTTTTTCATGAGAACATTTAAGGTTTACTCTCCTAGCAACGTTCAAGTACATACTACAGATTATTAACTACAGCCACCATACTGTACATTAGATCACCAGAACTCTTTCATCTTATAACTGGAAATTTATACCTTTGAGCACCACCACCCATTCCTCCAGCCCCAGCCCATGGCAACCATCAGTCTACTTTCTGTTTCTATGAATTTGTTTTGTTTTAGATTCCACATATGTGAGATCATATAGTGTTTGTCTTTCTCTGTCTGACTCATTTCACTTAGCATAATGCCCTCAAGTTTCATCCATGTTTTTTGCACCAGCAGGATTTCCTTTTTTACGGCTGAATAATATTCCATGGAGTGTGTGTGTGTGTGTGTGTGTGTGTGTGTGTGTGTGTGTGTGTATTCATGGACAGTTAGGTTGTATCCGAGTCTTGACTATTGTAAATAATACTACAATGAACATGGAGGTACAGATATCTCTTTGAGATATGACTTAATTTTCGTTGGATTTATACCCAGAAGTGAGATTGCTGGACCATATGATAGTTCTATTTGTAGTTTTTTGAGGAATCTCCATGTTTTCAATAGTAGCTATATCTTTACCTTCAGGCAAACATTGCACAAGAGTTCCCTTTTTCTACACCATTGCCAACACTTGTTATCTCTTTTGTTTTTGATAACAGCCATTCTAACGGTGTGAGGTGATATCTCATTGGGGTTTTGTTTTATATTTCCATAATGATTAGTGATGTTGAGCACCTTTTCATGTACCTGATGGCCATTTGTATATCTTCTTATGAAAAATATCTATTTAGGCCCATTCTATTTATTGAGATATAACTGAAATATAACATTACATTAGTTTAAGTTGTACAACATAATGATTTGATATTTGCATATATGTATTGTGAAATGATTACCACAGTAAGTCTACTTAACATTCATCACCATACATAGTTACAAAATATTTTTTCTTGTAATGAGAACTTTTAAGATCTATTCTCTTAGCAACATTCATATATGCAATATGGTGTTATTAACTCTAGTCATCATGTTGTACATTACATCCCCATGACTTATTTATTTTAGAACTGGTAATTTGTACCATTTGACCACCTTCACCCATTGTGCCCACCAACACCCCACCCCCTGCAAGATTTCCTTCTTTTTCATGGCTGAATAATATTCCATGATATAACTACCACTATCAACACCAATACTCACTACAAATTTCACATTTCACATTCTTTTATCCATTCATCCATTGATGGACACTTAGGTTGATTCCATGTCTTGGCTATTGTAAATAATGCTGCAGTGAACATGGGGGCATATTTGTCTTTTCAAGTCAGTGTTTTTTGTTTCCTTTGGATAAATACCCAGAAGTGGAATTGCTGAATTATACGGCAGTTCTATTTTTAATTTTTTGAAGAAACTCTCTGTTTTCAACAGTGGCTACACCAATTTGCACTCTCGCCAACATTGCACAAGTGTTCTTTTTTCTCCACACCCTCAATAATACTTGTTATTTCTTCTCTTTTTAATAATAGCCATTCTAACAGGAGTGAGTTGATATCTCATTGTGGTTTAATTTGCATTTCCCTGATGATTAGTGATGTTGAGTTCCTTTTCTTACACCTGTTGGCCATCTGTACACCTTCTTTGGAAAAGAAGATCTTCTGCCCATTTTTAAATCAGATTTTTTAATTTTGCTATTGAGTTGTATAAATTCTTTATATATTTGGGGTGTTAACCCCTTATTGGATATATGACTTGCAAATATTCTCTCCCATTTGGTAGGTTGCCTTTTCATTTTATTGATGGTTTCCTTCACTGTGCAGAAGCTTTTTAGCTTGATGTAGCCCCCTTGTTTATTTTTGCTTTTGCTGCCTTTGCTTTTGGTTTCACATCCAAAATTCATTGCCAATACCAATGTCAAGGATCTTACCACCTATGTTTTCTTCTAGAAGTTTTAAGGTTTCAGGTCTTACATTCAAGTCTTTAATCCATATTTAGTTAATTTGGGAGGTACTGTGTAAGATAGTGGTCAAGTTATCCCAGCACTATTTATTGAAGAGACTGTTTTTTCCCCATTATATGACTCTTTTGTAGTAAGTCAATTCACCTGTATGTGTGGGTTTATTTCTGGGCTCTCTATTTTGTTCCATTGATCTGTGTGTCTGGTTTTGTGCCAGTATCATACTGTATTGATTACTACAGCTTTGTAATATAGTTTAAAATCAGGGAGCATGATGCTTCTAGCTTTGTTCTTTCTCAAGATTCCTTTGGCTCTTTGGGGTCTTTTGTGTGTCCATACAAATTTTAGGATTGTTTGTTCTATTTTTGTGAAAAATGCCATGGGAATTTTGATAGGCATTGTGTTAAATATGTAGATTGCTTTGAGTTGTATGGACATTTTTTTTTAATTAATTAACTTATTTACTTTTTATTTTTGGCTGCGTTGGGTCTTCGTTACTGCGTGAGGCCTTTCTTTAGTTGCAGTGAGCGTGGGCTACTCTTTGTTGCAGTGCTCGGGCTTCTCACTGCTGTGGCTTCTCTTGTTGTGGAGCATGGGGTCTAGGTGCGTGGGCTTCAGTAGTTGTGGCTTTCAGGCTCTAGAGCGCAGGATCAGTAGTTGTGGTGCACAGGCTTAGTTGCTCTGCAGCATGTGGGATCTTCCCAGACCAGGGCTCGAACCCGTGTCCCCTGCATTGGCAGGTGGACTCTCAACCACTGTGCCACCAGGGAAGCCCCAACTCTATATTATTTTTAAGGGGTATTTTAATTTACTCTGTGTCTGGCACATGGTAGGCATTCAAAAAAAGCTTAACATTCCTTCAGTCAAGGACTATTTATTGAATGCCTCCTGTAGGCTGGGCACTACCGTGACAGATTCAGTATCCCAACCTCATAGAACCTACAGCCTAGTTTATAGATTTTTTTTTTAAAGGCTATTTCTGTAGTGTGATCTGTAGTATGACCAAACATATACACCATTTACTTCTTTTTTTGTTCCCACTGCCTTTATTACTAATATAAAAAATGTTAAAAAGAAAAAAATTAATTCTCAGTTCTCCAACAGCTCTCATCCCTCCCTCTTGCCTACACAACTCCCGACACATTTCATCAGGGCCAGCTCAAAACTGAACCTGTTCACTGCCATTTTCACAGGAAATAACCAGTGCCAGGGATGTAGGGGAAGACGGTTGGAAGAGGGCAAAAGTACTGTCGCCAAGTTCCCCCACAGGAAGACCAAGTGGAGATTCACTGAATTCAAACGAAAGGGCTGGTGGCCTAACAATAATGTAGTCTAACTAAAATGGGTTGGAGAGGAGATAGGGTGGGCCCATCCAAGCTTTTAGAGAACATCTCTCGGGCCTGTGTCAAACCCAGAGAAACTGACACCAGGAGAATGGGGAGGACAAGGGAGGCGGTCTTGTGGAAGTTTCACAGTTCTCCCATGTCAGGAGGTGGGGAAAGTATAGAGGGCACTAACAGACCCACACATTTTGGCAGACAAACTTACTCTAGTGTTGGGAAGTCACAGAAATGCCGCGGACAAGGAGAAAGGCCTTGAGGGGATGCACAGTTTCACAAGGTACAGTGATCACAGACCACAGTGGTGGGGATCACGCTGCTGACACAGAAACCACAAAATCCAAAAGCAGGGAGCGTGGCCTCTCAGGAGTAACTGCACCAGTCATCCCAACTTGACCCCAGGTCAGACAACCTGGTGAGTGGCACAGAGCAGCTGACAACATTGCGGGGGAGGGGGTGTCACATAAAAAGGACTTAGAACAAGCAGCTTGAAGAAGGGAATGGTAGGAATGCTCCAGGGCTCTAGGAATCCAGGGCAATACCAAGGGCTGGGTGGATAGATGCACAAGACATGACGCCAAAGAGGTTTCCTGTTCCACAGTCAGCTGGCGAGGGGGAAGAGGATCCAGGAGGCAGTTGAATGGAGCAAAGATAGGGTCCGGGAGGTGAGTCTCTAGAGGCCGGATCGGAAGAAAGGGTGCACCCCGTGCACCAGTGATGGAACACGATTCTGGATCCCAAGTAAGGGACATGATGGTGGGGTTGGACTGACTGAGGACGGCGGGTGGAACAGCCTCACGGTAGCCACAGGGAAGTATATGGCCGCTAGGTCAGAGAGCTCCTTCCAGTGTGGATGGGAAGGCACAGTCTCACAGAGGAGGCCCATTGACGCCTGGGTGATAGAAGGCACAGAGGTCCTCATATCGACAGTGGCCCTTTTTGGCAAAGTGTCGGCAGACAGGGCGGTCGAATTTGTCTGACTTGGGGTCACCGGTCTTTCCACTGGCCCTGGGGGAGGGCCCAAAATGCTGGGGGGGTCCAATGGGACTCATCCTCATCTCCCGGCTCTTCCAGCTCTGGCAGTGGGGAGGGGTGGGGGGACTGCTGCTACGGCGTCGACGGCTGCTGATTCTGCTTCTTTCGTTTTGGCATCATGCTTGTGGCAATCCGTCTACTGCTTTTTAAGCCTTTTAAATGTTATTTGCATATAGCCCCTTATCTACGTTGTGTAAGTTTTTGGTCCTTTGCTGTGTGGTACCCACACCCTTTTGAGGGTGTGGATAACGAAGTTGAGCTTTCTGCCTCTCCTGAGTCCTTCACGCCCTTGGGCCTCTGGGATGCGCAGTGTCGTGGGGTCCCCTAGAGAGCCAGCTGGGTGGTTCCTAATGGCTGGTGCTCTCATGTACACTGCAGGGACCCATCCAGTGTGGGCATAAGTGCTCTTTGCTCCCTCCTTTCTTATAGCCCAGTCTTTGGGCTCCAGCAGTCAAAGCCGTGAGTCATATGAACAAAGGCAATTGAGCAAACATGCAAGAGTTTCTGGTTTGGTGGGCAGCTTTTTTGAGCAAATATACCAAGGTATAAGAGGCATAAGACAAGGGGTGTGGAATGAAATCTTCCCACCCTACTTTTCTTCATTTGTCAGCATTCTCTTTAGTCCTTTGAGGTTCAGACAGGTGAGTCAGAAAGGTAAACTGGAGAGCTTGGGCTGTGTGTCTGTCTTTGTCTTGACTCTGCCTGTATTGGGCTACGTTGAGTGTTTTGGGTCCTTTGGAACTTGAGAAAACATAAGAGCTGCAAAATTCTACTGATGCGTAGTTATGAAATATCCATGGTTCCTGGGTGCTTTTCTGAGCTGGAACACCTAAACCCAGAGACTGACTGTAATCAGTTGGATATAGTGTTCTCCCAAAATTCACGTATACCTGGAACCTCTGAATGTGACCTTATTTGGAAACAGGATCTGTGCAGATGCATTTCGGGTAAGAGTTGAGATGAGATCCTTCTGGATTAGGGTGGCTTATCCCATTAGAGTGTCCTTCCAAGGCACGGAAAAGGTCACATAGACATGCACATAGAAGGCCATGTGAGGAGAGAAGCAAAGAATGGAGTTTTGCTGCCACAAGTCAAAGGATGTCTGAGGTCACCAGAAACTGGAAGAAGCGAGGAACTATTTCCCTGTGAAAATTATAACAACACAGGCTAACCCTTAAGTGACGCTCACTCTGGGCCAGGTGTGACTCTACGTGTTTCCACATACAAACTCACTTAACCCCTGTAACAACTGTATGAGCTTGGTGCAACTGTCACTGCTGTTTACAGGAGACCAAACTGAGGTACAAGGAGTTTAACCTTTGTCTGAAGTCACACTGCTTGTAAGAGTGGAGTCAGGATGAAACTCAGGTGATCTGGCTCCAGAGCCCTTGCTCCCCAGCATTTCTCCAAACCAAAATAACTTTTCAGTCGGGACCTGCTAATGGAAGGAACTCTAGAAAGTCAAGGGCCTTCAGATTTCGTGCACTGACATCAGGAAGAGATTACCCTGTGGATGTGAAACTGCTGGGAATCAGGTGTTGCAGAGGTAAGCGCCCCAAGGGGGCCTGTGAACGCGCTGCTGAGGGGCTCCGTTCTGCTCCGGCACCTCCGTGCAGGCACTGCGTCAGGGGCTGGGATGGACGGAGGGATGGGACTGACTGCGAGGCCTCGCTGCCTGGTCAGAGGGGACAGACACACAAACTCTGAAATACCAGCATTGCGGTGAGTTCAAGGACAGAGGGACGCCCCATGCACAGCAACAGCACGAAGAGAGCGGGGACGCTAGGAGAGGCTTCCTGGAGGAGAGGAGGTTTGCCGGGGTCCTTTCAGGATGAGGAGAAGTTAACTGGTGAGAATATCCCAGGAAGGCGGAGCAGCAAACACCTAGGATGATCCGGAGAAACAAACCAGCCAAGTCAAGCAACTAAACCAAAACAAAACAAGGAATTTATTGTGATGGGGAGCCTCGAAGGGGTACGTGTTGAATTGGAGATGGAGGCAGGTGAGATTTGAAAGGCGTAGCCATCGGGCCAAGAAACTTGGAGTTTGTCCTGTAGCTGAAGGTTTATTAACAGGGAGAGGGTACAGTGGGTGTGTTTCAGATGGATCCCTCTGGTGACTGCGCCACTACAGGCAGACCAGCAAGGAAGTCTTTGGCGAGAAGAGATTCTAGATCTCAGGTCCTGTAAGGTGCTCTTCAAAACCTGGGTGCCCTGCTTTAAGAGTTTGGGGTGACACGGCTGTGACAATCCCCTCCTGGGCTGTTGACATGGTGCTTTAGTGTAGAGGGGACTCTGAGAAGTCTACAGCAGAGGAACCTGGAGTTGTTTTAGGTCTTCCCTGTTCGCACGCTGAGGAGCTGATGTCCCAGGAAATGCTGTCATTGTACCAGAGAAGACAGGGCAGTGTCCCCAGGGATAGATGTAAGATATGAAGGAGTACAGCACAAACTATATAATTAGCTAGAAATGGCTCTTGTTCTCAAGCAGCCAAGGGATATACATTCAAGGCACTGGTAACTTTTTATTTGACCCTCAACTGCTTTGTAATCCTTTCACAGTATATTGCAAAGTTTGGCTAGTTACACTTGATCCAAATTTTAGAGGAATTTGTAGGCTTTTATCTCCTTTCTCTTGGATCCTCTCTTCATGGATAAGGGTTGCTTCTAAAAACCATCCACTGATGTGACCGTCCCAGTCTGGTAGCTAAGCCTATGGAAAAAATGAACTAGGGACTGAATTTTGAAGAAATGAAGGCACAAGAGCAAACATCCAACACTTGCTTTATTCACTAGTGATGCTCACCAGACAAAAGGATGGCATGTCAGTGTACCTCATACCGTGCAATAAATCAATACTCTGTCAAATTGTGGGCAGGGGCTTCCCTGGTGGCGCAGTGGTTGAGAGTCCGCCTGCCGATGCAGGGGACGCGGGTTCGTGCCCCAGTCCGGGAAGATCCCACATGCCGCGGAGCGGCTGGGCCCGTGAGCCATGGCCGCTGAGCCTGCGCGTCCGGAGCCTGTGCTCCGCGACAGGAGAGGCCACAAGAGTGAATGGCCCGCGTACCGCCAAAAAAAAAAAAAATTTGTGGGCAGCGGGGGAAGAGGGAAAGTTGCAGGACTCAGACTGATGGGGCATGGGAGGTGAAGAAAAGAAGGTAAAGGAGACCCAAGACTGCCTTGGGGTTTGGGTGGTCGAGGCTTGATGGACAGTGGGGCCGCCATCTGGAGAAAGAGCAGATAGGGGATGCGGAAGCCCAAGTCGAGTTTGGATGTGCTGAGTTGGATGTGCTGGAGAGAGAGAGCCAGTTAGAGGGCTCAGATATCCAGGCTGGAGAGGGGGGATGAGACCACAAATGGGAATACAGGTGGAGGCCAGCGCCACAGGAGAGGATGCGGTCACCTGGTAAAGGCACAGAGGGTGAGAAGTGGGCTCGTGGAAACTTCATAAAAGCCTGGTAGGGATGGTCAAGGCACCTAGAAGACTTGCTCTGGAATGAATGAAATTAGAGCTATAACCTAGCCAACTGTACTGAAGTGAGTGTCTGCAAAAGGATGTAGACTCCTAAGGCCTCTGGTTCGTGGAAGAGCAGCCAACAAGCCCAGCCTCCTGCTCCTGTCCCTCCTTCAAGTTCTGTCCAGGGCAGGAAGTGATTTTTACATCCTGTACCTATGGGGAGCCTAATTGCTGGAGCTGTGAGACGGAACAATCATCAGGCTTTTGTACAGACAGGACGAGGTGTCACTCAAGACCATCCAGTTTCCTCTGCTTTGACTTGACGTCACCACACAAACTTCTGATTAGTAATTTGGGTTTCTGGGGATGCCAGCAAGGGGGCGGTGCCCTGGAGAGCCCAGCCTGCAGTATCCTATCACCGAGAAGTGGCCTCCCACTGGTAGTTCAATAAATCAGAGCCTGGCTGGTACATCGGTCTCCTGCAAGCCTGGTTCATATGTCCTTTGTGAGCCTGACCAATTCTAGGTACCAGGCACACCTGTGATGACCACGGGAGACGCTTGCCATGACACTGTGTGAGGTCCAGAGGGGGCAGGCCACAAGCACGCACTTTGGCAACTGTCCCTAAGGGCAGTGCAGCTTTTGGGGTAAAGGTAGATGTTTTGATGCAGGGGATAAAGAACAAATGACCTTTTGGAGAGAAATGGGATATCAAGTGAAAGCATACTGTTAAATTATTACAGGTGGTGTAGATGGCAACCACGATTATGACACAAACACAGACCTTGGACATCAGAGTTCAAAGACCATCCAAAGCATGACCCAAAAGGTACAATGGAAAGGAGTTTGCTGCCTCTCAAAAGTTTCTCAAAGGAAAACTTAATCCAGGTTGTAGAAGAGTCTGAATAACCGCTGCTACTTAATATTGATGATAATAATAAGCACAGCTAAACCTGTAAGGGTTTTCTCAGTGCCAAGCACTATCTACCTTCCATATACTGTATTAACTCAGTCTTCACAGTGACCCTGAGATACATGCTATTATCCCCATTTGACCTTTGAAAAAACAGGCACAGTGTGGTTGAGAAACTTTCTTAGGGACACACACCCCTCGTCCCTCCCTCATGGCCTCCTCCAGCCTCCTCTCACCTCTTCAGAGGCTCTCCATAGCCCCCTCTCTCTATGTTCCAGGCGCGGCTCCCATTGCACCTTCAGCATGTGCGGGAGGGTTGGTCATTTCCCCTTTATACATCAGTTCTCCTCCGTGAGGGCCATTTCAGAAGTGCGAGGCTCAGCTTTGCCTTTGCCCAGCCCTGCCTTTGGGTTCACGTAGGAGGTTCTGAGAGCAGGACAGGTGTTAGCAAACAAGAGGGAACTGTTCCCCTAAAGCGCTGTAAATTACAAGAATACAAGCAATACTACCTGAGGATCCCCCAAACCAAGCATCTTTTGAAAAGGAGATCAAATACTATGGAGCTTTGACATCTTAACGTTACTGATCTAGGTTCTTGGACCCTTTAATCAATAGAAATTGCTAAGGGGTCGGATGAGGATTTCAGGCGAGGCTTTATTGGGACTCCTGCTGCAGCATGAGGGAGTGAAAACCAGTAACAGGTGCCCTTGCTTGCCCCCCGAGGCGGGGTGGGCTGGTCCCTTAGATGGGGGGGTGGGGGAGGACTGGTGGGTCAGGCCAGAGGGGCGGCTTAGGTGGTCTGCCCGCCCCCGGGTGGTGCCGTGTGCAGGGATCCTGCGCAGCCCCTGCTTTAGCTCCTCAGAAGTGGAAGCTGGGTTTTTGTCTTTTTGTATCTGTTGTTCATAATTTGCCCTAACTGAGCATTCAGGCAGCTATTTTTAGTCCCTTATAGTGTCTTTGTATTGGGTTGGCCAAAACGTTCGTTCGGGTTTTATCCGTAACATCTTATGGAGTTTGTTGCTCAAAGAGTTGTCTGTCCAGGTGCAAGCACTGCAGCAAAGGGTCCCAAGTCCCAGCCTGTCTCATTAAAGGGCTCCATTCCTGAACCTTTTCTGCCCCCAATCTTGCCAGTTTATTAGCATCGCATATCTTTAAATATCAACACACATTAGTCACCACCTGTGACCCATTATTACTGTGAAAACATTCATAAACCCATGACATTTGGTTTAGACCCAGGCAGCGCTTCTCAGCCTTGATTGCCTATTAGAAGAATCACCTGGGGAGCTTGTAATACTGAAGCCTAAGTCCCACCTTCAGGGATCCTGATTGGAGGATACATCCTGGGCATCCGGTTTTTAAAACTTCCCAGGTGTGAAAGTTACGTGAGGGTGAATAAAAGCCATTACAGTCAGAGCCCCTCAGAGGTTTTTAGGATTCTGAAGGTTGAGTTTGGCTCCAACCTGCTCTATGCGAGATGACGTATAGTCTTGAAGAGGTGGCTACCTAGGAGGCTGCATTAAGAGCTTCACCCAAGCTGCTTGCTGAGATAAAACTGAAGTCTGTGAAGCATCGCCTCGGATTTTATTCCAAGTCTTTTTTCATCCATCTGCAGAATGAAGATTCGCTTCCCATGCTGCTGGGGACCTACTGAGGGAGGTGAGTGGATGCTCAAAAGCTGAGCAGAGGCTCTGGGCAGGAACAAAAATTGTTCACATGTATGAGTACTTACCGTGCGCCAGGCGCTACTCAGGGCACTTTCAACATCAATTCACTTAATTTCATACCAGTCCTAAGAAAGTGATATTATTGTGCCCATTTTACTGATAAAGAAACTGAGATGCAGAGAAATGAAGTATCTCACCCAAGGTTACACAGCTGGTAAATCCCAGGATTTGTAATTCGACTGTTTGGGCTCTGCAGTGAAATGTAAGACCAAAAGGACAATGGTGGGGCATAGCCAAAGTGGACACATGAAATGCTCCTGGGATGACCATACTTTTTAGAAAGTTCTTTGCGGTGGCTTCTGGTCTCGGTTTGAGCAGGGATGGCCATGAACCGGTGACAGCGTTTCATCACTCTTGGTGGGACCCAGTGACTAATAGTCTTGGGGGAATTCAGGATACAATAGGATTAGTCTCAAGCTGAGTCATACAGGTAGAAAACATGTGGGTTCAAGATGAATTGAGATTTACGTATGGATTACAGAGCAAGCTCTAGCGTTAAGGGACATAAGGAGGCTTGGGGACAGCATTATCTTTTTCATTTGGGTGTCAAGGGGCACAGCAGGACCTTCCTGAAACTACCCAGTGGTACAGCTTTCAGAGGCGGATGCCTGAGCTGACAGATCATACTTAGGCATTTTAATTCTTTTTCTGTTTACAGCTGATGTTATCTTTATTGGTTAGAGGTAACAAGAATGTTTCTTGCTTTTCTGAACAAAGGTAGCAATTCCATACCAGAAATACTTTGGTTTGGCTCTTTTTTTAAGTTTCTTATTGAAAAAGTGATGTCCACTCGTAAAAAATTTAGAGAATACAGTTAAGCTGAAAGAAGAAAGTAAAAAGCTTAACCCTAAGTCAAAGTGTAACCACCGTTAGTGTTTTTGTTTATACCTCTTGGCACATACTTGGTACAATTTTAGTTTGCATCTTTCCAGTGTTTTTCACTCCCGGTTTATAAACTCCCTCTCACCCCTAAAATGAGGTCTTCTAACAAGTGCTGTTTCTTGCAAACACCCCTGCAGGCTCTCTGGAGTGATACTAAACAATCGTCTTTTTCTAACACAAGGGGATCAAACCAGGCCCTGCTACACCACTCAGCAGCCAACTTTAACTCATCAAAGGGCAAGGGGCCCTGGCCAGAAGGAAGAAGTTTTGATAGGTAGCAGAGTCTCCACCTGGAAAATTCCTGTATAAGATGATTCAGCTAACACTGGCCATATCTCTCCAGGTGGCCTGGCCTGGGTCCCTCAAGACTCTCTGACACCCCTGAATCCCTCCTCTTCACAGCCTAATGAGTAACCATAAAAATGAGCTAAAATGATATTCATACAAAAACCATAAATCCAAGTAGTATTTGTAAAGAGGGCTGCTTTAAGAGGTGCTTAGTATCCAGCTCTGCTGGCAGACCAAGTCCTGGCAAATACATCAGATATTCAAACGGTTACAGCACGTGTCAGTCCCTCGTGTTTGCCTAACACGGTACTGTGTTTTGGAGCACTTTGATGAACATTTCCACATTCCACCTTCACAACTATCCAGACAGGCAGGTAGATATAATTTCCATGTTCCTGATGGAAAACATGGAGGCTCAGAGTTTGGGACTTGTCTAAGGTCAGAGCACTAGTAAGTTACAAAATCGTAAATTCTCAAAAGTAGGAGAGAATCAGAAAAGCTCATCTAAACCGGGGATAACAAACAGGACTAGAATTGAGTGACTCTGATGCATTAATGACCACCTGGGGCACTGTGTGAACAAGGGTGGGATCAGTGGGAAATTGTAATGGCTGACTTCTTTTTAAGAAGTTTTATTGAGACATAATTGACATACAAGCCATACATTTAAAGTGTATAATTTGATCAGTTTTGACATATGCATACACTCCTGAAACCATCACCACAGTCAAGACAGTAAACATAACCATCACCATCAAAAGCTCCCTTGTGCCCCTTTTTCTTCCCTCCCACCTCTCCAATCCCAAGAAACCTCTGATGTGCTGTCACTATAGATTTGTTCGTTTTTTCACGAGTTCTGTGTAAATGGAATCATGTAGTTTTTTTGGTCTAGGTTCTTTCCTTCGGCACGGTTATTTGGAGATTCATCCAGCTTCTTGTGTGTGTTAATAGTTTGTATTTTCATTGCTGAGTAGTATTCCATTGTGTGTATATACCACAATGTATCCATTGGCTTGCTGATGGGCACATGGGTTGTGTCTAGTTTTTGACTTAAGAGCTTACTATTTTTTGAGTACTTACTTTGGGCCAAACACCCTTCTAAGTGCTTTATATATATATATATATCTCAAATCACTTAGTCATTCAGTCAATCACACAATATGAGGCAGGTGCTCTTCTGCTCCTCCTTTGTTGATGAGCTAACTGAAGCACCACGTGGTTGAGTAAACTGCCCAAGGTCTTGCAGGTGTTAAAGGGCGGAACCAGGATTCAAACCCAGACAGCCTGATTCTAGAGCCAACATTCTTAACTGTCCTGCTTAACTGTTACCAAAACTTAGTCACCCCTGTCATATGTCGGGGTGGGGATACGGCACTTGTACCTTGTATTTGCAGTGCCCAGGCTTTTTTTTTTTTTTTTTTTTTTTTTTTGCTGTACGCGGGCCTCTCACTGTTGTGGCCTCTCCCGTTGCGGAGCACAGGCTCCGGACACGCAGCCTCAGTGGCCATGGCTCACGGGCGCAGCCGCTCCGCGGCATGTGAGATCTTCCCGGACCGGGGCACGAACCCGTGTCCCCTGCATCGGCAGGCGGACTCTCAACCACTGCAGCACCAGGGAGGCCCAGTGCCCAGGCTTTTAATAACTGCCATCATTTGTCATCTAGATGGTCCTACCACCTGCTTAAGTCCCCTTATAACATCTATTTCAGGTGTTCATTGAATGGAAAATATTTCTAGGTATGAATTTGTTTAGCACTAGAAATTTCTGTTCCAATGATAGAATATCATAACACAGTTGGCCTTATCTTTTTAAAAGAATACTTTTGACTTCTGAAAATCAACAAAAATCAGGAACACATGATTGCCACTGAATAGTATCTTTGTATTTGAAAGTTTAAAAAGACAACTCTTTTCCCAACAGTACAACTGGAAATGACCCAAGCCACCCTTTTCTGAGGGTACAGGGCTTTCTTGGAATGCCTTTTCGGAAAAGTTGTGTTGTTGCTTTTGATTCTTTTTGGCTCGCGTTCCTCAGTTGCAGGGATACTATGTGAATTGCAGTGATGCCCCGCAGCTCTGCAGCAGAGCTGGGCTCTCCCTGCCACTTGACCCTCTATTGTTTAAGGAGTCATATAAAGAAGATTTGGTTCCTTCAAGGGAAATGAGAGCCACAGGTCCATGGCTGGCGATGAAGACAGTGTGTTACCAGCCAGACCAGGATACCCTGTAAACAGTAACCTGCCTGGGTATGCCCTGCCTGCTGAGCCTGTCTTCCTGTTCAGCTATCGGGCTTTGCTTCTGTTGAAATAAACATGAACTTGAGGACAACCAGCTTTTCTGCATCTCTAGTCGGGGAGTTGAAAGAGCAAGGTTGAGCTGGTGGTTCCAGCAGTGAGCCGGTCCAGCAAGATGGACTGGTATTCAGGCAAGAGAGAGAATGTTTAGTGGAGACCTACCATGTGTCTGCCCTGTGCCCGGGCTGTGGGTACCTGGCGATCGTGCAGATGTTTCAGTGCTCATACAGTCTCAGACATTCAGCAAGAAAAAAACACAATAGATTCTAAGCACGATCTGTCCTATGCAGGACAAGCATAGAGCACAGAGCATGCATGGAGTTGGGGAAGGGTCGGGGGGTCATCTCTGAGTCAGGGGCAAAGGCTAAGGCTTCCCTGAACCACGGACAGTTAGCTGAGACCTGAGGTGTGAGTCAGGATTAGTCAGATGAAGAGCCTGTGAAGAGAGTGAGAAAGAGAAGTGTTTGAGGTAGAAAAATGGGCAAGTGTGAGGAAGCCCTTAGTTCAGTTGGAGAAACAGAGATAAGGCCATTGAATTGGAGTGAAGGAGCAAGAGGTAAGATGGGGCCAGGTGAGGCCCATTGTGCTGATGAGGAAAATGAGGCTCTGGGAAGCCCCTACTGTGCCTATACTTTTGTAGCTGGAACTCGCAATCATTCATCTTCACACAGCATTTGACCATGTCGTCCCCCTTTATTCCTGTAAGTTCTTAAAAGTGTGCCCATTTTAGAGATAAAGAAACTGAGGCTCGGAACATGTTTTCTCAAGAGGACATAGCCAGAGGCATCCGAGCCAAGACTTGAATGCTGAAGTGCCACCTCCGAAGCTCTCACTGCCTTGGCAGCGACTCTCAAACTTGCATCGAGTGTGAGACAATGCTTAGAAGCTTTAAAAAAAACAACCAATTCTGACCTCAACCTCAAATTATCTAAGTGAGACCTTAGGCAAGTCACTGGTCTTGAACCACTTCAGCTTCCTGATCTGCAACATAAGGGAGCAGATCCTCATTTTCTATAGTGAGAGGTCAATAGATGATGCCTGATCCCGAAAAAAATGTGGCATTACAAGCGTGGTATTTGGTGGCATGGAGGTTATCAGCCAGATACAAGGAAAGATTGCCTCTAGGGAGGGTAAGATGGTGGTGAGGTCTAGAGACTGCTGTTCGCCTTCATAAGCCTTATAGAATTAGTTGACTCTCTAACCTATATGCGACTCTAACCTTCTAAAAATTAAAAAAATTTTAAATTAAACAGGGTGGGGATTGGACTAGATAACCTTTAAGACCCAATCCTCCTCTATCATTCTGTGCTTTGTCAGAATTTCAGATTAAAATTCAAGTGCAAGAGAGGTATTACCTGTTGTGCCGACACTGAGGAACCGGTTAACAGCTAAGAGCAAGGTGGCAAAGAGGAAAGGGGAGGACGTAGGAGAAATATTTACTGAGCACAGACGACTGTGCTGAGCACATTTCTGTCTTCATCTCACTGAGCTGCCATTGCAACCCTGGGAGGTAGGTTGTCATTATTGCCCAAGTTTAAAGATCAGGGGAGTTAAGTAACTTACCCAAAGAGACAGCTGATGAGGCTCAGAGCCTGGATTTCTAGATTTGATTGTGAAAGCCTGTGGTTGTTTCTTGTGTTGACCTTTGATTAAAGCCAAGGGTAAGCTGGGACGAAGAGAAAGTGGCATGGACATATATACACTACCAAATGTAAAATAGATAGCTAGTGGGAAGCAGCCGCATAGCACAGGGAGATCAGCTCGGTGCTTTGTGACCACCTAGAGGGGTGGGATAGGGAGAGTGGGAGGGAGAGAGACGCAAGAGGGAGGAGATTTGGGGATATATGTATACATATAGCTGATTCACTTTGTTATACAGCAGAAACTAACACACCATTGTAAAGCAATTATACTCCAATAAAGATGTTTTTAAAAAAATGAAAGAAACTGAAAAAAAATTAAAAATAAAGCCAAGGGCAACACTTAGCTCCCCACCACCTCTCCCAACCCCCTGGTTCTTCAGGGACGACCCACCCCCTTACCCTCACCATGCAGTGTGGCTTCCCGGTGATCTGATTTGATGTGAGGAGAGAACTTAGAATACCTATAAGAATAAAGTGTTAGGTTAGAATTCTTTAGAGACAAGTAATAGAAACCCACTGGAGATGTAAACAAAGACTGGAAATTCACTTAAGTGAATTCACTTAAGATACAGGGCTTCTTAAAGAGCCCAAGAGCAGACTATAGTTGGATCTTGGGAAGCAGTGGATCTTGGAACTAGAACGTTCCTGAAACTGTCTCTTTTCTTCTTTCTATGTATCTGCTAATCAGTTTCCCCTATTTCCCGAAGTCACCTGGCAGAATAAAGCTGCTTTATAGCTCTCCCCCTCCCCAACCCTAGTGCTCATTGTTACCTGGTAACAGTTCCAGCCGTGGAGACAGTGCTTCAGTCCACCAGGCCCTGGGTTGAAATTTCAGGGAAAGAGAATTTGAGTGGTGCATCCCTGGTCCAATCAGTTATACTCAGAGAACGTGACCATAGTGTATGAATATGCCTGCTTAGAGTTCATGTGTGTGTGGGGGGGTGCGGGGCGGGGTGTAGATCAATTCCATGAGAAAAAGTGAAGGTAGAGTCACTTGCTCACACGCTTCACTAAGTCTGACCTAGTGGAACGTAACACCCTAGTGTTCACCTTCCCTTTCTATTCCTACTTTGCAGGAGAAAAAAATAAGTCAGTAGTAATGATAAAATAAAACTGAACAAGCAAAAAAAAAGTTGTGTCTACAACTGCCTTTCGAAGCATGTGTTAGAGTAAATTTTTGTTTGCACATGTCGGAAACCAAACGCAACAAAAAGGACATTTAATGTTCATGTGAAGGGGGAAGTATAGATGTTAGGCTGCCTTCAGGCATAGCTGGATCCAGGAGCTCAAATAATATCTTGAGAACTCTGCCTTTCTCTCTTGCCCCCTCTCTGTTCTGCCATCCTCTCCACGTTGGCTTCATACGTAGCTTCCACAAATGGCTGCTTCCATGAAGCTGGGAGAGAGGACCGCAGGCAGCCCTAGCGTAAAGTTCACCATCTTGGAACAGTGCTGCTCAATGAGAGGAGTGGGGGTGGGGGGCAGCAGCACCCCCCTAGAAGTCATCTTGGAAATCTGTGGGGATGGCTGGAGTTGTCACAATGATGGTGGGGAGCTAGTGCTTGAGTTTCATGCTACACATCCTGCAGAGTACGGGGCACTCCTATACAAAGAAGAATTCTCATGTTCTACACAAATTTCTAACATCCCACTGGACATTCATGTAGGTGGAAAGCTTATTTATAGTGAACTAAGTCTAGACTCTGCAAATGACTTTATATATAAAATGGGGTTATCTTTAATTGAGATGTATATAACATAATGACAACATTACAACATGATTCAATACCTATATATATTGTGAAATGATCACTACAATAAGTCTAGTTAATTTCTATCACCACACATAGTTACACATTTTTTCCTTATGATGAGAACTTTTAAGATCTATGCTCTTAGCAACTTTCAAATATACAATATAGTATTAACTATAGTCACCGTCGCATTATATTCCCATGACTTTTTTATAACTGGAAGATTGTACCTTTTGTCCACCCTCCACCCTTGCCTCTGGCAACCACCATCTGTTCTCTGTATATGTGAGCTCAGGTTTTTATTCTTTCTTAGATTTCATAAATAAGTAAAAGCATATGGTATTTGTCTTTCTCTGACTTATTTCATTGGCATAATGCCCTCGAGGCCCATCCATGTTGCCACATGGCAAGATTTCCTTCTTTTTTTTAAGGCTGAATATTATTCCTGTGTGTGTGTGTGTGTGTGTGTGTGTGTGTGTGTGTGTGTGTACACCACATCTTTTTATCCATTCATCCATTGATGGACACGTCCATGTCTTGGCTATGGTAAATAATGCTGCATTGAACATGGGAGTGCATATCTTTTCAAGTTAATGTTTTTGTTTCCTTTGGATAAATACCCAGAAGTGGAACTGCCAGATTCATATGGTAGTTCTATTTTTAATTTTTGAGGAAACACCATACTATTTTCCATAGTGTCTGAACCAGTTTACATTCCCACCAAAAGTTCACAAGGCTTCCCTTTTCTCCACATCCATCACTAACATTTTTTTCTTGTCTTTTTTTTTTTTTTGCGGTACGTGGGCCTCTCACTGTTGTGGCCTCTCCCGCTGTGGAGCACAGGCTCCAGACGCGCAGGCCCAGCAGCCATGGCTCACAGGCCCAGCCACTCCACGGCATGTGGGATTCCCCCCACACCAGGGCACGAACCCACGTCCCCTGCATCGGCAGGCGGACTTTCAACCACTGCGCCACCAGGGAAGCCCTATTTCTTGTCTTTTTGATAATAACCATCCTAACAGAAGTGAGGCGATCTCTCATTGTGGCTTTGATTTGCATTTCCCTGATGATTAGTGATGTTGAACATGTCTTCATGTGCCTGTTGGCCATCTGTATTTCTTCTTTGGAAAAGAATGTCCTCTGCCCATTTTTTAATCAGATTTTTTTCTTTTTGCTCTTGAGTTGTATGAGTTCTTTATATATTTGGGGATGTGAACCCCTTATCAGATTATATGATTTGCAATTATTTTCTCCCATTCGGTAAGTTGCCTTTTCATTTTATTGATGGTTTCCTTTGCTGTGCAGAAACTTTTTAGTTTGACTTAGTCCCACTTATTTGTCTTTGCTTTTGTTGTCTTTGCTTTTGGTGTCACAACCAAAAATTCATTGCAAAGACCAATGTCAAGGAGCTTACAGCCTATGTTTTCTTCTAGGACTTTTATGGTTTCAGGTCTTATGTTTAAGTTTTTAATCCATTTTTGAGTTAATTGTGGGTATAGTGTAAATTAGTGGTCCAGTTTCATTCTTTTGCATGTGGCTGTCCAGTTTTCCCAGCACCATGTATTGAAGAGACTGTCCTTTTCCCATTGTGTATTCTTGACTTCTTTGCCATAAACTAATTGACCACATATGTGTGGGTTTATTTTGGAGCTCTCTATTCTGTTCCATTGATCTGTGTGTCTCTTTTTATGTCAATGCCAAACTGTTTTGATTACTGGAGCGTTGTAATATAATTTGAAATCAGAGCACATGATGCCTCCTGCTTTGTTCTTCTTTCTCAGGATTGCTTTGGCTATTCAGGACCTTTTGTGGTTCCATGCAAATTTTAGAATTTTTTCTATTTCTGTGAAAAATGCCTTTGGAATTTTGATAGGGATTATGTTGAAACTGTAGATTGCTTTGGGTAGTATGGACATTTTAACAATATTTATTTTTCTAATCCATTCTTATGGAATATCTTTGCAACTAGTTGTGTCTTCAGTTTCTTTCATCAATATCTGATAGTTTTCAGTATAGAGGTCTTTTACTTCATTAGTTAAATGCATTCCTAGGTATTCTTTTTGATGTTATTTTAAATGGGATTTTTCTTAATTTCTCTTTCTGACTGTGCATTATTAGTGTATAGATGTTGCAACTTTACTGAATTCGTTTATTAGTTCCAACAAGTTTTTGGATGGTATCTTTAAGATTTTATGTACATAATATGGTATCATCAGCAAATAATGACAATTTATTTCTTCCTTTCCAGTTTAGATAACTTTTACTTCTTCTTGACTAATTGCTATAGCTAGGACTTCCAATATTATGTTGAATAGAGGTGGCAAGAGTGGGGATTCTTGCTTTGTTCCTGATTTTAGGGGAAAAGTTTTGTTTCTTATTCTAGGGGAAATTTTTTCACTTTTTTTTTTTTTTTGGTTTATTGGTTTTTTGTTTTTGTTTTTTGCTGTTGAGAATGATGTTAGCTATGGGCTTGTCATATATGGCCTTTATTAAATGCACCATATATGTGTGGTACATTTCCTCCAATAGCCTCTTTGTTAAGAGCTTTTATCATAAATGGACGTTGAATTCTGTCAAATCTTTTTCTGCATCTACTGAGATAATTATATGGTTTTTATCCTTTATTTTATCAATGTGGTATCACATTGATTTGTGGGTACTGAACGATTCTTACATCCCTGGAATAAATTCTACTTTATCATGTATGATACTTTTAATGTATTGCTGAATTCAGTTTGCTAATATTTTGTTGAGGATTTTTGCATCTATGTTCATCAGGGATATTGACCTTTTCTTGTGTTCTTGGTGTTCTTGGTGTGCTTGTCTCATTCTGGTATCAGTAATGCTGGCCTCATGAAATGAGTTTGGAAGTGTACATTCTATTTTTTAGAACAGTTGAGAAGGATTGGTATTCTTTAAATGTTTGGTTGAACTTACTAGTTAAGCCACCTGGTCCTGGACTTTTGTTGGGAAGTTTTTGATTACTGACTCAATCTCCTTATTACTATCTGGTCTGTTCAGATTTTCTATTTCTTCATCATTCGATCTTGGTAAGTTTCTAGGAATTTTTTCTGGGATGTCCTATTTGTTGGTGTATGATTGTTCATAGTAATTATGATCTTTTATATTTTTGTGGTATCAGTAGAAACATCTCCTCTTTCATTTCTGATTTTGAGTCCTTTTTTTCTTGATGAACGTAGCTAATGTTTTGTCAGTTTTATCTTTTCAAAAACCTTAGGCTTTTTTTATGTTTACTATTGTCTTTTTAGGCTTTATTTCATTTATTTCCACTCTGATCCTTGTTTTTTCCTTAGTTCTACTACAGGTTTCATTTGTTCTTTTTCTAGTTCCTTAAGATATAACATTGGGATGTTTTATTTGAGATTTTTCTTGTTTCTCTATGTAGGCATTTATTGTTGTGAACTTCCCACTTAGAACTGCTTTTGCTGCATCCCATAGGTTTTGGTATGTTGTATTTCCATTTTCATTTATCTCAAGGTATTTTTTTGTTCTTTGACCATTGGTTGTTCAGTAGCATGTTGTCTAATCTCCACGTACTATTGAATTTTCCAGTTTTTTTTCTTGTAATTGATTTCTAGTTTCATAACATTGTGGTTGGAAAAGATGCTGACATGATTTCAATCTTCTCAAATTATTGACTTGTTTGTGGCTTAACATATGATCTATCCTGGAGAATGTTCCACATCCACTTGAGAAGAATGTGTATTCTGTTACTTGGATGGAATGTTCTCTAAGTGTTTAAGTTTATCTAGTCTACTGTGTTGTTTATGACCAATGTTCCCTTATTGATTTTCTGTATGGATGATCTATCCATTGATGAAAGTGAAGTATTAAATTTCTCTACTATTACTGTATTGCTATCTATTTCTTTCATCAGGTCTGTTAATATTCTATATTTAGGTTCTCTTATGTTGAGTGCATAAACATTTAAAAATGTTATATCTTTTTATTGGATTGATACCTTTAGCATTATGCAATGCCCTTCTTTGTCTCTTATTACAGCCTTTATCTTAAAGTTTATTTTGTCTAAGTATAGCTACTCCAGCTTTATTTTGGTTTCCATTTGCATGGAATATCTTTTTTCATCCCTTCACTTTTAGCATGTGTGTATCCTTATATCTGAAGTGAAGCTCTAGTAGGAAGCATGTAATGAGTCTTTTTTTTTTGTATCTATTCAGCCACTCTTTTTTGGGGGGGGCAAACTTTTAATTTTTGAATTTAATTTTTGAACTTTTTTGAACTTTTAATTTTTGAATTTGAATTTTTTTATACAGCAGGTTCTTATTAGTCATCCATTTTATTATACACATCAGTGTATACATGTCAATCCCAATCTCCCAATTCACCACACCACCACCACCACCCCTCACTGCATTCCCCCCTTGGTGTCCATACATTTGTTCTCTACATCTGTGTCTCAATTTCTGCCCTGCAGACTGGTTCATCTGTACCATTTTTCTAGGTTCCACATATATGTGTTAATATACGATATTTGTTTTTCTCTTTCTGACTTACTTCACTCTGTATGACAGTCGCTAGATCCATCCACGTCTCAACAAATGACACAATTTCTTTCCTTTTTATGGCTGAGTAATATTCCATTGCATATATGTACCACATCTTTTTCCATTCATCTGTCGATGGGCATTTAGGTTGCTTCCATGACCTGGCTATTGTAAATAGTGCTGCAATGAACATTGGGATGTATGTGTCTTTCTGAATTATGGTTTTCTCAGGGTATATGCCCAGTAGCGGGATTGCTGGGTCATATGGTAATTCTATTTTTAGTTTATTAAGGAAGCTCCATACTGTTCTCCATAGTGGCTGTATCAATTTACATTCCCACCAACAGTGCAAGAGGCTTCCCTTTTGTCCACACCCTCTCCAGCATTTGTTGTTTGTAGATTTTCTGATGATGCCCATTCTAACTGGTGTGAGGTGATACCTCATTGTAGTTTTGATTTGCATTTCTCTAATAATTAGTGACATTGAGCAGCTGTTCATGTGCTTCTGGCCCATCTGTATGTCTTCTTTGGAGAAATGTCTCTTTAGGTCTTCTGCCCATTTTTGGATTGGGTTGTTTGTTTTTTTTATATTGAGCTGCATGAGCTGTTTATATATTTTGGAGATTAATCCTTTGTCCATTGATTCATTTGCAAGTATTTTCTCCCATTCTGAGGGTTGTCTTTTTGTCTTGTTTATGGTTTCCTTTGCTGTGCAAAAGCTTTGAAGTTTCATTAGGTCCCATTTGTTTATTTTTGTTTTTATTTCCATTACTCTTTGATCCACTGAGGTGGATCAAAAAATAACTTGCTGTGATTTATGTCAAAGAGTGTTCTTCCTATGTTTTCCTCTAAGAGTTTTATAGTGTCTGGTCTTACATTTAGGTCTCTAATTCATTTTGAGTTTATTTTTGTGTATGGTGTTAAGGAGCGTTCTAATTTCACTCTTTTACATGTAGCTGCCCAGTTCTCCCAGCACCACTTATTGAAGAGACTGTCTTTTCTCCATTGTATATCCTTGCCTCCTTTGTCATAGATTAGTTGACCATAGGTGCGTGGGTTTATCTCTGGGCTTTCTATCTTGTTCCATTGATCTATGTTTCTGTTTTTGTGCCAGTACCATATTGTCTTGATTACTGTAGTTTTGTAGTGTAGTCTGAAGTCAGGGAGTCTGATTCCTCCAGCTCAATTTTTTTCCCTCAAGACTGCTTTGGCTATTTGGAGTCTTTTGTGTCTCCATACAAATTTTAAGGATTTTTTTGTGCTAGTTCTGTAAAAAAAAAAAAAAATACCATTGGTAATTTGATAGGGATTGCATTGAATTTGTAGATTGCTTTGGGTAGTATAGTCATTTTCACAATATTGATTCTTCCAATCCAAGAACATTGTATATCTCTCCATCTGTTGGTATCATCTTTAATTTCTTTCATCAGTGTCTTATAGTTTCCTGCATACAGGTCTTTTGTCTCCCTAGGTAGGTTTATTCCTAGGTATTTTATTATTTTTGTTGTAGTGGTAAATGGGAGAGTTTCCTTAATTTCTCTTTCAGATTTTTCATCATTAGTGTATAGGAATGCCAGAGATTTCTGTGCATTAATTTTGTATCCTGCAACTTTACCAAATTCGTTGATTAGATCTAGTAGTTTTCTGGTGGGATCTTTAGGATTTTCTATGTATAGTATCATGGCATCTGCAAACAGTGACAGTTCTACTTCTTCTTTTCCAATTTGTATTCCATTTATTTCTTTTTCTTTTCTGATTGCGTGGTTAGGACTTCCAAAACTATGTTGAATAATAGTGGTAAGAGTGGACATCCTTGTCTTCTTCCTGATCTTAGAGGAAATGCTTTATTTTTCACCATTGAGAATGATGTTTGCTGTGGGTTTGTCATATATGGTCTTTTTTATGTTGAGGTAGGTTCCCTCTATGCCCACTTTCTGAAGGGTTTTTATCATAAATGGGTGAATTTTGTCTAAAGCTTTTTCTGCATCTATTGAGATGATCATATGGTTTTTATTCTTCAATTTGTTAATATGGTGTTTCACATTGATTGATTTGCGTATACTGAAGATTCCTTGCATCCCTGGGATAAATCCCACTTGATCATGGTGTATGATCCTTTGAATGTGTTGTTGGATTCCGTTTGCTAGTATTTTGTTGAGGATTGTTGCATCTATATTCATCAGTGATACTGGTCTGTAATTTTCATTTTTGGAGTATCTTTGTCTGGTTTTGGTATCAGGGTGATGGTAGCCTCATAGAATGAGTTTGGGAGTGTTCCTTCCTCTGCAATTTTTTGGAAGAGTTTGAGAAGGATGGGTGTTAGCTCTTCCTAAATGTTTGATAGAATTCACCTGTGAAGCCATCTGGTCCTGGGCTTTTGTCTGTTTGAAGATTTTAAATCACAGTTTCAATTTCATTACTTGTGATTGGTCTGTTCATATTTTCTATTTCTTCCTGGTTCAGTCTTGGAAGGTTATAACTTTCTAAGAATCTGTCCATTTCTTCCAGGTTGTCCATTTTATTGGCATAGAGTTGCTTGTAGTAGTCTCTTAGAATGCTTTGTATTTCTGCAGTGTCTGTTGTAACATCTCCTTTTTCATTTCTAATTTTATTGATTTGAGTCCTCTCCCTCTTTTTCTTGATGAGTCTGGCTAATGGTTTATCAATTTTGTTTATCTTCTCAAAGAACCAGCTTTTAGTTTTATTGATCATTGCTATTGTTTTCTTTGTTTCTATGTCATTTATTTCTGATCTGATCTTTGATTTCTTTCCTTCTGCTAACTTTGGGTTTTGTTTGTTCTTCTTTCTCTAGTTCCTTTAGGTGTAAGGTTAGATTGTTTATTTGAGATTTTTCTTGTTTCTTGCGTAGGCTTGTATAGCTATAAACTTCCCTCTTAGAACTGCTTTTGCTGCATGCCACAGATTTTAGATCATCGTGTTTTCATTGCATTTGTCTCTAGGTATTTTTTGATTTCCTCTTTGATTTCTTCAGTGATCTCCTGGTTATTTAGTAACGTATTGTTTAGCCTCCATGTGTTTGTGTTTTTTTACATTTTTTTCCCTGTAATTGATTTCTAATCTCATAGCATTGTGGTCAGAAAAGATGCTTGATATGATTTCAATTTTCTTAAATTTACTGAGCTTGATTTGTGACCCAAGATGTGATCTATCCTGGAGAATGTTCTGTGCGTGCTTGAGAAGGAAGTGTAATCTGCAGTTTTTGGATGGAATGTCCTATAAATATCAATTAAATCTTTCTGGTCTATTGTGTCATTTAATTGTGTTTCCTTATTAATTTTCTGTTTGGATGATCTGTCCATTGGTGTAAGTAAGGTGTTGAAGTCCCCCACTATTAATGTGTTACTGTCAATTTCCTCTTTTATAGCTGTTAGCAGTTGCCTTATGTATTGAGGTGCTCCTATGTTGGGTGCATATATATTTATAATTGTTATATTTTCTTCTTGGATTGATCATTATATAGTGTCCTTCCTTGTCTCTTGTAACATTCTTTATTTTAAAGTCTATTTTATCTGATATGAGTATTAGTACTCCAGATTTCTTTTGACTTCCATTTGCATGGAATATCTTTTTCCATCCCCTCACTTTCAGTCTGTATGTGTCCCTATGTCTGAAGTGAGTCTCTTGTAGACAGCATATATATGGGTCTTCTTTTTGTATCCACTCAGTGAGCCTGTGGAGCAGGCCTGGTTGGAGCATTTAGTCCATTCACGTTTAAGGTAATTATTGATATGTATGTTCTTATTACCATTTTCTTAATTGTTTTGGGTTTTTGTAGGTCATTTTCTTCTCTTGTGTTTCCCACTTAAAGAAGTTCCTTTAGCATTTGTTGTAGAGCTGGTTTGGTGGTGCTGAATTCTCTTAGCTTTTGCTTGTCTGTAAAGCTTTTGATTTGTCCATTGAACCTGAATGAGATCCTTGCTGGGTAGAGTAATCTTGGTTTTAGGTTCTTCCCTTTCATCACTTTTAAGTATGTCATGCCACTCCCTTCTGGCTTGTAGAGTTTCTGCTGAGAAATCAGCTGTTAACCTTATGGGAGTTCCCTTGTATGTTATTTGTTGATTTCCCTTGCTGCTTTCAATAATTTTTCTTTGTCTCTAATTTTGCCAATTTGATTACTATTTGTCTAAGCATGTTTCTCCTTGGGTTTATCCTGTACGGGACTCTCTGTGCTTCCTGGAGTTGGGTGGCTATTTTCTTTCCCATGTTATGGAAGTTTTTGACTATCATCTCCTCAAATATTTTCTCGGGTCCTTTCTCTCTCTCTTCTCCTTCTGGGACCCCTATAATGCAAACGTTGTTGCATTAAATGTTGTCCCAGTGGTCTCTTAGGCTGTCTTCATTTCTTTTCATTCTTTTTTCTTTATTCTGTTCCGCAGCAGTGAATTCCACCATTCTGTCTTCCAGGTCACTTATCCGTTCTTCTGCCTCAGTTATTCTGCTATTGATTCCTTCTAGTGTATTTTTCATTTCAGTTATTGTATTGTTCATCTCTGTTTGTTTTTTCTTTAATTCTTTTAGGTCTTTGTTAAACATTTCTTGCATCTTCTCAGTCTTTGCCTCCATTCTTTTTCTGAGGTCCTGGATCATCTTCACTACCATTATTCTGAATTCTTTTTCTGGAAGGTTACCTATCTCCACTTCATTTAGTTGTTTTTCTGGGGTTTTATCTTGTTCCTTCATCTGGTACATAGCCTTCTGACTTTTCATTTTGTCTACCTTTCTGTGAATGTGTTTTTTGTTCCACAGGCTGCAGGATTGTAATCCTTCTTGCTTCTGCTGTCTTCTTGCTTCTGTAGTTCTTCTTGCTTCTGTTCTTGCTTCTGCTCCAGCCACTCTGTTGTTTGATTGGAGAATCTAAGTCATTTATATTTTATTATTGATAGGCATGTACTTATTGCCTTTTTGTTAATTGTTTTATGACTGTTTTGTTGTTCCTCTGTCCCTTTCTTCTTCTCTTGCTTTCTTCTTTTGTGATTTGATGATTTTCTGTAGTGGTATGCTAGATTCCCCTCTCTCTTTTGTGTATTTACTATAAGTTTTTGCTTTGTGTTTACCATGATGCTTATATAAAACAACTTATATTTATAACAATCTATTTTAAGTTGATAAGTTTGAACACATTCTAAAGCTCTACATTTTTACTCTGCACCCCTACATTTTGCTTTTAATTTCACATTTTACATCTTTTTTTCTTGTGTATCCCTTGAATTATTATAATTAGTTTCACTACTTTTGTCTTTTAACCTTCACACTTGCTTTATAAGTGATTAACCCACCACCTTTACAACATTAGATTATGTTGAATTTTACTAATATTTACCTTCACCAGTGAGATTTTTAATTTCACATGTCTTGTTACTAATTAGCACCCTTTTGTTTTAGCTTAAAGGAGTCCCTTTAACTTCTAAGGCCAGTCTACTGGTGATGAACTCCTTTAGCTTTTGCTTTTCTGAAGAACTCTATCTCTTCAATTCTGAATGACAACTTTGCCTGGTAGAGTATTCTTGGTTGGCTTTTTGTTTTTTTCAGCACTTGAATGAATATATTGTTCTACTCCCTTCTGGTATGTGAAGTTGCTGCTAAAAGAAAATCTGCTGATGGTCTTATGAGGGTTTCCTTGTATTATACTTAACAAGTTGTTTTCTCTTGCTTTTAAGATTCTCTCCTTGTCTTTAACTTTTAACTCTTTGAGTTCCCGTTATTTAGAATTTTCTGGGATTCCTGAATCTGGATATCTGTTTTCTTCCCAAGTGTGGGAAGTTTTTCTCCATTATTTCTTCAAATAAGTTTTCTGCCCCTCTTTTTTATTTCTGGGACGCATATAATGTGAATGTTTGTCCACATGATGTTTTCCCATAAGTCTCATAAGCTTGCTTTATTCTTTTTCATTGTTTATTTCTTTTTGCTACTCTGATAGGGTAAGTTCCACTGCCCTTTCTTTGAGCTCACTGATCCTTTCTTCTTCTACATCTAGTTTGCTGTTGAACCCCTCTGGTGTATTTTTCAGTCCAGTTATTGTATCTTCAGCACTGTGACTTATATTTGGTAATATCTTATATTTTCTATGTATTTTTTGAAATTCTCACTTTGTTCATCCATTCTTCCCCTCGGCTAGGTGAGCATCTTTGTGACCATTATTTTGAACTCTTTATCAGATAAATCACTTATCTCCATTTGATTAAAGCCTTTTTCTGAAGTTTTATCTTGTTCATTTGGAACATATTCCTCTGTTTCATTTGCTTTGACTCTCTGTGTTGGTTTCTATGCATTAGATAAAGCAACCACCACTTCCAGTCTTAAAGGAATAACCTCATATTGGAGGTGAGCCTTTTTGTTCAACCCTGCCTAGCTCTTTTTTGTCCTCAAACCTTTGTGCAGCCTTTTTTTTTTTTTAAGTGGCTCCTAGTAGTTGAGAGTGTGCAAAGACCTGTCAGTGTCTCAGAGGAGATGACCTCAGTCAACACCTAGATTCAGGCTGATTGAAGAGTAGATCCTCAGGCTGCAGCTTTTAAAGTATGTAAACTTTTTTTTCTGGGGGAAGACTAAGATGGCTGTTTCTGTCTGCTCCCTTTGCACTGAGCCCTGGGGTTATAACCAGTTAAGAATAGCTTTTTTTATTTGCTACAATCTTATTTAACTTGTGAACAAAAGCCCTGCTGGCCACCACAGACAGGTGATATAGGCATGTCCCCTGGGTGGCAGCCACAAAAACCAGGGTAACAGATGTAAAAACTGGGGCACTGCCAAGAGTACCTGCACTCTGAGGCATGGCAGAGAACTTAACGCAAAGATAGCACCCACACTCTGAGGCCTTTGGAGAGGATTACGGATGGCCTTAGGTGTGTGTCTAATTAGAAGCCTGAGCCTCAGGTCATAGCTATGAAGATAAGCTAATACGCCTCTTTCACAGAAAGACTGGGCTCCTCAGTCTGTTGCCTCTCTGCTGCTCTACTCTCCCTGGGGGTGGTAGCCAGTTAAGAAATCTTCATTTTTACAGTTCTATGGGGCCCACAAGCATAAACCCCACTGGCCACCAGAGCCAGGTGATCTAGAGAAGTCCCCTGGATGGCAACCACCAAAATCACAGGCCAGAAGAGTATATAAGCTCCTTTCTGGGAGATACTGGTGACCTGGAAAGAGGCAGAAGAACAGAGAGCAAAGGTAGAGTACCCCACCCCCCGTCCCGAGAGAGCACATTGGTAGGCCCCTAGATATGCTGTGCAGTTTTTTTTTAACAGCTTTATTGGAGTATAATTGCTTTACAATGTTGTGTTAGCTTCTGTTGTGTAACAAAGTGCATCACCTATATGTATACATATATTCCCATTGCTGTACAGTTTTAATATACACTGAATTGTCCATGAATACTACCATGTGTAAAGTGAGGGAAAAATTGTACTTTCTTTTGTTTGGAATTTTAACAAGGGCTGTTCACTATTTCAGGTATCACATCACCAATGGTAATGTCACTAATGGTATTAGAGGTACCATAGAGCTCACCTGTACATGTCTCCGTCTGTCACTGTTCTGCTCACAGTGATTCTATATGTTTGGGGCAAGCATATAATTATCTTATATCTTCTAGTGTAGGCATGCCCATGCATGTATATATTGATGCATTATTATTCCATTATAAACTGTTTCTATAAACTATTTTTATTACGTTATTTTTTATGAGCGATTTTTCTCTTTTGCATTAGAGTTAGGGCAACATTTTTTTAACGGCATAGGTATTATCTATGAATTCCCTTTTGGTGTGTTAAAGGGATAATAACAAACTATTTATAAAAAGGAAGTGTTGGCTTGAAGAACCACTGTCCTAGAGGAAGAGGCCAGCCTGCTCCCTCCTAATGAGCATCCATTTGCCAACTCATAGTGAGGACCCTGATTGTCTAGAATGGGTCAGACCCCATCCCCGAACCCAGGCTCACTATGGCTAGAAGAAGGATGTGCTCTTCTTGGCTAGCCTGGGTAGCTGAACACCCCTGGGGCAGGGGCAAGGAGGGAGGCAGGGGAGGCAAGACTCCAAGTTACACAGCCCGACTAGGCACACGAGGGTTGGGGAAGGGGTCCCCACAGTAAAACTGGAGTGCTGTTTCTGCATGAAAGCAGAAGCTGGATAGGCTAAAGTGACAATTAGGCGCAAAAATAAATACACACAACTTAGAACCTAAGTGACAGAGTAGCGTTAATGAAACATTCCCTACCACAACCTCCAGGGCTGACAACACAAACCCACAATGAACCAGATTGCCAAGGATGAAAAGAAACAAAAAGTTATCATTAAAATGCAGGAAAAACTGCAAGAGAAAACCATGATCCTCGCTAAACAACACTGATGATGCAATAACAACAAAGCTTCCACCTAAAATTGGCAGGAATTCCAGCTATGCTATGCAGATGCACAGCGGGAGATGGCAACACCTGAGAACAGGGTTTGCCATCCAGGCTCCCCCATTGAATGTTAAATCAGTCCTTAGGAAACACTAGCAAAGCACTGATCTTGGTAACCCTTGGCTGCATATAAGCAATTGCACATAATAATGGCACTCTAGGGAATTGTATCCACTCTATGCCAGAAGCACTCTTCCTCCAGGCGTGACAACTAAAAATTTCTCTCCACATTGCCTGGTGCCCTGGCGTGCAAAATTACCCCTGATTGAGAAGATGCTCCCACTGATCTAGGGGAGCACTTTAAAAATAATTCTTGGGCTTCCCTGGTGGCGCAGTGCTTGAGAGTCCGCCTGCCGATGCAGGGGACACGGGTTCGTGTCCCGGTCCGGGAAGATCCCACATGCCACGGAGTGGCTAGGCCCGTGAGCCATGGCCACTGAGCCTGCACATCCGGAGCCTGTGCTCCACAACGGGAGAGGCCACAACAGTGACAGGACCGCGTACCACAAAAAAAAAAAAAAAAAAAAAAAAAATTCTTGTCCACACAAACACTTGTACATGAAGGTTCATAGCAGATTATTCAATAGCCTAACACTGGAAACAACCCAAACATCCATCAAATGATGACTTGATAAATAAATGGTGGCCTATCCATACAATGGAATATTATTTGTCCATAAAAAGGAATTGAATATTGATATATACTACAGTATAGATGAATCCTTGAAAACATTATATTAAGTGAAAGAAGCCAGTCACAAAATACAACATATTATATGATTCCATTTATATAAAATGTCCAGAATAGGTAAACCTATAGAGACAAGGTAGATTAGTGTATGCCTAGGGCTGGGGTGATAGCAGGATTGAAGACTGATGATGAATGGGCACAGGGTTTTTTTTAGGGGCTGATGAAAATGTTCCAAAATTGGTCATGGAAGTGGTTGCATCACTCAGTGAATATACAAAAAACCACTGGATTGTACATTTTAAATGGGTGAATTGTAAAATATGTGAATTATATCTCAATAAAGCTGTTAACCAAAAGAAAAAAGAAGTCTCTGCCACATGTGCTCACTCACTTCCTATCCCAGAACTATTGAGTGAGGTTCTATAAGGAACAGACCCTGAGAATCAGGCATGTGTTGAAAACTTCCGATGTCATCCTGATGCAACTGGCCAGCTGTCCAGTGTTTGGGAATCTCCACCAGCCCCACGGTTCTCTCCAAAACTCAGGCTGAGCCACAGACCTTTTTTTTTTTATTGAAGTATAGTTGATTTACAATACTGTGTTAGTTTCAGGTGTACAGCAAAGTGATTCAGTTATGCATAATATATATATACCCTTCCAATTATTTTTCATTATAGGTTATTACAAGACATTGAATATATAACATAGTTCCCTATGTTCTACAGTAAATCCTTGTTGTTTATTTTATATATAGTAGTGTATATCTGTTAATCCCATACTCCTCCCCCAGTCCTTTCCCCTTTGGTAACCATAAATTTGTTTTCTATGTCTGTGAGTCTGTTTCTGTTTTGTAACTATGTTCATTTGTATCACTTTTTAGATTCCATATGTAAGTGATATCATACAATATTTGTCTTTCTCTGTCTGACTTCACTCAGTATGATAATCTCTGGGTCCATCCATGTTCCTGCAGATGGCAATATTTCATTCTTTTTTATGGCTGAGTAATAATATTCCATAGTGTCTGTATATACCACATCTTGTTTATCCATTCATCTGTTGATGGACACTTAGGTTGTTTCCATGTCTTGGCTATTGTAACTAGTGCTGCTTTGAATATTGGGGTCCATGTATCTTTTTGAATGAGAATTTTCACTTTTTCCAGATCTATGCCTGGGAGTGGGATTGCAGGATCATATGGTAACTCTATTAGTGCTGGAATGAACACTGGGGTGCATGTATCTTTTTGAATTATGGTTTTTTGCAGATATATGCTCAGGAGAGGGATTGCTGGGTCATATGGTAGTTCTATGTTTAGTTTTTTAAGGAACGCCATACTGTTCTCCATAGTGGCTGTATCAATTTACATTCCCACCAACAGTGCTAGAGGGTTCCCTTTTCTCCACACCCTCTCCAGCATTTATTATTTGGAGATTTTTTGATGATGGCCATTCTGACTGGTGTGAGGTGATACCCCACTGTAGTTTTGATTTGCATTTCTCTAATAGTGATGATGAACATCTTATGTGCCTCTTGGCCATCTGTATGTCTTCTTTGGAGAAATATCTATTTAGCTCTTCTGCCTATTTTTTTTTTATTGGGTTGTTGGGGTTTTTTTGATATTGAGTTGTATAGCTGTTTGTATATTTTGGATATTAACCCCTTGTCAGTTGCATTGCATCATCTGCAAATATTTTCTCCCATTCCGTAGGTTGTCTTTGCATTTTGATGATGTTTTCCTTTGCTGTGCAAAAGATTTTAAGTTTGATTAAGTCCCACTTGTTTATTTTTGCTTGCCTTTATTTATTTATTCATTTAGCCTTGAGAGAGTGATCTAAGTAAATATCGCTACAATTTATGTCAGAGAGTGTTTTGCCTATGTTTCCTTCTAGGAGTTTTATCATGTCATGTTACATTTAAGTTAAAGTATTTTTAGTTTATTTTTGTATATGGTGTCGAGAGAATATTCTAACTTCTTTGATTTACGTGAGGCTCTCCAGCTTTCCCAATACCACTTGCTGAAGAGACTGTCTTTTCTCCATTGTAGATTCTTGGCTCCTTTGTCGAAGATTAATTGGCCATAGGTGTGTGGGTTTATTTCTCTAGGCTCTCTAGTCCATTCCATTGATCTATACATCTGTTTTTGTGCCAATACCATGCTGTTTTGATTACTGTAGATTTGTAGTATTGTCTGAAGTCTGGGATGGTTATGCCTCCAGTTTTGTTCTTTTTCCTCAAGATTGCTTTGGCAATTCTGGGTCTTTTGTGGTTCCATATTAATTTTAGGGTTATTTTAGCTCTGTGAAAAATGTCAATGGTAATTTGATTGGGATCACATTAAATCTGTAGATTGTTTTGGGTAGTATAACCATTTAAGCAATATTAATTTTTTCCAATTCCAATTCTTTCCATTTCTTTGAATTATCTTCAGTTTCCTTTCTTAACGTTTTATAGTTCTCAGCATATAGGTCTTTCACCTCCTAGGTATTTTCTTTCTTTGACAGTTTTAAATGGGATTATTTCTTTACACTAACAATAAAATATAAGAGAAAGTAAAGAAATGCAACAAATTTCTATATGTTAATCTTGTATCTTGCTACCTTGCTGAATTTATTAGTTCTAGTAGCTTTTTTGTGGAGTCCTTAGAGTTTTCTATATAGAGTATCATGTCATGAGTGGGCACCCTTATCTTGTCCCAGAATTTAGTGGGACATCTTTCAGCTTTTCACTGTTAAGTATTATATTGACCATGGGTTTATCATAAATTGTTTTTTATTATGTTGAGTGTGTTCCCTCTATACCCACTTTGGTGAGAGTTTTTATCATGAATGGATGTCAAATTCTATCAAATGCTTTTCTGCAGCTATGAAGATGATCATGTGATTTTTGTCTTTTCTTTTGTTGATGTGGTGTATCATATTGATTGATTTGTCTATGTTGAACCCTGGATTTGTGTATCCTTGCAACCCTGGAATGAATCCAACTTGATCATGGTGTATGATCCTTTTTATATGTTGTTGGATTAGGTTTGCTAATATTTTGTTGAGAATTTTTGCATCTGTATTCATCAAAGATATTGGCCTATAATTTTCTTTTTTTTGTAGTGTCTTTGTCTGGTTTTTATATAAGGGTGATGGTGGCTTCATAGAATGACTTTGGGAGTGTTCCCCCCTCTTCAGTTTTTTGGAAGAGTTTGAGAAGGATAGGCGAATGTTCTTTGTATGTTTGGTGGAATTGCCCAGTGAAGCCATCAAGTTCTGGACTTTTGTTTGCAGGGAGGGTTTTTTGGGTTATTTATTTATTTATTTTATTACAGACTCTATTTCACTTCTAGAGACTAGTCTGTTCAAATTATCTGTTTCTTCTTGACTCAGTCTTGGCAGCCTATATGTTTCTAGAAACTTGTCCATTTCTTCTAGGATGTCCAATTTGTTGGCATATAACTGTTCATAGTATTTTCTTATGATTTTTTTTTGCATTTCTGTGGTATCATGGTATCAATTATTTCTCCTCTTTCCTTACTTACTTTATTTGGGTCCTCTCTCTTTTCTTCTTGGTGAGCCTGGCTAGAGGTTTGTTGATTTTGTTTATCCTTTCAAAAAACCAGCTCTTAGTTTTATTAATTTTTTTTCTATTTTTTAAATCTCTACTTTATTTCCTCTCTGATTTTTATTTCCTTCCTGCTGCTTACTTTAGGTTTTGTTTGTTCTTCTTTTCTACTTCTTTTAGGTGGTGGTTTAGGTTGTTTATTTGAGATTTTTCTTGTTTTTTTGAGAAGTCTGTATTGCTATGAACTTCTCTCTTAGAGCTGCTTTTGTATTGTGTTTTCATCATCATTTGTCTCGAGATATCTTCTGATTTCCTCTTTGATTTCATGATTGACATATTGGTATTTTTTAGTAGCATGTTGTTTAGTCTCCATGTAATCATTTTTTTCTCTCTGTTTTTTTTTAGGCTATACTTTAATTCTTGTTTTAATTGAAGAATAGTTAATTTACAATGTTGTGTTAGTTTCAGGTGTACAGCAAGGTGATTCAGTTATACATATATACATATATTCTTCTTCATGTTCTTTTCCATTATAGGTTATTACAAGATATTAAGTATAGTTCCCTGTGCTACACAGTGGGTCCTTGTTGTTTATCTATTTTATATATAGTAGTGTGTATATGTTAACCCCAAACTCCTAATTTATCTCTCCCCTCCCCTCATTCCCTTTGGTAACCATAAGTTTGTCTTCTATGCCTGTGAGTCTATTTCTATTTTGTAAATAAATTCATTTAAACTTTCTTGTTTTTCTTTCTGTAGTTGATTTCTAGTTTCATACCATTGTGGTCAGAAAGGATGCTTGAAATAATTTCTATCTTCTAAAATTTGTTGAGGGTTATTTTGTGTCTTAGTATGTGGTCTATCCTAGAGAATGTTCCATGTGCACTTCCATTCTGGGTTTTTTTTTGTTTTTTTTGGATGTAGTGTCCTGTAGATATCAATTAAGTTCAACTGTTCTATTGTGTCATTTAGGATCTCTGTCTTACTGATTTTTCTGTTTGGAAGATCTGTCCATTGATGTCAGTGAGGTGTTAAAATCTCCTTCTATTATTGTATTTCCATCAATTTCTCCTTTTATGTCTGTTAGTATTTGTTTTATATGTTTAGGTGCTCCTATACTGGGTGCATATATGTTAATGAGTATAATATTTTCTTGTATTGATCCCTTTATCATTATATAGTATCCTTCTTTTTATTTTTTTATGGACTTTTTTTAAAGTCTATTGTGCCTGATATGAGTATTGCTACCTCCACTTTCTTATTTCCATTTGCATAAAATATCTTTTTCCATCCCCTCACTTTCAACCTATGTGTGTCTCTCACCCTAAAGTGGGTCTCTTGTAGGCAGCATATTGTAGGTTCTTGGGTTTTTTTGTTTGGTTGTTTTTTTTTTTGTTTGTCTTTAATTAGTAAAAGTATATTGTACACATATGAAAAAGATAGCTTGCAAACCAGGAGCACTCAAACCAAAAGATGGAATGGGGCTCAGGGGTATACTTTTATAAAGCAGCTTATATAGTGAAAAAACATTACCATTTATTCTTCACAGTGGTTGGTTACAGTATTAGAATTTTCAGTGGTTAGGTCATATCAACCTAGGGAAACAGTCCAAGTTTTGCCACAATTTCCAGAGATACATGTAAGAAATGACCCAGGTCACATTAGCCTCCAAAAATAGGTTAAATTAAGCTTTATTTCTTTGACTAAACTGGTTTTGTCTGATCAGGGAATTTTCAAGGCTGGTCTCCCTTTTTTTGTTTGTTTTTTTGAATTGAAGTATTGTTAATTTACAACATTGTGTTAGTTTCAAGTGTATGGCAAAATGATTCCGTGTATATATATATATATATTCTTTTTCAGATTCTTTTCCATTATAGGTTATTACAAGATATTGAATATAGTTCCCTATGCTACACAGTAAATCCTTGTTGTTTATCTATTTTAAATACAGTAGTATGTATGTTAATCCCAAACTCCTAATTTATCTCCCCCTGGCTATCCCCCCCATAAATTTGTTTTCTATGTCTTTGAGTCTATTTCTGTTTTGTAAATAAGTTCATTTGTATCATGTTTTTAGAGTCCACATATAAGTGATATCATATGATATTTGTCTTTCTCTGCCTGACTTCACTTAATGATAATCTCTAGGTCCATCCATGTTCCTGCAAATGACAATATTTCATTCTTCTATATGGCTGAGTAATATTCCTTTGCATGTGTGTGTGTATATATATATATATATATACACCACATCTTCTTTATGGACATTTAGGTTGCTTCCATGTCTTGGCTATTGTAAATAGTGCTGTTATGAACATTGGGGTTCATTTATCTTTTTGAATTAGAGTTTTCATCTTTTCCAGATATATGTCCAAAAGCGGGATTACAGGATCATATGGTAACTCTATTTTTAGTTTTTTAAGGAACCTCCATACTGCTCTCCATAGTGGCTGCACCACTTTACATTCCCATCGGGATTCCCTTTTCTCTACACCCTCTCTATAATTTATTATTTACTGTAGGTTCTTGTTCCGTTATCCAGTGTGCGATTCTATGTCTTTTAATTGGTGAACTTAGTCTATTGACATTTAAAATAATTATAAGTATATATTTATTGCCATTTTGATCCTTGATTTCTAGTTGATTTTGTAGTTCTTTTTTCCTTTCTTCTTTTTGTTTTTCATTTTGTGGTTTGATGGTTTTCCTTTGTATTATACTCGAGTTCCTTTCTTTTTGGTTTTTGCAAATCTATTACAGGTTTTTGATTTGTGGTTACCTTGGTTTTCAAGTATGTTAAGCCATAACTATATCTACTTGCTTTTAGACTGATAGTCATGTAAGTTCAAACACATTCTAAATGATCTACATTTTCTTATTCCCTTCCCCTACATTTTGTGATTTTGATGTTATATTTTACATCTTCATGTTTATCCTTTTGCTGTTCATTGTAGTTATAATCGTTTTCAGAAAAATTGTTTTTTAATCTATATACTGGCTTATGTAAGTGATCTTCAATCCTTTTATATATTTGCCTTTCCTGTTGTGATTTTTCCCTTTCCTATAGATTCTTGTTTCTCTTCTAGAAGCCCTTTTAATATTTCTTTTAGTTTAAGTTTAATATTGCTGTATTCTTTTAGTTTTTGTTTATCTGAGAAATTCCTTGTATTCTAAATGATAATCTTGCTGGGTAGGGTATCCTAGGTTGCAGGTTTTTTCCTTTCAGGACTTTGAATATATCTTGTTACTTCCTTCTGGCCTACAGAGTTTCTGTAGAGAAATCAGCTGATAGCCTTATAGGGGTTCCCTTGTAACTGACCTTGTTTTTCTCTTGCTGCCCTTAAAAGTATCTCATCAACTTTTGCCATTTTACTTACGTTATGATTTTTGTTTTGTTTTGTTTTTTGCGGTACATGGGCCTCTCACTGTTGTGGCCTCCCCCGTTGAGGAGCACAGGCTCTGGGCGCGCAGGCTCAGCGACCATGGCTCACAGGTCCAGCCACTCCGTGGCATGTGGGATCTTCCCGGACCAGGGCACGAACCTGTATCCCCTGCATTGGCAGGTGGACTCTCAACCACTGTGCCACCAGGGAAGCCCTTACGTTATGTTTTGATGTGGGTCTGTGTGGGCTCATCTTGTTTGGGGCCCTCTGTGTTTCCTCTATGTGGATATCTGTTTCCTTCTTTAAGTTCGGAAAGTCTACAGCCATAATGTCTTCAAATGCATTTTTGATCCCCTTTTCTCTTTCTTCTCCTTCTGGAATCCCTGTTATGTGTAGGTTGGCAGGCTTTATATTATCCCAGAGATCTCACATGTTGCTTTGATTTTTTTTTTTCATTTGTCTTTCTATCTGCTGTTCTGATTGGCTGACTTGATTGGTTCCTCTTTATAGTTTCTAGTTCACTGTTACAGTGATCTGCCTTTCTATTGATAGTCTTTCTTAATTCCTTTAACGTTTTTATAACCTGCTTTTCGAACTCAGAGTCTAGTAGACTGGTGAGGTCTATTTCATTGTTTGTTTTTTCAGGGGATTTCTCTTGTTCTTTTAATTGGGAGTAGTTCCTCTGTTTTCTCATTTAACTTAAATTTCTCTGGCTCTATGAATTTAGGAGAAACAGTTATCTACTGTTAGCCTCTGTGAGTCTAATATTTTTGGTGCAAGGGCTGTTTTTGGTATGAATCCCTGCCACATCTTTCCTCAGAGTATACTGGCCATTGTCCCCTTGATAGGGGGTGTGTTTGGTGTTGTAGTGACCAGAGCTTGCACTGGACATTGGGCGGGGCCTCCTCTGCTCTGTGGCTGACACAGCCCTGTCAGGGGCAGGGTCTGCTCCCCCGTTGTTGGAGTAGAAGCCCCCAGATCCAGTTCTAAGCTGCAGTGTGAGGTAGGCAGGACTGGAGCACTCCCACTGGGAAAGGAGCCACTGTGTGTCCCCCCCCAGGGGCTGTCCACCAGGAGGTGCGACTCTGTGGCAAAACCCACCACCAGGTGTGCACGCCTACAAAATTTGCTGCTGCTGGCGCTGCCCCCAGACCCGCCCCCCCCCCGCAGGAATGCTGGTACTCAGCTCAGATGTCAGTCCCACCTCTGAAGTCCACTGAAGCCCCACCTGCTGTGGGAGTACCTATAATTGGCTCCCAGGTTGCTCCCCCCCCACCAGCACATGCCCACTCACAAAGCCTGAGGTGGCCCAAACCAAGCCCTGCCATGAGCATGCTGACAATGAGTCTCTTATGGTGGACCTGCACCCCACTCTTTGTGCACTGATAATGGTGCTTCTTTGGTGGACCCATGCTCTGTCCTGCTCATACCCACAGTGGAGGCCCAGACCACACTCCAGGCCCTTCAGGCTGTCCAGCACAGCCAAACAGAGTCCTCTCCCCAGGTCTGTTAGCTGAAGCCCGAGTTTCAGCACCTAGCCACTGCAAAGGAGGTTTCCAGGGCGAGGGAAACTTTCCTCTTTCACCGCTCCCTCCCAGGGGCTCAGGTCCTGTCCTGATTTCTTTCCTTTCTTTTTCTTTTTCCCCTTTTCATCCTACTCAGCTACGTGGGGATCTTTCTTGCAGCTTTGGTTGTATAACAGATCTTCTGCCAGGTTTCAGTTGGTATTCTGTGAGAACTGTTCCACGTGTTAGATGTATTTTTGATGTGTTTGTGAGGGGAGGTGAGCTCCATGTTCTTCTACTCTGCCATCTTGATCTCTCCCTAACCTTTTCTGTTTTTAAATATATATTTTTAAATTTATTTTTATTGTTTATAAATATATATATACACACACACATATATATATATAGAGAGAGATAATTGACATGTCACATTATATTAGTTTCAGGTATGCAACATAATGATTCAGTATTTGTATATATTGTGAAATGATCATCATAAGTCTAGTTAACATTTGTCAACACACATAGCTACAAATTTTTTTCCTTATGAAGATAACTTTTAAGACCTACTCCCTTAGCAACTTTCAGATATACAATACAGTATTATTAACTATAGTCACCATGCTGTACATTACATCCCCAGGATTTATTTATCTTATAAATAGTAGTTTGTACTTTTTAAGCCCCTTCACCCATCTTGCCCACTCCCTATCCCCCTACCTCTGGTAACTACCAATCTGTTCTCTGTACCCCTGAGCTCAATTTTTTGTTTGTTTAGTTTGGTTTTTAAGATTCCACAAAATCTAAGTTGTGATTATTCACTGGGAATCTGATTGTGACTGGAAACCTCACTGTGGTTTTGATTTGTATTTCTCTGATGGTTATTGATGTTGAGCACATTTTCATATACCTGTTGGCCATCTGTATGTCTTCTTTGGAAAAATGTTTATTCAGATCCTCTGCCCATTTAAAAAATCGGACTTTTTGGTTTTTTGCTATTGAATTGTATGAGTTCTTTATATATTTTAGATGTTAACCCCTTATCAGAAACATGATGTGCAAATAATTTCTCCCATTTTCCAGGTTGCCTTTTCATTTTGTTGATGGTTTCCTTTGCTGTGCAGAAGCTTTTTAGTTTAATGTAGTCCCACTTGTTTTTGCTTTTGTTGCCTTTTTTGGAAAAAAAAATCAACCCTTCCCATCAGAAGAGGAGTATAAGTTAATAAAGACAAGAGATAAAAACAGAGTTGTCATTTGTTTGTGTGTAGGAGTTGTTTGTGATGTTCAGGTGTCTAGTGACGGAACACAAAGTTCCATAAATTATGAATTGGCATGCAATGCCCCCCTGTGGACTATTGCAACAAGAAGTCTCAGTGTTTACATTGCTTTCAGATATTTTAACCATCTAACTCAACCTTTCCTGTTGGTATCATCTTCTTGTCAGTTCACCTGTCTTAGAATATTAGAGACAGCGCACATCTTAGTCCTTGGAAATACAAGAAGAGAGAACACACCTTAAAAGGTGACATTCACAGAACTGGTGGAATTTCAAGAACAGATTTCCTCAAGGTCAGAGAGATCTGGTCACATCTCATTCTCTCCTGTTGCCATCACAAAAGGATCCAGCTCCTTCAGGTTTTCCTCATCCCTTCATTGGCCATTTTCAGTTGGTGATAACAAACGTTGGTGAGAATGTGGAGAAAAGGGAACCCTTATAACTTCACTAACGGGAATGCCAATTGGTAAAGCCATTATAGAAAAACTGTGTGAAGGTTCCCCCCAAAACTAGAACTACCATATGATCCAGTAATCTCACTCCTGGGCCTATATCCAGGGGAAATGATATTAGTTGGTGAAGCAGTACTACGTGGTCATGTTACTACAGCATCTTAACTCCTCTATTGGCAGATGAACCTCCTCTCCTTTTGCTGTCTCCCTTCTTACTAGATGAACCATGGCTTCACATGCTTCCTAACCATTCAGACAGGCCCGGGCTCCAGTTCTGGCGTGCCTGAGCATGTTGGCAGGTGCTTTTCCTGTATTAACTTAATCAACTATCAAAACAATCCTATGAGAGAGATGTGGTTATTATTAGGGTCTTCAGACAAGGACACTGAGCTACCAAGAGCTTAGTTCAATTATCTGAGGGAAATTGGCTGTGAAAAACACAGGCCACAGTGCCCGCGTGCAGCTGGGTCACATTATCCTTTGCCTTATTCTCCAAGTTCTATTCTGTTCTTTGCTGATTTAGTTTGATTCATCCTTGTTAAGTGTTTATGTCTTCTACTGACTCATTGTGTTAGCACTTTCAAGTAACACATTTGCATTTTTACAGGGACCTTCTAGCGATCAAACCATAAACTCAAAACCTGAATCCCCAAAGCTGGGATTTCAAGTGCTCCGGCTGATGTGTGGAAGGATAATTTTGGACAGAGGCTCTTTCCAGGTGGCTCTCAAAGTACCATCTGGACACATAACATTAACTCCAATTTGCTGAAAGCCTTTCTGCTTGGCACTTTATATATTCTCTCTGTTTTAATCCTCCTGATAACCTGCAAAGGTATTATTATCCCCATTAAGAGCAGAGGAAACAAAGTAAGGCTCAGTGTCAGTGAGCAGAAGAGGCAAAATCCATATCCAAGGCTGTCTGACTCTTACCAGCATGCTGCTGCCCTACCCATCATGCAGCCTGTCATAAGTTAGCTGTTTCCCTCAGACGGTATGGAAAGACCTGAACAAACTTTTTGGCCAGCCCAATACCTGACAGTAGTTCTGAGCACTTTCTATCCTGTCCACAACTGTGCCCCACCCCCTAACAAACCATACTGTCTCTCAAGGAGACTGGATCCTATCCATCTGTGTTCCCTATGGAAACTCTGGTACACATAGTAGGTACACAATACATGTATGTTGCAAGAACGGATGGCTGGTTAGATTGGCTGCTGCTTGTTTGCTGCAGAAACGGACTCAGCCTTCGGGTGAAATACTTGAACCGTGCCCCAAATGCTTGCTAGCAGGCTACAGCCAACTTCCCTATGGCCGATGGCCGTCAGCATTCATGCCATCTAACTGTAGCAGGCAAAATTTGGCTTATCAAATACAATTTTAACTTGGCTTTAGGCTGATTGTTTGTTAAAGGCCTAACATGATGTCCCTCCAGTCCTAGCTCTCTTGGCTCATGCCACCAGGTTAACTGGCCTTAGCCAAGAATCTTTCTGTTGCAAGTCACAAAACCCCAACCAGATTGTGTAACCTGGGGTTTTACTGGCTCTCACAGCTGGGAATGACTTGGGGAGGCTTGGAGAACTGGGGGGAGAGCTCCGAGCTCAGGGCCTGGGATGGAACAAGGGATGCCACTCTGGCAGGACCTGTCTCCCCTCCACTTGCCAGGTTTCATCTTGTGGGCAGATAAGCCCCATAAGGCAGGGAAGATGGTCATCTGCAACCCAGAGCCTGCCTCTTGGTAGCTCACGAGCCCAAGACAAAAGAGAGCAATTCTCCTTCACCTTTGACTTGGGAGATCTGGGGAAAGGCTCCAGTCAGCCCAGCCTGTGCTGGGTGCCCGCCACTTGGACCAATTCATTGTCAGTCATTCAACAAATATAATGAGCAAAATGACACCGTAGTCGTGAACCTCATAATCAGTAGGGGGAGACAAATGTAAATCAATGGCCACAAGTGCAAGATTGCACTGTGGCGGGTGCGTTAAGAAAGAGATAGGTGGTGTTATGAGAGTGTACATGAGGACTGGACCTTGGAGGTCAGGGAAAGCTTCCCTAAGTAAATGATGTTTGAGCTAAGATCAAAAGGATGAGTAACCTAAGTGCAGCGTTAGGGTAGAGGTATTTAGGGTGGAAGGAACAGCATGTACAAAGCAGCAGGTTAATACCAAGGCCTGGGGCTGCAAGAAGGCCTGAGTAGCTGGAACGAAAGTACCCTGTGGAGAGTAGTTCACGTGAGACAGGAGAAACGGGGAGGTAGCAGTCCACGGAGTGCCATGTGGGTGACATTAAAAAAATTTGTCTTTATCCTAAGGCCATGAGAAGCCAGGATAGAAATGGGGAATGGATGGGGTGACACAATCATGTTTGTCCTTTGAAAGAAGGACTCCAGCTGCAGTAGACTGGATGGAGGTGGCCATGGTGGACGTGGGAACATCTGTTAGGAAGCTATACAGTTGTTTGGGAGAGACAGTAACAGCTGGGATTAGGGCGACAGGAGAGATGGACAGGAAAGAAATGTAGGTGGTGAAATTGGAAGGCCTTGACAGCTTGGATACGGCAGGCAAGGGGGCAGCTGGTGTCAAGGATGACATACAGCTTTCCAGCTTGCTCAGTAATGTCCAAAGGTAGGCAGGTCCAAGACTGGCCTGGCAGGGTCATAACCTGCCCCTGTAGACAGGATCAAACACAGCGGCTTGTCAAACCCACTAGAGTCACCTGGAGTTGGAGGGACATTTCCTGAAGGAAAGGGGGTACTGTTACCAGGAAAAGAGGAATGGGAAAGCCGGCCGAAGAGACCCCAGCTGTAGCTACTACAGCCCACGGCAGAGACAACATGGAGGGTCCAGTCTCTGGGCTCCTTGAGACACTGGCAGTCAGTGTCATGCTTATTTTCTCCATTAATCACTAGTTTGCACTTGCCATCAGGCCAGATACCAAGGGACACAATCCGGCTGCTTCAGGGAGCCCCTGGGAGAGGTTTCCGATGGTCAAGTTCATTGTCACAGACACACACCTGTAGGGGGTGGTGTTACTCTTCTCACTCACTTCTCTGGTTCCTGAGGTGGCCAGCCAGGTGTCATTTAGATCCCAGTTTAAATCACAGGTTAAGAGGGCAGAGAGATTACTTCCAACCATTTCAGCCAAACTGGGAAGTGGCAGAAAGAGCTCAAGCAGAGCTGCCAGGGACATTTAGTTCTGGTTTTGCATAAACACTTGCTCACATGTTCACACACTTGTTGGCATTCTTCAGCTCTTTCCCCATCACGGTGACACAGACTTTGGAAGAAAAAATGCTCTTTTTTTATCCTAGGAATTTCTTTCAGTGATACCTGGAAGCCATTGGCAAATATGTTAGAATTACAAACCCAAATGATAAGACAGTGAGGAGATTAAAATAACAAGAACTGGTCTTTCCAGGTCCCCTAAGATACTCAGCAAAACCAGATGTATTAATGAGAAAGTAAAAGAAACCAGATTGCCCAGGATGTTTGTCTAAGAAAATGATAGTGTCCCTTTTCGTGTATCCAGTGACGAATGTGGATTTGCCGGGGTTCGCTAAGTCCTTGTGAAGGGACAGTAGTGGCTGCAGGCTTTATCGTGGAAAAGATGAGTATAAGGTCAAATGCTCTATCTAGTATGTTGGTTTAAGTGTTGTTCCAAAAAAATGCTTTGGGAGCAGTTCAAGTAGTCAAGAAGGGAAACAAAACTCAAGGAAAGAAAAGATACTGTGCCGTAAAGTAATAGCAAACAGGAAAGTCCTGGGGATTTGTCACAAAGGTGTTAAATAGTAAATGAACCTAGTTGCCTTCTTCTCTAAGATGGTGGGAATATTGAGTAAAAGTATTGAGTAAATCGATAGCACTTCCAAGCTGGTGGTTTCCATACTTCCCGTGCGACGGGTCTCTGCACCCAAGCCCACTGTCAGGGTAGGCGGCCTTCTCCAGGGAGGTCATGTCTTCGCCTGTGGTAGCTCTGCTCAGTAATAGTAGCTACTGTCTGTGGAGAATTCACATGGGCCAAGTGCTCCAAGAGCTTTGCATGGGTGATTTCCATTACATTTTCACAAGAACCTGCGAGGTAGGCCTACACTCATCCCCATTTTAACACGAGGCCATTGAAGCCTACTGAGGAGACATAACTTACTGAAAGCCCTACAGCTGGTAAGTGATGGTGCTGGGATGTGAACCTGGAGGTCTGCTTCTAGAGTCTTCCAGCCTAAGACACTGTGATAAACTAGGCCCCCCATTCTTTCAGTTCTACCCTGCTGCTCCTTGATTTCTCGTCCTTGCTGGGCGGAAGGTGGGGTGGGCAGGCACGATGGTACCAGAGCCCGAATGAAAGGCAGATTTTACCTCTGTGCTTCAGCTCTGGGTTGGCCCTGGTGACCTCCCTGCTGTCCACATATGAGTGATTGGCAGCTCTGCCCAGTGTTGGCTTGTGCTACCAACAACTTCCCTACATGCTGAGAGGACACAGAGGGATTACCAAATGAGGCCAGAGGGACAGATTCCTGTAACCTTCCCAATATGCATCCTTCCCTTTCACCCCTGGAAACAGATCGCTAATTTTACTCTGGGTGGCAATGGGCGCAGCTGGAAAATCTAGATTTTCCTGCCTCACTTGTATGCAGCCAGGTGAATAAGTTTGAAGCAATGAGCTGTGAGCAGGACTGTTGTGAGGGTTTTCTGGGATTAAAGGAAGGTGACACAACAGGGAGGTGAGTCCTTCTGCCTCTTCTTCCTTCCCAATGGCTTCGATGCAGCTGTGACACCTGACATGCCAACAGCTGGCTAGGATATGGCAGTCTTTACTCTATAGGTGGGCCGTGTGTCTCAAACTTTAATGTGTGTGTGAATCACCCTGGGGTTTTGTTAAAGATGTGTACTCTAATTCAGTAGGTCTTGGGTATATTCCCTAGCACTTTTCACTGAGACAGCTTAGGAGCAGAGACCCACTTAATATATACAGGCATATATATAATATATATACACCCAGGTCTTGGTTTATAAATGCTATTTTCCACTAAAAGAAACCAGGGCTCCTTAGAGAAAATGGCTCATTTTAGGGCTTGAGCAGGAAAAAGATAAGAAAAGCCTGGAATATCTTGTGGCCCAAAACAAGAAAGTGCTCAAACCATAATGGGAACATGTCAAAAGGACACGTAAGCCAGCTTGGATGGACTGCTACTAGTCACCTCATGGACAGTTGGCACACAGTAATTAATAATGAGAGTAACAGATTATAACCTATTGAATAAAGGTTATAAATAAAGGACCATGACTCCGTACAGATATAAATGAATCAATGAATAAATGGGATGTTTGAGGAGAAACTGGGTATGTACATAGTTTCAAAATATTCCTTACAAAATAGTTATTAATTACAAAGGGAAAAATAGCTACTTTACAGGGTCAGATACCAACTTAATCAAGTGTTCAAAATAAACATCATCAGTCATGGGACAAATGGAAACTGTGGGCCATCTGACAGGATGTGATGAGAAGAAAGCACCCGTTCCGTGACATTCCCACCAAAAATGTGTATACTCTCAATCTCATAATGAGGAGACATCAGACAAACCCAAACTGAAGGATATGCTACGGAAGAACTGGTCCATCATGCCCCACAGTGTCCAGGTCAGGAAGTTGAGAATAGACTGAGGATTGCCCCAAATCGAAGAAGAGAAAAAGGCATGACAACTAAATGTAACACGTGCTTTTAAACTAGACCCTTTTGCTATAAAGGACATCACTGAAACAATTAGAGAAACTTACATGGGGTTCGAGGATGGTGGTATTATGGTTCTGCAGGAAAATGTCCTAAATTTTTAAGAAAACAGGCACTGAGGTATTTAGGGTAAGGGGCATCCGGTTGGCAACTAACTCTCAAATGGTTAAGAAAAAAAAATTCGTTGTACTATATTTCCAACTTTTCTATAACTTGTGATTGTTTCAAAGTATAAAACATTTAAATTTGATTTAAAAAACAATATGCTCAGCAGTATAGCATACATTTCCTTCTAGTTACTCCATTGCAGGGCATATTTTGATTTGGAGGTTTTTCATGGACATGAGTGTTTTGATTTGGCCATGTCAATCTCTTGCTCAAAAATGTTAGAACCAGGGCTTCCCTGGTGGTGCAGTGGTTGAGAGTCCGCTTGCCGATGCAGGGAACACGTGTTCGTGCCCCGGTCCAGGAAGATCCCACGTGCCGCGGAGCAGCTGGGCCCGTGAGCCATGGCCGCTGAGCCTGCGCGTCCGGAGCCTGTGCTCCGCAACGGGAGAGGCCACAACAGTGAGAGGCCTGTACAGGGAAAAAAAAAAAAAATAAGTTAGAACCATTCTTTTAGGGTGTAAGAGACATTTTCGAAGTTTTCCTTCATAACTCCCCATCCCCAACACTCCTCCACCCCTCCTCCACCCAGTTATGAAAGGCTTTTACTTTCTGCTTTATTTTGAATAGTTTTTAAGAGGAGCTATTACTTTTAGAATAAGCAAAAGGACAAAATAATACAGACACTTTTTAAAACACATGCTATGGGCAAAGTGAGTGAATAGGATCAAAAGGTACAAATTTCCAGTTATAAAATAAGTCATGGGGATGTAATGTACAGCATAGTGACTACAGTTAATAACAGTATATTGTATATTTGAAAGGTGCTAAGCGAGGAGATCTCAAAAGTTCTCTCCACAAGAAAAATTATAACTACCTGTGGTGATGGATGTCAGCTAGACTTATTGTGATCAATTCATAGTACATACAAATGTTGAATCGTTGTACACTTGAAACTAATATGTTAATTACATCTCGATTTTTTAAATGTCGTAACTTATTGTCTTAGCCTCTAAGGTTTTGCCGCTTAGTGTCCCTCATCACCCTGCTCCAACAATCATACAGGAATTTAACAATATTAAGTATAATACCTTTGCTGAGTACTGAGAGAGGACCTAAATAGGATGAAGCACATAAGAAAAAATTGATATACTGAACTTTATAAAAATTAAAACCTCTGATCATCAAAAGATACCACGAAAAGAAAGAATAGGCAAATCACAGAATGGGAAAAAATAATTGAGAGACACACACACACACACACAAAGGACCTGTACTTAGAACATATAAGGAAACTTCTACATCTCAGTAATAAGGAGGAAAATAAGCCCAATTTTTAAAACTTGGGCAAAAGAGTTGAACAGATATTTCACAAAACAAGATATACATACAAGTGGCCAATAAGCAAGGAAAAAGTGCCTAGTATCACTAGTGCTCAGTAGGTAGGAACCTTTAAATCAAGAGAGGCTTAAGAGATATGTCAGAGACAAGTCAACCAAGACCAATAAATTGAACTTATTTAAATCCTGATTCAAACAGACAATCTGTTGCCAAAAAAAACAAAACAAAACAAAACTGAAACAATTGGATGAATATGAACACTGACTAGATATTTTATGTATTAAAGAAATATTGCTAATTTCTTTTAGCTAGAATGATGGCATTGTGGTTATTTTAAGAGTTTTATAGATACCCTCTGAAATAATTACAGATAAAGTGATATGCTGTTAGAAGTTTGCTTCAAAATAATCTGGGGGCATGTGGGTTCAGGGAAAGGTAGATGAAACAAAATTGACCAAGTGTTAGTAATTGTTGAAAGTGGGTGATGGGAACATTGGATTTATTATAATATTTTCTTTATTTTTGTACACATGTACAAATTTCCAAAGTAAAAATTAAAAAGGTCAAAATGACAAAAATAAAAATTTAGAGAAGGGAAAGAGAAAAAAAGTAAAATAGGATAATTGACTGTAGGTGGTTAGTACTTAGGAATCAAAGGATAGCCTTAAAAATTCAATTAAGGTAATCCATTACATCAATAGGCCAAAGAAAAATCACATGATCACATCATTAGATGCGGAAAAAGCATTTGACAAAATCCAACACGTATTCTTGATGCAAAGCAAACTAGGAATAAAGGGGAACTACTTCAACTTGATAAAATTATTTACAAAAACCCTATGGTTAACATATACTTACTGGTGAGACTCTCAAAGCTTTCCCACCAGGTACAAGGCAAGGATGTCCCACCACTGCTTTTCAACATTATACTGGAATTCCTTGCTAACACAAGAAAGACAAGAAAAGGAAATAAAAGGTATACAGTCTGAAAAGGAAGACATAAAACTGTCTTTGGTTGTAGATGACATGATTGCCTATGTAGAAAAGAAAATTGACAAACTCCTGTAACTAATAATTATAGCAAAGTTAAAGATACAAAGTTAACAGAAAAAACCAATTACTGGGACTTCCCTGGTGGCACGGTGGTTAAGAATCCACCTGCCAATGCAGGAGACCCACGTTTGATCCCTGGTGCGGGAAGATCCCATGTGCTGCAGAGCAACGAAGCCCATGTGCCACAGCTACTGAGCCCACACACCACAACTACTGAAGCTCATGCACCCTAGAGCCCATGCTCTGCAACAAGAGAAGCCACTGCAATGAGAAGCCTGCACCGCAACTAGAGAAAGCCCGTGCGCAGCAACGAAGACCCAATGCAGCCAAAAAAGAAAAAAACCAATTACTCTGCTGTACACCAATAATTAACAAGGGGAGTTTGAAATTAAAAACAGTACCATTTACATTAGAACAAAAAACTTAGGTACAAATCTAACAAAATATGTACAAAATATATGAGGAAAACTATAAAACTCTGAATTAAATCAGAGAACTAAATAATGGAAATTTCATGTTTATGGATAGGATGATATTGTCTATATCGTCAAAGGTGTCTGTTCTTCTCAACTTGGCTTATAGACTCAATGCAATCCCAATCAAATTCCCAGTGAGTATTTTGGGAATAACAACAAAATGATTGTGAAGATATGTGAAGAGACCAAAGACCCAAAATAGTCAATCCAATATTGAAGGAGAAAAGCAAAGTTAGAGGACTGATGCTATCTGACTTTAAGACTATGAAACTACAGTAATCGAGATAGTGTGGCACTGGTCAAAAGACAAATAGATCAATGGAACAGAATCGAGTACCCAGAAATAGACTCCCAGAAATATGGTCAGCTGTTCTTTGACAAAGAAGCAAAGGCACTAAAATGGAGCAAAATAGTCTCTTCAACAAATGGTGCTGGAACAGCTGAATATTTTCATGCAAAAGACAAAACAAAGCAAAAAGAACCTAGACACACAACTTACACCCTTCACAAAAATTAACTAAAAATGGATCACAGTCCTAAACGTAAAATGCAAAGCTATAAAACTTCTAGGAGATAACAGAGAGAACATAGGAGAAAACATAGATGACTTTGGATACGGTGGTGCCTTTAATTTTTTTTTAGTTCTATTTTTTTCTTCTTTGGGTTGCATTGCACAGCTTGTGGGATCTTTGTTCCCCAACCAGGGACTGAACATGGGCCCCTGGCAGTGGAAGCACTGAGTCCTAACCACTGGACTGCCAGGGAATTCCCTGGTGGTGCCTTTTGAGATACGACACCAAAGACACAATCCATGTAAAATAACTGGTAAGCTGGACTTCATGAAAATTAAAAAATCTGCTCTGTGAAAGACACTGTCCAAAGAATGTGAAGACAGGCCACACACTGGGAGAAAATATTTACAAAAGACATACCTGATAAAGGACTGTTACCAAAATGTACAAATAACTCTTTAAACTCAACAATAAGAAAACAAATAGTCTGATTTAAAAATGGGCAAAGATCTTAACAGACACTTCACCCAAGAAGATATACAGATGACAAGTGATTATATATGATGTAAGCATCTTTCCATATAATCAGGGAAATGCAAAGTCAAACAACGAGATACCACTACACACCTATTAGAATGGCCAAAATCCAGAACACTGACACCACCAAATGCTGACGGAGATGTGGAGCAACAGGAGCTCTCATACATTATTGGGGATGTAAAATAGTTTGGTCATTTTGGAAGAGTTTGGTCATTTCTTACAAAATTAAACATATTCTTACCATATGATTCAGCAATCATGCTCATTGGTATTTACCCAAATGAGTTGTAAACTTATGTCCACACAAAAACCTGCACACGGATGTTTATAGCAGCTTTATTCACAATTGCCAAAACTTGTACAAGGTGTCCCTCAGTAGGTGAATGGATGAGTGAATTGTGGTACATCCAGACAATGGAATATGATTCAGTGATAAAAAGAAATGAGCTATCAAGCTATGAAAAGACATGGAGGAAAGTTACAAGCATGTTACTAAGTGAAAGAAGTCAATGTGAGAAGGCTACATACTGTATGATTCCAACTGTGTGACATTCTAGAAAAGGCAAAACTATGGAGGCAGTAACAAGATTAATGGTTGCCAGGGATGTGTGTGTGGGGGGGGAGAGATGAATAGGCAGAGCACAGTGGATTTTTAGGGCAGTGAAAATTCTCTGTATGACATTATAATGATGGATATACATCATTGTACATTTGCCCAAACCCATTGAATATAAACCCAAGAACATACCATGTGAATCCTAAGGTAAACTGTGGACTTCAGGTGATTATAATGTGTCAATATAGGTTTATCCTTGATTAAAAAGTGTACCATTCTGATGAGCAATGTTGGTAATGAGGGAGGCTGTGCATGTGTGAGGCCACAGCAATTTTGTTATAAACCTAAAACTGCTCTAAAACAAAAAGTCTTTAAAAAAAAAAGTAAATGAGGTAAAATATTAAATTTCAGTGAATATGAGTATGTGAAAATTCTCAATACTCTTCTTGCAACGTCTCTGTAAGTTTGGGATTATTTCAATGAAAAGTAAAAACTAAAAGTATGCCATCCTTCAAGTAATTAGTTTCTCATTTTAGAAAGTAATAACCTAAGAAGAAAGAGTATTTGATGTTTGAACCATTGATTCAGCAAGTATTTACTGAATACCCACTATGTGTCAGGCACTAAAGCTAGAGAGAACACTCGGTAAGGACCCTCCCCTTAAGTGCCCTAGCAGAGAGGGAAATCCAGCTCTATTACCTACTTGTATCTATTTTGCTGAAGTCACCTTCATCCAGGATCTTAGCAGTAGGGTCGGATTTCAATGCAAATCCCTGAATCGTCATCACTGCCTTTGTTATTATCATCATTGTTGCAGTCCACTTCTTCAAAGAGCAAAAGCCCTTCCCAACAGTTGAGAAAAGGGGAATAAAGAGAAAGGAAATTATATGTAGGTTTGTTTGAAAGTCATAACAGTAAATATACACTTCAAGACATCTCATTTTATTAAGACACTAATAGTACATATTTTAAGATTTGCTTTGATTTTGCAGCACCTTGAAGACATTTTTCCCTTTGTTTTGGGGATCACCATGTAAACAATGATTATATTGCAATGAACAATGAATTTATATTGTCTCTGGAGTTTGGGGCTTGTTCTAGAGCACTAAATCAAGTTGTAGTTTGCTGGTGGCCTTAGCAGAGCAATTGTCACTACAGTGTATGATATCCCACTTGTTGGGTTTTCTGTAGTTCAAAGGCCTGGTCACAAGCTTGTTTTTTTGTAACAGCCAAAGACTGAAAACCCAAGTTTCCATCAACAATGGGATGAATAAATTATGGCATATTCATACAGTGGAATACTATACAGCAAAGTAAGCAAACTACTGCTACACACAATATGGATAAATCTCACAGACATAATGTTGGACAAAAGAAGCCAAGCACAAGAGTCCATTTTGTGTGAATTCCTTTCTATGAAGTTCAAAAGCAGCTAACACAAATATACGGTGAGAGAGGTAGGAAAAGTGTTTACCTTTGGAAAGGGTGGGGGGGTGAATATTAACCGAGTGGGGTTGCAGGGGCCCCTCCTAGGGTATTGAAAGCGTTCTGTTTCCTGGTGTGGGTGGTGATTACACGGTGATTATAAACATTGGCTAAAAATCATAAAGCTGTACTCTTTAGATTTTTGCACCCAAATGAATATAAATACCTCAGTATAAAAAAACAGAATTCATGTAAAAATGAAATCTGGTTGTAGTAAAAACAAACAACAAAAACCCTCAAGGCAGGGCATGGGGTAATGTTCCCAAATTGCCATGTATCAGAGATGTTATTAGAAGGAAATACACCAAGGATACCTCGTTTACAGTATGCTAAAAGTCTCCTGGCTACACTCACACATGATAAATACACCATCTCTCCATAAATCCACTGGTTTGTTTCTTCATAGGGAGAGCTGGGATGAGATCTATGTTTACACTCAAATGTCACAAAACATATATATTGGTCATCTATAAGTTTTTAAATTGAAATTTATTTGGCATATAACATTGTGTAAATTTAAGGTGTACAATGTGTTAATTTAATACATTTATATATTATGATTGCCATTGTGGTGATAATTAGCACCCCTATCATATTACATAATTACCATTTCTTTTTAGTGATTGGAAACATTAAGTTCTAGCCTCTTAGCAAGTTTTATGATTATAATACATTATTGTTGACTACGTTTGCTACCCTGTACATTAGATCTCTAGGACTTACCTCTAGTTGCAAGTTTTTACCCTTAAACAATATCCGTCCTATCCCCCCAACCCCCAACCCCTGGTAACCACACCATTGGTGGCTACATGAGATTGGCTTTTTAAGAACATTATTTAGTTTCATATTGATGTATAATTGGCATGTAACATTATATTAGTTCCAGATGGAGAACATAATCACTTGATATTTGTATCTATTTTGAAGTGATCATAAGTCTAGATAATATCCATCACCGCATATAGTTAAAATTTTTTTTCTTGTGATGAGAACTTTTAAGATCTACTCTCAGCAATGTTCAAATATGCAATATAGTATTACTAACAATAGTCACCATGCTGTATATTACATCCTCAGAACTTATTTATTTTATAACTGGAAGTTTGTACCTTTTGATCCCCTTCATCCATTTCACCCACTCCACACCTGACTCTGGCACCTGCCACATGTTCTCAGAATCTGTGAGCTCAGGTTTTTTATTTGCTCTTGTTTTTTAGATTCCACATATAAGGTGAGATCCTATGGTATTTGTCTCTGTCTGACTTATTTCACTTGGCATAATGCCCTCAGGGTCCATCCACATTGTTGCAAATGGCAGGATTTCCTTCTTTTTTATGGCTGAATAATTTCCCATTTTATATATGTGGGAAATTATATATATATATGCGTGTATATATTGAATATATACACATACACACAGTCAGACCTCCATATCTGCAGATTCCACATGCGTGAATTCAACTGAGACAGAAAAAAAGTTTTTTTTTAATTCTAGAAGGTTTAAAAAAGCAAAACTTGAATTTGCTGCATGCTGGTTGCTATTTACAAAGCACTTACATTGTGTTAGGTATTGTAAGTAATCTAGAGGTGATTTAAAGAATATGGGAGGATGTGCATGGGTTATAAGCAAATACTATGCCATTTTATATAAGGGGCTTGAGCATTGGAGCTTTTGGTATCTGTGGGGGGGTGTCCAGAAACCAATCCCCCTCAGGTAAGAGGGATGACTGTACTACATTTTCTTTATCCATTCATCCATATCTCAGCTACTGTAAATAATGCTGCAGCGAGCATGGGGGTACGTGTATCTATTCAAGTTAGCATTTTCATTTCTTTTGGATAAATAACCAGAAGTGGAATTGCTGGATCATATGGTAGTTGTATTTTTAATCTTTCAAGGAACTTCCATACTGTTTTCTGTGGTGGGAATGTAAATTGGTGCAGCCATTAACAGTGCACAAGTTTTCCCTTTTCTCTACATCCTTGTCAACACTTGTCATTTCTTGTTTTTTGATAGTAGCCATTCTAACAGGAGTGAGGTGATATCTCACTGTGGTTTTGACTAGCATTTTCCTCATAATTGGTGATGAGCACCTTTTCATGTACCTGTTGGCCATCTATATGTCTGCTTTGGGTCTGTAAGATCCTCTGCCCAATAATTAATAGAATTGTTTATATTTTTACTATTGAGTTGTATGAGTTCTTTATATATTTTGAGTATTAACCCCTTATCAGATATATGATTTGCAAATATTCTCTCTCATTTTATAGGTTGCCTTTTCATTTTGTTAGTTATTTCCTTTGATGTACAGAAGGAAGACTAAAGTCAAGGAGCTTACCACCTGTTTTCCTTTAGGAGTTTTATGATTTCGGTCTTGCATTTAAGTCTTTAACTCATTTTGTGTTAATTTGGGGGGTATGCTGTAAGATAGTGGTCCAGTTTTATTCTTTTGCATGGAGCTGTCCAGTTTTCTCAACACTATTTATTGAAGAGACTGTCCTTTCCCCCACTGTATATTCTTGACTCCATTGTCCTAAATTAATTGGTCATATATGCATGAGTTTATTTCTGGGCTCTCAGTTCTGTTCTGTTGATCTCTGGTTTTGGCATAAAGAGAGACACATACTGTTTTGATTATAGACCTTTGTGATATAGTTTGAAATCAGAGCACATGATGCCTCTAGCTTTATTCTTCTTTCTCAATATTGCTTTGGTTATTTGGGGTGTGTGTGTGTGTGTGTGTGTGTGTGTTTTAGTTCCATACAAATTTTTGAATTGTTTTTTCTATTTCTGTGAAAAATGCCTTTAAAATTTTTATAGGGATTGCATTGAATATGTAGGTTGTTTTGGGTAGTATAGACATCTTAATGAGCGTGGAATATCTTTCCATTTATTTGTGTCTTCTTCAGTTTCTTTCCTCAATGTCTTATAGTTTTCAGTATACAGGTTTTTCACCTCCATAGTTAAATTTATTCCTAGTTATTTTATTATTTTTGATGGCAGTCATAAATGGGACTATTTTCTTAATTTCTCTTATAGTTCATTATTAGTGTATAGAATCTTGTATTAGTTCCAACAGGTATTCTGTGGTGTCTTTAAGTTTTTCTATATATAATATCATGTCATCTGCAAATAGTGACACTTTAACTTCTTCCTTTCCAATTTGGATGTCTTTTATTTCTTTTTCTTGCCTAATTCCTGCGGCTAGAACTTCCAATACTATGCTGAACAAAAGTGGGGATAGTGGGCATTCTTATATTGTCCCTGACCTTAGAAGAAAAGCTTTCAGGTTTTCTCTGTTGAATATGATGTTAGTTGTGGGCTTGTCATTTATGGCCTTCATTATGTTGAGGTATGTTTCCTCTATACCCACTTTGTTGAGAATTTTTATCATAAATAGATGTTGAATTTTGTCAAATGTTTTTCTGTATCTATTGAAATGATCATATAATTTTTATCCTTCATATTGTAAATGTGATGTATTACATTGATTATATTATGTTGAGCCACCATTGCATACCTGGAATAAAACCCATTTCATCATGGTGTATGATCCTTGTAATGTATTGTTGAAGTTGGTTTACTGATATTTTGTTGAAGATTATTGCATCTTTGTTCATCAGGGATATTGGCCTGTAATTATTTTTTCTTCTTGTGTCCTTGTTTTGGTATCAGGGTAATGCTGGCTTTGTAAATGAGTTTCAAAGTGTTTCTTCTTCTCATTTTGGAAGAGCCTGAGAAGGATTGCTGTTAATTTTTCTTTAAATGTTTGGTATAATTCATAAGTTAACTCATGTGGTCCTGGACTTTTGTTTTTTGAGAGGTTTTTGATTAGTAATTCAATCTCCTTACTAGTAAGCAGTCTGTTCAGATTTCCTACTTCTTCATTTAGTCTTGCTAGGTCGTATGTCTCTAGGAATCTATCAATTTATTCTAGGTTATGTAAGTTGTTGATATATATAATTGTTCATAGCAGTTTCATAATCCTTTGTATCTCTGTGGTATCAGCTGTAACATGTCCTCTTTCACTTCTGATTTTGAGTCTTCACTCTTTTTAACTTAGTGAGTCTAGCTAAAGGTTGTGAATTTTTTCTTTTTAAAAAAATCAGCTCTTAGTTTCATTAATCTTTTCTATTTCCTTTATCATCTCTATTTTATTTTTTTTCTACTTCCTTGAGATATAAAGTTAGGTTGTTTATTTGAGATCTTTCTTGTTTCTTGATGTGTAAGCATCTATTGCTGCGAACTTCCCTCTTAGAAATGCTTTTGCTGCATCCCATAAGTTTTAGTTTGTTGTATTTCCATTTTCATTCATCTCAAGGTTTTGTTTTGTTTTGTTGTTTTTTTTGCGGTATGCGGGCCTCTCACTGTTGTGCCCTCTCCCGTTGCGGAGCACAGGCTCCAGATGCACAGGCTCAGCGGCCATGGCTCACGGGCCCAGCCGCTCCATGGCATGTGGGATCTTCCCAGACTGGGGCACAAACCCATGTCCCCTGCATCGGCAGGCAGACTCTCAACCACTGCGCCACCAGGGAAGCCCCTCAAGGTATTTTTTGATCTCTTTTGATTTCTTCTTTGACCTATTAGCTGCTCAGTAGCATGTTGTTTAATCTTCACATATTAGTGAATTTTCCAGTTTTTTTCTTGTAATTGATTTCTAGTTTCATGTCACTGTGGCCGGAAAAGATGCTTGGTATGATTTCAGTCTTCTTAAATTTATTAAGACTTATTTTCTAGCCTAATATATACCTAACCCAGAGAATGTTGCATGTGCACTTGAGAAGAATGTGTATTCTGTTGCTTGTGGATAGAATGAATTCTGTAACAGTTTTATCTGTTAAGTCCATCTGCTTTAATATGTTGTTTAAGGCAATGTGGGTTTTTTTTTTGTTGTTGTTGTTGTTGTTGTTTTTTGCGGTGTGCGGGCCTCTCACTGCTGCGGCCTCTCCTGTTGCGGAGTACAGTCTCCGGACGTGCAGGCTCAGCGGCCATGGCTTACAGGCCCAGCCACTCCGTGGCATGTGGGATCTTCCCGGACCGGGGCACGAACCCGTGTCCCCTGCATCAGGAGGCAGACTCTCAACCACTGCGCCACCAGGGAATCCCCGTGTTTTTTTTTTTTTTTTCCTGTCTGGATGATCTATCCATTGATGAAAGCAAGTTATTAAAATCGCCTACTATTATTATTATTACATTACTATTTCTCCCTTCATGTCTGTCAATAAATATAAAATATATGCTCCTATGTTGAGTGCATAAATATTTACAATGTTATATCCTCTTGTTGGATTGATCCCTTTATCATTATGTAATTCCTTTTTTGTCTTTTATTACAATCTTTGTCTTAAACTTTATTTTGTCTGATATAACTACCCCAGTTCTTTTGGTTCCCATTGCATGAAATATCTTTTTTCATCCCATCACTTTCAGTCTGTGTGTGTTCTTACTTCTGAAATGAGTCTCTTGTAGGCAGCATATATTGAGTCTTGGGTTTTTTGTTTGTTTTGTTTTTGTCTTTTTGTCCATTCAGCCACTCTGTTTTATGATTGGAGAATTCAATCCATTTACATTTAATTATTGATAGGTATGTACTTATTTCCATTTTGTTAATTGTTGTGTGGCTGTTTTGTAGTGTTTCTGTTCCTTTCTTCTCTTGATTTCTTTTGTAATTTGATGATTTTTCTGTGGTGGTATACTTAGATTCTCTTTCCTCTTTTGTGTATTTACTATAAGTTTTTGCTTTGTGGCTACCGTGATGCTTATAAATAACAACTTACAACAGTCCATTTTAAGCTGATAACAACTTACGTTTGAACACATTCTGGAGGTCTACATTCTGATTCTATGCACCTCCCCCCCCCATCGTTTTATGTTTTGATGTCACATTTTACATTTTTTATCTTGTGTTTCCCTTTAAAAAGTATTGTAGTTATAGTAATTTTCACTACTTTTGTATTTTAACCTTCATAGTAGCTTTATTAGTAACTAATCTACCACCTTTACAACATTAGATTTTCTGAATATTGCTGTATATTTACCTATACCAGTGAAATTTATACTTTCGTAGATTTTCCTGTTGCTCATTAGCACCATTTTGTTTCACCTTAATGAAGTCCCTTTAACATTACATGTAAGGCCAGTCTAGTAATGATAAATTCCTTTAGCTTTTGCTTTTGTGGAGCTGAGTAGAGTATTACTGGTTGGCAGTTTTTTTTCTTTCACACCTGAATATATTGTGCTACTCCTTTCTGGCCTGCAGTTTCTATTAAAATCTACTGATGGTCTTACAGGGGTTCCCTTGAATACAACAAGTTGTTTTTCTCTTGCCGCTTTTAAGACTCTATCTTTGTTTAACTTTGATACTTTAATTATACTGCATCTTGGTGTTGCTCTCTTGGGTTCATCTTTTTTGGAACTCTCTGGGCTTCCTAGATCTAGATTTCTGTTTCCTTTTCCAGGAGTGGGAAGTTTTCAGCCATTATTTCTTCAAATAAGTTTTCTTCCCCCTTTTCTCTCCCCTTCTTCTGGGACCCCTATAATGTAAATACTGGTCTGATTGATATTGTCCCATAAGTCCCTTAAGCGATCTTAACTTTTTTTCTTTTCTGCTTTGCTTGGGTAAGTTCCACTTTCCTGTCTTTGAGTTTATTGATTCTTTCTTCATCTAGTCTGCTGTTGAACCCCTCTACCTCTAGTGTATTTTTCAGTCCAGTTATTATATTCTTCAGCCCCATGATTTCTATTTGATACTATCATATGTTTTATTTTAATGATTTTTTTCTTCAGCTAAGACAGCAAAATATTTCATTTATTGTATATGTGTTATATTCAGCCACAACTGAGAACAGAACTAGTCCAGAATGTCACGGGTCCATGGCAAAGGACCAAAAGGGATAATTTTGATGTGAGCAAGGTGGGTCTCTCAAAGGTGGGAGAGGTGACCAGACTGGCCATAGATGTTCTAGATCCACTGAGACAAGTTCTAGACGGTAGGCATGCAGTCCAACAATTTGCACCAGCATCCCTGGCCTCTGGTTGCCCTTGTTTCTGCTCCTGTGGCTTCCATGGGTGTACAAGTTTACTTGGCCCTCTGTCTCATCTTTCTTCTTTTGCGCTTCAGCCTGTGCATTTGCTTCTTCCTCCACTTCACCCTAATGGTGTGGAGGTTTCTCAGAAGATGGCGCTAGGGCCAAGAGCTATATTTTTTATCTCTGTTGACATTCTCACTGTGTTCATCCATTCTTCTCCAGAATTTGGTGAACACTTTTATGACCATTATTTTGAACTCTTTATAAGATAAATCACTTATTCTTATTTCATTAATGGATTTTTCTGAGGTTTTATCTTGTTCTTTCTTTTGGAACATATTCCTGTTTCTTCATTTTCCTTGACACTCTGTGTTAGTTTCTATGTATTAGATAAAACAGCCACCTCTTCTTGTCTTGAGGAAGCAGTCTTGTGTAGGAGATGAGCCTTATCATTCAACCTTGCCCTATCTTTTATTTGTCTCTCAAACTTTTGTGATTGTCCAAGGAGCCTATTTTATTGTTCGTGGCTCCCAGTAGTTGAGGGTATGTCAAGACCTGTCAGTACTCCAAAGGGAAAGATCTCATTCAGTACCTAGACTCAGGCTGATTGAAAGCTAGAGACCCAGGCAGCAGCTTTTAAAGTATGCAGATATATACAGACCTGTGGAACTGCAAGCATAAGTCCTGCTGGCCACCAGATCCAGGTGATCTTGAGATGTCCCCTGGGTGGGAGTCACAAAAATTGAGGCAACATGTGAGTATACTATTGGGTTGGCCAAAAAGTTCATTCGGGTTTTTCTGTAACATCTGATGGAAAAACCCAAACGAACTTTTTGACCAACCCAGTAGTTTCTTTCAGGAGACACTGGTGACCTGGAGCAAGGTAAAGAGAATGGAAAATGTTATCCACTGGCTTCCATCCCTGGAGCTGAGCAGGCTCCTAGATGTGTCAAACCAGAAGCCTGCCCATCAGGTTGAAGCTCCAGAATAAGCAACCCGGCCTGTCTCACAGAAAGTGTGTGTGTTGGGGGGGTGTTTCAGTCCACTTGTCTGAACAGTGCCCTGGGTATGGTAGCCAGCCATGATCTGTGTCTCCATTTGTTTCAATCCCATGGGACTCAGGAACACAAGCCCTGCTGGCCATCAGAGCTAGGCAATCAAGTGGCATCCCCTAGGCAACAGCCACAAAAACCAGGGCACCAGATATGTGTACAGGCTCCTCTCCAGGAGACATGGGCACTCTGGAGCATAGCAGAGGGAGAGCATGAAGATAGTGCCCACACTTGGGGTCTCTGGAGAGGAGTACAGTGGACCCTCACATGTGTGTTTAATTAGAACCCTGCCCTTTAGGCCACAGCTATGAAGATAAGCCAATAGGCTTCTTTCACAGTAGGACTGGGTGCCCCAGTCTGTTGCTTCTTGTGCTCTGGGGGTGTTAGCCAGTTAAGAACACTTTCTCCATTGGTTACATGCCTATGGGACCTGCCAGTGTAAGCCTGATTGGTCACCAAAGCCAGTCAATCTCAAAGGTATCCCTGGTGGCAGCCACAAAAATCAGTGTTAGAGGAGGGTACAAACTCCTTTCCCAGATACCAGCAAGCTGACATGAGGCAGAGAGGGAGAGAGCAAAGATAGCACCCATGAGTGCCATCTCCAGAGGGTACCCCAGCAGGTCCCTAGATGTGTGTTAAATCAGGTGCCTGCCCCTTAAGTCAGTGCTTTAAGGTAAGCAAATAAACCTTTATCACAGGACGTCTCAGTGCCTCTCAATTGGCTCCCTCTGTGCTGGTCCCTGCGGTGGGTGAGTCTGAGCACCCAAGCCCTTTAGGAGTCATTTCTCAGTTCACTGTATTCTTGTATTTATTATGGATATGAACCGCATTGGTTTTTCAAAGCTAGATGTTTGTGGGGCTCGTCTATAAAGTGCAGGTCTTAAAAGTTGAGGTGTCTGATACAGGGTTCAAACCCTTCATTCTTCAGCAGCTCCAGATTTTGGGTTTCCTCCCAATTCAGGGTTCTCTGTGCCAGGGGTGGGGTTTATGGTAACATTGTGTCTCAACCCCTCCTACATGCTTCAGTATGGGTTTTTTTCTCATTTGCCTGATGTGTAGGAATTGCTCAGCCTAGTTTTGGGTAATTTCCCAGAGGAAATTGTTCCATTTGTAGCTGTAGGTTTGGTATATCCATGGGATAAGGTGAATTCAGGATCTTCCTACATTGCCATCTTGAACTGGAACCCTGTGAGTTTGGCTTTTGTAGATTCCACATATAAGTGAGATCATATAGTATTTGTCTTTCTCTGTCTGACTTACCTCACTTAGCATAATGTCCTCAAGGCCCATATATGTGGTTACAAATTGCACGGTTTCCTTTTCTAAAAAAGGCTGAATAATATTCCATTGTATATATGCCACATTTTCTTTATCCATCCATCTGTTGATGGACATTTAGGTTGTTTCCATATCTTGACTATTGTGAATAAGGCTGTAATAAACATGCGAGTGCATATATCTTTTCAATATCCTGTTTTCATTTCCTTTGGGTATATACTCAGAAGTGGAATTGCTGGGTCATAGGGTTTTTGTCTTCAAAGGATGTTGTATTTTGTCAAGTGTTTTTTCTGTATCTATTGGGATGAACATGTGATTTTTATCTTTCATTCTTTTAATAGGATGTATTACTTATTGTTTTACCTATGTTGAACCATTCTTGCCTCTCAGTGATAAATCCTACTTGCTCATCTTGTGTAATCCTTTTAGTATGTTCTTGAATTCAGTTTGCAAAATATTTTGTTGAGAATTTTTGCATCTGTATTTATCAGGGATATTGACCTAGAGTTTTCTTGTAGTGTCCTTATCTGGCTTTGTTGTCAGGGTAATGTTGGCCTTGTAGAATGAGTTTGGAAGTATTCCCTCCTCTTCAATGTTTTGGAAGAGTTTGAAAAAGATTGGCATTAATTCTTCTTTAAATGTTTGGTAGAATTTGCCATTGAAGCTGTCTAGTTCTGGGGTTTTCTGTGTTGGGAGGTTTTGATTACTGATTCAATCTCTTCACTCATTATTGGTCTGTTCAGATTTTCTATTTCTTCCTGATTCAGTCTTGGTAGGTTGTGTGTTTATAGAAATTTATCCATTTCTTCTAGGTTATCTAACTTGTTGGCATATAATTTTTCATAGTAGTCTCTTATGATCCTGTGTATTTCTGTAGCAATCAGTTGTAATGTCTCCTCTTTCATTTCTAATTTTATTTGAGTCTGCTCTCATGTTCTTATTCTAGCTGAAGATTTGTTGATTTTGTTTATCTTTCGGAAAAACCAGCACTTAGTTGTGTTGATCCTTTCTATTTTTATCTGGTCTCTATTTCACTTATTACCACTCTGATATTATTATTTCCTTCCTTTTGCTTATTTCAGGCTTAATTTGTTCTTCTTCTGAAGTTGTTCCTTAAGTTGTCAAGTTAGGTTGTTTATTGGAGATCTTTCTAATTTATTAATATATGCATTTATTGCTTTAAACCTTCCTCTCAGAACTATTGCAGCACAGGATTTGATATGCTGTGTTTTCATTTTATTTAAGATAATTTTTTATTTCCCTTTTGACTTCTTGACTCATTGGTTATTCAGAAATATGTTGTTTACTTTTCACATGTTGATTTTCCAGCTTTCCTCTTGTTTTTAGTTTACTGTTGTGATCACAAAAGTTAGATGATTTAGATCTTCTCAAGTTTATAAAGACTTGTTTTGTGGCCTAATATATGATCTATCCTGGAGAATGTTCCGTGTGCACTTATAACAAAATGTATTCTGCTGCTGTTGGATGAAATGTTCTATATGTCTGTTAATCAATTTGGTTGAAAGTATGGTTCCAGTGTTTTCTTAACATTTGTGGGGATGATCTATCAATTGCTGATGGTGGGGTATTGAAGTCCCCTACTATTATTGTATTGTTGTCTATTTCTCCCTTCAGATCTGTTAGTATTTGCTTAATATATATAAGGTGCTCCAATGTTGGGTGCATATAGTTTTATGATTACTATATCTTCTTGATGTATTGACTTTATCATCATATAATGACCATTTTTGTCTCATTACTGGTTTTGGCTTAGTCTATTTTGTCTGATATAAGTATGATTGCCCTTGCTTTCTTTTGGTCTCCACTTACATGGAATATCTTTTTCCATCCCTTCACTTTGAGCCTATGTGTTTTTAGGGCTGAGATGAGTCTCCTTCAGGTAGTACATATATTTGGGTCTTCTTTTTTTTTTTTTTAATCCATCCAGCCATTTGGTCTTTTGATTGGTGAATTCAATGCATTTACATTTAGAGTGATTATTGATATGTAAAGACCTACTACTGCCATCTTATTGTTAGAGTTCTGGTTGTTTTGTATCTCCATTGTTTATTTTTCCCTCCCTTTCTGCCTACCTTTGTCAGTTTTCCATGGTGGTATGCTCTGCCTCCTCTCCCCTGCTTTTGTTTCCTGAAACTACTCTAGATTTTTTGCTTTGTGTTTACCATAAGGCTTACTTAAAACATCTCATAGATAAAACAGTCCTTTTTATGCTGATAGCAACTTATCTTCATATGTCTTCATATATGTCTTTATATATAAGGCTCTACCCTTTTGTTCCTCCCCTTTTATATTTCTGATGTTATAATTTACCTCTTTTATGCTGTGTATTCATTAACAAATGATAGTAGCTATTTTTTAATACTCTTTTCCTTTAACCTTTATACTATAAATGGTTCACACACGATTCTTAGTTTTCTATTTTTCACCTTTCCCAGAGTATTGTATACTTTCATGTTTTCATGTCTCTGATTAGCATGTTAATTTCAACTTAAAAAAACTCCTTTGAGCATTTCTTGCAAGACAGGTCTAGTGGTGGTGAATTCCCTCAGCTTTTGTCTGAGAGAGTATTTTTCCTTCATATCTGAAGGATAACTTTGCCTGATGTATTCCTGGCTGGTATTTTTTTAATCTTTCCACACTTTGAATATGTCATTTCACTCGCTCCTGGCCTGTAGAGTTTTTGCTGAGAAATCCACTGCTTGACTAATGGGGGTTCCTTTGTAGGTTATTTTTCTCCTCCTTGTCTGCCTTTAAGATTCTTTATCATTGATTTTTAACAGTTTCATTATGTGTGTTGGAGAAGGTCTTTTTGCATTGAAGTAATAGGCTATTCTATTAGCTTTATGGTATGTATGTCCAGGTTCTGGGAAGTTCTCAGCTTTTCTTTAAATAATGTCTTCTTATCTCTCTCTTCTCTTTCTGGTACACCAATTAATCTTGTCTTTCATATTGAATTCAATTAACTCTCATAAGATTTTTTCACTCTTTTTAGATCTTAGTTCTCTTTCCTCTTCTAACTGAATTATTTCTATATTCTTATTCTCCAAGTCACTTTTTCTCTTTTCCATCTGGTCTGTCCTGTTACTGATGCTCTCTATTGCATTCTTCAACTATTTATTTAATTATTCAGCTCCAGAATTTGGTTCTTTTTCATAATTTAAATCTCTTTGTTAAAGAATTCCTTCCATAACTGTACTTTGCTGTACATCTGAAACTAACACAACATTGTAGATCAACTATACCCCAATATAAAATAAAAATTAATTTTACAAAAACCTCCTTCTGTTCATTTTATTCCCTAGTTCATTGAATTATCTTATTCTTGTAGCTCAGTGAATTTCTTCATCAAAGCTATTTTGAATTCTTTAACAGTTAGATTGCAATCTACTGTGCCTTGTGTTCAGTTGGTGGAGATTTTTTTTTTTGTGTGACACCATACTTTGATTATTCATGTTTGTAGGTACGAACTCCTGCTTTCACATTTGAAGCAGCAGTCACCTTAACAAAGGTTTTATGTCCTCTTTGGTTCTTACAGTTCAACAGGCTGGCTATTGGAATCCTTTCTTTTGTATTTCAGACTGTGGTTCTAAAGCTCAAGTTTGTGGCTTTCTCCCTTGCTCACCGAGCTTGACCTGCTATCTGGGCATCCTCTGTGTCTACTGGAGCTAGCTCCTGGGATGCATTCAGGAGTGTGCACAAGGAATTGGCAGTAGAGTGGGGTGGAGATGAGTCTGGCACTTGAGGCAATGGTGGTGCCCACAGCCTGGTGGGAGGATCCTTGAGTGGAATACTCCCAGAGGTTTGTTGGTGGACTTTCTGTTAAAGTCCTGAAGCAGACACCAGGAAATGCTCCTTTAATGCCCTTTGATATCCTTACCTTTCTCTTTCCTCTCCAGTCATGGATGTCTGTTCTCAGAAAACTTGGTGCTGCTGGACAGAAATGGGTTTCTCAAGGCACTCTGCTCAACTGTGGTAGTCAGGCATTCATTCACCACTTTTGCTCTCCACCTACCTTCTCCATGGGCAAGGTCCCCACTTTCCACTTCCTCTACCTTAGAGGTTGCCACTGCTGCCACCAAAAGCCCAGCCCCTTGCAGTGCACTCTTGGGGAAGGCAGCTGCCTGTGTGAGTTCTTCCCTCTTCTCTGCATCCAAACTCATCTGTGTCTATGCTGTTCTGATGGTATGCTGTAGTCTCCCAAGGCAGGCTGGACTTCCACCAATTCTCTCTCACCTGTGAATATCTGCCCAGTTTTGCACTCTCCAGGTTTTTTTCCCCCATCATGGCAAGTGGTGGTGGGTAGGGCAGGTTCACCAAACCCCATGGATCCACAGCCGTTACTACAGGCCTGTTATTTTTGCACAGGTGGGCTGGTGTGTCCCTTGGTGTAATGTGCAGAGGCACTTCTGTTCTATCATGGAAGTCTAGTTAGTTGTTATTATAAAAGGAGAGAGAGAAAAGAAGAATGACTAAGACTGCCATGATTCTGACATCACTTCAGTGATCTCTGAGACCAGGTGAAAACTAAGTTTAAATGATGACCAAAAAAAAAAAAAATCTGTCTTTACAAGTTGTTATCCATTAAAATAATTGGTAAAGAAAATACAAAGAATTCCTGTCAAAGTTTTTTCACCTTAAAGGATTAGCAAGAGAAATAAAAACTAAACCAAAACAAAATGAAAGTTAATAGCACAGACTCGAGTCAGAAAGCCTGGAGTTCTAGATTTGGCTTTGCCACTCACTGGCAGTAGGTTACTTAAATAAACATACCTAATTTGTTGGAAATTTCTTCTTTAGCAGCAGCCAGTGGCATTTTATCTATTTGCTAATAACTGTTGAGAAAAGGTTGACATCTTCCTAACTGGCACAGAAGTACAATACAGAGTCAGAAGTTTAGTCCACAAATTTTATGAAAACTCAGGATAATTTAAAGGTTTTGGTTAAGTCCATTTACAATTCCAAGGAAACCTAGAATGAGAATATGAACAAGCTCAGAAAAATGATCACAGGGTTGATAAAGGAAATGTCCACTATTCCCAGGCAGTCCAACATGCTCAGAAGGAAAATATTCTGATTTAGAATTTTAGGCTCAGCTTGGTCAAAGACCTCTTTTTTAACTTTCTAAATAATGACTCTCTTTCCCTGTTTTTTGACTGCCCTAAAATGTGAAAACAAAAAAGCACCTTTATGTTTTGGCTTACTCTCATGTGCTCTGATGTACCTGTATCATCCCATCTCCCACGCCCAGGCTGAAGGTAGCCCGAGCATCTGAGATTTTACGGAACTTTACTTTTTCGTAGTTCATAGGCAGTTTACAGAGAACCTGAGAGCATGAACTGTAGGTCTGGATTCTAATCCTAGCTTCACTACAACTTACTATGTGACTCTGGGCAAGTCACAAAACTTCTTGAAGCTTTAGTTTCCTCATCTGTAGAATGAGAATATGATTGAATCAAACTTATAGGATGGTAATAAGAATTAGATCTAGTGCATGTAGAGTTCACTTGATAAGTGAACATGTAGCACATGCTCAATATTCAAAAGCAAGCTTTTCAATGTTTAAAGAAATTCTGATTTTCAAACAATGACCCACCCATCTTAAGAATCCCTGCTCTACAGAGGTGCCCATAACCGCCATCTCTTAGTGCACATGATCTCCATTCCTCAGACACTTATTTCACGATTTTTGTTGCTGCCCATAATTATGGTACCACCAAATTATCATTGTATCATAATTGGTATTGTAAATAATCACCAACATTTGCAAATGATTACTTACAAAAAATGAGATTTAACAAGTTTAAAAATTGAAAGGATGTTTTTAGTATACAATTTAGGATCTGAGTCATTTTTTTACATCACTATAACTTTTTATGCTATTACAAGAAAACGGTCAAAATGTCTTCAGTAGTTTGGGAAATATTAACTTTTTGGATGTCAGTCTGGCATGTTTACTTAGCAATTTGAAAATCAAAATAAAATATTCCAAGTACCACATTTTACTTGGGGCTGGGGGTACACAGAAACAGAACCCCATCACCAATCACAAATCCATCTGCTCGTGTTTACCTTATCAACTTATTATTTTGTGGATCTAAAAGAGATTCTTGATTTCCAATGTAAAGAGCTTTTTCTCTACAGAGGGAATGTTAGTTTAGGCTAATGAATAACCTGTTTCACGTTTTCTGGGGAATATGTCAGTAACGTCAGTAAATAAACTGCATGTTTTTCTGCCTTTGCAGATAAGACAATCCCCCCCCACACACAAACTTGCAATTGTGGACAGATAAAAAGGTAAATAAGGTAACATGTAAAATTTGAAATAGTTACCTTCTTATTCTGCCACGTTTACACATAGTACTTGCAACCAGGTGGCTGAGAAGACACAGCAACATCCAAGATGTATCAAAGTAACTAAAAAACCCTTCCATTTAACTAGATTGTCTAATTGAAGATATGTTATATTCACAGAAGAGAGTCAATGTGAAGCCTAGAAAAAGGGAGGCCAGAACTCATCAGTGTAGCACTGGTCTCCAGCAAAGCTGCACGCATCAGACCATCACGGCTGGTCAGAGGTGGCCAACTCTACCCACTTTGCTTCCAACTTGAACCAAACTTCTGATTTTGTTTCCATGAGAACTGGTCTTACAGGGAGAATGCACTTATTAATTAAGCACAACTATCCAGGTCCTCCTCTTCAGTCATTTACTCACTGCAAATGAATAGGGACCATGGTTTTACGTCAAGAGTAAGAAAATTTCAAAGTACTCTCCAAAACGTCACTCATTCACTTGTGATCCATTAGTCTGACAGGAGAGAAGTAAGTATAATCAAAGGTAGCATTCTGTAAAGTCACATTACGTTAGCTTGTTTTATCCATGCAAGCCTTACTGTACATGAATTGGAGAAAAGGAGATTCTAGGCTAAAAAAGCAGTTTCCAAATAGCCATTATATATCTACTACCCACAGAAAAACGTAATCAATTTAGTTTATCTCAGACCTTCCAACAGAAGCAGCCGTACATATGCCTTACGTATGGTATAGTGTCAGCTGCCTTCTTCTGCTTCACCTCAAATCCTGCATGAAGTTAGGCGGTTTAAAATAACTTCTGTCGATGATGAGCCATACATTTATCAGACACTAGTCCTCATTAATTGTGGAGATTGCTTTGTGAAGTCTTGCTAACACTAAAATTAGTTAATATTGAATCACTGCTCCTAGGGGAAATAACAGGGTTAGATACCAGTGAGCCTGTCACACTTTCATCAACTGATACATAGCTTTATGTGTCATTTAAAACACACACACACACACACACACACACACACACACACAATGACCTTGAAAAGGATACTTGTTTATGAGAGCTGAAACAAGAAGGCACACTTTTTTGACCTCAGCTGGGAACATGTGCATTTCAGGTGACTCAAAATTTGATGCTCTGTGCATGTCTGCAAATGACTGAAATCTATTGTTTGCACAAGTAGACTTTTGGGGTTACAAGTAACTTTTAGTGAATTTGCAAATACAAAATCATCAAATAATGAAGACTTTTTTTGATGCCAATTCCTGCAAGTAGATCATAGACCTACTTGAGTTTTGCGGCCTCCTCTAAGAAAATAGACATTTCAAAAATAGAAATGAGCTATCTTCCTATCACACAAGAAATACCGAATTCCAGCTATCCAATGTATAAAGCAAACTACTGTCTGTGCAAACCCTATCTGTAACTCTAGATTTGGAATGGTTTCCAACTGTGAGAACTTTAGCTTGAGGCATCTTAGAAGTTGCTCCTTTAAAACCTACAGGCTTGAACCATTTTGTAGTCAAATTTTGAGAAACATAGTATATATTCCTCTGCCTTCCTAAAACACTGAGGAACGCGTTCATGATGACTCCAAGATTGTTTTCATCTCAGCAAACTGTCAGAATAGGACAATGGCTAGGCAAAATACAAAATCATCACTGTAATGCCTACTAGGTGCACTGATTTAAGCCATGGGATAGGAGGTGGGGTTTGGGTATATCCGGTTCCAAATGAAGCCAAGGTGAAAAGCATTCCAGGTACAGAAGCATCATAATGTTTCAACATGCAGGGAGGGCTGCCACTGTCACAGCCAAGGTTTTATTTGGATTTATTTATTTGCTCCCAAAGGTGAGAGAGCTTAGAGTTGAGATCATTCTAGCATGGTGATGAGATAATCAGATATGCAACTTAGAAAGCTAACTCTGGCAGCAATATGTAGAGAATGGAATAGAGTTAAAACTAGGCCATTCTCTAAAGTGCATTGAAATGGCCAGGAATATCTGGTTTAATGCATATATCCTGGGCCCCATTCCTGATCTTCTACATCTGTTCTCTAGATGTGGAAGCCCTGTATCTTCATTATTCGCAAGTACTTTGGATGATAAGGTATTACACTGAGATAAGTCACAATCATCAAATTAAAGGACTTCTAAAAAGAAGGCTTAAAAAAACGAATCCTAAATTTTGTACACTTAATACGTCTAGTCTTCAGTGTAATTTTTCTGTTATCTATACCCTATCCAACGAATACAGTAGCTGTTACTGTTTTATACCACATAAATGAGAGTTTAAGCTAGTTATCTGCCAGCCTAGAACCCTTAACGTAGTCAGTCATATACTGGCATCATCTCAAAAGACGTTTAGGTCATTTAACAAATAAAATATATGTCTCGATTCAAGAACTCACATGGAAATCTAAATTCATAAACTGCATTATAGACATTGTCTTATGCCTCTTTTACATAAAACTAAGAAACCTCTGAAGTACTTTCTCATGAAAGAGGTTCTTACACCAATGCCAGCTTATCACCTATTTACCCAAGCCAATTAATTAATTACAAAGAGAAATAAAATAGCGTAACATCACTGTGCACTGTTTAAGGAATTTTTATTAAAGCAAGAATTTTATAATCCAAATTACGTTTCCTTGCTCAGTTATCAATTCTGTTATTTAAAACAGAAGTGACATTCTGAGATATGCCACAGTAAAGAATTACAAAATTAAAGAAAGGAATGCTTTAAATTTTTGTACTTTGCTGAAAATTCTTTTTCCCAGGGTCTATAAAACATTAATTTGTTTTTATATTTTACTATTTTTTTGGTTTTTTTTGTTGTTTTTAAATCAATAAGTAATCTAGGACTAGCATTATGTTGCTAGACCTGGCATTTGCTCGGTACGTAAGGTTCAAAGTTTCCTTTCCTTTTTTTATTTATTTTATATTTTGCAATGTTTTTTTTCCATAATATTTAAGTTTTTCGATGTTTAGGTATTTTTCTTCGGTGAAGCACGAGTTTCTTTTCATGGTCCCTGATCATCTGTAAATGTGGGGGGAAAAAAGGTTATAATCATCAAATTTACGAGACAGAATTTAATGATTCCAACCACTAAAAAGAAAAGATCTTTACCTAAGTGACAGAGGTGCTAACTATAGCTATAATGGCAGTCATATTACAATATATAAATGTATCCAATTAACATGTTACACACCTTAAATTTACACACTGTTATATGTCAAATATTTTAACAAAACAAAAATAACAGGACCAATACTGACACTTATGTAAAGCCCTTGGCCAAATTCAGCCTGTTTACAGGCTGCTTCTGTAAAGCTCCACTGGACCACAGCCATACCCACTGGTTTACATGTTGTCTGTGGCTGTTCTCACACTAACGGTGGGGCAGAGTAGCTTCAACACGTACCATGGCCCCCAAAGCCCCAACTATTTCCTATTTTACAGAAAAGCTTTGCCCATCCCTGGCTCTGGCTACACAGCTACACCAGCCCATTTCCTGGGGCTAACGAAAGGCAACAGCAGAGGCCAAAAGGCAACCGTCATCGTTGCCACCCAAGAAAATGTATTAAGCTATGAAAAGACCTCCAAGAACAGCTATACAGGGCCAACCCCTATTACAGCCATTTAATACAAATTACTATACAAAATGCTTGAAAGGGCTCTGATCTTAAAAATTCAAGTCAATACCAGGGTAACAGGTAAAGTTTCCTTTAATTCCTCTGTATCTCTACTTCTCTTCGAAAAATTTGCAATGCATTTGAATTAATGGTAAAATGAGTTTTTGCTATGTTTCAAAATATGCTCAAACTGTTAAAATAAAATAAGAAACAAACATAGGGGGCAGGCTCACTTTAAACAGTTGGAACCCCAGTGGCACTGTTAACTGCTTTCTGGGCAGCCTCTTTTGCTTGGTGGGCTTGTAGTACAGCTACAGCTTCATCAACCTGAAAAAAAGAGAAACTGGTTCTGAAAAATAATTAGACGATAATTTCAAATGGACAACACACAAATGTCCAACAAAGGCAAATTCCTTTCCTCAGGTGAAAGTGGAAACAACTGTTATCGAAAAACATTCCAACTATATCCGTATCTTTTGGGTTCCGTTCCACCACTGTTCTAGAATTATGAACCTCTAGCACTTCTTAACTCTCTCCCCACCAAAAATCCCCCAAAGTCGAGAAATATCAGCAAACGTCCCTTTAAGATGCAGCACAGTTAAGACAGCATGAGCGCTGGAGTTACAGAGACTGGATTTGAAACCAAGCTCTGCCATTCCCTAGCTGCTTTGTGAGCACTGGGCAAATTACTTAACCTCTCTATGCTTCAGTTTCCCCGTGTATAAAATGGTGATAACAGCACCATAGGTTATTATTAGGATTTTCAATTAATATTTATAAAACTCCTAGAACTGTGCATGACTTGTATAAAGCACTTATAAATGTCCTAGAAAAATTAAGTTCCTACAAAACATCCTGGAATATGTACTGTAAGAAGCTACTAGATAAATGATAAAATTTAAATTACTTTAGAACGGAGAGACTCTGGAGACTCAAGCATATGAAGAAGTTCTGAATTGTCAATCTCCAACAACATGCCAGTGATTTTACCAGCAAGAGTAGGGTGCATGGCTTGAATTAGAGGAAAGAGCCGTTCACCTAGGAACAAAAACATTCAAACACTCCAATTAAAAAAACAAAAAATTTTTAAGGCATCTACCATATTAAAACTGGGGTTTAAGAATCTTTTGTATACAGCAAATAAATGCTAACCCATAATCCACCACTTCAGTATCTTTCATGAGAAGATTGCTATAAAACGGATTAAGATCTACCACAAGGCAATTACTTCTTGGCAGCTGTCAGTTTGCCAAAAAAAAAAAAGAGGAACTGAAGCTATGTTTACTATTAAAATGTTAAATCTGTACTCAGGCAAAATCAAAGTGGTTACTCATTTGGTTCAAATTCCTTCTTCCAAAAATGTGGCAGGGTACATGGCAAGCAATGCCCTATTACACTGTTCACCAAAGGCAACATTTTAATAGCTTTTCCAGGCAGACAAACTGTGCCATCATAACCATTCATGCCGATGCACATCCTGTCACCCTGGCTGTCATTTTTAGGTACAGAGGAGGTCTAAATGTCTTCCTATTCTCTAGTGTCTCTATAACTGACTAGGTGGGACAAAGGTACTTACCCAACATTTGCTTCTGTTCTTGAGGAGGGGCAGATGCCAACATGGAAGCAGTCAAAGGTTCCTGACCTTGTACATGAACAGCAGGCTAGAAAGAAAACGGGAGAATTCCTAAGTTTAAAAAGTACAGAAGTAATGGCAAGTACAAATACAGCCATCACTGGAAATTAACTGGATAAAGACTGTAATCTAAACATAAACAGAAGCTGAGTGATTCTGAAATACAGCCTAAGGTAGCTATACTAACACCTAAGTGCTCAAGTAATGTAAGCACAGGGGATGTTGAATTTTCTTTTTTATCTGGAGTATTCTTTGGACTCATACTTCTATGATCAACAACGATTTTGGTCCTAGGGTAACAAAGAAAAAGGTAAGCCAAATCTCACAAACTAAACTTTATTTCACCCTTGCTTACAACTATGCCAGACAAAACTCTCACGTAAGTAATTCAGGATGAGGGACTGCTGAATGCTTATCTAGTTCCTAGAGTATAGCACACGGAAGACATTTTTACATACTATCAATTATATACTATCAATTAGTGGCACCTCAACAAGATATTCTACATAGCTTAAGCTCTCATATATCATACAGTTGTCTTCAATGTCTTTGACTGAGATCAAGGACTGTCATCTTTATAAAGAAATCATTAAATCCACACCTGCTGCATGGTAACTTGTGGCTGTGCGTTAAGATGTTGTTGAGGATTGCGAACTCCCGCAGCGTATTTATACTGTGGAACGGTGCGAACAGCAGGAGTAGCTGCAGCTGCAGCAGCTGCAGGACGTGGACCCATTGTCTGTGTTGATGTGTTAGCTAAAAAAATAAAAAGATTTTCGTATTTATCTTGCTATTTAAAATTGGAGACCAACTTTTACAGGGAGGGTTAAGACTCACCAACACGCTGTGTCGACATGACTCGTGGAACCTGTGAAGAAGCTGGTCTCATAGTACTAAATGGTGGTCTAGGAGCGGCTGGGCGGATAGCACCGGGCATATTTTGGAATGCTATGTTTAAAGATACGAACACACATTAACTGGGAGAAACTCACCAAGTGTTCATGCTGCTTTTTCAGAGCTGAGGTTTGCACAAAAGGCTATAGATGACCAAACATAAACAAACCATTTTTAAAACCTTAGGCTCCTATATGCCATTTCTCCAGACTTAATCATATCAGAGCATCAGTAAATACAAAGTTTTCATTCATACAAGGACAAGTACTTATTAATATCTAAATATGATACATGAACCTGATTCTAAGTGTTCCTGCAATACAGCACTATTCCACAGGATAAGGCTGAAAATGCCTGGACCCTGGTCCTCATACATGGAACAAGATCTTTTAAAACTACTGCCTAACCAAATATGAAATTGAGTTGGATGCATTCCCAAACTTGTCATAAAGGAAAATCAAAACGGCATAGATATTGCTGTCTTAAGGAATGGTGAAACATTTTACAATGTTTTTTTAAAAACAAAATGCTAGGATCCCCAAAATGAACACCCATAAAAATAAACTATAAAAAGCAAGAGCTAATATACCATTGGGATATAACAGCTAATTCGCCTCATTTATGTTTTTAGTTCAAATACTTTGCAACCTTAAAAAAAAAAAAAAGCTTACGATGAGGTCTGGCACCCTGAGCAGTCCAGCGAGGACTTGGTCTTAGTTGAGCAATTTGGCTAGGAGGATAGTATGCAGCACGGTTCTGAGTCTGTAGAAAGCAAGCAAATGTATCAGCTAAAGAAAAAAGCAAATAATGCAACTAGTTACGCACTCAAAACATTTAGCAGGTCCTCACACTCTAAGCATTTTTCAAATCCAATCATAATTAACATCTCTTCATCTCAGGGCTTTATTTATTTTTTAGTGGGGCACAAAACATTAAAGATGACTGAAGAGGAAAACCTTCATGAGGTTTTTGTTCTCTTCTAAAACCTACCTGTGGGATAGCTGCCATGAAGTAACCTGAAGGAGGTGCTGGCTGGTAGGGGTTGATTACAGGGTTGGGCACAGCTCTTACACTTGCCATTCTCTGCATATACTGGTTAGTGAGGTGAGCCTGGCGCTCTTCTTTGCGCTGAGCTAAAGCTACATACAATGGCTTGGTGGCCACAATTCTACCATTCATTTCCGTAACTGCTTTAGTGGCTTCTTCTGGGGAGGAGAAACACACAAATCCAAACCCTTTGCTGCGACCACCCTCCATCATAACCTATTAAAAGAAAATGGAAGAAAACACATGATTAATGCAATGGTAGATGAGGCACAAAAAGCAGAGTATCAACTATAGCCACCGACTCACATTTAACTAACCCTGTCAATGCTTTCATCACTTTTTCCCACAATTTTTCCCTTGATATCCAAATATTAAGGGTAAACTACATGCATGCATTATCCCAGCCAAGCAAAAGAAGTGAAGGTCCAATAGCAACTTTGTTAAAGTTCTAGATTTTCAATATTGAGGTTTAATTTCTAAATACAATCAAGGCCTAAATTTTAGCACCACTAAAAACATGCACAATTAAAATTTGACTATTCTAGCAATTCGAGCTGACAAGATGCTTTCATTACTCGTTAGAGGGGAGGAAAAAGCAGTTGAATATCACAGTATCCACATTTTAAAATTAAACTTTCACATTCAAGACCATAAGGGCCATAAATATTGGAGTATAAACAATATTCAGGAAGCTCACAATGACTCAAAATCTTTTAAACAAGCAACGAGGAGATGCAAAGAACTTCTCAGTAGCCGTGCAATATACATAAGCGTGCTATACAGCCACATTAAACAGCATGCTGGTGGCACAGAACAAACAAAACAGCAATCAAACAGAGACCAATGATCTTACATAAATGCAGAATCAAAACAACTGGGCTCAAGGATACAGAGAACAGACTGGTGGTTGCCAGAGAGGTACGGGGGTGAAGGTAGCTAAAAAGTACAAACTCCCACGTATAAAGCAAGTCATGGGGTCGTATTGTACAGCATGGGGACTACAGATAATACTGTATTATACATCTGAAAGTTGCTGAGAGTAGATCTTTACAGTTACCATTACAAGAAAAAAAATGTTTTGTAATGAATGTTAACTAGACTTACTGTGATCACTTTGCAGTATATACAAATATCAAACAATTGTTATATACTTGAATATGTTTATGTCAATTATATCTCAAAAAAAGAGTCCAGAAACATACCCATGCAATTATGGGAACTTCATATGTTAAAGCTTACATTTTAAAACAGTGGGGGAAAGACGAACTTTGGACTATCTAGTACATGGTACAAAGGGATAATTCTGAATTAACTTACAGCTCTTATTCACATCACATTGAAAAACATCAAACTGCCAGATAAGATTCTGTATCTGAACATAAGATGCAAAAATACAGGGAAACTAAGATGACACAAGACCCCCAAAGTCCTAAGTGGAAGACTTAGAGAAAATACTTGCAACATAAAACAAAGCGCTGACATGAAATTTCCCCTAAATCAGTAAAGATAACCAACGCAGTATAAAAATATGCAAAGAATAGGCTAAACAAGTAAACACATAAAAAGTACATCTCATTTAAAAAGATGCATACCACTTTCTACTAAATTGACAAGACTAGTAGCAATTTAATTTGTTCAGCCTTTTTGGGACAATTCAGTTGTATGAATTTTAAATACACACACCCACTAACCAGAAACTTCAATTCTTGAACTCCAGAAATACTGGTGTGTGTGCAAAAATATATGTATAAAGATGTTTATCAGAGTGGTGGGTCTAACAGTGTTAGCATGCAAAGCAAACCAAATGACCATAATACAGGCACAGTAGAATAAGTTATGGTACATTTGTACCATGAATATTCAGCCCTTAGAAAAAAATGAGCAAATGCCTGAAATAAATATGTACCTAGATCTGTTAAGTAAAAAGACAAGTTGCAGAATAGGTATACTATGATCCTGTTTTATAAAAACTGTTTATATGTATACAAAATGTATACAAGCATGGAAAATTATCTGCAAAGGCCAACCAAACTCCTTTTGAAGACTGAAAATGAAAAATGGAGGGGTCACCTTTTTACACGTCTGTCTTGACCAATTTGTTTTTCAGCAAGCATTATCAAATTAACATGACCTCCTCTCCCAGAATTCCTGCGAAACCTTTTCACCTCCTTGCCAACAGCTATATGATCCACAAAGGACTTTTTGAAAAGGACTTAAAAAAGACCCTCCTTTGTAAAACATGCATGCTTCTTCATACATTCAAAATAAACTGATGCACAATATTCAATTTAAATGATTTTCAGGGAACATACTGAGGATAAACAAACTCAGGAATAGATTCTACCATACTCCAGGTTCTTCTACAAAAGCACAGGCTGAATGAACCAGAAGACAACTACATCACTTGCATTTTTATGTGTATTCCTCTACTATGCTCCTTAACATTCTATCGTAGAAGTTCCCTTGGTCAATGGGGTTGCAGAATAGAAAGATCAGCCCGGAGGTCACTCCAGAGCACTCAGTTTTCATTTTTCCTGTACTCTTTTGAGAATCTGTTTAAAGTTTTAGATACTCTTCCCACCCCTCAAGGTACATACATACAGAACTTTAAATACAGAAGGATTCTTGGGGCCATGGACACCAGAAAAAATACCTGAAGCAGAGGCTCTTATATCAAAATTCCAGAATTTAAACTAGAATCTTACTGTTGTATTTCTTAATTTCTGATTTCAAGTAAAAGCAAACATGATCTCTACCTTTACTGTTAGGGGGCTTTAAGTTTGACTCCCCAGAGTGAATTCTGTAAGCAAATATAGATTAGCTCAAATAGTAACAATTACAGTTCCCTAATAAATTGCTTTCTTTAACCAGTAAAATAACTAGTTTAACAGAGTACAGAACAGTGCATATCATGTGATGATCAATCACTATGGTCATCAAATGCAGCCTTTCCAGCCACTTCAAATCTGAATATGTTGTTTTTTTTTTTTTCCCGGTACACGGGCCTCTCACTGTTGTGGCCTCTCCTGTTGCGGAGCACAGGCTCCGGATGCGCAGGCTCAGCGGCCATGGCTCACGGGCCCAGCCACTCCGTGGAATGTGGGATCTTCCTGGACCGGAGTACGAACCCGTGTCCCCTGCATCGGCAGGCGGACTCTCAACCACTGAGCCACCAGGGAAGCCCTGAATATAAGTTTTTGAAGTAATGAAGCAAAGATATGATTTTCTGAAAAATGAAAGGCTGATTTTTTAGAGAAAAGCAAAAACTATTTGACCATTCATTTATAAAGAAAAACACTCCATATGAAATATAAAACTTATATACATATATCCATGGGCATGGATTTTTCCCAAATCTTAAAAAAAAAAAGTGCATCGGGCTTCCCTGGTAGCGCAGTGGTTGAGAGTCCACCTGCCAATGCAGGAGACACGGGTTCTCGTGCCCTGGTCCGGGAAGATCCCACATGTCACGGAGCAGCTGGGCCCATGAGCCATGGCCGCTGAGCCTGCGCGTCCGGAGCCTGTGCTCCACAACGCGAGAGGCCACAACAGTGAGAGGCCCGCGCACCACAAAAAAAAAAAAAAAAAAAAAAAAAAAGAAAAGTGCATCATATGCTTTACCTTTGCACTAGTGATTGTACCGAACGGAGAAAACTCTTTCCGGAGACGTTCATCATCAATACCATCATCGAGATTTTTCACATAAAGGTTTACACCCTAAAATAAAAATAAAATAAAGAAAAAAAAATTTAGAAAAAGAAAACCGTAGTGGTACTTAAGCATACTTCCTATTATCTTATCCCATGTTTCCTCTCCTTTTCCCCTCAAACCCTCCAGTTACCTGTCAGTAACTGAAATGAACATAAAATAGGTTTCCTCATCCCTGTCTTATTTTTGCTCGTTCAGTTAAATAATGAACCTGGTATCTGGTGATCCTATCTTGCTTCATCTGTTCAAATTTGCGCTTAAGTTCCGTCTGTCTTTCCACTTTTTTCTGGGCTCGACCAACGTAAATTTGTTTTCCATTGAGCTCCTTTCCGTTCATCTCATCCACAGCCTTACAAAGACCACAAAATTTTAATTACTAACTTGCAATATATAAATTCATTTTTTAACAATAAAGAAAATTTGTTAGATTATAAAAGCTAAAGACGTACCCACCATAAAAACTAAACTGTGAGGTTTTAAGACAACAGAGGTTTTCAATTTATACCCTCAAAATATATAAAATGCAAGTAATTCAAAACAATGTATGTGGAGATGAACATGTAGACTAGCCGTTGGTACGCATGTGTATTTCAATGCAAGAACAACTCAACTTTATACCCCCACATCTTACTATAAAATACAGAAAAACCCACACTGCCTTTGGTTAGTATATTTTAAGTCTTACTTTCTGTGCATCTTCATGCCTTTCAAAGCTTACAAATCCAAAACCTTTGGATTTTCCACTCTCATCAGTCATTACTTTCACACTTAAGGCAGGTCCTAAAAAAAATTTTTTAATGATTCAAAGATATTCCATACAACATTTAGTTTATACATTTCAAGTTTCAATACACAAACAAAGCCATGAAAAAAATATAAAAATGGGGATTAAAAAAAACTCCAAGCCTCCAGAAATTTATTCCTCCTATAACCACCCTCTTCTCTCCCACCATGGGCACTAAATATTCTCTTTATTTCTACTAAGAAGCTAAGTTAATACTCTATTCCCTGAGACACTCCTCCTTCCATTTAAGGAGATACGTTTTAGACAAATGTAAATGATGATGAAGTTTTATTTTTAGCATTAGTACAAAACAGATGCATTATTTTAAAACAATTTGTTTTTCTTTAAGAATTTTTAAGCCTTGGCCCACTTGATTTTCAACAAGGAGTAGAGGAAACACGGGGTTTGACCTTTGACATAGCAGAAGCACCTGGAGGAGGTGGCATGTTTCTGAAGACACATACTCCCCCACCACTCCCTCAAATAAAACAGACTTAACAGAAGTGCTAAGTATTATCTCAGGTAGGTGGGGAAAAAAGATTACAAATGACATCTGATTACAGGCAATCTGCAAGATGTATGGGCACACATCAACTGTTTAGAGGGTTCAATGTGGCATGCCAGCTTGGCAATAGTAAAGTATTAGATGTCCTCATTCTTTATGATTTGAGATGCTTTTAAAAAGGGACACCTATTTAAGTTAAACAAAAAGGAAAGCAAAGGTAAGGGGCAAGTAAATCACCTTCAAGGGTACAATTTAAAGTTCATTTTCTGATCAGCTACACAACTACCTAAAGTGAGACTGGTTACACACTTCATGGGAAAATCTGGATCTTTGTCTTTAAAAGTCATTATTTTAAATTGCTCAAACATGATGCTGAGACTGGCCAAATATCCCAAAGCTGGCCAGCTTTCCTGTCCCATAACTAAAGACTACACTCCAACCTAAGTTGGCTGTGTCTCATGCAATGCCTCTGATGAGATGGGATCTGTTAGTACATAAATCCAGCACAATTTCTTAACATAGCAAAAGCTTTTAAGATCTGTTCCAATTATACAGTCACACCTTACGGTGCTAATACAATGCTATTAACCTTTAAACTGGATAGAATTCTATTTATATGCTAGTATAATGGACTATCAGTAGCTTAACCCAAGTAACTACAATATTTTAAAATATGTGAAGTCCCATTTACTTTTTTGGTATAAAATATTAGCCAAAACTAACATTGAACAATTACTCAGAACTGAGTATAAAAATTTAATTCAGACACATTACCAAACTTGCCAAAGAGATCCTTAAGGCGCTCATCATCCATGTCTTCTCCAAAATTCTTGATGTAAACATTGGTGAACTCTTTTGCCCTAGCTCCGAGTTCTGCTTCTCGTTCCTTACGAGACTTAAATCGTCCAACAAATCTAATAAAATAGATAAGAACTATAAAATTAGGTTGTATTTTATGAAGTTCAGGTTAATTAAGCCTGACGGTTGACTCTGTAATAGTTACTGATAATTTCAGAATCTCTAATAAAAAGCAAACTATAAAACAGAAATAGGGCCTTAAGTGAAGTGAGAACAAACCTCTTAACTATAAACACGAAAAAGAACATTTTTCTTAATACACACGCCTCTCCCTTCCTTCTAGCTAACCTAGGATTAAGACGATTACGTCCAGCAATACAAACTAGTGGAGTATGCCTGCACCACGCCAGTGAAAAAACAGAAAAGCTTTTATCGTTGCTGTTTCAACATGGCTCTTGCACTTCGTTTGCAATCTCCTAAAATATAAATTTAAGCTACCGAATTCTGTACTCTAACATACAACAGCCTGGAACAAATTTCTTTGCAGCATTGTCAACAAAATGTGTTTTAAAAATTGAGGTTTTCCCTAGAAGTAGTACATGTGTCATTAAACAATATAATATACATCACAAAACCATCACCCACCCAGGGGCTTCCCTGGTGGTGCAGTGGTTGAGAGTCTGCCTGCCAATGCAGGGGACACAGGTTCGAGCCCTGGTCTGGGAGGATCCCACATCCCGCGGAGCAACTAGGTCCGTGAGCCACAACTACTGAGCCTGCGCTTCTGGAGGTTATGCTCCGCAACAAGAGAGGCCGTGATACTGAGAGGCCCGCGCACCACGATGAATAGTGGCCCCCGCTTGCCACACCTAGAGAAAGCCTTCCCACAGAAACAAAGACCCAACACAGCAAAAATAAATTAATTAATAAACTCCTACCCCCAACATCTTCTTAAAAAAAAAAAAAAACCATCGCCCATAATCCCACCCAAATCATGACTGACTTTTCGTAGGCCTTTTTGTTCTCTGTGCTTAAGAACGTTAGTCCAGCACAATTCCTTTCCATAGGAGACACCTACATTTTACTCCCTTAGCCGCACCCCACACCTCCCCCCACCCATATGGTGCTGCTTCTCCATGCAATTAGTTTTATAAATGTTCTCAGTGGGAACATGATATTCCATTGTGGACAACAAAACTTTCTTTTGTAAATAATGCCGCAACGTTATGAAACTTTGTTATTTGTTCTTAGGATAGAGTTGCAGAAATCATGGCAGCTCGAAAGGTATATAAATGATCTTAAGTTTATACCTACAAACTGCTTTCCAAAAAGGGTTATATCATTTTATACTCAAAAAACAGCAATAAATCAAGTTCTTTGTTTAATCGACCTCCACCAGGGGTAGCCATTCTTTTTTTTCCCCTAAAGCACTGCTGACAGGCAAAAGATAGCTTCATCTCTGAATACTAATGATGCTGAACATTTTTCTCATTTAAAGATGTATTATTTTTAAGAATTAGCCTTTGTAAACATTGTTCCCATTGAGGAGTTGCTGGTTTTCTTAGACTTGTATGGGGTTCTTTACATACTACAAAGTCTTTCCTTAATCATGTAATTGATGGAACTCAAACAGGTAACACCACGTGCATGACTCCTCCATGTACGGACTGACCATCCCACTTGATGCAGATTTATGAGAACCACACCTTAAGAGTGATGCAGTTGACCTGTAAGAACCAAACCCAATTTGCGTGCCATCACTGCAGTTTACATGAGCTCACAGCTCACTTACAATGTGACCTCACAGCTGAATTTACCTAATTAAGCAAAATCCACTGGCATTGAAGATAAAATTGAGATTTGTAATGTCTTTAGGCTCACAAAATCTGTATTTTTACAACTTGTAGCAGAAAGTCTTATAGAGGTTTTATCAGCGTCATTATTTTAAAAGTTTGCAACTTTTAAGAACAAGTTTATTTCAGAAAAGATTAATCATGAAGACTTCTGGTTTAATTACAATTTATCTTTACATGGGGAAGGGAGCCAAAAGGTGTTGAAACAACAATTATGACAATCTTTAAACTCCATCAATAAACTGTGGGAGTAAAGCCAAGCAGAGAGTCACCCTGGGCTCTGAATTTAGACCACTGGGTTTGTATCGCAGTTTATGTCATACCAGCATGTAAATACAGGCAAGTTATTTTAGCTTCAGCTTTGAACGTAAAAGGGGCTAATTACTACCTTGGGAATTATGCTTAAGTTTCTGCCTGGATTTCTAGTTTTTCAACTAATATGCACTTATTTTTGAAAAACCTTTATATTCCAGCATACCTATCCTTCTGCTGTTTCTTTTCTGTTTGAATGCTGACCAGCTGTATTAATTCACTGTTACTTGTATGTTACACTGAATGTGGAGAAGAGACAATTATAAAATCTACCAAGATGTAGTTTATTAATCTTCACTTTAGGTGTATCTCTTCTAAGAGCACAAATATATTACTTGTAAAATGCATGAATTGAACTATTAAAAGCATTTGAAGAATGATTAACTAAACATGTACACTTACACTTTGCGATCATTTAGAAGCATCCCATTCATTTTTTCAATAGCTCTTTCAGCTGCTTCTTGTGTCTCAAAATGCACAAATCCATAACCCTTGGAACCATTTTCATCACAAACCACCTAGGGAAAAATATGTAATAATTTTTCATTACTTGCTATTGATTTAGCATTTTTCCAGTACTCAGAGATAACTTGTCAGCTACCTAACCTGGGCATTTGGGAAATAAAGATATCCATTAACAGAGAGCATGGTTGCTATCTTAAGGAATAAACTACAAGTAACTAAAACACTGTAAGTATGTTTACCTGTCATATTTTTGCTTACCTTACATGAAAGGATGTTACCAAAAGCAGAAAATGTATCATACAGTGCTTTATTATCAATGGATTTGTCCAAATTTTTAATGAATATGTTGCCCACTCCACTTTTGCGAAGTGATGGATCACGCTGAGACCACATAATGCGTACTGGCTTGCCCTTTATAACATCAAAATTCATGGTGTCCAAAGCACGCTCCGCTGCAGGAAGGACATTTTCAAAATAAATATTATTTCAAAACTTTTATAGCCCACTTAAAATTATATAAACTATTGTGGAGGGAACAGTAGAGCACATGGTCCCTCTACCTCTTTAAACTTCAAGATGGCTGGATCTTACCTCATACCAGTCTAGATTTAAACTGTACAACGCAAAAAGAGAAGACAAATATCAAAAAACCCCAAATTTCCCACGTTAATTTGTTAACGGATGACGTATCGTTAAGAACTAACTTATTTCTGCAACAACCTCTTCCTTTAATTGCCATGAAATTTAAAAGCACCTTTTTGTTCCTCGTCAACTGTAAAACCGAGATTCCCCTTCACAATCTGCTTAAAAGCAATATAAAGGACAGTAAGCAATTGTAGATTATCCACAAGCAGAACAGTTTATGGATTTTAAAGCATTTTAACTTCTCTATTACTTGTCAAAATTGTTTCTTGCTTATCACTGTCAGTACTGTACAAAAATTAGTCCATTTTCTAAAAAAATTCCTGACTTATTGGGGGGATTTCAGTGATTCATGGCACAATTCCTATGGCCATGTTTTAAAAAAAAGGCTTTATCCATTCAGAAAGACTTGAATCAGGCTTTCAAAACTAAAGTGAAGTTGGACGTACTTAGCTATGTAACACAAAACTTTTGAAATACCAGCTCTATGATAGTCACAATTCACTTTTAATGCTTTATTTACATATAAAACCAATTTTATCTTAGATCATTCATTTACTTAATAACTGATGATTAACCAATTATTTCTGAATAGTGCTAGAAAATTTCAAAATCTACCCTATGATTACATCTATGAAGGATCAAATTATGTGCACCCGTACCATTAAAGAAACACTTATACAGAAGTTTAGACTCTAAATGGAAAAATACATCCTTAAGTAGAAAAGACTAGTCCCTAAAGAGTGGGAACACACAGTCCATTTGAAGTCCTGAAACACCAATTTTCACAAATTCCATGCTAGTGTTAACTGTAAAATTAGTGAGAGGACAAATTTTCCAGCCACTTCTTTCTATAAATGAAAGTTTTAGTTTCTAGAAGATAGTGACAAACAACTGTCAGCTCATTTATCAATTGACCACGCCTACTCAGCTCCCCTGTTTTTTAGCTGACTTTGCTTGAGCTTCTTTTGAATGAGTCACCTCTTCCTGTTAAATTGGAAACTGGTCACTTTCAGAAGCTATTCTACAAATACATCAATGTAGCAATACGTAAGGGGGAGAAATAAACGGAAACCACTGAAAATAATATTTGGAAAAACAATAATTTGTATATATAGAAATGAAATAAATGGAACATGGAAAAATGCTACCTTCTTTGAGTAGTTACAATACTGGTCCACTGCGATAGATGGGTAATACACAGTGAGTGTTCTGTAAACACGCTAACCTGAAGTTCAACTTTCTAACCCCAAGAAATTTTAAAAATTGTTTTTTTGGGATTTAAAATTGTTAAATTTAGAAGTTTACATTTCATGCTGTCTAGAATTTGTCCAAGTTTTCTCTATCAGCTCTTCAGTTTGTGATTACCTGCCCCAAAATTATCTTCCCTGATCTTTCATTCAGCGATAAATCTTGCCCAGAGTTGGGAAGAACCGTTATGGAGTGACATTTGGAGCTACTGCCTACAGAGCAAAAGGGCAGAAAACCTGCAGTGCAGTTTTACAACTTCGGGCTTGCTGTCACTCAATAGCCTGCCTACCCAAAAATCTCAGCAGTAACTTTACCTAGTGAAAAGCTGATCACTAAATAACTCCATATCTGTTAATGAAATAAAGTTTCAATTCCACCTTTAAGACCTTTCCTACAAAAATAAAAATAAATTCCTTATATTTCGTAACACTTGACATATATTCAAGTAGCCAGGGGAAAAAAGGGCAAAAGTGGACCATAGAATCAAGTGAAAATGACTTCTGCAAGTCAATTGATCCAGATATAAAGAAAAATCCTGGCAAGTTATCAGGTCACATATCTGTTTGCCAAATTCTGGATTTTTTGCAAACTGTTTAACTTTTTAAAAATACAAGGTTAGCTGCATCTTTTTCCCCATAAATTTCAAGCTGACTCTAGTGCTCAATCATTCCCCATGATGTATGGCTATTCTGGACTACTTTAAAAAAAAGGAAACCACCATTAGAATGCCACATAAGTATAACAGTCCAGTCCACACGACACTCACAAGTAACATTTTCCAGTCAAAACTGGTGACGGCATTTTTAAGTAAAATCCCTCAAAACCATAGAAACTATTTCAGAGGGAAAAAAATATTCCGAATAAATTACCAGTACTACGAAACTAACTCGATTAAAAAAATCACAACTACCTAAACAGCCTGAGAAAATGATGGCCTCCAAAAGGGTCCTCTTCCACATCCCCTCCCTCCTAACCTGCTGTTAAGAGTGAGAAATGTCTGAACTAGAGGAAAAACCCCAATGCACGTCTCATTGGTAGTTTATACTTCCAGAGCCATCAGTCACTGACAAGTTATTAAGAACGGAATCAGAAGCCTGATACCACCACCAGACCACCATGTTAACTTTATTCTAAGTCCCCGTGGCTCCCCCAGGCGATTGGGCCAGTAGCCGGAACAGGCCTCGGGCCTGTGAGGTTACAGGGTTCAACACGTGGTATTTTTCGAGCAACGAAATGCACTTCCTGGGGCGTCCTGGGGCGCCGGCAAGAGCCTCGGGTGGTGGGAGCGCCTTCACCTATTACCGGAAAAGGGGGCTCGGCGCTCAACACCCCAGAATCCCGCAGCTACTGGCGGGAGCGTCGTGTTAGAACCCATTCTCACCCACCCTCCCGGCGCGTCATCACCCTAAAGTTTGAGAGCGGCTGAGGCCGAGAAAATGGTCGCAAAGGAGGAAGTGGCCCGGCGTACGAGGGGCGTGCGGCTGCCGGCAGCGCGGGTCCCTGCGGGCACGGGGAACCGGGGTACTGGCGCCCAAGCCTCGCCCCGCTGGCCCCGGGGAGGGCTGGTGACATGCCCTCCTGCCCCCTCCCCCCGGGCCGCCGGCCTAACCAGCCCGCCGCCGCCGCCTGAGCCTCATGGCCGCCCGCCCGCCGTCGGGCCCGGCTCTCACCGTCTGCCGGCTGCTGGAAGTTCACATACGCGTAGCCCAAGGAGCGGCGGGTGATCATGTCCCTGCAGACCCGGATGGAGAGGATGGGCCCGGCCGGGCTGAACTTCTCATAGAGCATCGCCTCGGTCACGTCGGGGTGTAGGTCCCCCACGTAGAGCGAGGCCATGGGGTAGCTGGGGGCGCTGGGGTTCATCTCGGCACGGCTGCCCGCAGGGCCACAGGCCGCGACCTTTCCGTAAGAGAAGAGCGAGTGCTGGGGTCGCGGGCCGGAGCCGGGGGGAGGGGAGCGGGGGCAAGCGCAGAGGGACAAAAATCAACCGGAATCGAAAACTACTCAACAGCCGCAGAACGGAGTCGATCCGCTGCCGCTGGCTGCTGGCTGCTGGCTGCTGGCTGCTGGCTGCTGGCTGCCGGCTGCCGGCTGGGGAGCGAGGGTGGCGGTGTCGGGTCCGGGCAGCGGGAAGGCCTCGGTCTCTTGGTTCCTCCTTGGAGCTGCTGCGGGGCCGCGGGCGGGCGGGTCGGTCTCGGTTGCTTCACCGGGTTATTTTATAAAACAGGAAGAAAAAAAATAAAAGTCTCCGGCGGGGGAGACGCGGATTTTTTGTAAATTTTTTTTTGGTTTTTTAAAAGATTTTTTAAGATTTTTTTGGATTTTTTTAATAATAAATGTGTGTTCCGAGGCCGGAGCACACACTCCGCACTCTCAGCACTAACCGCCGGGGAGAAGGGGAAGCACCGCCTCCTGCACCCTCTACTTATACCCCGCGCCGCACTCACCCTGCCCCCGCGCGTCTGACGCCAGGGCCCTACGCGAGCGTCAGCGCCGGAGGAGGAGGAGAAAAGGAGGCGAGGGGGAGGAGGGAAAAGAAAACAGGAGGAGGAAAGAGCATAGAGGAAGGGAGAGGTGGCGGCGGCGGCCGCTGCGGGGGTGGGGGTGGGGCTGGGGCGGGGCTTATGCGCACGCGCCGCGGCCGGGGGGCGGGGCCCACGCGGTGTAGGGCCCGTGGGGGAAGGGAGGGCCGGCTCGCAGGCTGGTCTCGGAGGAGTCGGGTGGGACGGCCCCTCCTCCCACACATCCCGCCCCACCTCCACCCGGGAGAAGCGTTAAACCGTCACCTAGGCGGTGGGCGGCGCGCGGGGCTTTCGGGTTTCTCGTCTCTAACCACCCCCCACGTGCACGGCCACCCGGGCCTCCGCGCGGCAGCCAGGCCTGCTTCATTCGCACCCGCCCGTGAGGGACGCTGGGCACGAGTGGACCGGCATGATCCCTTCCAGGCCCAGCTTCCGAAACGTGGGTGAAAGGAGCCAGGACTGACTCCCCAGTTCTCCTTACCGGACCGCACTACGAGTCCCAGCGGGCAGCGCCGCCACGCGCCTCGGCCGCAGAAGCGGTGCCTGCTGGGAGCTGGAGTTCCCAACGGCCGCGGCGCTCGCTGACCCCAACTGGCCGCGGATCCTGGCCGCCCGCTCGGGGACCCCCAACCGTCCTGGCGCTGGACCCTGGTCGCCGCCCCGCGGTGCTTCCAATAGAGGAAGGGGGGGAGGAGGGGCCCTCGTACTACCGGTCCTCTTGGTTCCGAGCCCTAGACTCTCCCCGGTCTCCCCACTGGGTGCTGTCGTTTGGTCAAAGTGATTTTAATTGGGGGAAACTATCTTGGGGTCTTTGTCTGCTTCCCTTTTTAAAGTATCGTGATCGCTGTTCACTTAAGGTAATAGGTTGGAATCTGATTCGTGCTCTTTCTGCCAGAAATTTCTTTGAGGTAGAAAACAGGACTCCAGAAAAATAAATGTTTTTCTTTAAAGTATGAGTCTGTCACAGACATACGTGGCACCACAGACCTGCAACCAGGCAAAATTAGAAATAGTCTAAACGCGGTATTAAAAATGTTTAAAACAATTTTGTGGTTAGTTGGGGTCTTTAATAGGAATGGTAGCTGTAATGAATCAGTAGTAAAAATACCAGTTAATAGGAATGACATTAAGTCAGCATACAAATCCCACTTTAACATAGTAATGTACGTTACAGTTTTTAAAGCACTTGCATAAACATCCTATCATTTGTTCCCTACAGCAATCTTGTGTGAGAGGTGGAGCAAGTAGTAATAATTTTATTTTACTGTTAAGGGAATGGTCTCAAGTTAAATGATTGCCCAATTCATTCTTTTACTCAATAAACTTTAATGCATGTCAAATATATTGCCAGGTGTGGACTGGGTACTTTATTCTCATTTAATTCAAACTTAAACCTGCAGAATCCCACATAAGTGCTATTTTGTCCCTGTCTTGGTAGGAAGAGGATAATATTTTGGAAAACATGTTGCCTTATGTGCTTTATTAGGCAAAAAAGCAAGACTGAGGGCTGTGCATTAGGAAGACACACATATTACTAGATGACAAATCACCATTCAATCTATTAGAACTCTGTGGTTAAAATCAATCCATTCATATGTTTATTGAGTACCTACCAAGTGTATCTGTATGTAGGGAAAGTACATGACAGACACAAATTGCTGTCCTCAAGAGGCTGCTGCTGAGCTCTCTGGTAATCATATAAGCATTACAGCGAGTACAATAAACATCCAATCCCAGTGTTTAATCTGGCTGTGACGATTTTCTATTAGATTCTAAATTTGTTTCCTTAAAAAGAGGATGGAAATTCCATTATTGGACTTTAAAAGAAAACCTGACTTCATTTTAGTGTTTTCATTAAATTGCTGAACAGAGACTATGAAAAAACAAAAAGGGATAAATAAAAGAAGAGGTGCACTCATTAAAAGAAATGTGAAAGGGGGTCACCTCCAATAACTTGAAAATTACACCAAGAGCTAAAACTACCAAAAACCATACATAATTACTAAGATTATATATACCTCTGTTAGAGAAAGATGAGGGTGCGGTTTCTGGTGAACCTCACTAAAACATCATTGTAAATAACAAAGTTGGGGAAAAGATGGTCTGCTTGGAGTCTAGAAAATTTTGTCAGAGAGCAGGAGTTTGGCAAGCACCCTCTAGGGTGGATTTGGGTAGGGTACTCCAGCCACTAGAAAGACCTTACTCTCGGGTTTCACCAGAGGCTGGATTAAATCACTCTCAAAAGATTTCTCTTTATGATAATCCAGTTTGAACAAGCAACCTCCCAATTGATAAGTTCAGTTAATAGTTGAACCACCACGGCACCCTGACACAGGGAAGGATGCTCTAGATGGCAGACGAAAGTATTCTAGTCACTGAAAAGGTATATCAGCTCTTTGTAGATTAATAAATACTGTGGGAAGCAAGTTGGTCAGGATTTCTATGCAGCTGCGATTCTTGACATTCAGTGGGTGTCACTCTCACATTTCAGGGAGGTACAGCTGAGTCTGAACAAGAGACACTAGAAGCAAAGTCCACCCCTGGGGGGAGGGAGCTAGTAGAATCAGAAGTGGGAGTCAGAGCCCATCTCAGCAGGAAACAGGAATGGGATCTGGAACTGGAATCAAGAACCTGTTCCCTTGATCCATCATTCACCTCTTTCTCTTTCTCTTCCACCAGCTCCTTTCTCTCTGATTAGAAACCTGTTTTTCTGATCAGAAGTCAAGACAAACTCCCTTAATGATATATTCCTCTCTAATTTACTCTTTTCACAGCCACGATTTTATTTTCCACTTCTCGCCTCCCCTTAATTCCTCAACATGAACACGACACTGACATCTCATACCCCCACCTCCCCAATAACTGTCCTGTCAACAGGCATCAGTGATCCCTCTTCTATTTGTCAAATCCAATGGACTTTCTTCAAGTCCATCTTGTTCAATATCTGAAGAATCTGACTGTTTTCCTCTTCCTTCTCTCTCTCTCTGTCTCTTTATTTTTAACACACTCTCTTGGCTTCTGGGCTGCAACTCTCCTGGTTCTGTCCTGCTCTCAGACTATCCCCTGTCTCCTGTCACCTTCCCTGACCACCAGATTGGGCTGGGTACCCTTCCTCTGGCCTTTACCCACACCACCCCTCTGCCACTACATTTACCACATTATACTGAACTTGAGCTGTCTCCCCAAATAAGCTGTAAGCTCCAAAACAGAGCCTAGGTCCTATTTGTCTGTATTCCTATCACGGAGCATGAAACCTGGCACACTGCAGGTGCTTTTTTCTTTTTTAACCTAACTTCAGGGAGAGGGCCAGCCAGGCTTGTAGCCTGACCACACAATAGGGGTCAATAGGGAGATCTCAACCTGAAGTTCACAAGGGCAGCTAGGGCTGTGTTCAAGTCCAGACCACGTGGACTGCTGCAGTGCACTACTTCCGAACTCCACCAGCTACCGGAGGGGGTATTTCCTAACATATTGGCTTGGCACTCATTTCCAGTGCTGGGCTTGGAGGTAGACCTTAGTACCCAGAGTCAGGCAAGCAGGGACAAACAGGGCTGCCGGATAAAAGGAGTTTCTGGACCTCCAAAGCTGAGGACACTATACCATGGCAATCCCATTAGAGTTCTGTCACCCTTCAGAGGCTATCAGACAGCCTAGCTGTCTGACTTTAACAGTGTGATCACTTCTGTAGAGCAAATTAAGGCTACAAGTAAAAGGCAGAAGATAGAATATGTGTCAATTCCCTTGGACTTGATTCACCACTCTCATTTTTCCCTCCCATCATTTCTTTTTGGTCTTAAAAGAATGTGCTGTCTATGTTTATCTGGCTTGCCTGTGTATTTCTAATTTTAGATTGCAAGCTGTGGGACAGAATAATGTCTTGATATGTGCAGCATCTCTGTGGGTGCCTAAGAATGTCTAATGACATCAACATCATTCAATTAACCTGTTTTTATCTTAGCAAATAAAATGTAAAGTTCTCCAGAGAACTTGTTCACTTGAAGCTCACTAGAGGTTTATAAATAATTTTCAGGCTATATCCAGTGTATATTCAAAATATATCCAGAATAATTTATAACATTCCATGTAATGTACGACAACCTAAAGTTGACTGGTCTTATAAGATCTTAGGTAATCCTGAGATATATTTGAGCTGAATAATAAGGGAATATTATAGCCTCCACCCAACTGAAGGGATATACTTTCTGTAGATCCTTGAAATAGAAAAATATTAATGTCCATGATAAGACCCAAATTATACAGTGTTTAAGAATATTAGCTATCTGCTTCATTGGTTTAATGGTTGGTGAGGAAAACAGCACCTACTCAAATTTGTAAATTGTCGTGCTCATGATCAGAAAGATTTCCTATAAGAGTCCCATTCAAATTTTATGTTTTCTTCCATACACGTTACATATTTTCCTCACACCAAAAGAACAAGGAAAGGGATTCATGAAAGAGTGTGAAATTGGTTCTGACATTGTGTGTCAGATGATGTAACCTTAGTTCTGAGAAAATGGCTGCCAAGTAAGAAGACATAGATCTTGAAACACAGACCCACTTAGAGTCATAAACATAGGCTCATAGACAGAGAAACAATCTTGGGAGAAAAAGATAATTAATGGCTTTGCTGTGGAAGAGAATAAGAAACTCAAAGAAATCTCAGCACACTTAGGTTTCTTACAAGATGCTCTTCTAATGACATAGCCATCTGTGTTAAATCAGTGTGTATGTCATAATGATAAGAGGGATACTGCTACAATAGGTATATTACCACCTACCTAACAGGATTATTGTGAGACCTGAATAAGATACTATATGTAAACATAAGTTACGTAATGCACAGTGCTACCATTTACTGAGCAGCTCCTATTTCTGTGAATATAACCACACGTCAATTTGGCAGATACTAAATTCAAATTCATGGCAGAAATATTACATAGAGTCATACACAAACAGACATATGAAAGATATAACTGTCACTGTCCTAAGCATTAGCTTTGGAGGATAGAAAATTGCAATGGCTACATTAAGACAGTGTTAAATATTAGATGAATAACAACAGCAATAACAAAACTAACATCAATTTCTATCTAGGGTGTGGATTATGTGGGGAGGGGGTCAACATGAGAACTTTGAAATGTATTCTACTCTAGGACCATAGTTCCTAAGGCACAAATAATCTAAGTATATAAGTTAAGGTATAAGGAATAACAAAAATATATTTCAGGTAAATAGAAGAAATTTTATTAATACTAAGAGCTAATATTTATTGAGTACTTAAAACAACCCTATCAGATAGGAAACTACAGTACTGCCGGTGAGGAAACCAAGGCTTAAAGAAGTCAAATAACCTTGATTCAATCACAGGCAGTGCAAGATCAAAGGATGAGATCTTTGATCTGGGAATTAAGGGGGCTAATACTTGGAATAATGAGAGGAAAGGGCATTGGAAGGTGGAGGAAATAACATCAGGAATGTCATGGAGGTGGGAATAAACAAGATGTGTTGAGGGTATGAGAAAATCGTATGGCTGAAACATGACAGACAAACAGGGGTAAAGGTAAATGAGAGTGTGAAAGAGGGGGGCAAGTGCAAAGAGAAATAGATTAGGGTTTTAATACTGGAAAAAATAGATTGGGGCATGGGATCTAATCTTGTGACCCTGTGTTTTATCAGAAGGTAATTCTGGTGACAGTGTAAAAGTATTCGTTCGAAAGAGGAGAGACAGAGACCAATTAAGGTATTCTTAGAATGGTCCCACTTTGCTCTTCCGGAAGTGAATTCAAAGAAAACAAGTTCTAACTGTCTAGTGAAAAGAAGCACACAAGTTTTTTTTCAGGAAGACAAACTTTTCTCCTGTAATAAGTCTTAAAAAGGAATTATTATGTAACTCTTTATATGAAGGATACTGAAGTATAGAATTCATTCATTTGTTCACTACAAATCAAATATTCATTTAGGCCTACAGTATATGCTTGTTTAAGGGCCTACATATAAAATATTAAAACCAGTGAAGTCTCTACCCTTGTGGAGCTTACTTTCTAGAAAATTGGGCAACTGTCTTAGTGATTTTACAAAAAAAAAAAAATGCAGGAACAATTTTCACGTGGGTGCTTTTCTATTGTCAACTTTTAGTAATGGCTAGTTATAATCCAGAAAAAGTTCTTCTGTTGAGAGCTGAATTTGACATAAAGCTTACCAAATCTATAGAAAATGATGGCCGTGTAGCCTTTAGGCAACATACTTCAGATATCAGTGGGCTTTTTAAAAAAAGGTAGATTGAAGTCACTTTCAAACTGAGGTCTCTGGTAGGTGACTAAAGGACACCTATTCTGGATTGGTGATTAAAAAGAGGTATATATATTTACATGTACACTTAAATCATTCAATATATATTTACTGAGTGTTATATTAAGTACCTTGAAACACTGCAGATACAGAAATGGACAAGAGAATCTCTACCTTAAAGAATGTATAATGACATTAACACCATTTAATTCACCTCTGGTGTGGATGTTTATTTAATCTTAGTGAATGGATTGCAAAATTCTCTAGAAAACTTGACTATTGGACTTCCTTAGAGATTTGTAAATAATTTTCAAGCTATTGCTCTCTAGGATATACCTAAAAAAACTTACAATACACTTTATTATGTAAGATAAATCAGGGTTTCATGGGGTATTTAAGTCTAACATTAAGAAGCGTATTTGATATGAATAAAGAGGGAATATAGCAACTCCCAACTGGAAAGGTAAATTTTCTGGAGACCTCTATAATGGTAAAATATTACATGAAGGAAATATAGTTGAGTGGGGTGACAGACATGATTGCCACCAATCACAAGCTACACAGTAAGTGGTATAGTAGTAGGTGAGCACAGGGTATTCTGGGTACACAAGCAGGTGCACTGAACTTAGCTTTGGGCATTTGGGCCCGGGGGCATGAGAGAAGCAATCAGGCTGAGTTTCTCTAATTTAATAACAGCCACCATTTACCAAGCTCCTTTACTCAATACACAGCTCAAGGGAGGAGCAGAGATGCCCAGGGAAGGTCAGCACAGAGCTACCCTCTAGCCCACTAGTAATGCATTCAGTGATGGTACCACCTCCTCTGGGTTAGGCCCTGACAGAGCACTGCAGCTGCTCTCGTGAGTCAGTAGTGACCTACCCGCCAGATTAAATGTAGAAAATCAGTTCCGGTTCTGTATCACTAATGATTAGGCAGCTCCGTAACTGTGGTTCACTGGTTTATTTCGTTTTTTCTTCTAGGAAACCAACCAGGTATGATTAACTTCCTTTTAGAAATCTTCCTTTGAGCTCATTCAAAGGTTAAGCAAGAAAATCTGTTTATGCTAAATGATGGATAACTGCCTCTGTCCTCACAGGAGTTTGTTGAATGATTGTAGTGACAAAATTATGTGTGTAGGTACCTGTCCAGTATGTCTCTGACTTGCAAAACTGTAGCTGTATAGTTTGGATTTTAAGCCTACTTTTAATTGGTTAGAATTACTTCAGGTTTACCCATATCATTTCCTTTTCACTAATAATTTTGGAACATTGTCCATTTCTTTCCATATAAAAATCTATATGTAAGGTGAAACTAGCCTATCTGCCATTAACTATTGATGAGATAATTTGCATTTGAAAAACAAAATCCTAGTTTCTCGAGAGGAAAAAGTGAGCTGAAAGCCACTTCATCCAAGAACTCAGGTGTCAGTTGTCTGCCTACTGATGCCCTCAGATGGACCGAGACAAAAGGACTAGAGCCTATACTTGTAAGTATAATATAAGCATGCAAAATGAAGACTACTGAGTGGCAAAATAGTTAGTCTGGACATCCTTAGTGAGATGCATTCTAAGACAAAAGCAAAGAAAAATTTGAATGTTATGTAGTAGTTTCACTGTTAGTATTACTATTTCTAAATATTACTGTATTATGCTTTTATCATCAAAGAAATGAGTGATTGTGGTAACTTTGTTAGGAATCCAACATTTTTATTGAGAGTGATAATTGAATGTTTCATTGAATTATAAAAAAAGGAAATATAATTTGGATGAAGAATAAAAAATTGGGGTAGGCATACTGTAATGTGAGGACTAATTTGGAAATATTAATATAAACTAACACCATTTAATAAAATACATCTTTTCTAGCTCTGTTCAATGAAATGGCCAAGGAACAATATTACTCCATCATCACGAGGCTGACGCTATGCAATCCTAATTTCTAAAAGTTGGGGTCTGATGCTACTTTTCACTTAAAACAACATGCCAAAAAAAAAAAAAACCATGCCTAAGAAGAATGACTGATTCATGTCTGGGTCTGGGAAGGTACAGGTGAGTCTTAAAACATTTTATTAGTCCAGAAAGCAAGAAAGCTTTAAAAGATAATGGTGTTGGGTGGAAGAACGCAGAAGCCAGTTTAAAGGGACACTCATTGGCTAACTTCTGTCAATTTGAGTATCAGAAGGAAAATGATGACTATGGTCAGTTAAATTGTGTTAAAATAAATAAATAAAATGTGTTAATTTGTGAAAAGCTGTGGTCATAAATGACAGCAAAAATGAGAAGAGTTGACAAATTGTACTATAGAAGTTGAATATAATTGAGTCTCATTACTCACCCTTATCATGTTAGTACTGTTGACTCATTTATTGAATCAGTGCAGAATATCAAATTCAGTAAATATCAAGTATGTTAGTTTTACTTAATCTAAGTTTACATTTAGAAAAATAGAACTGCCAGTGTTTATACTAGTGCAAACTGATTTGTTTGTAGTGACAAAATTATATCCTTGCCTGCCTTAGAAATCTAGTGGTGGGAGTTTTGATTATACCTCAAAGTACCAGTCCAGTGAGTCATCTTGGGGGAATTAGCATTGGAATATATTTAAATTACTGTACTTCTGAGTCTCTATGTATTAATCAGTTAAGTCTTGAGAGCTAGATCAGAACCCTGGTGGTATTTTGCATAAGTCTATATAGCAGGCTATCTGAAAGAACTTTCCATGATATGGAAATGTTCCATCGATATATCTGTGCTATACAGCATGGTACCCATTAGTCACATGCAGCTAATGGCTATTAAGCCCTTGAAATGTGGCTAGTGTGACCAAAGGACTGAATTTTAAATTTAACTTTGTTTAAATTAATTTACAGTTAAATAGACACATGGCTCACAACTACGGTATTGAAGAGCATAGGTCTAGATTTTAAACTTCCTTTTAATTATATAGAATAACTTTAGGCTTACTCAGCAATACAAATTCCTTCTCATCAATTTTGAGACATTGTCCATTTTTTTTTAAGATAAGGATCTTTTTTTGAGAAACTAACAGAACATTGTGAATCAACTATCCTTCAACTATACTATAAAAAATATTTTTGGAAAAGGTAATATGTTTACATTATTTAAAACGTTAAAAAATATAACAAGGTATACAGTAAGAATTCTCTCCCACCGTATTCCCCAGCTACCCAGGTCTCTTCACCATTGGTGTGACCGATGTTATCAGTGTCTTATGTATCCCAGAGATACTTTATGCATGTACAAAGAATGACAGCACACCTTTGTGTTGCACAAGGCTTTTTCTTCCTAACATAGTTTAGGGATATTTCATATTAGAGCATCAGCATTCTCCTTTGTTATGACTGCATAGCTTTAAGAATCTAATAAAGGATCCCTGAAGGTGACCTCTCTGCTGATGAGATAGCTTGCATCTGGAATGTGAAGAATCCTAATTTCACAAGACAGGTAAGGGTAACAGCAGGCAGAACCTATGACAGCTCCCACCCAGTGCACCCACCCATATGGAGGAGGCCCAAATTTTAAAATGCCTAGTACTTTTTCTTTTAAATGTACATTTTGAAGCAGATCATGCTAAGCTTTGTGAAATGACCCAAGGTATTTATAAAACTATGATTTTAAAAAAATAGTATAATTATAATTTCAATGATATGTAACCTCCATTAGTGGCTTTCTGTTGCATGTAGGATAAGATCCAAATTCCTCACCAAGACCCACTGGGCTTTGCATGATCTGGCTCCAGATTTCTTAATCACTAGGCTCCAACCACATAGGCCTCTTAACACAGCCAGCCCTTTCCTGCCTCAGGGCCTTTGCACTCACTCTTCTCTCAGTCTGGCAGGCTCTTTCCTGGGCTCTTTCTGTGGCTCTCTACTTCATCCTCCAATCTCGGCTTAAATGTCACCTCCTTTTTGATGTCTTTCCTGAATGTGCCATCTATAGTGCTCCCTCACCCTGCCCCCTCACTACTACTTTCTCTGTAGCCTTTATTATAATCTATAGTTAGTTTATTTACATGTTCTCTCCCTTCCATTGGAATGTAAGATCCCTGAGAACAGGAACTTGAACTGTCTTCACTAATATAACTCCAGGACCTAAAGCAGTGCTTGGTATACAGATGGGGTACAATTAATATTTGCTAAAACAAAAAATGTTGAATGAGCAAATATTGAACGCATTTCAAATATAGTGCCCAGAACTTGCGAGAATTTGGTCAAGTGCTATGCCTTTCAAATAGTCCTGCATAATTAATAAACACAGTAAATTACTCTAAAAAATACACTGTTTTTGTATGAGGTCTTTGATTCCATTAATATTTATCTGGAGTCCTATTTACCTCTTTTGTAAGTCAGAGATGTTCAGTATGCTTGAATCATTAAAGCTTCTTGCATCTGCTATGATATGCCATCTATGAAGTGATGCTGCTTATGCCATAATGGTATGTGCTCTTCATCTTGTAATCTTTCTGAGTCACTAAGTCAACATGCACTGGTCATTATGTCAACATTTATTAGTACACGTGCTTACCTCGCATCATTACTGAAAAACATACATTTATATGGTGCTTTAAAGTCTGTAAAAAAGTCTGATATCAATTTACTTGAGCTTCAAAACCCCTTCTACCCTGTAAGGCATCTTATGGTCAGTTCACTGGTGAGGTTACTAGAACTCAGGAAAGATTAAATGTTGCTTAAAACAAGATAACTGGTAAAAGAGGAAGCTAGTAAGTGAACTCAACTCTTCCAATTCCAACTTCCAAGTTCAAGTCCTTGTCTTTTTCAGCCACCCCACAGTGCTACTCCAACACTATACTTGAATAAAACTTGGTCGTTTACAAAGTACTTCCACATAAACTATCTCATTTCATCTCTTTACAACCCTTGTGATTGACAAGGATGGTAAAATTCCTTCCCCCAAGAATTTATATAGTTTTTTTAAGGAAACAATACATGTGGAAAACACGACATTGTTACAGAGTTATGTAAACACATGGAAATTAATTATTGAAATGTATACAGATACCAAGGAGATTATGAACTGTATACAGCTAAATGAGATCTATTATAAAGCCTAGAAAGAGGTGAATCCTAACAGGATTCAGGAGAGGAAGAAACTAGGTTCAAGGCATCAGAAACGAGAGGGATCCCAGGCTTCCACGCAGAGGCAATGGGCCAAGCAGAGATGTGCTTGTGGGCACAGTGTCGTGTGGAGAGCAAAGCCAGCAAATTAGCCTGACAAAAATAGAGGGGCTCCATCGAGAAATAATGAAAGCTGAGAATGCTAAGATGAGGAGCACTTCTAGTTGACAGAAGACCTTAGATGCCAAGGGGAGCTTAGATTTTATTCAACAGACATTGGGGAGTTGGTAGAAGCTCAGGCAGATAAAACATTAGAGATGAAAACAAAGTTTGATGACTCTTCTGGCAGCTCTGTGTAGAACTAACTGCAGCAGAGGAGACTGACCCAAGGCTGGTCCAGTAATCCTGGTGTAAGGCCACGTGGTCATAGACTGCAGCGGTGACTGAGAAAATGGGAAGCAGAGTGGACCTTGCAGAGAAAGGCCCATCAGGACTGGGTGATGGATTTAGAGTGGGAGAGGAGAGAAAAGAGTGAAAGTCGGCTACGAGGTTTCCAGCCCATTGATCTGGGCTTATTGTGGTGCGATAAACACGTTATTTTTACAGGGAAGCAGTTGGCTGAGGCCAAGAGTAGAGAGCTAGGGATAGAGAAGAATGAGCTAAGTTTTTAAAATACAAAGTTGAAGGTGGTGCAGGATATTTAGTTGAAGACAACAGAGAAACAAGTCTGGAAAGAAGGCGAGTTTATATTTTGTCATTTTTATTAACCTCTGTCTCTCTTTCCCAAACTGCACACTCGCCACCTACTCACACAGCCTCAAATGCTCCTTTCTTGGCAATTCACTATTGAGCAAAATTCACATTTATAGATTTGTATATTTCCTTGTGAACTTTCTCTATGGTAGCATTAAAAAAATAGAAGAAAGCATTTTAAAAATGCATTAAGGCTTTTCACCCTGAAACATTTATTAAGAAGTTACTTTGGTTTTTAAAATTAATATTACTTCCAAAATCAAAATTTGTGCATCAGTTTTTACATTAAGTATATCCACTTATTCTATTTATAAATCTAACAAACTGATGTCTGATCCAGTTGGTTAATCATTTTAAACTGCATTTGTTCATTTAATAATTTGATTATGTTTTTCAAACACATCAATTTTCCGATTAACACACCTTCCCAAGTTCTTAAGTAATTCTCATAAAATTAATAAATCAAACAAATATAGGGCTTCTCTGGTGGCACAGTGGTTAAGAATCCGCCTGCCAATGCAGGGGACACAGGTTCAAGCCCTGGTCTGGGAAGATCCCACATGCCGCAGAGCAATGAAGCCCGTGCGCCACAACTACTGAGCTCATGAGCCACAACTACTGAGCCCGCACGCCTAGAGCCTGTGCTCTGCAATGAGAGGAGCCACCGCAATGAGAAGCCCGTGCACCACAACGAAGAGCAGCCCGCCGCTCGCTGCAACTAGAGAAAGCCCGCGAGCGGCAACGAAGACCCAACACAGCCAAAAATAAATAAGTAAATAAATAAATTAATTTTTTAAAAAAGCCTGCTGCTTTTGGAATCTGCACTGGAATGGAGGTAGAAGAGGGAATCAATCTTTAAACCTCTCCCCATTCCCCTCACCTTGCCTCCCCTCCAAGGCCTTGGCCCCCTGTTTCTGACAATGACAGATAATGTTAGAGTTTCTGGTTTCTATTTGGCTGCTACAGAGAGGTCGCCATCAAGAACCTGGAAATAAGGTTGAGTTCTCAAACTATGAAATCCACACTTAAAGGATCAAAGCAAAAGCCAAAAGGACGGCCTTAGCTAACAAACCTCTTCAGTAACTTCACTAATGAATTAATGACGGAGAGGAACACTCAGACCAGGGGGCGGGGGAAATACAACAGGAATGACAAAGACTAGGATTGGCAGTGACTATCCTGGCTTCGGCCAGGGAAAAGGGAACATTAGTTAACAGGCTTCTAATATTACAGTCCCCTTGGCAAGCCCTTTCCTGATGTGGAGATAGAGGCATTGGATTTTTCAGCCTGATTCCGAGAGTTGTTTGATTCATCTAACTTCCATTATTCTGATTCTCATTCACCTCTACAGGTGGGTCTTTCTGCAGGGAAAGAAGGCACTGGTCTCTGACGCTCCAGTATTACCATCCTGAGGAAAGTTATAATTCTTATTATAATTAATTTTTGATCTTCTGACTTTATACATTTTTCAAGAAGTGAGTCTGCCACTAAGAGATGGATCCATTTTCAATATGCTGATGGAATCAGCATTCTGAATCTGCCAGGTTGAGTACCAGATCCTGGACTGGTAAACTCACCGAGGGAAGAACTTAGGAGACTGAGTACTGGTCTTCCCAATTGCTCCCTAAGACACAGAGTCACAGGATAAATGACAGGGAGCCGCAAGCCACCTGAGGATTCAGAGGAGGGTTCTTGGACATGATAACAGCTGAGTTGTATCTTAAAGGCTGAGTGAGAGTTTGCAGGTAAAGAGAGGTGGGCACGGAAGTCCCAGCATAATCCAGGGCACAGAGAAGAGAATGAGCAAGTGTAAGTTGTGGGGTAGCTGGAGAAATAGAGGGGTCAAATCAAGGAGAGCCTAAAGTCTAATGGGCAGGAGGGAGTCATTCGAGTTTTTTAAGCAAGAGGATGACAGGGCAAATTTGGATTTATCACTCCTGCTCTAGGAGAATATGAATATGAAATCTATCAGTAGAATATGGTTTTAAGAAGCAGCTAGTCCAGAGGCAATTAAGAGGTCATAGCCCAGAAGAAAGATAGTTCTGAATTCTTACAGTGGAATTGGAACATTTCAGAAGCAAACACCAACAGGATTTAGTATTTGGACATTCAATGTCAAAAGGAAGAATCAGGGAGACAGGAGCCTAAGAGAATACCCAGGTTCTGGTTTGGGTGTCTGAGTGGATGGCAGTGCCACGAACTCATATATGGAATAGAGGTGGGAGGATCCCAGGGTTTGTTTCATAGAGTCTAGGGGGTGAGGGATTAAGTGGGGTGAAAATAATGAGGTTAGTTTTGAAAATGTTAATAGTGAGGTATCCGCGGGATCTCCAAGTAGAGATGCTCAGCATTTAGTAATATATAGTTTCTGGGTGCTCAGAGGGGAGGTCAGTGCTAGACGTAAAGACGTGAAAGTTCTCCACAGAGGTGGTATTTAAAGCCTGAAACTGGATGAAGTTGCCCAAGCAAGACAAAGAAGGACTACGGTCCAAGGGAAAATCCTTGGGAGAAACTTTTAGTGGGTAGGCAGAGGAAGAACCCATGCAGAGGAACAAAAGCCCTGATACCAAAGAGGAGAAGCAGAATGGAAGAGTTTCAGGAGCCAAGGGAACCGTTTGGAGGGGCGGCAACTCCCAAGAGAGATCCAGGAACTAAGGACTTAAAAGTGTCTCCTGGGGGGCTTCCCTGGTGGCGCAGTGGTTAAGAACCTGCCTGCCAATGCAGGGGACACGGGTTCGAGTCCTGGTCCGGGAAGATCCCACATGCCGTGGAGCAACTAAGCCCGTGTGCCGTAACTACTGAGCCTGAGCTCTAGAGCCCGTGAGCCACAACCACTGAGCCTGTGAGCCACAACTACTGAAGCCCATGCGCCTAGAGCCCGTGCTCCGCAACAAGAGAAGCCACTGCAATGAGAAGCCCGCGCACAGCAACGAAGAGTAGCCCCTGCTCGCTGCAACTAGAGAAAGCCTGCGGGCAGCAACAAAGACCCAACAAAAGGGAGTCTTCAGTAGCCCCAGGGGTGTGGCAGGAATGAATGGAAGTGGAGGAGGGGAGACAGTGAGCATGGATCCTTTGTTCATAAGGCTGGCTGAGCTTCTTAATCCTGAGATGCTGGTGTAGACCACAGTCATTTTGTTGGGCCCCCTTTCCTTTCTGCTTTCCCTCTTGACTAAGAGTCAAGTGATTGGGAACAAGAACCTGAAAGTAAAGGAAGAACCCCTGAGGCCAATACTGGTAGAGGATTCAGGGGTGTTCTCTTTCCCCAAAATCACTCCACTTAACCTTCTCCATCTTTTGCTTCCCTCCACTGGTGGATAATGGATTCCAGTCTCCTATGCCAACAGAGACCCTTCTCATGGGGGAGCAGCAACCCACAGGGCTCCGCAGAAGTGATTACAGCTCTCAGGGACCCAACATGGCAGGAAGGAGAGAAAGACCATCTGTCAACCCTCAGAATCAGCACGCTTTCCTGAGCCCCTTTCCCTTTAGTTAGTGCCCCTGCTCTGATTTCCTCATACCTTACCCAGCCCCTCAATTTCCAGTGTCTAGAGAGCCGCCATATTATGGAGTAGCAGATTCCCAATTCCCATGGGACCCAGGCTCGTTCTGGAGGAGAAACTGAGGATGTGACTTGGGACTTATTTAACGTGCCTTCCTCTAACTTCCGGGGGAACGGGGAGCCCTAGGATGTCCTTCCCTCCCAGGTCAAACTTGAACTCAGTTAAAATGGTGTGTATGACCCTTCTGAAGGAAGGCTGGTCTGTCGCCTGGAATCTCTTAAAAGCAGGGAAGAATGAGGAGGAATTGGGCCCCTTCTCTTCATCACTGTTGGGTCCTTCTTGCCCTACTCCAGACCTCAGTCGGATCCAAAGACCTCCTCATTTACCATCAACATGGAAGCCAGCCCTGTAAGGAGGAGGGAGGCCTACTTAGCCTTGAGCAGACCCTGGCAGTTCTGTTCCAGCCAGAGTGATCTGACCAGTCACCTGGGCTCTTCTTTAAGTTTATTAAAACTTTTCATTAAAAAAAAAAAAAAAGCTCATTAGAAGAGTGGCAAAAGAGTAGGAGTTAGTGGACGGCACAAGATTCACTGATGGACCTTTTGTCTTAGCATAAAAGACTTGAGCAAGCTTGAGAACAGAGCCAATGGGCAAGAGACACTCAAGATATAGGAGAGAAAAAGTTAATGATGGAAGATGTTGGAGGAGACAGGATGAGGGATGCAATGGGATCACCTGTAGAGGATCTGACTCCAAACAGGAAGATAGAGACTCATCCTTGGAGACCAGCTGATGCTGATGCTACGTAGAGTCAGATGGGGCCAGTCACGTAAGACACTCTTGGGTGAGGTCAATTAAATTTTCAGTGGATCCTAAGTTTTTTAACAAACCAGGGAATGTCTACTTGGTGAGAGCCCATTTGCACATATTATTTCATTTCGTCCTCACAACAGCCCTATGAGGTAGATACTGTTCTGATTTTACACTAGAGGAAAGAACCTCAGGGAAGTTAAGCAACATGGCCCAGGTCACACAGTTCACGGGAAGCAGACGCGGGCTCTGAATCCAGCCCTGTCTAGCACATGTTCTTTGTGTAACTCCACATTGCACCACGCTGCTTAGGGCAGATGAGAGGGCACTGTGCTGTCCCAGAAGGCCAGCAAACCTTTTCATCTCGGAAATCACCACATGGGTGTTATCTGCCTAGGTGTGGAGCTTGTCCTAGATTCCAGATTTCCTAGTTTGTCTGGAAATCTGTTCAACTACAGTAAACAGCATAGGCCCACCCGGGACCTTGAAAAGTCAGGTGATAGCCTGCTAAGAAGTTGAATTAAAAGTCAGCAAACAGCAGATGCAAACCATTATATACAGAATGGATAAACAACAAGGACCTACTGTACAGCACAGGGAACTATATTTAATATCTTGTAATAAACCGTAATGGAAAAGAATATGAAAAAGAATATATGTGTGTGTGTGTGTGTATATATATATATATATATATATATAAAACTGAATAACTTTGCTGTACACCAGAAACTAACATAACATTGTAAATCAACTATACGTCAATAAAATACATTTAAAAAAGAAAAAAAGAACCAGCGGACTTCCCTGGTGGCGCAGTGGTTAAGAATCTGCCTGCCAATGCAGGGGACACGGGTTCGAGCCCTGGTCCGGGAAGATCCCACATGCCGCGGAGCAACTAAGCCCGTGAGCCACAACTACTGAGCCTGCTCTCTAGAGCCCGTGAGCCACAACCACTGAGCCTGTGAGCCACAACTACTGAAGCCCACGCCCCTAGAGCCCGTGCTCCGCAACAAGAGAAGCCACCCCAATGAGAAGCCCGCACACCGCAACGAAGAGTAGCCCCCGCTCGCCGCAACTAGAGAAAGCCCGCACGCGGCAACGAAGACCCACCGCAACCAAAAAAAATAATAATAATAAATAAATAAATTACATAGTTATTTTTAAAAAAAAGAATCGGCAAACAGTATCCTGATTTTGTGTCTGATATTCATTACATAGTGTCTTTGTGATCATCAAAAATGTAGGAAGGGCTGGAGAAAATATTTGCAGTCCCTAAGTTTCTTAACTGGTAACCTTATCTAAATCCTGTGAATTAAGTAACCGTCTATCAGATGGTCAAAGTGGTTGCATCTAGGACAAGGGACCTAGGAGACCGCCCAGGGCCTATGTACATACATTACTGTACCAAATACGTTCAAAATCATCCCTCTATAGGAAGGCATAAGCTGACTTATCAAATGCCAAGTAGTCAGGTAACTTCCCAAAGGCAGGCCTTTTGCTGCACTAGTTCTCCCTGAGCACAGTTTCCACGAGAGGAGCCAGATGCCACGTGGGTCCCTGTGCTCCACTGCTCACAGCGTGCGGGGCCTTTGGACCTGCATTCAGAGACCCCCCAAAGCACCCTCTGCCAAAAATCTCTCTCCCGTTGCATCAGCGCATCCCATGCAGAGTGGCAGGGAAAGGTGGGCTAAGGAAGGAGTCTCTCTTTTGGAACTCTGTGTGTTCTGAGAATTAACACCGGCAGGAGGAACAGGTCCCTAGGCTGACATGGTTGTTATATAAACTTTCTCCTGGAGTTGGGCTAGAGATCAAATTGATGAGGGGGGCATGCAGGAATTTAGTGAGAAGAAAGAGTAAGGATACTATGAAGAAAGGTTTTAAAGAGAGTCTCGAAATACCAAAAAAGATGGTTACAAGTAGGTTGGGACAAATCTGTGGGACTTGTGAACCTCCCCGAATCTCCCACCTTTTCCATGAAGCCTCTCAGAATTGGCCAGAGAAAAGAATTGTGCTTTCCTGTGCCTTGATGAGTCTAGACTTGGAATTACATTAGTTACTTTCCCCATAAACTCTAAAATATTGGGCATGTCTTATGTGCTGGGCTCTGTTCTAGGTTTTTAGGAATACCAGGGTGAATAAGAAGGACAAGGCTGCTCCTCTTTCTAATGCAAGCAGTTAGAAAATATCAGGTGTTATGAACATGCCATCAGAGTGATGAGCTAGAGGGGACTGGCAGGCTACTTTTTTTTTTTTTTTTTTTTTGCGGTACGCGGGCCTCTCACTGCTGCGGCCTCTCCCGTTGCGGAGCACAGGCTCCGGATGCGCAGGCCCAGCGGCCATGGCACACGGGCCCAGCCGCTCCGCGGCACTTGGGATCCCCCCGGACCGGGGCGCGAACCCGCGTCCCCTGCATCGGCAGGCGGACTCCCAACCACTGCGCCACCAGGGAAGCCCAGGCAAGCTACTTTAGATGAAGATAGTCATACAAGGCCTCTCTGAAGTTTAAGCTGAGACCTGAATGAGAAGGAAGAAGTGGACTTTGGGGGCAGAGGGAACGGCAAAGGCAAGCTCTCCTAAGCTGAGAAACATAAAGAACAATGTGGTCAGAGTGAAGTGAGCAAGGGGAAGAGGTGGGAAAGAGGTGTAGAAGAGGAGGTTGCAGAGATAGGCTCCAGCTGGGGTGGGGAGCCTGGATTTTATAGTAAGGGTAATGGGGAGCTATTGAAGGTTCTAGGCAGAGGACATACATGATCCTATTTATGAGTCAAAAGCTCTCTTTGGCTATGATGTGGAGAAGAGATTATACACGGCAGAGAATGGAATCAGAGAAATCAGGAGGTAATTACAGAATAATTCAGGTGATAGGCTTGAACCAAAGTGGAGATAAAGGTGGAAGAGGAGAAATGATGAGATTCTGAGTATGTTTTGGAGACAGAGTCAACCCAGCTTCCTGATAAGTTAGGTGCAGGAGATAAGAGAAAGGAATCAGGGATCATTTTGAGGTTTGGAACAGGGCAACTATGAACTCTTCCTTATTTCCTACTGCTAATACATACCTTAAGAAAAAACTTAACATTTTAAATTATAAAAGCAATATACATTTCTGTAGAATATACAAGAAATAAAATTAAGAAACAGAAAAATTCATCAGCCTATAATTCATAGGTAACTACTACTCATCTTTTGGTTCATTTACTTCTAATCTTTTCTCGTTTTTATAAGGAAAACACTTTCCAGGTAATAAAATTATACATATTAATTAGAAACAATACAGAAAAAAGTAAACATAGAAATTAAAATCACCCAAGTATAACCAGAATTAATATTTTTATGAATGATATACGCATATGTATTCAACGAATTTTGAACATTCTCAACACATGGCTTGTATTTTGCTTTTTTTAAAAAAATTTGCCATGGGGACTTCCCTGGCGGTCCAGTGGTTAAGACTTCACTTTCCAATGCAGGGGGTGCGGGTTCAATCCCTGGTTGGGGAGCTAAGACCCCACATGCCTTGCGGCCAAAAAAACCCAAAACATAAAACAGAAGCAATATGGTAACAAGTTCAATAAAGACTTCAAAAAAAAATTTGCCATGAACTTTAACTCATTATCATCATAATTGTTTTAAAATAGTATTTTATTGGTTTGTAGGCACTTATTCCTGATCTATATGAAACTGTCGCAACAGCTCTACCTTACTAAAGGCCCCAGGTTGCTACATTTTGGAATTTTGCCTTCACATTAACCTCTGCCCCCCACTGCCCCAATCCCCCAAGTTAGAATCTTATAGTTGCCCAGAAGTCCCTAAGCTGAGGCAGGGTCTTCTCAATGACTTGTCTCAGCCCCCTCGCGCCACCACCTACCATCACTGCCACCAAGAAGCAGCGCCCTTGCTGGTGGCCTGCCTGGCATCATCTTTTGCAACATGAAAGGAAAACATACCTGAATGTATTTCAGGTGAATCACTGCCTGATGCCCCCCGCCCACCGCCGCCCCCCCCTCCCCGGGGGTAACCTATTTTCCAGGAATGAATTCCAGGTGGCTAGTTTCGAGGCCCACCCTCCCCAAACTCCTGGGACCATCTGCTATGACACAGGCAGAGTCACCAGGTATAGCCACTTGGATCGTCACCCCTCCCTCCAAGAGGACATGTGTGTTTTCTCCCTGGTCTCAAGCCTGGCTCTGAGCTGCTTTCTGAACTGCTCTCACATCTACCCTGCTTCTAAGCCTGCCCTCCCTGTGTGAACTTCCCCACCTTCAATCAGGCAGGAGATGATAAGGCTGGTATCACTTGCTCATTTGGAGGAGGTAGATAAGAAAGCCCAGTGTCACCTGGAGAGAGGTACTCAGAGCCTTCTTCTTGATTGATTGATTGACTGATTGAAAGATACACCCTTTTCATTTACATCACTATAGTTAGTTTCTTACCATAGGCAGATAGTGCCATAGTTATTATCCCAAAGAGAATTTGGTTTATTTTTAAACCATAGATGAATCTGAGTTTTCTAATCATCAGAGTCTGAGCAACTGCCACAAGTAAACATACTTCAACTGCATAAATCTGAACTAATGCAGAGTGGAAATCTGAAGGATAATAATGCTTTATATTTGTAGCACAGGATGCATGTTTCCACGCTCTCCCCAATTATCACATTGGCTTGTTACAACAACTTGTTGAGACAGGCAGAGTTGATATTTGTATTTCCACTTTATAGGCTGAGTTCATCAAACATTTATTGATTCCTTTTTATATACCTGGCCCTATGCTGGGTACCGGTGATACTGAGAGGAAGATAATACCGTTTCTATCCTTAAATTGCTCACAATCTGGCCGGAGACACAGATATAGCAAGTAACTAAGGTACATGTGGTGAGCATTATGCATTTTGTAGGAACAAAATGTTATAGGGGCAAAGAGGAAAGAGTAAAACAGGGAGTGGGGAGAAGCAAACATCACTGAGTGCCTATTAAGTGCCAGGTATTGGGCTAGGGCCTTGCTACTCAAAGTGTGGTCCACGGACCACCAGCAGCTACATCCCCTGGGTGCTTGTTCAAAATGCAGAATCTCAGGCCCTACTCCAGACCCACTGATTCAGAATCTGCATTTTAACAAGATGTTCAGGACATCTCTATGCCCATTAAAGGTTGAAGAGCACTGGGCTAGGTGATTTACAAATTTTATTTAATTCACAGCCCAGCGAGGTAGTTTTTATTAGCCCTGTATTACATAAGATAGGAGATGGAGTTACAGAATTCTGCCTAAGTCTCACAGCTATGTCATGGAGCTGGAACTTGAACTAGGCCTACCCTGTGATGTTTCTTACTCTCTAGGCATTTCAGAAAGGCCTCACGGACAAGATGATGTTTGTGCTGGACCTGGAAGGACCTCACTGGGAGGAGAGAGGGCCTTCCAGTCAAAATGCCCCTTGAGTGAATGTTTGGTATGGCAATGGAATAGGGCCTGTCGTGGGGAGTGTGGGAACTAAGGTGAGCAAAGAAGATTGGAATCAAATTATCTGGGGCCTTGAATGCCACCCTAAGGAACTTGAATCTATCCCATGAGTAGGTTTTGCAACCTGCTGTGGAATTGTGATTGTGGAGAGACTGCTTGTGTCAGAAGCCCAGCCTCGCCACTCACTAGTTCTATAACTTCAGGCAGGGTCGCTGGTGGGGTTCTCTGAGATGTACTTGGGAGTGAAAAATCGCTATTAGAAATCAAGGCCTGGGAGGAAGAGGGAAGAAACAGGGTTGAGCAGGGGAAGAAATCGAAGAGTGGCCCCAAAAAGTCTCGGCCAACCTGACAAGGAGCTAAGGAAGATGGCCAATCCAAGTTGTCCTGTATCAGGCCGAAACGGCCAGGGCTTTATCCCTCACCTCGCCCAGGCACCAGATGCCCAGGCAGGGCATGACCTCAGGTGATGGGGATCTCAATGGCTGGGGCAGATCCTGAAGGAGGAAGCTGTCTGCTGACAGCTAGGCAGTATGTCCTCCTCCCTAGAGGGGCTCTGAGCAGGGCACCGTCGGGGTCTGCCACAAACAGTTTCCTTACTTCTGTGTCTCTGTCCCTTCACTGGCAAAATGGAAATATTAGTAGTCGATCCCCCACGGGGCGTATAATTCCAGGGACGCTAGTTATTATTATTATCTGCCTTGACAAGATATTCACTGTCTACTTTCTCCCTCGGAGCACTTGGAGTTTGAAAATCTCTCACTGTGGCCTGAGGAATAAGAGGATCCTGCCCAATTCCCAGTTTGCCTGGATTTCTGCCCCTTTCTCACAATGTTCCAGGTCTCATCATTTGTCAGGATATCCTGGTTGAGGTAACCTGTGCTAGGCAAAAGGCAAGATTTGAGAAATTTAAAACGGGAATGCCAGGTCAGATCAGTGGTTTGAAAATATCATGTAAGTTGAATCATAAAGGATGGACTACAGGGTGCATTTTGGGGATATAGACTAAGCTTCTGTACCATAGAGACTCAAAATAAGACCCAAACAGAAGAGTTTCCTTCTTTCTTATGTAACAGTCTAAAAATGAGTGGTCAAGGGCCACAAAAATGGCAGTATTCCATGAGGCCACTTGGGGACTGAGATTCCTTTTAATCTTGTTTCTCTACTATCCCCCTAGGCAGTGGTTCTTAAAGTGTAGTCCCTGGACCAGCAGCGTCAGAATCACCTGGGAACTTTATTAGAAATGCATATGGTGGACTTAACTGGTGGCGCAGGGGTTAAGAATCCACCTGCCAATGCAGGGGACACGGGTTCGAGTCGAGCCCTGGTCCGGGAATATCCCACATGCCGCAGGGCAACTAAGCCCGTGTGCCACAACTACTGAGCCTGCACTCTAGAGCCCACGAGCCACAACTACTGAGCCCGTGTACCACAACTACTGAAGCCCGTGCGCTTAGAGCCCGTGCTCTGCAACAAGAGAAGCCACTGCAGTGAGAAGGCTGCGCACCGCAACGAAGAGTAGCCCCCGCTCACGGCAACTAGATAAAGCCCGCGGGCAGCAACAAACACCCAACACAGACAAAAATAAATAAATAAGTTAATTAATTACAAAAAAAAAGGAAATGCATATGGTGGGGCCCGGCAATCTGTGTTTTAGCAAGCCCTCCGGGTGATTCTGAGGCACACCCAAATTTGAGAAACACTCACCTAAGATTTTTTTCCTCATCTATCAGGTCAAAACTGTGGGATGAGCCTGCGGAAAGGTGGAAAAAAAGCAAAAAGAGGGCAAACTATTTCCTTTTCAAAGAAAGTGCCTGGAAGGTGAATGCATAACTTCCTCTGACATCCTATTGGCTGATACCTAGTCATGTGTCCATGTGGCCACCTAACTATGAGGGACCTTGGGAAATGTAGGCTCTAACTGGGCAGTCTGTGTCCAGCTAAAACTTGCAATTCTGTACTAAAAGAAACATCAGGGAATGAATACTGGCAGAAAATTAGTAGCCTCCATCACTACTGCAACCGGACAGGCAAAAAGGTGAGGGGAACTACTATTAAAGTAGTGGTTATGTATTGGAGAGGAAGGGATGTATTGGGGAAGTAGGTTCTGTTTTGATCCTATGGTGAGGGAGAGGAAGGAGAAGTGACAACTCCTGCGTTTCTACGTGGGTAGATGGTGATGGTGTTGCCTGGGGTAGAGATTCTAGGGGAAGAGAAAAGAAAGGAGAATATGAAATTTGACATTAGACATAATGAATTTGGGCTGACCGAGGAATGTCCTGGTAGAAATATGCAGATCTGTAGGCAGTTGGAAACACTTGTTCAAGGACCCTGAGAAAGGTTGGTGCTAGAGGTAGAGACTGGCAAATGCCATGGTGATGGGAGCTTGGGCGTGAACTGGATTGCCCAGCGTGTGACACAGGAAGGGGCACTAAGGCAGGGGGACACTGATATTCAAGGTGAGTGCCGGAAGACAGGCTCATGAAGAGCGGTCACTGTGATACTGGGGCCAAGACAAGGGGATTAGAGAACTCAGTGGAGGAAGGAAGGCACCTTAAGGTCAGGGTGGTACCAGTGTCCAATGCTGCAGTGGTGACATATGGGACAAAGCCTCAGAAGTGGTCTTTGGTGGCAGATCAGAAAAGCTGCGACTCAGACAGCTCAGGAGACATGCCGAAGGTTCCACAGCTCGTAGGCCGCAGAGCCAGCCAGCATGTCTTCTGGCTCTAGCCTTCCCCTTACAAGGTGTGGAGGCAGCCACTGCTGCTCTCCTCCTAACACTGTCTGTGCAGGAGGCCTTAGCGTTCTCCCGACACTGAGCTGGGGTATAGAAGCTCACTTCTGGTTTGTGGCTCTCTAGCCGTCTGTAGGACTGGTTTCCAAAACTGTCATGGTTCTTTCTTCCTCCCGTTGGCTTGCCCTGACCCACCCCGAGTCTAATTGTGACACCAGGCTGGGCTTTATGGGCTTCCCTTTCCTCCTAAGCATTCCACAGTCATGTCGCCGTTGTCCTTGTGTCGTGCCTCACCCTGCATCCCAGCTTCAGAGCAATGTGAAACAGTTGTCACACTCTTACCTACCATGCTCTGTCAGCCCAGTGCAAAAGAGGAGCTTGATGGCTAAAAAGGAGGACTCAAGTTCAAATCCACTGCACAGCGGATCCTACCTTCCATGCATTTTCAAGTGCAAACGTCTTGACTTGCTGAAGATGCTGGACACCTCTGTCAAGGACCAACCCCAGCAATGTGACCTTATTCACTGCAGGTTGATCATGAACTTGGCACCATGCAAGATTGCTTATCTCCAAAGTGTTCAATTTTTTTATCCTATGTTCCTAAGTGTTTGATAATTGTGTATCAGGGTACTTTCAAGGCAGCTGATTTCTACGGCAGCTTTCAGCATCCTGCTTCTGGTGAATGTTATTGCCTGTTGGAAGGACTTTGCAGCTACAGGCAGACTCCCACCACCCACCGACGGGCTCGTTATCAATCCACAGTTGTGTGCTGACTGCAAAGTGGTCCCAGGTTTCTGCATATATTGTGAGATCACTATGGGAACACAGTCATTATGATACAGCAGTTCCTGTCTTGAGTACTTTAGATAGCTTTCTTTTATGGTTTTCTTTCCTATTGATATGAAAGAGATTCTTGATAACCAAAGATAAATATATCCACAGATTTCAGGTTCCTTGTTTCATATATGAGCATGACTTCGAAATTGAATAAGCCCAGATCTGTGATGCCACTGTGTATTCTCGTAGCAGGTGAGTCACACAGGACTCCATCAACTCTGACATGTTGGATGACCTTGAGAATTCAGTGATTTCCTATGACGTAGAACAAACCAGGTTAGTAGCTGCCAGCAGAAACCAGGCATAAATACTGCTAGTAAATACTACTACTGGTTCTAAAATATATACCTTATCAGTTCATACTTCACTTTTTTCTCTTACCACCAAAGTCCAAGCTATCATGACACAATCACTAACCTGGGCTGTTAACCAGTCTCCCTGCTTTCATTCTGACCCCCTCCATCCATTTTCCACAATGAAGCTGGAGTCATCTTGTATGTAAAATGTATCATGTCACTCGTCTGCTTAAAACTCATCTGCGTTCCATCTCATCTCAGAATAAAGTCCAAGATTAATACCACGGTCTATGAGGCCCTATGTGATCTGACTGCTGCCTGACTCTCCCATCTCATATCATACCACTCTCTTCCCCTTTGTAATAATCTGTCTACATTGTCTCTCCTCCACCTCGTAATGATCTATCCACACTGGCTTTCCTGTTTCTTGCCCATAGGACCACCATGTACAGACATGCAGGTTGTGCATAACTCTGGGAGGGGCATTCGGTAGGCTGCAGGGTGCATGATGGACCCGGAAATGCACAGCATGTCGGTCCAGCTCACACACACCAAGATTTCAGCATTTGCTGGTCATTTTGCCTGGTACATCCATCAGGTTCTTTGAACAGCTGGCTCCTTCTTGCCATCCATTCAACAAATATTCCACAAAGCACTATTCTCTACCAGGCAGAACTGGTTACATAATTTGCAGGGCCCAGTGCAAAATGAAAATCAGGGCCTCTTATTCCAAAATTATTCAGAATTTCAAGATGGTAACAGTAGAGCATTAAACCAAGCAGAGGCCCTTCTGAGTATGGCGCCCTCTGTGACCACACAGGTCTCGCCCCCATGAAGTTGGCACTGGCCTCGGTCTCAGTTTAAATGTCACTTTCCCAGGGGGCCCTTCCCAACCACCCAAGCCAAAGCCTTCTGATACTGTGCAAAGGCGAGCAAAGGACTCCCTTTCCTTTCCAGGAAAAATCAGAGCATTTTGAATTACTGATGAAACAAGAATCCCGGGTTCCACTCGCACTGTGTTTTTAGGTTGAACATCCAATCAACCTAAAAGGTTTTGTGTTTCACTTTAATGAAGTCTTGGACAGGTTCTCATTTTTCTATAAATTGGCCCTGAAGGAGCTGACGGGCCTCATAGGCCAAGGAGAACTTTGCTGTACAAAGATCAAAAAGGACCCATTATAACATTAAAAATTTGAAAAGGATACTATGATTGGATTTTTTTTCTAATATAAAACAACAATGCACATTTTATGGAGCTAATGATTTCATGTGTAGTAATAAACTCAACGGTATTTTAAGGTTTAATAGAAATTGCACAGTTACTAATTGGCTAGCATATATTTCCCCCTGCCTTTGGAAATTAAAATTTTTGCTTTTGATGAAATAAAAATTATTTAAGTACAATTTCATCCTCGAAAAGGCAAAGTTTTGTTGTTTTGTAGCACTGTGATACTTCTTTTTTTTTTTTTTTTTTTTGCGATATGCGGGCCTCTCACTGCTGTGGCCTCTCCCGTTGCGGAGCACAGGCTCCGGACGCGCAGGCCCAGCAGCCATGGCTCACGGGCCCAGCCGCTCCGCGGCATGCGGGATCTTCCCAGACCGGGCACGAACCCGTGTCCCCTGCATCGGCAGGCGGACTCCCAACCACTGCGCCACCAGGGAAGCCCTGTGATACTTCTTATATAACATATGGTTAGTTCAAAATATACATTGCTATCATTCATAAGACATTTATAAATAATGGATTATAAAGTTCCACATATGGTATTGGACGCAGAAAAAAAGGATGCATAGAACAGTTTCTTTATAAGATCTTCTCATCTTGTTATGGTTTCTCTCCTACTCCTGGGAATCTAATACTCTCGGCCTAATAACAGGAGAAGCAAAAAGTTCAAGGCTCTGTGACGGTGAGATAAGGCAAGAACATGTAATTTTCAGAGAGACTGCCATTCCTGCCACCATCCTCTGGCTAGGCAATGCCATCTGGGGGTTTCAGATACGGTTTTCTGTAGTGGATTACCCTTGGGTTACTGCCAGGAGCAAAGCAGTTGTAAAAATGCAACTTCCTAAAAGCATTCGCGACCAAGGGAGAAAACAAGTTTCTGCCTCAGTTTTTGCTAATTTGGTAAGCAACCATAAAAAAAAAAAAAAGAGAGAGAGAGAGAGAAAAAACCTAAGAACGATATGCGTTTACATTTGTGTAAGACAAAGAATGAAAGTAAAAGTAACCATGCATAAGGTACCTCACTCAAGAAGTCTAGTCCTAGACTGAATTATGAAGGAAAGAAACCCTGACTTCCTACCTTCTTGCCCCATTTGCTCTCAGAAAAGTAGCTGATAAACTAATTTATACTAAGGTGTAAATGACTAATAAATGTTAATGGATTATCTTTCGCAGGAGTATTTGCTTTAGAGCAGGGAAAAAAGAGTCTTTGCCCAAAAGCTGAAAGTTTTAGTGGTAGAATTTCAGCAGAGCCCAAAACTCATCCACAAATTGTTCCATCTTAAGAGAAGAGAGAGTTGTCTGTACTTACTAGTTCCTTTTTATCTTCTCTCATTTCTCTCTCTCAACTTTTTGTTTTTGTTTTGGAATAATTTCAGGTTTACAGAAAAGTTGCAAAGATAATACAGAGAATTCCCATGTATCTCTCACCCAGTTACTCCCAATGTTAACATTTTATATTACTATGGTATGTTTGTCAAAATAAAGAAACTAACATTAGAACATTCTTATTCGCTGCACTCCAGACTTTGTTAGGGTTTCATCAGTTTTTCCACTAACGTACTTTTTCTGTTTGCTCCAATCCAGGACACCACACTGCATGTAGCCCATTCTTTTTTATTCCCAATCTAATCTTTTATCCCCAGAATTCCACATGTAAGTCTGGTTACGTTACTTCTTTATTCAAACACCCTGATGGCTTCCTTCTCACTCAAAGCAGAATCCAAAGCCATTATCAAGACTACAAGGCACTACATGATCTGCTCCCTCCTCCAACTCTCTGTCTTAACTGCCCATCAGCTCTCTCCCATTTATCCCATTCCAGCCACCCTTGCCTCCGCTTCCTTCGACCTACCAAGCGTGTTTTGCCTCAGGGGCTTGTACTCGCTATGGCCTCTACTTGGAATGTTTTGCCCCTGGGTTTCTGACTGGCTTGTCAGGAAGGGATGTAAGGTTGAATGAGCAGGGTGGGGTGACCAACTCCTCCAGGTTTGTCAGGGACTATCCTGATTTTAAAACTGAAAAGCCGGGCTTCCCCGGTGGTTCAGTGGTTAAGAATCCACCTGCCAATGCAGGGGACACTGGTTCGAGCCCTGGTCCGGTTAGATCCCACGTGCCGCGGAGCAACTAAGCCTGTGTGCCACAATTACTGAAGCCCGCGTCCCTAGAGCCCGTGCTCCGCAACAAGAGAAGCCACCGCAATGAGAAGCCTGGGCACCCCAATGATGAGTATACCCCGCTCTCGGCAACTAGAGAAAGCCCGCGTGCCTCAACGAAGACCCAATGCAGGGTAGGGTCAAAGCTATTTGTGAAGACAAATAGATATTTTTTGTAAGGTGTACAAAAATTTTTTTAAAAAACCCTGAAAAGCCATGTACCCTGGGAACCCCCTCAGTTCCTGGCAAACTAGGACAGCTGGTCACCTAGCAGGGGTAGGTTTGTGTAGGGGATTTGCTAACATTTAATATGGAGGCTAGAGAAGACGTCATGCACAAGGAGACATTTGGGCGAAGGCTTGATGGAGGTGAGGGACTGAGTTCGCCATTCCTTATTGTTGTATGGTTCCTGGGGGTCTGTCTACAGATCCCACTGAGCAGAGATAAAGAACACCCCAACGGTTGTCAAAAAATACATTAAAATTTTTTTTCTTAAATGATACAAATGAACTTATTTTATTACAAAATTTATTACTTATTTACAAAAATTTGTGGCTACGGGGGCTTCCCTGGTGGCGCAGTGGTTGAGAATCTGCCTGCTAATGCAGGGGACACGGGTTCGAGCCCTGGTCTGGGAAGATCCCACATGCTGCAGAGCAACTGGGCCCGTAAGCCACAACTACTGAGCCTGCGCGTCCGGAGCCTGTGCTCCACAACAAGAGAGGCCACGACAGTGAGAGGCCCGCGCACCGCGATGAAGAGTGGCCCCCGCTTGCCACAACTAGAGAAAGCCCTCGCACAGAAACGAAGACGCAACACAACCAAAAAAAAAAAAAATTTGTGGCTACGAAAGGAGAAGGTGAGAGGGGGGAGGGATAAATTAGGAGTTTGGGATTAACAGATATAAACACCACTATATACAAAATAGATAAACAACAAGAACCTACTGTATAGCATAGGGAACTATCTTCAACATCTTGTAATAACCTATAATAGAAAAGAATCTGAAAAAGAATATATATCACATGTATATCATATATATATATATATATATAACTGAATCACTTTGCCGTACACCAGAAACTAACATAATATTGTAAATCAACTATGCTTCCATTTAAAAACAAAAAGAAAAAAATGTTTTTCCTTCCATTTTCCTTGAGATATAATTGACAAATGGCACCGTATAGTGTAAGGTGTACAGCATATGATTTGACTTACATACATCATGAAATGATGGTACAAAATTCCAGGTGTAAGATAAATAATTACTAGGGATGTAATGTACAACACGATTAATATAATGAACACCGCTGTATCTTATATATGAAATTCGTTAACAGAATAAATCCTAAGAGTTCTCATCACAAGGAAAAATATTCTTTTTCTTTTATTTTGTATCTATAGGAATGATGGATGTTCACTGAACTTATTGTGGTAATCACTTAAAATGTTGTTTTTAATAATCGCGCTCTCAGATTTTATAAGATCTACAATGAGTAGCCAGGGAGGCTTTGGAGCCCAGCAAACATGGAGTCTTGGCTCTGCTATGTGACGTTGAACAAGTTATTTCATTTCTCAAAGCCTGATTTTTCTCACTTGTGAAATGAGGGTTATAAAAACCTCAAGGGTTATTGTAAAGATTAAAAGAGTTAATATGTATAAAGTGCTTTGAACCATTCTGGCAGATAAACACTCAATTACAATCCATTATTGTTGTCCTTTTCTCCCCATGTTTTCGGTGGGGCATCAATACTCAATGTAAGTGCTGTTGTGTGCAGGACACAGGGATATATGGAAAAGGGCTATGGAAAAGGAGTTAGGGAGAAAGAAGGCCATAAAGAAGGGGATCACAAAAGATGAGTTAATTCGGGTACTTATTTTTAAATGATTTTTGAGATAATTGCAAAAATTTACATGCAGGTATAAGGAATAATTTAGAGACATCGGATATACCCTTCACTCAGCTTCCCTCAGCAGTAACATCTCACATTACTATAGCACAATATCACAACCAGGAAATGCATAGTAGGTACTTCTCATTCTGTTACTGAAACTAAGACCGTCATCTTCATGGAATTGAACAACCAGTGCTTCCTCCTTGAGGGTGGAGAGCCAGGGGCCGAGGAGTGTAGGCCCATGGTCCTTATCACGTCAATGATGGACCACTGCAGTGGGCGCATCACCTTGCTCTCTGCTGCAATCCACTGCAAACCACAGCCTGTGCTTCTGATAGGATCACTTCTTAGCAGTGTTCTCTTTGGCCTTAAGCAGAGTCAAACTTACGGCTTACTGACTGTTTATTATGGCCGCAGGCTCTGTGCTAAATATTTTTCATGCGTTATCTCCATCTTTACAACAGCCCTAGGTGATAATATTGTCCCCATTTCATAGATGATGAAACTGAGGCCTTGTATGGTTAAGCAGCTTGCCCAGGTCATGTGTCTAGGAAGTCGGAGAGTTGGGATTAAAATGCAGACCACCTGATTCCAAAGCTATTCTCACCAACCCACACGCTCCTCACACTCATGGCAGAGTACAGAGGAAAGGGACAGGGTTGACAGGTGTTTTCTTGCCTTCCTCAGTGAATTCACGATTGAGTTGGGGTGGGGCAGAATATAAAAACATAAATGATAGTACAAGGCAGTATATGTAAAGCACTAATCCAGGGTGATCTAGGCACCCGGGGGCAGGGCAGCTGGGAAAGGTCTTCTGAAGGAAGCGAGGGGAAATGGGCCGGGCCTTGTGAAGAGGGCTTGTCTGGCAGAGCTCACACTGTTATGACAGTCATGTCTGGTTTCACCCCACCTTCCCCTGTCTCCCTCCTGACCTTAACCAAAGGGATCTGTGGTAGACTTACTTCAGAATACATAATAATCCTAATAGCTGGCGTGTACAGTGTGCTCGCATTGGGCTAGTCACTGTTTTAAGTGCCTTATGTATCGTAACTCATTTAATCTTCACACGAACCTAGAGCATAGGTACTATTATTAGCCCCATTTTACAGATGAGGCTATTGAGGCACAGAGAGGTCAAGTAACTTGCCCAAGGTCACCCAGTTAGTAAGTGAAAGCCAGGATCTGAACCCAGGCGGTTTGGGTCTAGACTCCCCACTTTGGAGTCTACTCCCGCCCTCTACTTTGCAAGTCCTTTGTACACATCTCTATAAAATCTCACCCAGTCAAAACTCAAGTGAAATAGCACAACACCCATCACCCAAAGGGGAGCAAGCACTTTCTGAGCAACAAACTTCTGTGATTGGCCCTGGGCCCAGTGATTCACATTTCATTTTCACTACAGTCCTGCAAGGTTTGTATACATGAGGAAATTAAGCTTCAGAGATATTAAGTAACGTGCTCAAAGGCTGAGATTCCCACCCGAAAACTATGTCCTCCTCTGTATGTAGCTCATGTTTCAAATCCCTCTTTCTCTGAGGCCTTCCTCTTCCCATCACCCAGCAGCCACCCATCAGGCCCTGCTCCGCGCTGGCCACACGCATCCTGCACCTATTTAGAAATTTGCACACATGGCCTTGATGGTTTTCTCAGCAATACTCCTCCCCAGGCAAGAGTGGCCCAAGTGTCAGGAGACATGGGGCCTGCTTTGTAGGGCTTATAACATCCTCAGATTCCAGATCTGGAAAGTACCCAGAGATAATCAGACCCACTACTCACCCCAGGGAGGGTCTCCTTCTACAGTGATCCCTGATCATTTATTCATTCAGCGATAAATTCATTCGGCCTACTACGTGCCAAGCATGTCCTGAGTGATGGGGATATGGCAACACACAGGACAGGCAAACCCCTCATCTCCAGGAAGTTCCATTCTGGCTGGGGGAGACTGCCAAGAAACATGATTAAAAAGTAGAATCTATAGGATGTTGCTATATGGTATGGAGAAAAAATTTTAAAATAAAAATTAAAGTATGGAAGGGGAAGGTAAAGAATGGGGTGAGTGTGTGTGTGTGTGTGTGTGTGTGTGACAGACAGACAGAGAGGCAGAGAGAAAGAAAGAGAAAGAGTGAGCTTGGGTTGGCCAGTGGTAACCTCTCTGAGGATTTCTCCCTCAAAGTCCGTCAGCCACTATTTGCTTGAATACGTCAGCTACAGAAAAGTCATTCCCTAAAAGGCACTCGTTCCGCTTTAAGCAAGCTCTGCTTGTTCTGCAGTTTATCATATCTTCTCCCAGTGACTTCTGTTCTTCATCCTGAGTTCTGCCTTCAGTAGCTGTACCCAGCAAGCCTAACGCCCTCTCCCAGGGCAGACCACCCTCCACCTGTTGGAGGACATCTGTTTCCTTTCAGTAGTTCCCCATAACCCTAACGGCCTCAGTTCTTTCAGCTGGTTCCTGAATGACATGGTTTCAATACCTATCACCCTGGTGGCTGCCCTCCTTTGAATGCCCTTTATCTCAAGAACAGAACATTTCCCTCTATGGTGAGTTGATCAGTGCAGAATATTCTAGGTTACTGCTCCCTGGATATAGACCCAGTACTACACAAAAACAAAATGAAACACGTTTTTAAGCTTTATGCTAATCAGAGCTCAGTCTCCACTGGGGGAAGCCAGTCTAGACTCGTCAGAACCTGGAAGCTAGGAGGCCAGTAGAGGGGAAGCCTCATTCAGAGTTAACTCTTATTTTATACACAATTCAAAGAAACCTCATTGTCTGATGTTCTAGCCCATAAACACTTAGAAGGAATAACTTGAAGGAAAACATGCATTTTGAAAGGCAAGCTCATTGTAAGAGCCAGGAAGGGCATCTGATAACTCCACAGGTGAAGAGTAGACAGGACTATAAAAAGCTGTCCAAAAAGGTCAAGAAGAGGAACATGGAGGCATTTGCCCAACATTCCACAAAAGTTTGTGGGAGGTTCATTGCACCATTCACAGCTTAGTGAACAAATGTCTCCACTCTTGGTGTTGATCCTGTGGCAGCATCAAACCAGTGAAGTTGTTCCTAAAGGCAGAGAGGGATGCAATGTCTTTAATACATTTTCTATATTTTTAAGGAATTAAAATTTTAAATTACTTTTATGGTAAAATTTTTCTGATTTGCAGAATCTCACTCACTAGCAGGTTCTGAAAAATAAGGATTTCTGTATTAATAGCCTCTTGAAATCCAAGTTCCCTCTGAGAGTGACTCCAGCAACTTCAGAGCTTATAAATACCCTACATGTACCCTTCAGTCCTTTAGCCTTCAATCTAGGAGTTGAAAGAAGGGATAGTTTTCTCAGTATCACTGAGCTCTAAAATAGGAACCTAAGAGAGAACAACTATAGTGGCCACGTTTGAGAGAAAGAGGCAGAGATGGCGAGGGTCTGGCTTTACTTCGGAGCAGCCCCAGTTTGGGCCGGTTATATAGATACACAAAAAAGTTTATCAGTGCAAAATGGAACTGTCAAGATTGTTAAGTGACAGCTAATAATCAGGGTTCAAAAGTTGCATGGGGAAGGGGAGATGAAGGAGAGGGAGGAAAGAAAATATTCCCTAGACAGTCCTGCTTTTGTTTATCTCCCTTTCAGCCCAAATGATGCTGCCTTTGCCTCCTGATGTATGTTAGGAGACACAGCTCTCAACTTACACATTGATTTTGGATCTCACCGAAATGCGGGCCCAGTTTCTGTGGTATAGGAGAATCATTACTTGAAAGGTTTCAGACTTTGCTGATCCCATGAAATGAGATGCTGAGTTTTAGTATCATTCTCATTATTGTATCATTAATATCATTCTAGAGTCTCAAATGCTGGAAAACCCAGACACCTGCTTATTCCAAGATGCCGGCTACTCTATATCCAGTGTAAATTCCCTGTGTTTTCCCCTTAGTATTTATCATACCAACTTGACTTTCCAAGTACTTAATTTGTATTTGTAAGCTATTTTCTTTTTTTATTCCATGAATGGAGTTAACAACTGGACTGTAGTAGGAGAAAAGGACCTCTGTTTTGTTTAGAATTGGCAAGTAGGTGTCATTTTGCAAGTCAGTTCTGGTAGATTTGATGGAAAAGCCATGTTCTGAAGAATATTGAAACTGCTTCCAAGTTCAGGAGGGAAGAGTTCAGAGATCCATTAGCAATGTCTGCTCCAGCACAGGACCGGGAGTATAGCATGCCTGTCGAATATTCGTTATCGGTGGCTTAGTTCAACAAATACTGAACGTCAAGTAGTGTGCAAAGTGCAGGATTTTGTTTGTTTTATATTGTTTTTGTTTTAAATAAGGAAGACCTTGTTCCTCTATTTAATGTAATAAATGGTGGACACATGACCAAACAACTAAACTCCAGTGTGCAATACGCAGTGATGAAAGCATATCGAGGTCCAAAGGGTCAGAGAGGAAGAAGTGGGATGACGTATCAGGGAAGTGGTCTAGAAGAAGGCCTGACATCAGCAATTTCAGAAGGCCGGACGGCCTCAGCTTTGGTCTGAATTCATCCCTTCTCACCTCAACCACTAACAAATGGCAGAGCACCAGTACATGACCAATTTCTGGGCAGATTTCCCGTAGGCATTTTAATAAATAGCTCATATAGCTCTTCTCTCTGTCATCCACAGCCTCATCTCATTCTCAGGAAATCCTGGCTGGATGCCCCAAGTGTAGAGCGTACCGCCCTGTGGACATCTGAAGGGGCCGAGGCAGGACTGCATAGAGAGCACTCTAATGGGCTCAGGCTTTCAAAGCACACATGCTAACAATGACAGAAATGGCCCAGAACCAAGGACAATTTTTTTTTTCCCAAGGACAATATTTTTTTAAATGCATAAGCTTTATGAGTAGTGTCAGGAGGGTCAAAAATCCAGAATAATCCAAGGTTTATGAAAAATGCTAAACAAAAGGGCTATTTCTAAGTTTGTTTGGACCAAAGCCACCAAGTAAGACTAATTTTGGAGGAGAGATGGATAATGCTAACATATACAAGAACATGATAAGAAAAAAATCATAATTACAAAATTATTTTCCATCATTTTCCTCTGTATAAGGTGTTTCGCACAGGCGGTGCATCAAACTCACCTAGAGTGTTTGTAAAAATGTATATTCCCAGGCCCCATTTCACACCTACTAAGCCTAAATCTCTGGAAGCAGGTTGGAGATGTGCATTTCTAACAGCTCTCCCTCCTCCAAGTGATTCACATGCACTCGAAAGGTTTAAAACCACTACCCTTAAGGACAGAACGACAAGGGCTATAAGGCAGTGAAATCCAAGATAAATGAGAAGGTGGTGAGAGTCCCGGCTGCTTCAAATGTGTTTAATTCTGCAACTCCTATGAAATACATCCAGGATAAAAAAAAATAACCTGCAGATGCGATCATACAAACATCAACATCAGTCTTTAAGAAATCTTGGGAATGGCATGATCCCTAGAAGGTGGAGACAGGCAAACATTGATTGCCATTACATGGTAAAAGGGGAAATTCAATAAAATACAGAACTGTCAGCTGTATAATGGATTCCCAGTGTTCCTAAACACTTAAAAGTAGAGTGTTGATCATTAACAGTCAGCCTGGAGTCATCACAAATAAATCCATACATGTCTTTTATTTTAAGCTGCAACAAACCCTTGTTGAAAATAGTCATTATAAATTATAAATAAAAACTGCATACTAAACGGATCTCATTTTTTTGATAAGTCTGTTAGAACAGCAGAATGATGAAGTTAGTTTATGCTGAGTTTTTCTTAGGCATTCGATAAAGTGTCTCATGGTATGTATTGAACAAGATGGAGAAATCTGAGAAAATTGATAGGACTAACCCTTAATATTTATTGAGAGCCTACTTTATGTCAGGAACTCTACTAAGTGTTTTGTGAGTACTAATTAACTTAAACATCTACCCATTCCTATAAAGTAAAAAGAATTGTCCCATTTTACAGATGAGGAAACTAAGCAGAGCTTCATCAGGTAACTTGCCCAGGGTCATACAGCAAGGATATGGTGGGGCTAGGGTTGAGAGGTCAACTCTGAGATCAAAGCTTGGGTGCCTACCAACTGCACTATATCTCAGATGCGTGGAGTTGCAGCTGGGTAAAATGCTATGTCCAGAAAGAGTCAATCTGTGGTTCATGCCAACCTGAGGGAATCACTAATGGCTGCCATGGCTCTACAAAATTGTCCCAGGACTGCTCAATATTTTTATTAGTGACTTGGATAAAAATATAGAGGTTCGGCTTATCAAATTTACACATGGCGTAAAGCTAGAGGGAGGGATAGCTAAAACTGTAAATAAGAGAATAATGATCCAGAATGATCTTGGCAGGTGAGAACAACAGACCAGAGCCAAAAAGACAAAATTTTTAAAGGACCATGGTAAAATCCTATACTCTGATTACAAAAGAAAGTATGATCAGGAACGCCCAGCTTAAGTGCGTAAGACAAAACCTAGAAAATTAATTAGATCTATTGATACAGTCAGTCTCCTATAGATTCGTTCAAAGTGATAAATATGCAACGACAACAAAATGACCTCATGTACTTCTTTGTCTAACTGGCTCCCTGACCCACACCCCTCCCAAGCTGAAACTACCATATTTCATCTAATTTGAGAGGCCATTGATTGCAAGATGTGCCAGTGGTTTCGTACCACTGAGAAAGGAGGAGGGAATGCCATCAATTAAACTAGGACACAATGCTTTCATATTACTTAGCATTTTATTTTATAATGATTGAAGGACCTTTTTAAACTTTACTGGCTCTTTGAGGAAGATGCAGTGGCTGTGGCACCTCCTGACCTTCAGCTGTTAGCTCGTGTGCAGGAACAGTGAGTGAGGAAGTTTTTAAGGATACTGGAAAGACACGCTCGGAGCCAAAGAGAGGGATTCATAGAATCAGAGTCGCATTAACCAGCTGCAATGGAAACGAACCCCCTGCGGAAGGTGTGAGCATCTTTATTAGAGGCACAAAGGAAAAGAACGTCAAAGTGAAAGGCCTTGGTGTCCCACTAAGACCCTGAGAATTACTACAAGAAAAATTCCTTGTGCTGAAGGTCCTAGGACTTGGGATTGCTTTCAGAAGAGAGTCCAGGGAATTCCTGGGCGGTCCAGTTGTTAGGACTCTATGCTTTCACTGCTGAGGGCCCGGGTTCAATCCCTAGTAGGGGAACTAAGATCCCGCAAGCCACTCAGTCAAAAACAAGCAAACAAACAAAAGATGAGAGTCCAGAGTGATCATTGATTTGCACAGCTCTTCTGAGATTGTTCAACAGATTACTTCAATCAATACAGAGCCAGGAGTATAGGTTGAAGTCACCATTGCTGGTGTTTAAATTAGCTATTTTAATTAATTGCTAAAAGAAGTTTAATAGACATAGATTTTATCACATCAATTGTGCACAATATGAAAGGAACACATAAGAGAAATAAATAGGTTAAAGTATTCCCCAGACTTCTCATTCAGAGTCCAGTCTTCAAAATGCATTTCACTTCAGAGTTGGGTATGTATGTCCTGTTTTTCCAAACACAATCATCCTCTGTGCTAGCCGGGTGTCAGTTATGCAGGATTTCTTTAAACAGTTCTTTGGGGCCTTCCCTGGTGGCACAGTGGTTAAGAATCGCCTGCCAATGCAGGGGACATGGGTTCGATCTCTGATCCAGGAAGATCCCACATCCCGTGGAGCAACTAAGCCCATGTGCCACAACTACTGAGCCCACATGCCACAACTACTGAAGCCTGTGCGCCTACAGCCTGTGCTCCACAACAAGAGAAGCCACAGCAATGAGAAGCCTGCGCGCCGCAACGAAGACCCCCGCTCTCCGCGACTAGAGAAAGCCTGCGAACATAAACGAAGAGCCAACGCAGCCCAAAATAAGTAAAAATTTTTTTTAAAAAAAGGTCTTTTGAGGATGTTTTTTTTCCAAGTCAATGACTCCAGCACCTACCCCCAAGTTTTAATACAGCTGCTTTCTTGATTCTTTTCAGAAGGTGTCAACAGAAGAGTCCAGAAAACAACCAAGATTATATTCCTTCCTGAAATGGTCCTTAAATGATTTGTTGAATGAAAAGTTGATGAGTTGCTGTTGTCCATTTGTACCATTAGAAATATAAAGCAGGTTGGCACAAATGCAGGTGGCCACTGCTACATATTGTCTGTCACCTGGCCAACAACAATTATAAGACACCACTGATCAGAAGAGGCATCCTAATCTCAGAGATGTTAAATGTGAAAAGATGTGTATCTAAGAATCAATCACATCCAATAATTATGTTCTCTTGCAGGCTGAATCCAATCCAAACTTTGGAATCTATGCTGTTCCATGACAAAGGAGGTTCAAGAGACTCTTACATTCAAAGATTTAATAGTCACAGTTCTGTTTACTCTGTGTAATGTAATCGAATCATCCATAATTTTGCTGGGAGAAGTATTTGAATTCTCAGCTTCCAGTTTGGGGCAGGAGTCAGTTGCCCAGCTGGAGAACGACTTTGGCTAATTGACATCTAGTAGCCCCACCTCAATGCATCTTCCTGGTTCTTTAAGTCTCATGGAATGGTTAGTTGTCATCACATACTCATCAACTATTTTTCCTAAAATAGCAGTCATGAAGTTAGGGATTTCCAAACAACACAGAATGCTAAGTTTATAAATATTATACAGAAGAGCATAAAAATTGAACTCAGGCTAACTTGAGTTCGATTATGACACTCACTAGATGTAAGATCTTGGCTGAGTTTGTGTTTCTAAGCTTCAATGTCCTTATTAGTAAAATAGAGGTTGCCATAATTCTGATTATTAAATAAGATAATGTATGTAAAATGCTGAATACCATGTCTGGCACACACAGTAAATGAACAATAAATGGTGCACCAGAACAAAGTGCAGATGGATCAAAAATTTAAATGTAGGGCTTCCCTGGTGGCGCAGTGGTTGAGAGTCCGCCTGCCGATGCAGGGGACACGGGTTCGTGCCCCAGTCCGGGAAGATCCCACATGCTGCGGAGCAGCTGGGGCCGTGAGCCATGGCCGCTGAGCCTGCGCGTCCGGAGCCTGTGCTCCGCAACGGGAGAGGCCACAACAGTGAGAGGCCTGCATACCGCAAAAAAAAAAAAAAAAAAAAAAATTTAAATGTAAAAAGTGAAATAATAAAAATAGTTGAACATGACATGGGAGATTATTTTTATAATAACAGAACGGAGGGCTTCCCTGGTGGCGCGGTGGTTGAGAGTCCGCCTGCCAATGCAGGGGACGCGGGTTCGTGCCCCGGTCCGGGAGGATCCCACGTGCCGCGGAGCAGCTAGGCCCATGAGCCATGGCCGCTGAGCCTGCATGTCCGGAGCCTCTGCTCCGCAACAGTGAGAGGCCTGCATACCGCAAAAACAAACAAACAAACAAAAAAAACCAAAACAACAAAAAAAATGTGCTGAGACTAGATATCAATTGCAGGAAAAAAACTGTAAAAAATACAAACACATGGAGGCTAAACAATACGCTACTAAATAATCAAGAGATTGCTAAGGAAATCAAAAAATACTGAGAAACAAATGACAATGAAAATATGATGACCCAAAACCTATGGGATGCAGCAAAACCAGTTCTAAGAGGGAAGCTTATAGTAATACAATCCTAGCTCAAGAAACAAGAAAAGGGCTTCCCTGGTGGCACAGTGGTTGGGAATCCGCCTGCCAATGCAGGAGATACAGGTTTGAGCCCTGCTCCGGGACGATCCCACATGGCATGGAGCAACTAAGCCCATGCGCCACAACTACTGAGCCTGTGCTCTAGAGCCCATGAGCCAAACTAATGAAGCCTGTGTGCTTAGAGCCTGGGCTCTGCAACAAGAGAAGCCACTGCAATGAGAAGCCCGTGCACTGCAACGAAGAATATCCGCCGCTCACCGCAGCTAGGGAAACCCTGCACACAGCAATGAAGACCCAATGCGGCAAAAAAAAAAAATAATAATAATTAATTAATTAATTAAATTTTAAAAATCAAAAAGAAACAAAAAAAGTCTCAAATAAACAACCTAACCTTACACCTAAAGCAATTAGAGAAAGAAGAACAAAAATAACCCAAAGTTAGCAGAAGGAAAGAAATCATAAAGACCAGATCAGAAATAAATGAAAAAGAAATGAAGGAAACAATAGCAAAGATCAATAAAACTAAAAGCTGGTTCTTTGAGAAGATAAACAAAATTGATAAACCATTAGCCAGACTCATCAAGAAAAAAAAGGGAGAAGACACAGATTAACAGGAGTAGAAATGAAAAAGGAGGAGTAATAACTGACAATGCAGAAATACAAAGGATCATGAGAGATTACTACAAGCAACTATATGCCAATAAAATGGACACCTGGAAGACATGGACAAATTCTTACACAAGCACAACCTTCCGAGACTGAACCAGGAAGAAATAGAAAACAGACCAATCACAAGCACTGAAATTGAAACTGTGATTAAAAATCTTCCAACAAACAAAAGCCCAGGACCAGATGGCTTTACAGGCAAATTCTATCAAACATTTAGAGAAGAGCTAACACCAATCCTTCTCAAACTCTTCAAAAATATAGCAGAGAGAGGAACACTCCAAAACTCATTCTACAAGACCACCATCACCCTGATACCAAAACCAGACAAAGATGTTACAAAAAAAGAAAACCACAGGCCAGTATCACTGATGAACATAGATGCAAAAATCCTCAACAAAATGCTAGCAAACAGAATCCAACAGCACATTAAAAGGATCATACACCATGATCAAGTGGGGTTTATCCCAAGAACGCAAGGATTCTTCAATATACGTAAATCAATCAGTGTGATAAACCATATTAATAAATTGAAGGATAAAAACCATATGATAATCTCAATAGATGCAGAAAAAGCTTTTGACAAAATTCAACACCCATTTATGATAAAAACTTTCCAGAAAGTAGGCATAGAGGGAATGTACCTCAACATAATAAAGGCCGTATATGATGAATACACAGCCAACATCGTTCTCAATGGTGAAAAACTGAAACCATTTCCTCTAAGATCAGGAACAAGACAAGGTTTCTCACTCTCATCAATATTATTCAACATAGTTTTGGAAGTTTTAGCCACAGCAATCAGAGAAGAAAAAGAAATAAAAGGAATCCAAATCAGAAAGCAAGAAGTAAAACTGTCACTGTTTGCAGGTGACATGATCCTATACATCGAGAATCCTAAAGATGCTACCAGAAAACTACTAGAGCTAATCAATGAATTTGGTAGAGTGGCAGGACACAAAATTAATGCACAGAAATCTCTTGCATTTCCATACACTAATGATGAAAAATCTGAAAGAGAAATTAAGGAAACACTCCCATGTACCACTGCAACAAAAACAATAAAATACCTAGGAATAAACCTACCTAAGGAGACAAAAGACCTGTATGCAGAAAATGATAAGACACTGATGAAAGAAGTTAAAGATGATACAAACAGATGGAGAAATATACCATGTTCTTGGATTGGAAGAATAAACATTGTGAAAAAGACTCTACTACCCAAAGCAATCTGCACATTCAATGCAATCCCTATCAAACTACCAATGGCATTTTTCACAGAACTAGAAAAAAAAAATTGTACAATTTGTGGAAACACAAAAGACCCCGAATAGCCAAAGCAATCCTGAGAAAGAAAAACGGAGGTGGAGGAATCAGGCTCCCTGACTTCAGACTATACTACACAGCTACAGTAATCAAGACAGTATGGTACTGGCACAAAAACAGAAATATAGATCAGTGGAAGAGCATGGAAAGCCCAGAGATAAACCCATGCACCTTTGGTCACCTTATCTTTGATAAATGAGGCAAGAATATACAATGGAGAAGACAGTCTCTTCAATAATTGGTGCTGGGAAAACTGGACAGCTACATGTAAAAGAATGAAATTAGAACACTTCCCAACACCATACACAAAAATAAACTCAAAATGGATTAAAGACCTAAATGTAAGGCCAGACACTATAAAAAATATTGAGGAAAACATAGGCAGAACACTCTGACATAAATCACAGCAAGATCCTTTTGACCCACCTCCTAGAGAAATGGATGTAAAAACAAAAATAAACAAATGGGACCTAATGAAACTTAAAAGCTTTTGTACAGCAAAGGAAACCATAAGCAAAACGAAAAGACAGCCCTCAGGATGGGAGAAAATATTTGCAAATGAAGCAACTGACAAAGGATTAATCTCCAAAATATACAAGGAGCTCATGCAGCTCAATATCAAAAAAACAAACAACCCAATCAAAAACTGGGCAGAAGACCTAAATAGACATTTTTCCAAAGAAGATATACAGATTGCCAACAAACACATGAAAGAATGCTCAACATCACTAATCATTAGAGAAATGCAAATCAAAACTACAATGAAGTATCACCTCACACCATTCAGAGGGGCCATCATCAAAAACTTTATAAACAATAAATGCTGGAGAGGGTGTGGAGAAAAGGGAACACTCTTGCACTGCTGGTGGGAATGGAAATTGATACAGCCACTGTGGAGAACAGTGTGGAGGTTCCTTAAACAACTAAAAATAGGACTACCATATGACCCAGCAATCCCTCTACTGGGCATATACCCTGAGAAAACCATAATTCGAAAAGAGTCATGTACCACAATGTTCATTGCAGCACCATTTACAATAGCCAGGACATGGAAGCAACCAAAGTGTCCATCGACAGATGAATGGATAAAGAAGATGTGGCACATATATACAATGGAATATTACTCAGCCATAAAAAGAAACGAAATTGAGCTATTTGTAATGAGGTGGATAGACCTAGAGTCTGTCATACAGAGTGAAGTTAGTCAGAAAGAAAAAGACAAATACCGTATGCTAACACATATATATGGAATTTAAGGGAAAAAATGTCATGAAGAACCTAGGGGTAAGGCAGGAATAAAGACGCAGACCTCCTAGAGAACAGACTTGAAGTTATGGGGAGGGGGAAGGGTGAGCTGTGACAGGGCGAGAGAGAGTCATGGTCATATACACACTAACAAACATAGTAAGGTAGATAGCTAGTGGGAAGCAGCCGCGTGGCACAGGGATATTGGCTCGGTGCTTTGTGACAGCCTGGAGGGGTGGGATAGGGAGGGTGGGAGGGAGGGAGACGCAAGAGGGAAGACATATGGGAACATATGTTTATGTATGACTGATTCACTTTGTTATAAAGCAGAAACTAACGCACCATTGTAAAGCAATTATACCCCAATAAAGATGTTAAAAAATAAAAATAAAAAAAATAAAACTGCTCTGTCTAATACAGTAGTCACTACTACATGTGCCTCTTTCACAACTGAAATGTGTCTAGTCTGATAGAAAACAAACTTACGGTTACCAAATGGGAAAGCTGGTGGGTGGAGGAGGGATAAATTAGGGCTTTGAGATTAACATATACACACTACTATATATATAATAGATAACCAACAAGGACCCACTGTATAACATAGGGAACTATACTCAATATCTTGCAATAACCTATAATGGAAAAGAATCTAAAAAGGAATATATATGTAAATATATAGAGAGAATATATATATTTTATGTTCATATATATAAAACAATGTACATATATATATAAAACACTGAATCACCTTGCTGTACACCTGAAACTAATACAACATTGTAAATCAACTATATTTCAATAAAAATTAAAAAAAAAGAAGATGTGGCACATATTTACAAGGGAATATTACTCAGCCATAAAAAGGAATGATACTGGGTCATTTGTAGAGGTGTGGATGGACCTAGAGACTGTCATACAGAGTGAAGTAAGTCAGAAAGAGAAAAACAAATGCCGTAGGCTAACATACATATATGGAATCTAAAAAGAAAGAAAATGGTTCCAAAGAACCTAGTGGCAGGACAGGAATAGAGACACAGACGTAGAGAATGGACTTGAGTACACGGGGAGGGGGAAGGGTAAGCTGAGACGGAGGGAGAGAGTGGCACTGACATACTTACACTACCAAATGTAAAATAGATAGCTAGTGGGAAGCAGCTGCATAGCACAGGGAGATCAGCTCGGTGCTTTTGTCCACCTAGAGGGGTGGGATAGGGAGGGTAGAAGGGAGATGCAAGAGGGAGGGGATATGGGGATATATGTATATGTATAGCTGATTCACTTTGTTATACAGGAGCAACTAACACAACAATGTAAAGCAACTATACTGCAATAAAGATGTTTAAAAAAAAGAATAAAATATGTGCTTACTTTTTCATATGTTAACTTGCTTACAGTAGATCACGTTGGTTTCTAGTTTCTAAGTGTGCAGTTCAGCCAAGCCTAGGAAGGTGAGCAAAGGGCTTCCATTTCCAGGAATAAGGCAAGATGGGGATCAGACCAACCTCCTACTAGAAACCACAAAAAACACTGACTAAAAAAAATTTTTTTATAACTTCTTAAAAGCATCAAAGCTCTGGCAAGATATTAAGAAGTTAAAGCCCCACATCAAAGGGATACAAGGTCTCTGAAAGTTAAGTGGCAGTCTGAAGCTGTTTTTGAACTAAGAACATTTGCCATTTGGGGCAAACTTGAACTTTGGTTCTGTGGGCTTCTCAGGACAAAGACAAAGCCAAAGCCCAGCATCTGCTCCTCCCCTCACTAATAAGGGTAAAACCCTCAGGGCAAGGGTGAAACAAAAGTAAAGGATCCTCCTCCCTCAGGTCCTTATGATGAGCAGAGCAAGACAGGTAGTAAATGCAGGGAACTGCTCTGAGAAGTTATAACTGCAAGTTAGTACTTCCACAGCTTCCAAACCCATATCAAGTTGATGATGAAAAAAATAAATAAATGAACAAAAACAAAGAGAAAAAGAAACCATAATACCGTAAAACCCTCTTACGTTGTGACTTTACTTTAAAGTGATTTAAAGTGTCCCTGTGTGCCTAGCAGATGCAAATGAAAGTGCTTTCTGGAGAAAATTAGTGTCAACCTAGTCTTCAAAGAATCCCTCCAAATAAAATTTCAAGGACCACAAACAGTGTACAGTCAAAAATAACTAAACCTACAAGGACATAAGCCATCAGGAATGAGAACTAAAAGAAAGAGACCTTCAAAGACTTCAGACTTTGAAATCACTAGACAATCTATAAAAGCAACTATGCTTCCTCAATTCAAAGAAAAAGTAGAAAACATATGTACAGAAAAGGAAATGATAAAAAATGATTTAGCAGATTTAAAAAGAACCAAATAGAATGTCCCAAAATAAAAAATACAATAACCCAAATTAAAAACTCAGCAGTCATGTTTAAGCAGCTTAGATATAACTGAAGATAAAATTAGAGAAGTGAAATATAGATCAGGAGAAATTATTCAGAGTACAGTGTAGAGAAACAATAATATGGCAAATGTAAAAGAGAGGTTAAGAGGCAAGAAAACAGAGTGAAAGGTGTAGCATTCATTTAATCAGACTTTCAGAAGGAGAAGAGAGAAGTGCTTGGATAAAGATAATATTTGAAGAGATAATGGCTAAGAATTTTTCTAAACTGATCAAAGATATCAATCCATAGATACAAGAATAATAAGTAGAAAAAATAAAAACAAATTTATACCCAGACTCATCATGGTGAAACTTTAACAAACCAAAGACAAATAAGATGCTAAAATTAACCAGAGGAAAGGATGATCTTCAAAGGAGTGGCAACTAAACAATAGCTGAATTCTCAATAGTAACAAAGGAAGTAACAAAGGAAGCCAAAAGCCAGTGGAATGAAACCATCAATGGTTTATATACTTATGTACTTATATAAACCTGTGGTTTATAAACTTAAATAATCGGCAACCTAGAATTCTACACCCAGAAAAAGTCTTTCAAGAATGAGGTCATAATAAAGTTATTCTTAGACAGATCAAAGCTGAGAGAGTTTGCCACCATCACACTCTGATTTAAGACCTTTCCTTTAGGTAAAATAAAAGTGATCTCACAAGGAAGACCTGAGATAGAAGACAAAAGAAAGCAAAGAAAATGATAAATATATGGATACATCTAAGTGAATATTAACTGTATAACAACAGTTATAAAGTCTTTAAGGGCAAAACTTACAACAATAATAACAAGATAGAGCTAAAATATTTGAGAACAAAACATGTCAGGAAGTGTAAATGGAATTAAAATATTTTAAGGTCTTTGAATTATGTGGGAGAAAGTAAAGGCATTGATTAATTTCAGACTTTAAGTTTAGGATGCATATTAAGTTCTAGAATAATCCCTAAAAAATAGAGAGTATATAATTTTCATACCAGTAGAAGAAAAAGAATGGGGTCATTAAAATATTTCTTTGAACAACCCCAGAAGGCAAGAAAGGAAAGAAAAGGCAATACAGAATACATGGGACAAATATAAATGAGATGGTAGTTTTAAACTCTAATATATAAATAATTACATTAAATGTAAATGGATTATATGAGCAAGAGAATATATACCATATGATTCCATATAAATGAAGTTCAAGAATAGACATTACTAAAGGAAATTATTTAGAGGTTGTGATAAACTGGTAAATGTCCCCCAAAGATGTCCACATCCTAATCCCTGGAACCTGTAAATATGTTACCTTATAAGGTAAAAAGAACTTTGCAAATGTTATTAAGAATCTTGAGATAGGGAGATTATTCTGGATTATCCAGTTGAGCCCAATGCAAACACAAGGCTACCTTTTGAGAGGAGGTAGGAGAGTCAGAGTCATAGAGACAAGAGAACAAAAGCAAAGGGAAGAGAGGACAGAAGATGCCATGCTGCTGGCTTTGAAGATGCAGGAAAGGGGCAGCCTCTAGAACTGAACAAGGCAAGATAACAGATTCCATCCCAGCCTCTAGAAGGAACACAGCCCTGCACAGCCATTTTAGACTTCTGATCTCTAGAACGGTAAGATAATTTTAAGCCACGAAGTTTGTGGTAGTTTGTTATAGCAGCAATGGGAAACTCGAAATATATATTTATATGTCTCTATCTATATCTATCTATGTGGCAAAGCAACAAATAAAAGCAAGGAAATGATTATCACATAGGTCAGGATGGTGATTTCTCCAGTGCTCAGGGGGAGAGAGAAGGCAGGCAGGGTTCTGAGGCCCTGACAATTCTATTTCTTGACATGTGTGGAGATTAAACATGTAATAATTACTCTTAAACCATGCACATATTTTATATACTTTTCTGTAATAGCAAATATTTTATAATAATAAAAACTATAAAATGTAAAAATAAAGATCAGGAATCCTGGAATTTAAGTGGGATTCAGAGAATATTTAATTAATGAGTAATGAGTTTCTAATAATTGAGAAACAGAATACCCAATCTGTAGAATCTCCCTGCTCTTATAGTGTTCCCTTACAGCCTGCTGACATTTGACCTCTCCTCTGCTCATCAATACCCTCGCATAGTTGAGCAAGGAAAGAATCTGGAGGAACAAAAGCCATCTGTGGACTCTATCATTTATGAATATGTGGACTTAGGCAAGTTACTTAAACTCTCTGTTTCTTAATCTATAAAGATGGCAGTAGTAGTAGTATCTTCCTCTATAAAGTTGTCATAGGAAATAAATGAGATAAAGCACTTAGCACGATACCTATCTAAAAATTCCACCTCTTTTTTATTTCATTTATCCACCCCCAACCCCGCAAATAATGTTTATGGAGCACTTGCCTTGTCCCAAGCCCCTTGCTAGGTCCTAGGGATGTAAAGCCAAATAATCCATGGCCCCATCTTCAAAGAGTTCTTAGTTTAGTAGAGGAAACAGGTGAAAAATACATAATTGTAATGCAAAGGGTTAGCAGTACAGTGAGGGTATAAACAACGTGCTGAGGTGTTGCATGAGGGGTCACTAAGCGGGCATGTGGTAGAGTAAGGAAGGGGACTAAGCAGAGAAGCCTGCCCACAGGTGACCCTTAAATGAGGTCTTGAAGGATGAGTAGGAGTTCACCAGCTGGAGATAAAGGAGGGATACTTCTGTAAAGGGATGAGTATAGGCAAGCCTGGAAGGAGATAATGGACAGGCGAAATGGCAAGTTGTGGGGTATTGAGGAGGGAGATGAAGTTGGGAGTAATCAGCTGTGGTCATACATCGAAAGGTCACATTTCTCAGGTAAAAGAGTTTAGCCCTTCTCCTCTAAGCAGTGGATAGCTATGGTGAGGAGGGGTTAGGATAATCTGAGCCACATTTTAGAAATATCACTCTGTGTCTGTGCAGTTGGGTGGGAAAGATTCTGAAGACTACTACCTACCTAGTTCAGGTGAGAGGGCTTGAACTAAGGCAGTGTTCTTGGAATGGACAGAGATTCAAGAGACATTTAGGAGGCAGAACTAAGTGGACTTGGTAACCTGTTGATTCAGAGTGTTGATTCAGAGCTAGTTATCAGATTTCTAGCTTGTGCTAATTATCATGGTGGATAATAATACCATTAATCAAGTTTGAGGAGACCAATAGAGCAGGTAGTGGGGTGAAGATAGTAGGTACTTTATTTTATATTTTTTTAATTGAAGTATAGTTGATTTACAATGTTGTGTTAATTTCCACTTTATTTTAGATTTACTGAGTTTGAGAAGCCTGTGGGACATTTAGGTAGAGATTTCTAGAAGGGAGTTAGAAATTTGGCTCTGAAACGGAGGAGAGAAATGAAATGTGGCCATGGAGATATGGAAGCCATAAACATTTATAAAATGGAGGTTGAAGCCAGAGGAGTGTGTGGGATGGTCCAGTGATCAATATGTTTGTTGAATCTACTTGAAAAGAATGAGTAGTGTGCTCACCTAAACGCTTTTTCCCTAGCTTATATTTTGGGTCTCAATTAAGAATGTTTTCATAAAATATCTTTCTTTACCCAAGATCATATTGATCTCTCCTTAGAGTGACTACTTATGACTTGAGTTCATGTTACAGCTTTAATTTAGAATGTTGGAGTTTACCAAAGTCATTTAAGAATGATAGATGTGGGGCTTCCCTGGTGGCACAGTGGTTGAGAGTCTGCCTGCCGATGTAGGGGATGCGGGTTCATGCCCCGGTCCGGGAAGATCCCACATGCTGCGGAGCGGCTGGGCCCGTGAGCCATGGCCGCTGAGCCTGCGCGTCCGGAGCCTGTGCTCCGCAACGGGAGAGGCCACAGCGGTGAGAGGCCCGTGTACTGCAAAAAAAAAAAAAAAAAAAAAAAAAAAGAATGATAGACGTGGAAAACTCTATTAGAGTATCCTGATGGGCAAATCTTGTACCTGAATACTAATTATGTAAAAAGTTTGCACAAAATATTTAATGTAATAGGAAGAGCTCTGAGGAAGTGTCAAGATACGTATGCTTCTCAGAAAATCAGTAAGCAACTTATTTTAAAAATTAAGCATTAATAAAAAATTCCTTAAGTTTAAAAACTTTTTATTTATTTATTTATTTTGCGTACGCGGGCCTCTCACTGTTGTGGCCTCTCCCGTTGCGGAGCACAGGCTCCAGACGCGCAGGCTCAGTGGCCATGGCTCACGGGCCCAGCCGCTCCCCAGCATGTGGGATCCTCCCGGACCGGGGCACGAACCCGTGTCCCCTGCATCGGCAGGTGGACTCTCAACCACTGTGCCACCAGGGAAGCCCTTAAAACTTTTTAATCTAATATTGTGATTTTCAGTAACATACCTCAGAAGTTTCAGACCTTTTGAAGTCAGAACCACAGAATTATTAGCCCTGGAAGAGATCTTAGAGGTCATTTAATTGAATCCTTTACGTTTTCAAATAGAGACTAAACAGAGAGTGCTACGCTGTGGTCACTCCACACCATGGTCACTGGGCCTGGGATGAGTGACTCAGTCCCTAGATCATTCTTTCCTCTTTACACCATCCTTCCTTTCAATGGAATCCAATTTGCTAAAGTTTCAGGATAGAAATGAACTAAACTTCAGCTGTCTAAATGAGAGGTTTTCATTTATTTATGAATTTAATGCATATCTGTGACACTCGGAGCTAGATAGAACAAAAGGCCAAGTGTGATTAAAATTCTTCCTTTCCCTCATTCTGTCTCAGGCTTCTTGGCAAAATGAATTATCAGAGTCCCACAAGGACAGACCCAGAGGATAGGACAATGACAAGAGTCTGATCTTGAGTAGGGCTGCCAGATTTAGCAAGTAAAAATAAGAGGCTGCCCAGTTACATTTGAATTTCAGACAAATAATGAGTACTTTTTTTAGTGTAAGTATGTCCCAAGTATTGCATGGGACATACTTATGCTAAAAAATGTATTCATTGTCTATCTACAATTGAAATATAACTGGGAGTTGTGTATTTTATCTGGAAACCCAAGTCTTGAAGTCAAGGCCAAAGACTTTCAAGCACTTAGACATGAGGGAGGCAATTAGCCCCACTAGAGGTAGCTGATGTTTCACAAAATTGCAAACTCCGAAACGAGGACCTGCTACTCTTTGCGCAACAGTGAAGGAGCTGTCATGCTATGGCACTACCATCCCCTCCAAATTGTAGTACACCGTGAAACTGATCTTTCAGGAGATTGACAAGGATGGTGGTGGAGGCAGTGGGACTTATGGACCTGGAGGATCCATCTCTGTATGTTCTAAAGCAGCTGTATCTTCTGTGTCTTTAACAGTGCAGACTGATTTTGCCAGAACAGAACCAGAATTCATTATATAAAAGCTAAAGTGTGGAACAATGAAATTTCCATTACAGAAAACCATAAAAAAGAAGTATTCTGCAAGACAGTGTCTCACCCTGACGTCCAAGGCCAGGACCCTGCACATAATCCTCATTTAACAAAAGGCTGAGCATGAAGTCTCACCAGGCAGCGGGAGCCTTGTCACAAAACCAGGGCTAAGTGAAATGGGCAATGAAACGCCAATCATGCGTCAGCATCTTGGCAGAGTTTGGCCACATGCTCAGAAGCAGCAAGATGTCATGATAACACTAACTCTAAGAGCGACTTTCAAGCTCAGCTACGGTGGTCACAGAAATGCCAAACCTAGGCTGAGGGCCTAGGTATGAAATTTTCACCACAGGTGGCTCAGGGGTCCTCTGTTGGAAGTGGTAGAAGCAATGGCAGCTCCAGTGGGAAGAGGGTTATGAGTGATTGCCCAAACCTGGGGAGGAACACAGTTTAATTAATCAACAGTGTTAGGGTATATGCAAGCATATCTGTAAAGCTGTACCTAGAGCCATGGCCAAAATTCCTCACAGCACCATTGGGAATCATGTAGTTGATTTCAGTTTTGATCTGTTATGCTAAACAGAAATGCTCTTACAGGACATGTGAGCCTAATGTTTTTTAAAAATTCATCATTCAGTCTTAACATTGTATTAGAATAAAAAATGAATGTTGAAAACCATGTCATAGTGGGGTTAAGAATGTGGTTAATTATAAAAAACAAATGTGGCTGCCATGGTCAAAAATCACATGGAACAATTACATAATAGTTCTATTTTCTAAAACTTTAGTGAAGGAGGAAGCTAATGGTATCTGTGTCCACTATGGGCTGGGGCTTTATAAGAGCTTTTAATCATCTCATCTAATTCTTTGAATTTTCTTAGTATTTTTGATCGTGGTAAGATATACATAAACATAAAATTTACCACCTTAACCATTTCCCAGTGTGCAGTTCAGTGGCATTAAGTACATTCATATTGTTGTGCAACTATCACTGCCATTCAGCTCCAGAAATTTTTCATCATCTCAAGAGAAACTCTGTACCCATTAAACAACAGCTCCTCATTCGCCCACTGCCCCCTTCCTGGTAACCACTAATCTACCTCCTGTTGCTGTGAGTTTGCTTATTTCAGGCACCTCATATAAGTGGAATCATATTTGTCCTTCTGTATCTGGCTTATTTCACTTAGCATACTGTTTTCAAGGTCCACCCTTGTTGTAGCATATATTATCTCATCTAATTCTTATAACCTGGAAAGTAGGATTTATTATTACCCTAACGAAATGACCCTGCCCCAATCATGCATACTCTGTCTCTGGAATTAAGGTTGAATGGCCTATTCTGCTGGGATTGCCCTATTGACACCATAAAGTATGCCCACACCCTGGGGGTCAAGGGCCCAAGCCCTTAGAACCGTCCTGGAGGAGGGAGTGGTGGTGCAGTAGGAGGTGTCTCTAAGTTCCTTCAACCTCCAAGGAGGGAAGAAATGGGCTTGGGTGAGGAATAGAGCTGCCTGGTGATTTCCCAGGGACAGAGCCAATTTGCTGAAAGTAGCATTTAGAGGCCCTGAGCCCCAAAATGATTCTAGTGCCTCATCTTCCCTCCCAATATGTAATTCACAATAGAACTAATACTAAACCATTTAGCAATGTGAGGAAGTCTTAACAACAGTCCCATTACTTTATGCTTTAAAAAATAAATGTTTATTTTGATATAATTTTATACTTACAGAAAAGTTGCACAAACAGTACAGAGTTCCCCTCTATGCTTCACTCAGCTTTTCCTAATGTTAACATTTAGCAGAGGGCGGAGTCAAGATGGCCTACTAGGAGGACGCGGAATTCGAGTCTCCTCAAAAGTAGTGCACCTATCAGGCACCAGTGGGGGACCACGGACACCTAAGGGGACGGGACGAACTGCCGGCAAACTGGCTTGTGAGATCTTGGTGCCCAGGCCAGAGGTCGGGCCCAAGCTCCTGTGATGGGAGCTCCGAGTCCAAACTGCTGGACTAACAGAGAACCTAGGACCCCAGGGAATATTAATCGGAGTGAGGCCTCCCAGAGGTCCTCACCTTGGCACCAAGACCCGGCTCTATCCAATGGCCTGCAAACTCCAGTGCTGGACAACTCAGGCCAAACAACCAGTAAGGCAGGAATACAACATCACCCATCAAAAAGAGAAAAAAAAAAAATGAAACAACAAAAAAATATGTTACAGATGAAGGAGCAAGGTAAAAACCTACAAGGCCAAATAAATGAAGATGAAATAGGCAACCTACCTGTAAAATGATCCAGAGTAATGATAGTAAAGATGACCCCAAATCTCAGAAACAGAATGGAGAAAATACAAGAAACATTTAACAAGGATCTAGAGGAACTAAAGAGCAAACAAACAGTGAAGAACAACACAATTACTGATATTAAAAATACTTCAGAAGGAAACAATAGCAGAATAACTGAGGCAGAAGAACGGATAAGTGAGCTGGAAGACAGAATGGTGGAAATAACCACCAAAGAGCAGAATAAAGGAAAAAAAACAAAGAAAAGCATTGAGGACAGTAACAGAGAACTCTGGGACAACATTAAATGCAACAACATTCGAATTATAGGGGTCCCAGAAGAAGAAGAGAAAAAGAAAGGGGCTGAGAAAATATTTGAAGAGATTATAGTCAGAGACATCCCTACACATGGAAAAGGAAATAGTCAATCAAGTCCAGAAAGCACAGAGAGTACCATACAGGATAACCCAAAAGAGAAACACGCCAAGACACATATTAATCAAACTATCAAAAATTAAATACAAAGAAAAAATATTAAAAGCAGCAAGGGAAAAGCAACAAATAACATACAAGGGAATCCCCATAAGGGTAACAGCTGGTTTTTCAGCAGAAACTCCTCAAGCCAGAAGGGAGTGGCAGGACATATTTAAAGTGATGAAAGGGAAAAATCTACAACCAAGATTACTCTACCCAGCAAGGATCTCATTCAGATTTGATGGAAAAATTAAAACCTTTACAGATAAGCAAAAGTTAAGAGAATTCAGCACCACCAAACCAGCTTTACAACAAATTCTGAAGGAATTTGTCTAGGCAGGAAACACAAGAGAAGGAAAATACCCACAAAAACGAAAACAAAACAATTAAGAAAATGGTAATAGGAACATACATATCGATAATTACCTTAAATGTAAATGGATTAAATGTTCCAACCAAAAGACACAGACTGGCTGAATGGATACAAAAATAAAACCTGTACATATGCTGTCTACAAGAGACCCACTTTAGACCTAGGGATACATACAGACTGAAAGTGAGGGGATGGAAAAAGATATTCCATACAAATGGAAATCAAAAGAAAGGTGGAGTAGCAATTCTCATATCAGACAAAATAGACTTTAAAACAAAGACTATTACAAGAGAAAAAGAAGGACACTACATAATGATAAAGGGATCAATCCAAGAAGAAGATGTAACAATTGTAAATATTTATGCACCCAGCATAGGAGCACCTCAATACATAAGGCAAATGCTAACAGCCATAAAAGGGGAAATCGACAGTAACACAATCATAATAGGGGACTTTAACAGCCCACTTTCACCAATGGACAGATCATCCAAAATGAAAATAAATAAGGAAACACAAGCTTTAAATGATACATTAAACAAGATGGACTTAATTGATATTTATAGGACATTCCATCCAAAAACAACAGAATACACTTTCTTCTCAAGTGTTCATGGAACATTCTCCAGGATAGAACATATCTTGGGTCACAAATCAAGCCTTGGTAAATTTAAGAAAATTGAAATCGTATCAAATATCTTTTCCGACCACAATGCTATGAGACTAGATATCAATTACAGGAAAAGATCTGTAAAAATTATAAACACATGGAGGCTAAATAATACAATACTTAATAACCAAGAGATCACAGAGGAAATCAAAAAATACCTAGAAACAAATGACAATGAACACACAACGACCCAAAACCTATGGGATGCAGCAAAAGCAGTTCTAAAAGGGAAGTTGATAGCAATACAATCCTACCTTAAGAAACAAGAAACATCTCAAAAAAACAACCTAACCCTACACCTAAAGCAATTAGAGAAAGAAGAACAAAAAAAGAGAACCAAACCCAAAGTTAGCAGAAGGAAAGAAATCATAAAGATCAGATCAGAAATAATTGAAAAAGAAATGAAGAAAACAGTAGCAAAGATCAATAAAACTAAAAGCTGGTTCTTTGAGAGGATAAAAAAATTGATAAACCATTAGCCAGGCTCATCCAGAAAAAAAGGGAGAAGATTCAAATCAACAGAATTAGAAATGAAAAAGGAGTAGTAACAACTGACATTGCAGAAATACAAAGGATCATGTGAGATTACTACAAGCAACTCTATGCCAATAAAATGGACAACCTGGAAGAAATGGACAAATTCTTACAAAAGCACAATCTTCCAAGACTGAACCAGTAAGAAAGAGAAAATATAAACAGACCAACCACAAGTACTGAAATTGAAACTGTGATTTAAAATCTTCCAACAAACAAAAGCCCAGGACCAGATGGCTTCACAGGCCAATTCTACCAAACATTTAGAGAAGAGCTAACACCAATCCTTCTCAAACTCTTCCAAAATATAGCAGAGAGAGGAACACTCCCAAACTCATTCTATGAGGCCACTGTCACCCTGATACCAACACCAGACAAAGATTTCACAGAAAAAGAAAACTACAGACCAATATCTCTGATGAACAGAGATGCAAAAAATCCTCAACAAAATACTAGCAAACAGAATCCAACAACATATTAAAAGGATCATACACCATGATCAAGTGGGGTTTATCCCAAGAACGCAAGGATTCTTCAATATATGTAAATCAATCAGTGTGATAAACCATATTAACAAATTGAAGGATAAAAACCATATGATAATCTCAATAGATGCAGAAAAAGCTTTTGACAAAATTCAACACACATTATGATAAAAACTCTCCAGAAAGTAGGCATAGAGGGAACATACCTCAATATAATAAAGGCCATATATGACAAACGCACAGCCCACATTGTTCTCAATGGTGAAAAACTGAAACCATTTCTTCTAAGATCAGGAACAAGACGAGGTTGCCCACTCTCACCACTATTATTCAACATAGTTTTGGAAGTTTTAGCCACAGCAATCAAAGAAGAAAAAGAAATTCGAATCAGAAAAGAAGAGGTAAAGCTGTCACTGTTTGCAGATGACATGATACTATACATAGAGAATCCTAAAGATGCTACCAGAAAACTACTAGAGTTAATCAATGAATTTGGTAGAGTGGCAGGATACAAAATTAATGTACAGAAATCTCTTGCATTCCTATACACTAATGATGAAAAATCTGAAAGAAAAATTAAGGAAACACTCCCATGTACCACTGCAACAAAAACAATAAAATACCTAGGAATAAACCTACCTAAGGAGACAAAAGACCTGTATGCAGAAAACTATAAGATGATGATGAAACAAATTAAAGACAACACAAACAGATGGAGAGAGGTACCATGTTCTTCATTTGGAAGAATCAACATTGTGAAAATGACTCTACTACCCAAAGCAATCTACAAATTCAATGCAATCCTTATCAATGTACCAATGGCATATTTCAAAGAACTAGAACCAAAAAATTTTACAATTTGTATGGAAACACAAAAGACCCCGAATAGCCAAAGCAATCTTGAGAAAGAAAAACGGAGGTGGAGGAATCAGGCTCCCTGACTTCAGACTATACTACAAAGCTACAGTAATCAAGATAGTATGGTTCTGGCACAAAAACAGAAATACAGATCAATGGAACAGGATAGAAGCCCAGAGATAAACCCATGCACCTTTGGTCACCTTATCTTTGATAAAGGAGGCAAGAATATACAGTGGAGAAAAGACAGCCTCTTCAATACATGGTGCTGGGAAAACTGGACAGCTACATGTAAAAGAATGAAATCAGAACACTTCCCAACACCATACACAAAAATAAACTCAAAATGGATTAAAGACCTAAATATAAGGCCAGACACTATAAAAAAATTGAGGAAAACATAGGCAGAACACTCTATGACTTAAATCACAGCAAGATCCTTTTTGACCCAACTCCTAGAGAAATGGATGTAAAAACAAAAATAAACAAATGGGACCTAATGAAACTTAAAAGCTTTTTCACAGCAAAGGAAACCATAAGCAAGACTAAAAGACAGCCCTCAGAATGAGAGAAAATATTTGCAAATGAAGCAACTGACAAAGGATTAATCTCCAAAATTTACAAGCAGCTCATGCAGCTCAATATCAAAAAAACAAACAACCCAATCCAAAAATGGGCAGAAGACCTAAATAGACATTTCTCCAAAGAAGATACACAGATTGCCAACAAACACATGAAAGAATGCTCAACATAACTAATCATTAGAGGAATGAAAATCAAAACTACAATGAGGTATCACCTCACATCAGTCAGAATGGCCATCATGAAAAAATCTACAAACAATAAATGCTGGAGAGGGTGTGGAGAAAAGGGAACCCTCTTGCACTGTTGGTGGGAATATAAATTGATACAGCCACTATGGAGAACAGTATGGAGGTTCCTTAAACAACTAAAAATAGAACTACCATATGACCCAGCAATCCCTCTATTGGGCATATACCCTCAGAAAACCATAATTCAAAAAGAGTCATATACCACAATGTTCATTGCAGCACCATTTACAATTGCCAGGACATGGAAGCAACCTAAGTGTCCATCGACAGATGAACGGATAAAGATGTGGCACATATATAGAATGGAATATTACTCAGCCATAAGAAGGAATGAAACTGGGTCATTTGTACAGGCATGGATGGACCTAGAGTCACTCATACAGAGTGAAGTAAATCAGAAAGAGAAAAACTAATATCGTATATTAACGTATATATGTGGAACCTAGAAAAATGGTACAGATGAACTGGTTTGCAGGGCAGAAATAGAGACACAGATGTAGAGAACAACCGTATGGACACCAAGGGAGGAAATTGGTGGTGGGGTAGTGATGGTGGGATGAATTGGAAGATTGGGATTGACTTGTATACACTGATGTGTATAAAATAGATAACTAATAAGAACCTGCTCTATAAAAAATAAATAAAATAAAATTCAAAAGAAAAAAAAAACATTTAGTAGAACCACAGTACAAGGATCAAAATTCAGAAGTCAGGACTTCTCTGGTGGCACAGTGGATAGGACTCTGAGCTCCCAATGCAGGGGGTCCGGGTTCGATCCCTGGTCAGGGAACTAGATCCCACATGCATGCCACAACTAAAAGTTTGCATGCCACAACTAAGGAGCCAGCAAGCCACAACTAAGGAGCCTGCCTGCCTCAATTAAGACCCTGGTGTAACCAAATAAATAAATAAATATATTTTTAAAAATTTCAGAAGTCAACACAAGTGCAGTACTATTAACTAAACTACTGCCTTTGTTCAGATTCCACCAGTTTTTCTACTCATGTCCTTTTTCTGTTCCCATCTCCAATCCAGGATCCCACACTATATTTAGTTGTCACATCTAGTTGGCTCTTCCATGGCAGTTCTTCTGTCTTTCCTTGTCTATCGTGACTTTGACACTTTGGAAGAGTACTGGTCAATTATTTTGTAGAATTGTCTTTAACTTGTGATTGTTCAGTGTTTTCTCGTGATTAAGTTGAAATCATGCATTTTTGGTAAGAATACAGTTCTCAGTGCAAGATCTTCAGAGGGTACACATGTAGATATGTCTTAATACTGGCTATCTTAGCCTCAATTGCTTGGTTAGGGTGGTGTCTGCTGCTGCATTTCTCCACTGTAAGGTTACTATTTCTCTCTCTCTCTCTCTTTTTTTTTTTTTTTTTTTTGGCCACACCACGCGGCATGCAGGATCTTAGTTCCACAACCAGGGATCAAACCTGCGCCCCCTGCACTGGAAGTGCAGAGCCTTAACCACTGGACCACCAGGGTCCACTATTTTCTCTTTGTAAATAACAGGTATGATGGGAGACACACTTTGAGACTATGCAAATATCCTGTTTCTCCTCAAACTTTTGCCTGCTAATTCTAGCATCCATCAGTGGACCTTGCACGTAGCAGTTATTACTGTGGTGTTCTAATTGTGATTTTCTATTTTCTTCACTCTTTCTACATTTATTAAGTGGAATTCTTTTGTAAGGAAGAGCTGTCCTTTCTCCTACATTTATTTATTTGTTTAGTTATTTATTTATACGAGGATGGACTCATGGATATTTATTTTATACTTTGATGCTTTAAGAAATTAATCAAATGTCAAATTATTTCTAAAAAATTCCCTCTTCTCACTCCCATGTTCATTTTCCATCCCTTCCTCTTGTGCCCCAGACTTGTTGGTACCCTAACTCCCGGCTGTTGAGATGTTGCTCTGAAAAGATGAGAGTGAGTTCGTGGACAGCGGCCATTCAAAGGATGGTCCGGGAAGCCTCTTCATTCTGGGCTTGGGGACAGGTACTGTGAAGGTGTGTTCTCAATGCTGCTGTGACTCACTGGAATGAGGAGCTGAACCCCTGAGGTCCAGGGTGGGGAAGGTGGGGATCCTCACCTCCAGCCATGATGGGCAGGAAAGAGGAAAGGAGTGCTTAGGAAAGCCAATATGTCGATAATGTCTTATACCTGCTATTTCTCAAGTCCTATGGCTCGGGTCTGAAGAAAATATGATTACGTGGGTCAAAGTCTCTAACCGTAGAAAACCAGGCATTGGCTGGGGATAATCTCAAGGCCACCTCTGTAATGAATATCTGTTTACTTTTTGTGTTAGTTCTGATTTGGGTATGCGAGGACAAGGTGATTATCTGGGTTAAAGGTCTCCTTCATGAAAGGGTTCACTTTGAATGGCAGAAAACACCCCCCTCTTCTTCCAAGTACACTTGATAATGATTCCTTTTTTTAAGGGGTCATACTGGGACTTGGTAATACAGCCAAAATTGGATTCAGGAGGTGAATGAGCCTTATTGACCATCCATGTGTTCACAGATCACCTTGCAGTTTCCAACCTGACCTTGTGTATGGCTGTCCTACTGAGTCAGAGGTCCCCAAAGGAGCAGGGGAGATTGTCTTGTTAGGAAGAAGAACCCAGGCTCACCTCTAACCACTGCAGGATTAGAACTCTTCCTAGACAGACTGCCCCCTCTGCGTGGTCTCTTAGCCTCACTTCTGCAGGAAATATAAGGCTTTTCCCCCAGGGGTGTAATTTAGGGCAAGGCAGACCTGTACTCTGTAGCAACCTTGGTTTTCTTGTCACCCAGTATAATGGTTTGTGCGTATGTCTGTCTGCCTGTTCCTTGCTGAGCCTCTTCTATGTACCAGGCCCCATGCAGAATGCTTTTCCGTCATAACGAAACTTCCAGAAGTACTGTTAGGCCACTTTACATGTGAAGAAACTGAGACCCAGCGGTTCCCATCATTAGGGAGGGTGGGGCTAGGACTGAGGTCTCTCTAAGCTTCAAGGTCGAGCCTCCTTCCATCAGGCCACACCACCTTTAGGAGGGAGTATGTCCAGTTTCAGCCCTTCTTTCATACCCTGCCCTTGTGATCGTCAAATGTTGTGCGTTCAGAACCTTTTTCTTGGCTTTAGGCTTTGGGACTCATATCCACAGCGCCAGGAACATGTGCATAGCCTTCCGGGGAGGTTCTTTTTCCAAAAAGTGCAGGGCCTTCAGTGATAGGGCTGGTGGAAGGGGAGTCGGTGCCTCCGAGTTTGATGTTTCCCCTCGGTGAATTCCACAGTGACAGGGACAGGAGCAGATCACTCTTCATTCGAATATTTTGTAATAAAAAATTCTAGTCTGTACTTCTTGAGTATTTACAGAGTGCCAGACATTGTTACAAGCACCTCATACACATTATTTCCCTTAGTATTTCCAATATCCCCAAGGAACAGGTCCCCAATCCCTTATTCAGATTCCACACAGATCCCCTGATATGCTTCAGAATTCAGAATCTTTCATATTTGTGAGAGACAAATTTCACAAATGTGCATAACACCTCCGTAACACCCATCCATCCTCGTACACATTGATGTTTCTGCAGCAAACGTATGGATAATCATGCTTAATGGGATAAATAAAAACTATATAAAGTCTCACATTAGTTCAGTTCAGGTTTTGCCATCAAATGAATTTCCTGCAAACTTAAAAAAATCTGTTTTTCAGAGCGCTTTGGATTTCAGAATTGCTAAAAAGGGATATGGATCTGGAATATTATTATTCCCATTATACAGGTGAGAAAACTGAGGTTTAGATCTATGAAGAGCCTATCCAAGGTCATACCATAAGTGACAGGGCCAGCATTTGAACTGTCTGTGCTCAGCCCATTGCACATTTTAACCTCTGCTTGACTCCAAACCTTCATGTGGAAGGAAATAAAGTACTCAGACCTGCCCTACTTGGCTTCCACTTGAGAAACTAGTTATGGCTGACGTTCAAATTCATTTTCACTGGGAGTGATAAGTAGATTTTCTTATAAATTGATAGGCTAGAGAGCATCTGGGAACACCTTCTCAAAGAGATTAGTGAAACAAAACTCCAGGCATGTCTGCGGAGGGGAGGAGAAGGGTGTGTGACTTTCCCATTCTCGCTAAGGAAATACCTTGTCCTTTCTGGTTTTTCCAATTTCGTGTGCTTTCTTCTTTAGTTCCCCTTCTGCTCTGATTAATGGACTACCGACCTCGGCTTTCCGTTCACATGGGCTCCAGGAGTTGTTGGCATTTCCCATTGCTGCCTCCCCACTGCTGCTGGGGAGCCTCTTCCTCTTTCCTTAAGTCGGGTCTCTCTTTACCACGTCATTGGCCCCATCGGTCAAGGTTCTCCCCAATCCCCTTGTCTGCTGACGCGAACCCGGTCGCATAACCAACCGTTAACTAAATAGCAGAGAAATAGGATGATTTCATATAAACATCCTCAGAGTCATTCTAGAACTTAAGGGTGTGACATTCTTACTGTTTCAGGGGATGGAGAGGACAGAAGTGAGATGTATGTGTGTGTCTATGTGCCTGTGTACATGTGTGTGCGTGTGTGTGTTATTGCTGCTTTGCCAAAGCTCCTGCCTCCTCCAAGTCACCAAGAATGTGCGTACCCAGCCAGCTACTTAGCAAGACACCAGCTTCCAGGGAGCAGAGGAGAAAAGCAGAGAGACACTGACTTTTTGGCACTTGAATCTCTGCATTTCAGCTGGACTTGACCTCATTAAGTTATCGTCATGGGCCATCCCCTCTGGATAATGAGGAGAGATTGTGGTGAATTTACACACAGTTGGTTAACTTCATCTTTATATTTTTTCGAGTAAATATAGTGTCCTTTGGAGATGTTTGAAGCATGTCCAAACTTTGGTGGGGCACAGCAATTGCTAGTATTTATTCAGGTTATTTGGTGGAGTCTGACATGGGCAAAGGAAAACTAAATAGAAAACGGATCTGCCCCTTTTAAAATTTTATTTTTCCACACTGATCCCTCTTCTTGTGAAATCCCGTTTACCCCTGATGATCTTATGAAAGATACTCTTTTGTTCTTCAACTTAGAAAACAAGCCACGGAAAGTAACGGGAATGTTACTGATTTTTATTAAGGGCTGATGAACACTTGGGTCAAATCTCTTAATTACAGAGATCAAAGGAGAATTATACATTTTCACTCAAGTTCTTTTTTTCTTCAAAAGAATAGACCTCAGTGAAAACAAGTATTTCCTAACCCAATAAAGGACTCTTTGACAATCTATTTTACGAGCTAATTTACTTCTGTGTTGAAATTATGCACGGTGTGGTGAGACTTGCCCTCTCTGTGTTTTTTTACAACTCAAGCCAGTGAACTAAATACCAGCAAAGATTTTCACGGGCACAGTTTCTTCTGACAATGAAGCAGCCCCTCATTGCTTTGTTTACCTTCTGTGGTCACTACATATTCCCAGACTCACAGTTCCCTTCAAAGCCTCTCTTCTCTCACCTTTGATTCCAGCTCATGTTTTCTGCCCTCGACGTTGCAGACTTTTGGTGACACGTGGTTTTATATTCAGCTTCTTCACTTTCTTATTCTATACACTGTCCCCCTGTGACTATTCAATGCTATGACTTGCTTGCTCACCTAGAAGCTGGAGACCCTGATGTGTATCCATCCCTGTTAAGCTCTAGAGCTCAGAACTCAATGTCATTCTCTTGGATTCTCTGTTGGGATATTCTACAAGCACCTCAAACTCAACATGCCCCAAAGTGTACTTGTCATTCACAGCTGCCCTTCTTCCCTCCATTACCACCCCCCCCCACTCCTCAAACATGTTCTTTCTCTTAATCTTCAAGCTCAATGGATGGTCTCATCATTTATCCATCTCCTAAGCCGGAGTCATTCTCAGGTCATCCTCCATGACTCTGTCATCCTTCAAATCCGATCAACTCTTCTTCCCAACCACGTTCTTCAGTCACTCTACTTTCCAACCAGCTTTGGGGGCCATTCCCCTTCTCCATCCCGCTGCCATTGTCTTGGTGTAGACCCTCCTCTTTCCTAACCTGCACTCCAAGACCACTAGACACTAATTTCTACAGCCCTGGGTTAGCTTCACTCCCATCCATCCTAACCCTCACCTCAAACCAGCCTTCACACTGTGCTCTCCACTGGAGCTAACTTTCTCAAACACAAATCTGATTTTGTTTTCACTTCCTTAAAGCTCTTCAAGTGTTCCTTTTCATTTTCAAAATAAAGTCCTATCTCCTTAGCACCATATTCCAAGCCTCCCATGTTCTGGCCTCATTGTCTGCCTCTTCTCTTGCTATGTCTTGCCTTGCATGTTTAGATAATTGGATACTTTTCATGGATCCTTGAACGTAGCAAGTGGCTTTAAAACTTTGGATCTCTGTACGTGAAATTCCCTCTGTCTAGAATTCTCTTTCCCCTCCTCCACCTAGAAGACACCTACAAGGTCATTCAACAAACATCAGCAGGGGTCTACTCTGTACCTGAAGACTGTGCCAGGCAGTGAAGACAGAAAGAAGGCATGGTTCTTTTTCTAACCATCCAGTGGAAATATCACTTCTTGAAACTTCCTTTAAACATCCCCTCAGCAGCCACACCACCCCTGCACAGTAGACCAATTCTTCCTTTTGCTTTGTGTATCATTTTTCATTGCATGTACATGATATCATTTTTGTTTGTCTGCCTGGGCTCAGAACCAATGCCCATAACATCGGGGAGAGGAAGTGAGTAGTTTAAAGAATATGCGGGCACTGACATCTGTGTGGTAGGCAGTATTCTAAAATGGTCTCCCAAGATTCCTGACCCTTGGCAATTCTATGATGCTGATGAATCTTAGATAAGGTCCTGGAAACAAAATCTTAACGTTGCAAAAATATTAGTATTCTTAGAGAGTACTCCAAAGGAGGTGTTTGTTAATAAGATATTCTCTCCTCACCACTCTCCTGAGCCAGTAACTATCTCTTACCACAATCAAGTATTAATATCCAGATGTTTGTGTTGAGGGTTCATAGTATTAGTGCAGTGTTTTGCCAGCTGTTAAGGCAAAAAATTTTTTGATCGAATGATAAAGACAAATTTGGAATTCTTACTTTAGTTATTCAAACATCTTCAAATTCCTGGTAATAGGAGGGATATTATGACCTAAGAGTAAAAATAAAGGGAGTACTTCTATATAACAGGTGATGAGATTTTGTTTTATTTATGTATCGCTCTGAAATGATATGGAAGACTCAGTCACTGATGGAGGTAAGAGAGAATCCTGATGTAACTGTTGCTGCCATAGTTTGTACTCACACAACATATTTAATTATAAGTATGATCGTAAATATTGACTTGTCATTGGTACATTTGGCAACTGTCTTTAGACTAAGATCCCAGAGGGATCCTTGCTTATTATCCAGGGATCTACTAGAATGTTAATTCTCCGAGCTATGTTTCAACATCAAGAGATGTCTCTGGCTAATCTTGCCTCTTAACAAGAGGAAATAGGAGAGGGACTTCCCTGGTGGCGCAGGGATTAAGAATCCGACCACCAATGCAGGTGACATGGGTTCAATCCTTGGTTCGGGAAGATCCAACATGCCTCAGAGCAACTAAACCTGTATGCCACAACTACTGAAGCCCACGCACTCTAGGGGCCGTGCTCTGCAACAAGAGGAGCCACTGCAATGAGAAGCCCGTGCACCACAATGAAGAGTATCCCCAACTTGCTGCAACTAGAGAAAGCCCGCACTCAGCAACGAAGACCCAACGCAGCCAAAAAATAAACAAATAAATAAATAGAAATAAAATGGCAACAGATACATTTAAAAAAAAGGAAATTGAAGAAACGTTTCTATCAGGAGCAAGCCTTGGGTGGAGGGAGATGAGGAATCCCATATGATACGCAGCGCTAGCTCTATCCTGAGCCATAAGTCTTATGTTAAACATTTTTCTTCCAGTTTTATTGAGATATAATTGACAAACAGCACTGTATAACTTTAAGGTGTATAGCATAATGATTTGACTTCCATACATCATGAAATAATTACTACAATAAGTTTAGTGAACATTCATCATCTCATATAGATACAAAATTAAGTAAATAAAAAAGTATAGTTTTGGGACTTCCCTGGTGGCACAGTGGTTAAGAATCCACCTGCCAATGCAGGGGACATGGGTTCGATCCCTGGTCTGGGAAGATCCCACATGCCGTGGAGCAACTAAGCCCGTGCACCACAACTACTGAGCCTGCACTCTAGAGCCCATGAGCCACAACTACTGAGCCCACGTACCACAATTACTGAAGCCTGTGCACCTAGAGCCCATGCTCTGCAACAAGAGAAGCCACAGCAATGAGAAGCCTCCACACCACAATGAAGAGTAGCTTCCACTCGCCACAACTAGAGAAAGCCCACGTGCAGAAGCTAAGACCCAACGTAGCCAAAAAATAAAGACATTTATAAAAAAAGAAAAAGTTTTCCTTGTGATGAAGACTCAGGATTTACTCTTAACGATTTTTAGATAAAATGTACAGTAGTGTTAATTATATTTATCATGTTATACAATATATCATTGGTATTTATTTATCTTATAATGGGAAGTTTGTACCTTTGGACTGCCTTCATCCAGTTCCCCCTATCCAAACCTCCTGCCTCTGATAACCACAAATATGATCCTTTTTCTATGAGTCTGTTTGTTTCTTTGTTTTTGAAGTATAATTGACTTACAACACTATGTTACTTCCTGGTACACAACATAGTGATTTGATATTTCTATGCATTTCAAAATTATCACCATGATAAATCTAGTTACGATATGTCACCAAAAAAAGATATTACATATTTATTGACTATATTCCCCACACTGTACATTTCATACCTGTGACTCATTTATTTTGCAACTGGAAGTTTGTAGCTCTTAATTCCCCTCACCTATTTCTTCCCTCCCCCTTCTCTCCTCCCCTCTGGCAACCACCTGTTTGTTCTCTGTATCTATAACTCTGTTTATGTTTTGTTTTGTTTGTTCATTTGTTCTGTTTTTTAGATTCCACATATAAGTGAAATCATATAGGATTTCTCTGTCTGATTTATTTTACTTAGAATAATTCCCTCTAGGTCTATCCATGTTGTTGCAAGTGACAAGACTTAATTCTCTTTTATGGCTGAGTAATATTCCATTTTATGTATATATCATATCTTCTTCATTCATTCATCTCTGGATGGGCACCTAGATTGCTTCCACATCTTGGCCATCATAAATAATGCTGCTATGAACCTAAGGGTGTATGTATCTTTTCTAAATAGAGATTTAATTTTCTTCAGATAAATACCCAGGAGTGGAACTTCTAGATTATACGGTACTTCTATTTTCAATTTTTTGAGGAATCGCCATACTCTTTTCCATAATGGCTGCACCAATTTATATTCCCACCTATAGCATACAAGGGTTCTGTTTTCTCCACATCCTCGCCAACACGTTATTTTTTGTCTTTTTGATAATATCTACTTTGACATATTTGAAGTGATATCTCATTGTGGTTATTTGTTTATTTGGTTGTGCTGGGTCTTAGTCGCAGCAGGTGGACTCCTTAGCTGCGGCTTGTGGGCTCCTTAGTAGTGGCTTGTTGGTTCCTTAGTTGTGGCACACGGGCTCCTTAGTCGTGGTAGGCAAACTCTTCGTTGTGGCATGCATGTGACTCTAGTTCCCCGGCCAGGGATCGAACCTGGGCCCCCTGCATTGGGAGTGTGGAGTCTTAACCACTGCACCACCAGGGTAGTTCCTCATTGTGGTTTTGATTTGCGTTTCCCTGGTGATTAGTAATGAGTAATGTTGAGCATCTTTTAATGTGCCTGTTGGCCATCCATACGTCTTCCTTGGAAAAATGTCTATCCAGATCTTCTGCTCATTTTTAATCAGGTTTTTTTTTTTGATGTTGAGTTGTATGAGTTATTTGTATATTTTGAAAATTAACCCCTTGTCAGATATATAATTTGCAAGTATCTTACCCCATTTAGTAGGTGATGTTTTTGTTTTGTTGAGAGTTTCCTCCACCATGTGAAAGTTTTTAGTTTGTTGTAGTCCTATTTGTTGACTTTTGCTTTTATTTCTCTTGCCTGAGGAGAAATATCCAAAAAATATTACCACGATTGATGTCAAAGAGTATACTGCCTACATTTTCTTCTAGAAGTTTTATGGTTTCAAATCTTACATTTAAGTCTTTAATTCATTTTGAATTTATTTTTGTACAAGAGAATAGTCTAGTTTGATTCTTTTGCATGTCGCTGTCCAGTTTTCCCAATACCATTTATTGAAAAGGCTGTCTTTTTCCCATTGTATATTCTTGCCTCCTTTGTGGTATATTAATTGCCCATATAAATGTGCATTTATTTCTGGTCTCTCTATTCCATTCCATTGATCTATGTGTCTGCTTTTGTGCCAGTACCATACTGTTTTCATTACTGTAGTTTTTAGTATAGTTTGAAATCAGGGCATGTTACCACCAGTTTAGTTCTTTCTCAAGGTTGTTTTGGCTATTTGGAGTCTTTTGTGTTTCCATAAGTTATTAGAATTATTAGTTCTAGTTCTGTGAAAAATATCATTGGTATTTTGATGGGATTGCATTGAATCTTTAGATTACTTTGGGTAGCATGGTTATTTTAATAATATTAATTCTTCCAATCCATGAACATGATATATCTTTTCATCTGTTTGTGTCATCTTCAATTCTTTTAACAGTGTCTTACAGTTTTTCGAAAACAGGTCTTTTACCTTCTTCATTAGATTTATTCCTAGATAGTTTATTCTTTTTGGTGCAATTGTAAACGGGATTGTTTTCTTAATTTCTTCTTCTGGTAGTTTGTTGTTAGTGTATAGAAATGCAACAGATTTCTGCATATGAATTTTGTCTCCTGCAACTCTCAAATTCATTGATGAGTTTTAGTAGTTTGTTGGTGACATCTTTAGGATTTTCTATGAATAGCATCATGTCATCTTCAAACAGTGACAGTTTTACTTCTTCCTTTCCAATTTGGATTCCTTTTTTTCGTTTTCTTCTCCAATTACTGGGCTAGGACTTCCAAATTTATGTTGAATAAAAGTGGCAACATCCTTGTCTTTTTCCTGATCTTAGAGGAAATGCTTTCAGCTTTTCACCATTGAGTATGATGTTAGCTTTGGCACGTCATTTATGGCCTTTATAATGAGGAGAGTTTTCATCATAAATGGATGTTGAATTTTGTCAAAAGTTTTTTCTGCATCTGTTAAGAGGATCATATGATTTTTATTTTCCTGTTTGTTAATGTAGTGTATCACACTGATTGATTTGTGGGTATTGAAACATCCTTGCATCCCTGGGAAAAATCCCACTTTATCATGGTGTATGATTCTTTATGTATTGTTAAATTCTCTTTGTAATATTTTGTTGAGGATTTTTGCATCTATGTTCATCAGTGATATTGGTCTGTAATTTTCTTTTTTTGTGTTATATTTGTCTGGTTTTGGTGTCAGGGTGATGCTGGCCTTGTAGAATGAGTTTGGAAGCATCCCTTCCTCTGCAATTTTTTGGAATAATTTGAGAAGGATAAGTGTCAATTCTTCTCTAAATGTTTGGTGGAATTTACCTGCGAAGCCATCTGATACTGGACTTTTGTTTGTTGGGAGTTGTTCTTTTTTATAACTGATTCAATTTCATTACTAGTAATTGCTCTGTTCATATTTGCTATTTCTTCCTGGTTCAGTCTTGGGAGATTGTACATTTCTAGGAATTTGTCCATTTCTTCTAGGTTGTCCATTTTATTGGCAGACAATTGTTCACAGGGATCTCATAACATCCTTTGAATTTCTGTGGTGTTGGTTGTGACGTTTTCTTTTCCATTTCTGATTTTATTTTATTGGGTCCTCTCTCTTTTTTTCTTGATGAGTCTGGTAAAGATTTGTCCATTTTGTTTATCTATTCAAAGAACCAGCTCTTAGTTTCATTGGTCTTTTCTATTTTTTTTCTATCACATTTATTTATGCTCTGATCTTTACAACTTCTTTCCTTCTACTAATTTTGGATTTTATTTGTTTTTCTCTTTCTGTTTCCTTTAGGTGTAAGGTTAGGGTTTTTATTTGAGATTTTTCTTGTTTCCTGAGGTAGGCTTGTATCACTATAAACTTCATTCTTAGAAATGCTTTTGCTGTGTCCTCTAGATTTAGGATCATTATGTTTTCATTTTCATTTGTCTCCAGGTATTTTTTGTTTCCTCTTTGATTTCTTCAGTGACCCATCGGTTATTTAGTAGCATATTGTTTAGCCTCCACGTGTTTGTGTTTTCTGCAGTTTTTTCCCCTTGTGGTTGAATCCTAGCCTCATAGTGTTATGGTCAGAAAAGTTGCTTTATATGATTTCAGTTTCTTAAATTTACTGAGAATTATTCTGTGGCCTAGCATGTGATCTATCCTAAAGAATGTTCCATGTGCACTTGAGAACAGTGTGTACTCTGCTGCTTTTGGTTGGAATGTTTTATATTTATAAAGCTATTCTGGCTTTCATTTCCATTTGCATGGAATACCTTTGTCCATCCCCTCACTTTCAGTCCATGTGTCTTTAGATCTAAAGTGGGTCTCTTTTAGGTAGCTTATATATGGGTCTTGTTTTTGTATCTATTCAGCCATTCTAGGTCTTTTGATTGGAGTATTTAGGCCACTTAATTTTAAAGTAACTATTGATGGGAATGTATTTATTACTATTTTGTTAATTGTTTTGGGGTTGTTTTTGTAGTTCTTCCTTGTTCCTTTCTTCTTTTGTTCTCTTCCCTTGTGATTTGATGACAATCTTAACTGTTATGTTTGGATTCTTCAAACTTTTTTCTGTGTGTATCTATTACAGATTTTTGATTTGTGGTTAGTATGAGGTTTATATATAGCAATTTATATGTGTGTGTCTGTATGTAATATATATATATATATATATATAAAATTGTAAATTGCTGATCTCAATTTTGAATGCATTTTAACAACCTTGAAGTTTTACTCTTCCCCTCCCCTTTTACTGTTTTTAACATCATATTTTACATCTTTTTATTTCGTTCCTGTCTTTACTACTTATTGTGGAGATAGATGATTTTACTACTTTAGTCTTTCAACCTTCCTACTAGCTTTATATATGGTTGATTTACTTCCTTTACTGTATATTTGCCTTTACCAATGAGATTTTTCCTTTCATAATTTTTATATTTCTAATTTCTTTTCTGCTTGGAGAAGTCCCTTTAACATTTCTTGTAAAGCTGGTTTGGTGGTGCTGAACTCTTTTAGCTTTTGCTTGTCTGTAAAACTCTCTCTCTCCATCAAATGTGAATGAAAACCTTGCTGGGTAGAGTATTCTTTTGTTGTAGGCTTTTCCCTTTTATCACTTTAAACATATTGTGCCACTCCCTTGTGGCCTGCAGAGTTTCTGCTGAAAAACATCTGATAGCCTTATGGGCATTCCCTTGTACATGACTTGTGGCTTTTTCTCTTGCTGCTTTTAAGATGCTCTCTTTATCTTTAATTTTTGTCATTTTAATTACAATGTGTCTTGGTGTGGCCCTCTTTGGGACTCTCTATGTTTCCTGGACCTGGATATCTGTTTCCTTTCCCAGGTTAAGAAAGTTTTCAGCTATTATATCTTCTAATATGTTCTCTGCCCCCTTGTCTCTCTCTTCTCCTTCTGAGACCTCTATAATGGGAATGTTGATGTACACTTGATGTTGTCCCTGAGGTCTCTTAAACTGTCCTCATTTCTTTTTATTTCTTTTTTATTTTTCTATTCAGCTTCAGTGATTTCCATTCCTGTTTTCCAGTTCACTGATCCATTCCTTTGTATCATCTATTGTTGTTGTTTTTCTAGTGTATTTTTATTGTTTGTTTTTTTTGCAGTATGTGGGCCTCTCACTGCTGTGGCCTCTCCCGTTGCGGAGCACAGGCTCTGGACGCACAGGCTCAGCAGCCATGGCTCACGGGCCCAGCCGCTCCGCGGCATGTGGGATCCTCCCGGATCGGGGCACAAACTCCTGTCCCCTGCATCAGCAGGCAGACTCCCAACCACTGCGCCACGAGGGAAGCCCTCTAGTGTATTTTTAGTTCAGTTATTGTATTCTTCATTTGTTTGTTGTTTGTTCCTTATATTTTCTAACTCTTTTTGTTAAAAACTACTAACCTCTCAATCTGTTCATCTATTCTTCTCCCAAGTCCTTTGAGCATCTTTATGATCATTACCTTGAACTCTTTGTCAGGTAGATTGCTTATCTCCACTTCACTTAGGTCTTCTTCTGGGGTCTTATCTTGTTCCTTTGTTTTGGAACATATTCCTCTGTAACCTCATTTTGCCTGATTTGCTGTTTTTATTTCTATGTATTTGGAAGGTTAGTTACATTTCTCGACCTTGGAGAAGAGGCCTTTTGTAGGAGAAGTCCTATGCATCCCAGCAGTGCATTCCTGTCTGGTCATCAGAGTTATATGTTCTAGGGGTGCCCCCTATGTGGACTATATGGGTCCTTCTGTGGTAGGGGGTTGACTACTGTGGCTGGTCTGGTAGACATGGCTGGCCCCCAGTCTGGTTGGTTGCCAGACCCTGCTGTGTGTGGAGGCTGCCAGCCACAGGTGTGTGGGGCTGGGTCACGAAGTGGCTGGCTACAAAGTGCTGGGGGGTCCCGGGGCTAGTGCTGGCATATTGGTGGGTGGAGCTATCTTCTGGGGTGGATGATTGCGGGGCCAGGGGTCCCAGATCTAGTGTCGGCCTGCTGTTAGGTGGGGCCAGTTCCTGACATGGCTGGCTGAAGTGTCCAGTGTGTCCCAAAGCTACTGTCATCCCACTCCTGAGTGGGCTGGATCGTGCAGCAGGTGGCTGAGGGGTCCAAAGTGTCTTGGAGCTGGTGTTGGCCTGCTGGTGGGTGGGATGAATCAGGGCCCAGGGGATCTCAGAGCTGGTTCCCACCCACTGATAGATGAGGCTGTGTCCGGGGATCTCTGGGGCCAGGGCCTGGGGTTTGAGAGCAGGTGTTGGTCTGCTGGTGGGTGAGGCCAGGTCCTGGGCTTTCTGGTGGCTGGCACTGTGTCCCAGGGCAGCTGGGGACTCAGCAGGTCTTAAGGCAGCTGGCCTGCTGGTGAGTGGGGCTCTGTCCGCACCTGGCTAGCTGCTTGGCCTGAAATGTTCAAGTACTGTGCTGACAAGCTGGTGGATGGGGCCATGTCCTAGAGTTAATAAGCTAGATGGAGGATTCCAAAATGGTGCTTGCTAGTACCAGAGTCCTCCTGGTAGAATAAGTTCCCCAAATGGCTACTGCCAGTCTCTATGTCCCTAGGGTGAGTTCCAATTGCCTCCTGTTTCTCTGGAAGGATCTCCAAGATCAGAAGGTGGGTCTGATCCAGGCTCCTTTCAAATTATGGCTTTTTCTCTGGGTCTCAGAGTGTGTGAGATTTTGCATGCACCCTTTAAGAGTGGAGTTTCTATTGTCCATAGTCCTCTGGCTCTCCTGAAAGTAAGCCCCACTGGTGTTCAAAGCCAAACATTCTGGGTGTTTGTCTTCCAGGTATAGGACCACCAGGCTGGGGAGCCTGCTGTGGGGCTTGGACCATTGGATCCGTAGGAGAACCTGTGCAATTATAATTATCCTCCCATTTGTGGGTTACCTACTTGTCTCCACCCCTACTACACATCTTGTTGTGGCTCCTTCTTTGTACCTTTAGTTGTAGGAAATCTATTCTGCTAGTTTTCAGGTCTTTGTTGTCAATCATTTTTCTGTAAATAGTTGTAATGTTGGTGTGTCTGTGGGAGGAGGTGAGCTGAGGGTCTTCCTACTCTACCATCTTGGCCACTCCCTCTATGTTAAACTTTTCAGTTCAGAGCAGAAGACTGTGTTCCCCATGAAGCCTCAGATAACCATACTATTTGAGCAACAGTTTGTGAAGAATGAGGTCCAGGAAGAGTGAGTAGTTAACTTGTGTGTGTATGTGTTTTGTTTCTGTGATTCGGGGTGGGTAGGAATGTAGGTTAAGGGGTTAAACAACTCCTACTCACCCACACCTGCTCCCAGCAGACTGTTGGCTGTCCTAGGGTAGAGCGGGGCAACAGAGGGTTTGGGGATGATTATTAGTGTCCTGAGGGAGGAAAAAGCCCCATGTCACTTAAAATGGCTTAACCTCACCTTCCAAGAGAGGAGAGGAACTGGTGGGCCTAGGCAGGGAATAGAGAGAGAGGTGTCAGTGATCATCAAGGGAGGGAAAGGAGGGGATACATGTTCCAGGTTCCTAAAGATTTATGGACCTCAGATAGGCTGTGAACCCCACTCCTTCATGGGGGTGACCACAGCCAGTACAGCCCAGGAAGCTGTACTGGCTCCTTCATTGCCTACTGTTCCAAACACTGGGGTCAGAAACAAGACTCAGACAAAACACCAGGTCCTCGGATATCCTTGCTTCATGAAAAGTGCTCCTTTCTCCCTCACGAAGAGGTGCAAGGTAGAGTAGAAAAGCCCCTGTCCTGGGCTCTGGGAACTGAGTCACTTGTAGAGTGCTTTGAGGTTACAAAGAACCTTCCTCTGCCCGGTATCACTGAGTTAGCACCACAGCCCCTGAGACAGAATTGTTATTCTTACCGTGATTATTGTGCAGTAGAGGAGGAAACAGAGTCTCGTGAAGTTAAGGGGCTTTCCCAGGATGACACAGCCAGCAACTGGTAAAGATGACTCCTAGCGCAGGTCTCTGTAGCTTGACCTTCTTTTAATCCTGTGCTCCATCCATCTGATGCCCTAGGGTAAGAGAAGCCAGAGTAGGAATCATGTCCATTCCCAGGCAGGGACTGCAAGACCCTCCTTGACACCACGCTTTCCTGGGCCACATTACAAGTCCGTTCAGGCAGCGGCACTTGGGCTTGTCCTCTGCCTGATTCTCTAGTTTAGAGGGTTCTGTGGGGTCATGGACTATAGTCTAGGGGAAGCTTTAAACACCCTCAGCTGTGCACGGTGAGAGACGGCATCTGGCGGAGGTGGATGTAGTAGTATGTGTAGTGGATGTGAGGCACTTAGTGGGAGCGTCAGCAGGGGTGCCTTCCTGCCCAGGTGGGTGTGTGGAGGAAGCCCCTCCCCTGCTCCTCTCAGGAGGCAGGAAAGCCCAGGTCAAGAGCCTGAACTGTACAGCCTGACAGGCCTGGGCCAAGCCCCACCTCTACAATTATTAGTTATATGACCTTGAGCAAGTTATTTATTTTTTCTGTCTCTGGTTCCTCAACAGTAAAAATGGGGAAAATAACTGCACCTCCCTTGTGTTGTTAAGAGGATTACATGAGATAAAGAATGCAAAGCACTTAGCACAGTGCCAGACCCACTGAAAGAATGCTTTAATGACATACAACACACACGATGGAATGCTCACTCATTCATTCATTCGGCAAGAACTTATTAAATGCCCATTCTATGTATAGCAAGCAGAATGCCAAAACCCAGTCCCTGGGGCTTTACCAAACTGGTCTCTTTAGAATCTAATCACACAAAAGATCCTTTATTCATAAGTATTACAGTATGAGCTGGTTTTATAAACATGGAAAATGGTTTTTGATGCTTAAGTTATTTCTGCCCTTTATTCCTCCTTTATTTCCAACATGAGAACATAGCTGGAAGCAGATGGGATTTGGAGTGAGGGAGACCATGTACTAGTCACGAATACCTGAGCAATCACCTCCCTCCTCTAACTCTCACCTTCTCATCTGCAAAATGGAGAGAATCATACCTTCCCCATAGGATTGTTGAAAGGAGAAAATGAAACAATGGATCAGGTAAAGCACCTGATTTAGGGCAGGTGCTCAATACGTATTAGTTGTCTTTCTACTTTTCAAAACATAAAGATGGAACTTCTGGTTTCTGGTCTGGTACGTAAGAAGCTTGAAAGTCACCACTCCATCCTAGCAACAAGTAAAAAGCTGAACACACTGAAAAATTAGCAACTCCTCTTAGATCCATAATAGAAGTGAGGTCACAGGGCAAATCACTGGCCCCCAAATTGGAGAGCATGACAGGCAAATCCAGAGAATCACCACTTACCAAGGCAAAAGCCTCCATGGGAACCAGGGAATCAGGGAAACCTGAACTGTAATTGATGAATTGCTGGAGGCTCAGTGTGGACAGATTCAAAATTCCAGGCCGGGGCTTCCCTGGTGACGCAGTGGTTGAGAGTCCGCCTGCCGATGCAGGGGACGTGGGTTCGTGCCCCGGTCCGGGAGGATCCCACATGCCGCGGAGCGGCTGGGCCCGTGAGCCATGGCCACTGAGCCTGCGCGTCCAGAGCCTGTGCTCCGCAACAGGAGAGGCCACAGCAGTGAGAGGCCCGCGTACCGCAAAAAAAAAAAAAAAAAAAAAAAAAAAAAAAAACCTCCAGGGTGGTCCAGTCATCAGGGCACCCCAACACTTTTGTGAGTTTTGCTTCCTGGAGTTCCACCAGATCCTCACCGTGAATACTGGAGAAAAATTCTCTCATGCTTCTGGCCGGAGAAGTGGAAAAGAAGCCATTTTGAAATATTTAAGAGCATTCTGTTCTTAACAAGGTCTACTCTCAAGAGAAACTATTTAGCCAGATCCTCACCTGCTGGGGTTTTATCAGACCCTAACTGATTTCAGCTGTCTGTAGCCTTCCACATAGGTGAAGGGAAATACCAAACTCCGACCCCCTCCAGCAACCCTGTCCCACCTAAAATGAGGGGACTGCTGAGAAGCGCTTGTGAAGTTCACAGTTCAGAGGCACAGGCTCACTAAAAGATCCAGCCCTAATCCTAGGACTATAGAATGCTTCCCCTAACCCGGCAACTCACCACTGCACCAAAGGCCTATTTACAGCAGTGCCTTTTAGCCAGTACATCATGTCTGGCTCTCAAGAAAAAATTAAAAGGCGTAGTAAAAGGCAAAAACACAGTTTGAAGAATCAGAGCAAGCATCAGAACCAGACTCAGTTATGGCAGAGATGTTGGAATTATCAGACTGGGAATTTAAAACAACTATGATTAATGTGTTATGGGGTCTAATGGACAAAGTGGTCAGCATGCTAGAATAGATGGGCAATGTAAGCAGAGAGATGGAATTCTAAGGAAGAATAAGAAGGGAATGCTAGAAATCTAAAACACTGTAACAGGAAACAAAACAAAACAAAAGCACAAGAGAAATGAAGAATGCCTTTGATGGGCTTAGTAATAGACATGGCTGAGGAAAGAATATTTCAGCTTGAGGATACCGCAATAGAAATCTCCAAAACTGAAAAGCAAACAGAAAAAAAGACACAAATGCACACACACACAAAACAGAACAGAATATCTGAGAACTATGAAACAACTACAAAAAAATAACATATGTGTAATGGGAATACCAGAAGGGGAAGAAAGAGAGGAAGGGACAGAAGAAATATTTGAAACAATAGTGACTGAGAATTTCTCCCAAATTAATGTTAGACACCAACCACAGATCCAAGAAGCTCAGAGAATACTAAGCTGAATAAATAGCAAAAAGAAAAAAACTACACCCAAGCATATAATTTTCTAACTAGAGAAAATCAAAGATAAAAAAATCCTGAAAAAAGTGGGAGGGAAAAATTCTTAACCTATAGTAGAGCAAATATAAGAATTATATCTGACTTCTCCTCAGAGACCATGCAAACAAGAAGAGAATGGAGTGAAATATTTAAAGTGTTGAGAGAAAAAAAAAAAAGACTCCACCAACCTACAATTCTGTACCCTGTGAAATTAACCCTCAATAATGAAGGAGAAATAATTTCTCAGATAAACAAAAATTGATTGAGGGAATTGTTGCCAGTGGATCTGCCTTGAAAGAAATGTTAAGTTCTTTAGAGAGAAGGAAAATGATGTAGGTTAGAAACTTAGATCTACATAAAGGAAGAGCATAGGAGAAGGAATAAGTGAAGGTCAAACAAAAACTTTTTTTATTCTTAATTGATACAATAGATAATAGTTTGTTCATAATCATATTAGCCACAATGTATTTGAATGTGGGTGAATGGATCAATAAACTGGTACATTCAGACAGGGGAATACTATTCAGTGCTAAAAAGAAATGAGCTATCAAGACAAGAAAAGACATGGAGGACTCATAGATGTGTATTACTAAGTGAAAGAAACCAATGTGAAAAGTTACATACTGTATGATTCCAATTATATGACACTCTGGAAAAAGCAAAATTATGGCGACAGTAGAAGGTCAGTGGTTGCCAAGGGCTTGGGGTAGAGGGATGGATGAATGGAAAAAGCACATAGGACTTGTAGGACAGTGAAACTACTCTGTATGATATTATAATGGTGGATACACGTCATTATATATTCGTCCAAACCATAGATTGTACAACACCAAGAATGAACCCCAATGGAAGCTATGGACTTTGGGTGATTATGATGTGTCAATGTAGGTTCATCAATTGTAACAAATGTACTGTTACCCAAAAAACTGGGTTTGCCTATTGGTGGGTGTTGGTCCAAAAGATGCAGTCGAGCCAAAGATTGGGAGAAGGATTTATTACTTGCAGCAAGTAGGGAGAACACCGGGGATCTTTCCCAACGCAGCGTCTCCATGAACAGCAAAATTGGGGAAGTACATGTATGTTCATGAAAGGGCTTGAGCAAATGAGAATTCAGCATAGAATTGGGGCAAAGGTCAACAGAGTCCAAGCTTTAGTTGAAGTCAAAGGGCCTGAAAAAAATCAACATCATCAGGCCTTAGGTTCCAGTCTATCTGGAGGCTGAGGCTTCAGGCTAATCTTTACCATTGAAAGAGAACTGGGGGGGGCTTCCTTGGTGGCTCAGTGGTTGAGAGTCCGCCTGCCGATGCAGGGGACACAGGCTCGTGCCCCAGTCCAGGAAGATCCCACATGCCGCGGAGCGGCTGGGCCCGTGAGCCATGGCCGCTGATCCTGCGCGTCTGGAGCCTGTGCTCTGCAATGGGAGAGGCCACAACAGTGAGAGGCCCGCGTACCGGAAAAAAAAAAAAAAAGAGAGAACTGGGAATCCTTACAACTGATGTATTATCTTTACTATCGTTACTTCTCTTGACGATGATGGTCATTTGTTCCTGCATTCTTTTGTTCCCTTAAGACCATTAATTACTGAGACCTGTTCAGGGACATGAGCTGAGACTGGCTTAGATCACAAAATGGCTTAGGCCAAAATGGCTTCTCTTAAGTCCAGAAAGCCATGCCTGGTTCTCTTTCTCTGGGAACCCCCTACCCTATCTGCTCACAGTACCACTCTGGTGGAGGATGCTGGTAATGGGGGAGGTTATGTGTCTACGGGACCAGGATGTGTATGGGAAATTTCTATACCTTCTGCTCCGTTTTGCTGTACCCTAAAACTGCTGTAAAAAATAAGGTATATTAAAAAAAATGGGAAAAGAATAAAAAATAAAACATTTTGATGAGATTAAGATGTGTTAGCCCATGGCCGTTCTTCAGTCCACTAAAAAGGACTCTGGCCAGTTCTGCCCAGTTTCCCATCTTCCCTGAGGCCTTGCCAAAGGCAGTGGGGCTTTTATGATGGAGATTTCAGAGAGGAAGTGGAAAGAAGGGTGATAAGAGGTTGAGAGCCCAGAAGGCTGTTAGAGCTGCTGGGGTGTTTTGGGAGGAGCACTACGGGCCACTCAGGAGCAGCGGTGCTGGTGGGGACAGTGGCCACCTGTCCCCTTTCATGGCATCTGAGAAATCTGGGTACAAATGAACTTATTTATAAAACAGAAACAGACTCACAGACATAGAAAACAAACTTATTGTTACCAAATGGGAAAGGGGGTGGGGGAGGGATAAATTAGGGGGTTGGTGTTAGCAGATATACACTACTATATACCAAATAGATAAACAAGGACCTACTGTATAGCACAGGGAACTATATTCAATATCTTGTAATACCCTATAATGGAAAAGAATCTGAAAAAGAATATATATAACTGAATCACCGCGCTGTACACCTGAAACTAACACAACATTGTAAATCTACTACACTTCAACTAAAAAAGAAAGAAAGAAAAGGATCTGAGGAATTTTGAAATTACCTACTTTTTCATGGTCTATTTTTTCACTTTTGTTTCTGGCTATTATCTGATCCCAGAATCAGTTCAGAGCAGAGCATCCTGGGTCATGGCTGCATATGCATTTATATCTACCTTCCCCTGGGTCTGGTGGGAAATACTAAGACAGGTTTCTACCTTTCCTTGGTACCATCCCTGTTACTAGATATGAGTAAAGAACACATTGAACAACCATTTGGAAATTCAGGCTTCAAGTTCTCTGGGTTCTCCTTACACAAGTAGCTTCCAGACCTGTTGATTAACCTGTGACACATCCTTTACTTTTTTCTCTCCCTCTTCATCTCCACTACCAAATCCTGACAGCGGCCTCCCAATGCATCTTCTAGCCTCCACTCTGTTGCCAGCCCATCGTGCACACAGCTCCTGGACTAGTCTTCCTAGAGCACAGTTGGTAAACTTTCCCTAAAAAGCCAGATGATTATAAATATTTTAGGCTTTGAGGGTCACTGGGCCTCCATTACGACGGCTCAGTTCTGCCGTGGCAGAGCGAATGCAGCCATGTTCTGGGATAACTTGTGACGCAGCAAGAGTGACCAGAAGATTTTTTATTCAGGTTCTCGAGAAAAAAGACTTCGGCTGGTTGATTTTGTTCTTCAGGTTACCAGCCAGCCTGTCGCCTGCATTTGGGTTAGGTGCCCTCACCTGTGGCTGGGGACCCTGGTCATGAGAAACAGACATGGGGGCTTAAAAGAGGCTCTGGATAAACACGTGTGGCCTGTGCCCCTTAACTGGCTCCAACCCACCTTCCAAGCTTTTCCCATTGATGCTCTTAGCCAAGCACAGCTTTTCCTGCTTCCTGTGGATTCTCCTCCTTTGCCTTCTGCCCTAAATTTCTTGCTCCGACCCCTACCTCCACCCACTTCCAGAAGCTGCCCAGCTCTCAAGGCCCAGCTGAAATGACTCTTTTCCCCAGCTGGAAGCCATTGTGTTCTCTCTTCTGAGCACCCATATCACACTTTATTTCTATCTCTTTTCAGACACTTTCTGTTTCTTACACTTTCGTCACTCCTAGTATAAGTTGTCTGAAAGCAGGACCCAGGTCTGATTCATATGTGTACCCTACAGTTTGCGCCGAAAATCTGACTTAAAAAATCATAGATCCTCAGGAACGGGTGCTCAGAGAATGAGTGGATGAACCAATGTAACTGTGATGCAGGCCCATTTTGTCACCTGAGAAGCATGGGTAGGAGACCATTTAGCAGGAATCATGGAATATAATAATACAACAGTTGTTGAATACTTACTGTGTTCCAAGCATTGCACTAAGATGGTTTACATGGATTTTTCTCCTTTAGTTCTCACGACAACTTGGTAAGGTCTGGTTGAAGCCCTGTACGTGCCCAGCCTCAAGACCCAAGAAACAGCCCGGAGTCAGCGACAGAGACATCAGTGGTTTAATGGATAGGGGATCTTACATGTCTGAAGCAAGGTCCTGGAGCGACATCTCACCGCCTGCAGCAGAAGGCAGGCAGACCACGGAAGTAGTCTTTGCTCCCCGGGGAGAGGCAGAGGTTACCAGTTATAGGGGGAATTGACGTCAGTTGGGTCCTGGGTTACCAGGGAAACCAGCAGAGGGGCAAGCCCCTCACAGCCCGTTTGAGAAGCTACCATAGTAGAGAAGTTCTGGTGGTCCAATGGTTAAGAATCGCCTTCCAATACAGGGGACGCAGGTTCAATCCCTGGTTGGGGAACTAAGACCCCACATGCCGCGGGGCAACTAAGCCCGCACGCTCTGGAGCCTGCGCGCCACAACTAGAGAGGAGCCCGTGCACCGCAGTGAATGTCCCGCCGTGCCGCAACTAACACCCAACGCAGCCAAATAAATAAATAAATAAATATTTAAAAATAAATAAATGAAGATTAGAACAATCACTATAGCTGGGGCTGGAGGCTCTATGATTAAGAGGACAGGTCAGTCCAGTCAGTTATGTGAGTGACTGTAGGTGAAGCAGGCACTGGTCGAGCAGGGGATGTACAGAGAGCAAGAGAGCAGCCATTTTGGGTGGCCTGATCAGACAGGTCGATACAATGATTAAACTCACTTACAGATGGGTTTAATAAGGCCCTGAATGGTTAAGACCTTGCTCAAGGACATCCAGCTAGTGGAAGAGCTGGGATGCAAACCCAGGCAGCCTGACTCTAAGACCCAAGCTCCAAACTACCTCACAATGCTGTCTGGGAAGTTCACTTGGGATTTACCAGGGATGTGGGGTTACATCATCATGCTGTCATTCCTACATGACGTTGACTCTTCAGTGCAGTGTCCCCTGTTATTCCAGGCAGGCATGGAATGACTTGGGAAATCTAGCTTTGGGCCTTCAAGGACATCGGAGTCCAGGATAATTCCCGGTCATGTAGCACCAACATTCATTTCCCAAGGCGTTAGAGGCTCTTGGCAGGCAAAGTAGGTGCAGTGAGGCCCAAATGAAAGAAGAGAGGCAGAAGGCCAGGCAGGAAATGAATCTATGCTCTGCGGAATCTCTCCCCATGGCCTTCCTTTTGCTGACTGGTCATGGACTTAACATCCTTTACCAGGCTGCTTCACAGTATGTTTCTGAAAAGTTTAAATGCTTTTTTTTCATTCCATCATTGCATATCAGTTGAACCACTACTGTGTACCAGGCAGTTAAACCAATAAATTTAATCACCTAGGTCAACAAAAATAATGAGGAAATAAGAGGTTTGAGGGAGTGAGAGGGAGAAAGCGAGTTCTGATACGTTTCTTACACTCATGTCAATAATTAAATCTTTTCTTAAGAAGTTCCTTCCTTCGTTCTGCATTGCAGGTGGAAGTAGAATAGAAACCTCACCATCTTACTTGGCTAAAGCTGAACGTTTGGCTACCCCATATACCCATGTGTCCCATATATGTCTACCAAAGTGTCCTGTGATAACTGACAAAGGTCACACACCCCATTTCAGTGTTTATTCCTGAACCTGCCCCTCTGCCACGCCCCAGCCATCTCTTATTTGTTAGTAGGATATTCACATTACCGAAAGCCTGGCCCCGCCAACACTTTTGCCCCTGCCCCTTCCCAAATTAGTGTGATTCCCTGACCCATCCTTTCAGAAGATGCCACAGTCCCCGTGCCCAATGCCTCCCATCTTAGTCTAGTAGAGCTAAAGGCTCAGGAACCCCCTTGTTTGCCCTTCTGCTGGCCACCACTATGTTTATAACAGAGACACGCGTCATCCTAGAACTCACTTAGTGGGGGTCACCTAGGCTAAACGTTTACACTTATTTATGTATTTTTATAGTTCTATTCCGATTTGGCAAGAAGATGCCTGCATGTGCACACACACACATGTACACATGCCTGCACACCATCTCAGTATAAATTAGATTTTGGACAAGTCTCCTAGAGCAGCCAGAAACACCCTAACCTACAACTGGGCAGTCACGTTGAGAAGCAGGGCTCCAGGATGAAAAACAACTTCTGTTGAAAGCCCGTGAACAGCGGCTATTTGGTCCTTGGGGGGACCGAGTCTCAGCTTTCCTAAATGCATGTCCTACCAAGAATTCTGCCAAGCTTTCCCTGGATCATGACATGGCCCATTTATTGTTGTAAACAGGTATATGACACTGTGATCCTATTCCAGACTCTATTTATAGCAACCTCATACTGAATAGCTAAGGGATCATTATACTGTCTTGCCCTTTCGAAGAACCTTTCAGCAAAAGATTTCAGAGAATTTTATCAAACAATACCATTTCCTCTTCCTCCCATTTGACAGGTAGAGAAGCTGAGGCATGGTGAAGCCGGAAGCACGTGGTCAAAATGTGAGTCAGAGATGGAGCAGGCTACACCTGGTTACACCTTCTTGTTCACATATGCTTACCCCCTACCGTCACAGACTTCCTGGAAAGGGGTAGATTCTTTACGACTTATCTGGTGAGTAAGCATTGCTATGAGCTTTCAAAAGTTTCCCCAGGTCGGAGGAGGTTGTGTCTCTGAGAAGGAAGTAAGAAGAAAAGGGCCCCCTTGGTCAACACCGGTGTCCCTGTGCAGGTTTATCTGCAGTCCTCAGAATCCAGCCTCCTCCTATTGTGATCTGTTGCAATACCTTTCAGCAATTCCTTGGCAAATTACTACTTAGAAGTCCTGCAGTGTCACGTTGCTTTCCCCACCCAAATCCTACCCCAGTTTGTAACAGCAAAACTATCTGGGATGGCGGGGTCGTCTGTTTCACCCGCTGTTATATTATCCCGTTTCCATGAAGATAAGCTTTGCTGAATTTTTTGCCCCTACACTTTACACACTGCCACCAGCTCCTTGTCTGGTCTCTTTCCCAGGGACGCTGTTCACTCTGTCCTAGTCTGAAGGGAGAATCTGGAGCAATGACATTTCTCCCTCTATCACGAATGAGACTTATGCTTGTCAAGATCTCACAGAACGTAGGATTTATAGAGTTAGGGGAAAAGAAGAAATGCTCCCGAGGATAAGAAAACAGAGGGACCTCTGATTCCACAGAAACAACCATTACACTAAATTCCAAAACAACCTCATCTGTTGCCAACTGGCAATCATTCCTTTCCATTTTCATAGTAAGAAACTGCATGAATATATTTTTAAAAGGTAGGTGTGAGTGAAAGCAGGTTTGGTTTCCATTTTTTTCCTTTGGTTGGTAATAAGCTATGAATGCTTTCTTTAAGAATATTTGTAAACGTGCCCAGAGGTTAGTGAAAACTAAGAACATTTGATACAGCAAATAATACCAGCTTTGTGTTCTCCTGGAAGTTCCCCAAGTTTGGATCCTAAGCTAGAATCATTTGCTCCAATATCTTAAAAGACTACCTAAAATAAAAGGTAGAGAAACCTGGTATAACCTGGGAAAGTAATGTTTACAAACAAATCAAAGAACTTCTCAATGTTCTGTAGATAAGCGGAACTTTAGGGGGGAAAAATCACATTCAGAAAAAAAATCTCTGAGCAGCTAAAAGAGTTGTGACAAACCCCAAGCACTTAAGCATCCCTAGCTAAGAGGGAGCCCCCCCCCCATCATTCTTCAGGGCTTATTGGCTCTTAGTTTGCACACATTCCTACAAGACATGGTGTCTGATGTTCATGGACAATTTGAAAAAGGATGATTGATGCAAGCAGGGCTCACATAACAGAAGTGACAGCTAGGAGTGACAGCTAGAGAAGAGAAAAAAAACTATTACGTGAAAGCATAATTTAAGAATTAGTAGCCGTATTACTCATCCATAAAAAGAAACGAAACTGAGTTATTTGTAGTGAGGTGGATGGACCTAGAGTCTGTCATACAGAGTGAAGTAAGTCAGAAAGAAAAACAAATACCGTATGCTAACACATATATATAGAATCTTAAAAAAAAAATGGTTCTGAAGAACCTAGGGGCAGGACGGGAATAGAGATGCAGACATAGAGAATGGACTTGAGGACACGGGGAGGGGGAAGGGTAAGCTGGGACGAAGTGAGAGAGTGGCATGGACATATATACACTACCAAATGTAAAACGGATAGCTAGTGGGAAGCAGCTGCATAGCACAGGGAGATCAGCTCGGTGCTTTGTGACCACCTAGAGGGGTGGGATAGGGAGGGTGGGAGGGAGACGCAAGAGGGAGGGGATATGGGGATACATGTATATGTATAGCTGATTCACTGTGTTATACGGCAGCAACTAACATAACAATGTAAAGCAATTATACTCCAATAAAGATGTTAAAAAAAGAATTACTAGCCATAAGCATCAGCATGATTCATTAAGAAAAAGTTAGATCATGTTCAGCATCCTCCATACGTAATCCCTTTCAGGTTTTCTGTCAAAAGATGGTTACAAGGGGGAGCTGCAAGCATGTGAAACATTCCCTTAGGTGGACCGTGACCTCATTCAACAAGGAAGGCTTCCCCGGGCTTACTTAACATCCTTCCGGACTCCTGCTGATGAAGGGCGAGACGATGGCTTCCTGCCTGACTCACTGGCTCTTTACAGGCCGCCGCTGGCTTCTCAGGCCGCTTCCCCTCCAGTAAAAAGGGGCAAGAAGCTCACGAGTACTTGGTAGGGAGCCCGGGAGACCTTTGATGGCAGGCTCTAAAGCAAGGCCCGCTTCACAAGAGGGCAATTACGCTTTAGGCTAATTGGTGCAGAGACGCTGTAAAAGCATCTTTTTGGAACACAAACAAAATAGCATGAGGGTGTTGGTGTTTGGCAGCAACGCTACAACACTTAGAGACACAGGGGAAGCCCACGTGAAGTCTGGAGATGGGCCAGCCCTCCGCACCAGTCCCGGGCCAGGTAGGACCACGGAGGGGGCGGCCTCCGGTTGACCCCTTGCTAGCTTCTTTGTCCGTCGACAACCTTCCCACCCCCCGCTAGCCCCCCAGCACAGCCGAAGCAGCCTGCCAGACACCCTGAGGGGCAAGTGTCTTAGAGGCAGTGAAGCGATCCGAGAAAGAGCCGGGTGACGGCCAATTTCCTCTGTGCCCCGTCCCTGCCGCCCATCCCCCGCCCACCCTTCCTTCCCCTTCCGAGGCCGCGGCATCTTCTGGGGCCTCGTGTGCGACACTGGAGATGCCCGCGTGAGGGTGGGAGGGGCCATTTTAAAATACGAGGGAGGTTTTTCTGCCCAGTTTCCTGGCTCCAGTCTGTGAAGCCACCTGCTACATGTGGCCACTGTGCACTTGAAGTGTGGCTAGTGCAAACGGGTGTGCCGTGAGTGTAAAATATACACGGAAATTCAAAGAGTGCAAAAAAAGGGAAATTATCTCATTAATAACTCTTTTTAATGTTGATGGCATATTGACATGATAATGATTTGTATATAGCGTTAAGTAAAATATAGTAAAATTAATTTCACCTGTTCTTTTTATATTTTTTAATGAGGCTACTAGAAAATTGAAAATTACCCATGTATGTGGCTTGCCTCTGTGGCTCAGATGAACTTTGTACTGGCTGGGGCTGCTCAGCCTGGCCATCCTTGGGAAGGCAGGGGCTCAGAGGGAAAGAGGTCTTTTATAGCCTTCCAGCTTCAATAATCTGGGCCGATTGGGGAAAGGCAGCACTCTCGCAAAGACAGATCCTGGAGAATCTTTGGCAATGACATAGGGCAAGGCTCCCCAACCCCCCTCCCAGCCTTCTCAGATCTGGTGAGGACTCCTCAGCTTGGAGGGAAGGAGGTGAGAAGGTTGGCGGGGAAGTGAGGAGAGCTTAGGTTCTGGTGTGTCCCAGAGAAAGGGGAAAGAGACCAGCCCACGGCAAATATATGTTTGTTGAACATCTGGTCTGTGTGCCTAAGATACTGTTCTAAGGTGCTGGGTTCCTACAGTGAAAAGCAGCCGGAGTGTCTGCCTCCACAGTGTGTGAGACAGAGACTCAATGGGAACAAATAACTAAGAAAACGACAGGTATTGCTAAGTGCTACAAAGACTCTCTGATGGGTTTGCGGGCCTGGAGAGCACGGTACTAACTGGTTCCTAGTCTCCTGCCCTTTCTGCTAAGTGAACTTTATAAGAATGCCTGGTCTTAGTCATTTTAGCTCTTTACAATCCTTTTTAAAAATTGTGTTTTTGGTTTTCTTTGTTTTTTTTAAAGCAGTTTTAGGTTCACAGCAAAAATGAAAGGAAGGTACAGACATTTCTCATATACTCCCTCCCCCGCCCCCATGCACAGCCTCCCCCATTACCGACATCCCTCACTAGAGTGGCACATTTGTTACAACTGATGAACCTACAGTGACACGTCATAATCACCCAAAGTCCGTAGTTTACCTTAGGGTTCATTCTTTTTCTTTTTTTAAAATTTTTATTGGAGTATAGTTGATTTGCAATGCTGTGTTAGTTTCAGATGTACAGCAAAGTGAATCAGTTATACATATACATATAGCCACTTTTTTTTAGATTGCTTTCCCATATAGACCATTACAGAGTATTGAGTTCCCTGTGCTATACAGTAGGTCCTTATTACTTATCTATTTTGTATATAGTAGTGTGTATATGTCAATCCCAGTCTCTCAATTTATCCCTCCTCCCCTTACCCCCTGGTAACCATAAGTTTGTTTTCTACATCTGTGACTCCACTTCTGTTTAGTAAATAAGTTCATTTGTACCCTTTTTTTAGATTCCACATGTAAGCGATATCATATATTTGTCTTTCTCTGTCTGACTTACTTCACTCAGTATGACAATCTGTAGGTCCATCCATGTTGCTGCAGATGGAGGGTTCATTCTTGGTGTTGAGCATTCTATGAGCTTGGACAAATGTATCAAGACACGTATCCACCACTACATAGAATAATCTTACTGTCTGAAAAAATCCTCTGCTTTTAATTTTAATGAAATCCAGTTTATCAATTTTTTATTTCATGAATTGTGCCTTTGGTGCTGTATCTGAAAAAGACATCACCATACCCCAAATCATCTAGTTTTTCTCTTATGTTACCTTCTAGGAGTTTTACAGTTTTACCCTTTACAATGAGGTCTATGATCCAATTTTTGTGAAGGGTTTAAGGTCTGTGTCTAGATTCACTTTTTTGCATGTGGATGTCCAATTGTTCCGCACCATTTGTTGAAAAAAACATTTATTTTTTTTAAAGTTCATTTGTTTCATTGATTTGTAAATTTATTTCATTTATTTATATTTTTCAGCTTGTGCCTCTGAATGTAATTTCTCCTTGGAGGTTTTTGCCACTGTGCCCAACCCAGGGCGTCTACTCTCCGAGCTTTAACCAACATTTAGGTTTTCTTGCTATAATTAAAGTGAAAAATGTGTTGTTTAATCTGCCTCGCAGAGAAGCAGGAGGCCTGCTGGAATTCTTAAAATGTTTTGTAATAATCTATTTAGCTTGATATTAGAATTTTCCCTTGTGTTTATAATTTAAATTTTTCCCCCTGAACTTTATTTCAGTATGTCTGATTGTATCTGCTATACGATGCTACTTAATTTCTCAGTCTTTCTTTGTGTTTTGAACTAATACATGTTTAACTACTGTACAGTTATTATCCATCCCTCCAACTGATATTAAACTGCCCTGTGTCCCCAGACCTTCTACGTCAGAGCTGGCAGGGGCATCTGTGGGCTAAACTTTGGTCTCTCTCTCATGTGCGAGTAACAGGCCTTTAGGGCTTCCTCAGTGGGAAGTGGGGCCTGTCCCCCACCAGGATGCACACAACTGGCATATCCCTAAAAATAGGAAGAGGTTAAAATGCTTGGCCCCAGTCCCTCAGCTGCCAAAGCTTGACTGTCCCCTATAGTTAAGCAAACCCTAAAGAGATATATAACTTAGTACCTTTATGACAGGAGAGTGAGGGACAGATGTGTGATCTGTGGCCTTTTCCATTTCTAGCGTCTACCTCTGCAGAAGTAGAAAATGTACCATCTGGACTGTGTAACTAATTGGGTTTTTGTTTGTTTGCTTGTTTTTATTTTTTAATTAATTTTTATTGGAGTAGAGTTGATTTACCACGTTGTGTTAGTTTCTGCTCTACAGCAAAGTGAATCAGTTATAAATATACATACATCCACTCTTTTTTAGATTGTTTTTCCATATAGGTCATTACAGAGTATTGAGTAGAGTTCCCTGTGTTATACAGCAGGTCCTTATTCGTTATCTATTTTATATATAGTAGTGTGTATATGTCAATCGCAATCTCCCAGTTTATCCCTCCCCTCCCCTTTCCCCCTTGGTCACCTTAAGTTTGTTTGTTCTGTATCTGTGACTCTATTTCTGTTTTGTAAATAGGTTCATTTGCACCATTTCTTTAGATTCCACATATAAGTGATATCATATGATATTTGCCTTTCTCTGTCTGACTTACTTCACTCAGTATGACAATCTCTAGGTCCATCCATGTCACTGCAAATGGCATTATTTCGTTCTTTTTTATGGCTGAGTAAGATTCCATTGTATATATGTACCACCTCTTCTTTATCCATTCCTCAGTCAATGGGCATGTAGGTTGCTTCCATGTCCTGGATATTGTGCTGCGATGAACATTGGGGTACATGTATCTTTCCAAATTATGGGTTCTTTTTCCAGATATGTGTCCAGGAGTGGCATTGCTGGCTCATATGGCAGCTCTATTTTTACTTTCTTAAGGCACCTCTACACTGTTGTCCATAGTGGCTGTACAATTTACATTCCCACCAACAGTATAGGAGGGTTCCCTTTTCTCCACACTCTCTCCAGCATTTATTGTTTGTAGATTTTTTTAAATTAATTAATTTATTTATTTTTGGCTGCGTTGGGTCTTCGTTGCTATGTGCTGGCTTTCTCTAGTTGCAGCAAGTGGGGTTACTCTTCGTTGTGGTGCGCGGGCTTATTGTGGTGGCTTCTCTTGTTACGGAGCATGAGCTCTAGGCGTGTGGGCTTCAGTAGTTGTGGCACACAGGTTCAGTAGTTGTGGCACACAGGTTCAGTAGTTGTGGCTCGCAGGCCCTAGAGCACAGGCTCAGTAGCTGTGCCACACAGGCTTAATAGCTCCGTGGCATGTGGGATGTTCTCAGACCAGGGATTGAACCCGTGTCCGCTGCATTGGCAGGCAGATTCTTAACCACTGCGCCACCAGGGAAGTCCTGTTTGTAGATTTTTTGATGATGGCCATTCTGACCTGTGTGAGATGATACCTCATTGTAGTTTTGGTTTGCATTTCTCTAATGATTAGTGATGTTGAGCATCCTTTCATGTACCTCTTGGCCATCTGTATGTCTTCTTTGGAGAAATGTCTGTTTAGATCTTGCACCCATTTTTTGTAACTAACTGTTTTATAGGAAAGATCTGTAAGTGGCACACATAACTTCTGCTCACAGGCTCCTGGGAGGAACTTAGCTGCAAGGCAGACTAAGAACTGTAGTCTTTGCCTGGGCAGCCGTGTACTCAGCTAAACCCTGTTATTGTGGAAAGAAGGGGAGACTGGATAGAAGGACAACCAGCAGTCAGACACAGGTATCAAGGCCCATTCCCAAGTAGAACTAAAATCTCAAATTCCAGGAACCAGGAACCCAAGATGATAGCTGGGAGTCAGACGACAAATTCTCTGAACGTCTGCTGCTGTCTCCACCATCTTGTTTAGTGTCATCTTTTTTTTTCTCTCTCTTTTTTTTTCTAGTGTCATCTTAAAGGCATTGTGTGGCCTCTGACACCATGACTGCTGGAGGATTATTTTCAGGAGTCCACGGGGCCAACAAACATGTTACCCACCAAGGTTTTTTGAGGATTTAAATTCTTTGGCATTATCTTAGGCTTTCTGGTACACTTGATGAATTTTAGCTGGTCTTCCTATGCCTACAGTGACCTTAGTTTTAGAAAAACAAAGGACATGACACACAGTCTGACAACGGAACAGGATACCTAAAATTTGGACAGTCCTGGAGAAACTAGCACATATGGTCACCCTGCCCACGCTCACGTATTGCCCTACTCCTGTAACAATCCACTGAAGGGGCCTTGGGGAATCATCTCCATTCCCAATAGAGTTGTCACCCACATAGCTCCAAGCTCCTTCTTGGCAAAACACTTTTGTGCAAAAACATGTGGCATGAAAGCATGGAAGAGACAATAGTTGCCTAAAATAGATTGCTTTCCAGTTAAAATGCCTACAAGTCAGTATAGAATCCATCCCTTGCAATACAAGAGAAAAGGAAAGATTTTGCAGCCATGTCTCCACTATAGTCACTGAACAATGCTGTCTGGAAAAAGACAAAGTCACAAGCATTCAGCAATAGAGAGCAGAGACCCAGACGATTAACCGAAGATAAATTCTTATCACTGGGCTGGTCACAGTAAGATGTTCAAAGGTGGTAAAAATATTAATCAAATCTTCATTGTTCCCAGCAAAGAAATCCAGACTCCTTAGTCTGGCATTCAAGGATCTTCAGAAATTAAGGTCCTATTCTCATTTAAGGAACATAGATGCAAAAATACTAAAAAAAAAAGAAAAAAAATTTTTAAGTAATTTTTTACTTAAGCACTATGACCAAAGCAGTTCAATTTTAGGGATGCAAAAGTGGTTCAACATCAGGAACTCTATTAATATAATGCAGTACATTAATAGATTAAAGGAGGAAAATCATTTGAGTATCTCAGAGATGTCAAAAAACTTTTCATTAAATTCGATACCTATTGCTATTAAAAACTCTCAGTAAGGAGTTCAGTGGTTAGGACTCTGCACTTCCACTGCAGGGGATGCAGGTTCTATCCCTGGTTGGGGAATTAAGATCCCACATGCTGTGCGGTGTGGCCTAAATAAATAAATACTTAAAAACAAAAAGCAAAAAACCTCTCAGTACATGGAGTAGATGGAAACTTAGCTACTGGGACCACACAACAAATAAGATACTTAGGGTTGCAAAAGTAGTATTCCCACAAAGCCAGAAAAATGATGGTATTATTTTCTACCTCTGCTACTATTCACTGGAATCTACTAAAAATCTTACTAAATCAATAAAATTAGTACATGAAAAGTAGTATAAAGACTGAAAGGAAATTATCACAATAAGTGAAGTACGCCAAAGACAAATATCATATTACATTGCTTATATGTGGAATCTTAAAAAAAAATTACAAATGAGCTTGTTTCCAAAACAGAAGAGACTCACAGACATCAATAACAAACTTATGGGACTTCCCTAGTGGCACAGTGGTTAAGAATCCGCCTGCCAATACAGGGGACAGGGTTTGATCCCTGGTCCAGGAAGATTCCACATGCCGCAGAGCAACTAAGCCCGCGCGCCACACCTGCTGAAACCCACGTGCCTAGAGCCCGTGCTCCGCAGCAAGAGAAGCCACCGCAATGAGAAGCCTGCGCACCGCAACGAAGGGTAGCCCCCACTGGCCGCAACTAGAGAAAGCCCACGCGCAGCAACGAAGACCCAACGCAGCCAAAAATAAAAATAAATAAATAACTTGTTTATAAAATAACAAACTTATGGTTACCAAAGGGAAAGGGGGGGCAGGGGAGGGATAAATTAGGAGTTGGTATTAACATATACACACTACTATATATAAAATAGATAACCAACAACAAGGACCTCCTGTATAGTACAGGGAAGTATACTCAATATTTTGTAATAACCTGTAAGGGAAATCTGAAAAAGAATATATATATATATATATATATATTTTTCACGTATGTGCGTATAAATGAATCGCTGTGCTGTACACGTGAAACTAACGTGATATTAGAAGTCAACTATACTTTAATTTTAAAAAAACCTGAAAAGGAGGATTCAACTATCACTATTTGTAAACAATATCACTGTCTATATAGAAAATGCAAGATAGTCAAATGAGATATTATGAGACTAATAAGAAGGAAACAAAAGCAACACCCCAGGATTCTATTTATTATTGCCATACACACAAAAATACTAAAATACTTAGGCAAAAATATTATCAGAAATATGTAAAATATGAATAAAATCGTAAAAGTTTACTGAAGGACATACAAAAAGACCAAAAGAATGGAAAGGCATTCTAGCTGCTGAATGAGATTTGTTATTGTATAGATGTCAAGTTTCCCTCAGATTAATCTATAAACTCAATTCAATTCTAATGGAAATGTTAATTGAATTTTTTTGGCAGAACTTGATAAACTTATTTTAAAGTTCATATGTCTGGGCTATTTCTAGAAGGGCAATAAGAAACGGGTAATAGCAGTTCCTTCTTGACAGAGAACTGAATGATGGGATGTAGTGGAGAGACACTTACCCACTGTTTACCCTCCTGTGTCTTTTGTAATATACACCCTCCTGTGTATATTCCCTAAACAACAAATGATATAAAACGAAAATACAGGCCTTGTGTGAGGAAAATCTTTTGTTTCTTTGGTTTTTTTTGGCTTCACCATGAGGCTTGCAGGTCTTATTTCCCCAACTAGGGATTAAACTCAGGCCACAGTAGTGAAAGCGCCAAGTCCTAACCACTGGAGTGCCAGGGAATTCCCAAAAATCTACTTTTTTAAAAGAAGATTATTTTTTTGAAAAAAAAAAGTGTAATGATATCAAATAGGAAAATATACAGTAAATGAAGCCATCATGAAAGGCTTTGGTATTGAGGCAGAAATAGTTGAACACATCAGTGGAGCAGAATAGAGAGTTAAAACAGAGTCATGTGTATACCGCAATTCACTTTATGTTAAAGGTGCCATTGTAAATCAGTGGATAAAAGAATGGACTAGTAAATAAACATTGAGCCTCTCAGTTCCTTCTCTGTAACTGGGGACAGTGACTTCCTAGGATTCTTGGGAGGATTCATTGAAATGATGTGTGTAAGTGTTACGCAAAGTGCCTGTTTAATAAATGCGACTAGTAGTGGTAATAATAGTAATAGTGTGATTACAACAGTTAATAAATGATAGAATAGTTTAAAAACTTAACCATGGGATATATATTAATTATATTTATAATTCTAGGCTGTTAGAAGCCAGTAAGGAGCCCAGAATATTTAAAGTGGACTTGCAGTTCTACAGTGATTTTTGGTTTTTTTAAGGCACTTTTCAGTATGTCATCTCATTTAATCCTCTCAGAGCCTGAGCAACAGTTTTTGGGTTTTGCTGTTGTTGTTTTTGTTGTTGTTATCCCTCAAAGTATTATAAACAGGGCATGGGCGACAGACACCCAGGTGTAGCAGTACATAGATTTAAAAGAGGGCTTTGTAAATTCCTTTACCAGTTTTGCTTAAAGACTTTCCCATGAAGTCTCTGAAGCTGCTTTTTTAAAGGTGGAGATGGGGTGGAGAAGGGGCTCAGGTTGTCATTTTGAGCAGTGTTTGGGCTTCCTCCATAAGAAAGCAAGGTGACCAGGGCTGGGTGGAGACAGGGGTGGGTGTAGGTGTTGATGGCAGAAACACTGGGGCAGCGACGCCAAGCCAGTCCTCTCTCAGCAAGGTTCTGATGGACGTATTAGCACGTGGGACCAGGGAAGGACACTTTTGAATCATCACCTTCCCCTATTCTTTGCTTTTCCCTCTGGACACGGTTTCTTTGTCAGTGTCTCTAGGAATGGATGAAGAGGAGAAAACAGGTATCTTCACGCCTGTCTTGACCTTTCTCCTGGTGTAGGATGGAGTCCACTGCATACCTCTGCCTTGCTCCTAGATGCCAAGTGTCAGCTTCCCCAGAGCCTACCTCCCACTTCCTTAGCCTTCTCACCCATGGTCAACCCACATAGAAGGGCCCTATCAGACCCTGGCATCCCTCCTGCCTCTCCTCAGAACAGGGTGCAAGCTCGAAAAGGCTTTCTGGCCACATGGATCCTATGGCCCAAGGGATTCTGTGCCCTGGAGGATTTCCACCATGCTCTGTGGATCTGAAAGCCGTCGGCTACGCTCAGTTTACAGTGGAGTAGGGGGTAACAAAATGAGTTAAAAAATAATTACCCTGGCATCTTTTCTTCCACTAAATGACATTCTCAACTCTCAGCAGAGAGTTGAACTAAACCCAAAGTAGGAAACTGGTATTTTAATTTGAATTGAAACTGAACTCAAATAACAATATTATTCTCTCTTTGAAGTTTGAACTGGATCTGACCTGGACAAAATCCAAAAAATTTCTTACCCTATTTCTTCTCTCCAAAAACAACCCACAAGACTAACCTAGATCTTTCTCAGCTCTGAATCTGCTTCATGTTTTGCTATATTTTTCCAACTGAGTAGAGTCATATGTTGAATAATTTTTTTAAAAAAACCATTTTATTATCATGATAGAGGCATGACCTTTTAAATACAGAGTCTATCTTTGCTTTTGAGAGAATATTAAAATGAGTTGGTAAGCTTCAAAAGTTTTTTTTTTAATTAGAAAAATTTTGAAAATCAATATGAAATTTGATTTGAAGTTCCATACTGTATTTCCAGTTTTTGTGTTTCTTTTTTCAAATGATGGATTCAAGTAGCTAAACAGAAACAAACTTGGTGACCATTATATTGCCCTATTTTTGTCACTAGGTCTTTAAGGAAGAATTTCAGTAGGAGAGGGTAAGGTGGTAGTAAATGTAGATTCCCTGAGTCAGTGGTGATATCTCCTCAAGACATGGCTTAGCATCCTGAACACAGCTGGAGCTCAGTACCTATTTGTTGAGTGAATGAATCGAGAGAGAGGCTGCTGAGCCTTCTGCTATTCCGGGACATATTTGTCTCTGTTGCTCTGTAGACCTTTGGTCTTGATTTCAGGTGTCCTCTCAGTTCAGCCCTTCTAGTCTTCTAGGCTTGTCTCTCTCTGTCTCTCTGTTTCTCTCTCTCTCTCTCTCTCTCTCTCTCTCTCAGCACTGCAACCATCTGTCTCATTTCCTGTGACTATCTATGTAATTCATTTTCTTCCTGACTTATTTTATTTTTTAAATTATTTATTTGGTTGCATCGGGTCTTAGTTGTGGCAGGCGGGCTCCTTAGTTGCGGCATGCAAACTCTTAGTTGCGACATGCATGTGGGATCTAGTTCCCTGACCAGGGATCAAATCCAGGCCCCGTGCGTTGGGAGCGCACAATCTTTTTTTTTTTTTTTAATTTATATTTTTGGCTGCGCTGGGTCTTTGTTGCTGCGCACGGGCTTTTCTCTATTTGTGGCAAGCAGGGGCTACACTTCGTTGCGGTGCGCGGGCTTCTCATTGGGTAGCTTCTCTTGTTGCAGAGCACGGGCTCTAGGCACACGGGCTTCAGTAGTTGTGGCATGCAGGCTCAGTAGTTGTGGTTCGTAGACTCTAGAGTGCAGGCTCAGTAGTTGTGGCACACGGGCTTAGTTGCTCTGCAGTATGTGAGATCTTCCCGGACCAGGGCTCGAACCCATGTCCCCTGCATTGGCAGGCAGATTCTTAACCACTGCGCCACCAGGGAAGCCCGGGAGCGTGGAGTCTTAACCACTGCTCCACCAGGGAAGTCCCCTTCCTGACTTTTAATTCATTATAGGTATGTGTGTGTGTTTATGTGATTTTTCTGAACATTTGATCTCTAATATGATCTATCTCTCTGAAGAACTATTTATTAGAAGCTTTAATTTTATTTTCTTCCTAGATGGAAATGTGTACTTTTAAAAACATGCACAAGAATAAAGAGGGACTATGTTGACTGAAGACATTTATTTCTTTTTTCTTTAGACACCCAAACATAGGCTAGCCCTTATGCTTTGGCTCAAAATTTGCAAATTTTTTCCTTTTCTTTCTTCCATATTTGTCTTTTACCTAAGTAAAAGCACTAGTACCTTCCCTTGGGCACGGCTAATTGGGGCGTTTTTCCCAAATTGTACGTGGTAGCTCTGAAGAGCAGTGAACAGGAAGAGAAGTGATTGTCCCTCCTCTCCTCACACACATCTCTGAAGGATGCTCTTTCTGACATTGCCTCCCGTTTCTCCTGTACTCCCTCCTGCAGTACTTTCTCTATTGCTGTTTCTACTATTTCCAGTCTCAATTCTAATGACCAGTGCTGCATTTAAACTCACTCCAGTGAGAGCCTACCTGCACATCCCTAGGGAAAGCCGAGGTGAGTAAATACACATGGGGGCATCACTTGCGCAGCCTCCGTGTCTCCATCTATTTCCCATGCAGACACTGCCCCCATCCACGGCACGCAGGTTTGGTGGGGCTGTCCCTCAAGGTGCCCCACTCCCAACCAAACTAAACAAATGGGGTCTCTTGTCCTGTGGAAATTAGATCTTGGGCCTCATGACACAAGGACCCAAAATGGCAAAACAGTTTCATCCCCAAGGACAGGGTTGCTCGTTACTTCCTGCTTCCTGGATTCTGGAGCTGCCCTAGTTCTGCCCCTGCTGAGGCCTTTTCCTCATTCTCTGGGCTACTCATAGTCTTTCAACACTCTTCTTTGTGTCTTCAGTTACCCAGAGTTCCTTTCTGTTGTTTGCAACCCAAGAGTCCTGAGTGATACAAGTGTTTGCAATTATTTGAGAACTTCCTCTATTTCTTCCTTGTGATTTATCTAAGACTCTTTCCTGCTGCCACACAGATCAGTGTGGATCCTTAAGCCTTGGCTACCAGTTATTGGTCTCTTAGGCTACCTTCTCCAGCCCTCTCCAGGTACCTGAGTATCCACCTTTGCTTCCCTGGATCACCATTGCCTTTGGAAAATGTGGAACAATCCTGTTTATATGAAAATCAGCTATCACTTTGGGATGACAGGGTACATTTCACTGCCATTTGGAAACCAGATGGAGCTCTACCCCTACTCATTTACTTAAAGAGAAACCAGCTACCTAGAGAGTATCATACTAAGTGAAGTTAAGTTAGACAAAGACATATGATATCACTTATATGTGTAATCTAAAGAAATGGTACAAATGAACTTATGTATAAGACAGAAAAAGACTCACAGACATAGAAAACAAACTTATGGTTACCAAAGGAGAAAGAGGGGGGAGGGATAAACTAGGAATTTGGGATTAACATACACATACCACTATATATAAAATAGATAAACAACAAGGACCTACTGTGTAGCACAGGGAACTCTACTCAATATCTTGTAATAACCTATAATGGAAAAGAATATGAAAAAGTATATATATGTGTGTGTGTGTATGTGTGTACATATGTGCATATGTGTGTATATATGTGTGCGTAAGTGTATATGTGTGTATAGGTGTGTGTATGGGTATGTATATGCATACACGTGTGTATATATGTATACACGTGTGTATATATGTATACACGTGTGTATATGTGTGTGTACACACACACACACACACACACACATATGTAATGGAGCAGGACCCTATGGGGCCTTCCTGGGACAAACCTTCCCCCATCCCCTCTGCTTTAGCTCCTCTCTCAAGTACCTAGATAATAGTATTTGATGCAAACTTCCTGAGTTGTTTTGCAGATGTGAGTCACCCCCCCCCCCACTCCTACCAAATGGAAGAACTACTTGATGACCATGAGCAAACAGCTCCAGGCCTCCTGGAGCCTAAGGACTGATAACGTTAACCCCTGTGACACCACCCTGCTGCCTCACCATCAGCCAATCAGAGAATTGTGCGCAAGCTGATCACGTACCCTGCCACCCCCACTCACCTGGCCTTTAAAAATGCTTTGCCGAAACCCTTCGGAGAGCTTGAGGCTTTTCAGGGCATGAGCACCTCTTCTCCTTGCATGGCCTTGCAATAAACCTTTCAAACCAATAAACCTTTCTCTGCTCCAAGCTCCGCCGTTTCCGTTTGTTTGGCCTCACCGTGCATCAGGCACGTGAAATTGCATTAACATATGTGTGTGTGTGTGTGTGGATGGATAACTGAATCACTTATGCTGTACACCTGAAACACTGTAAATCAACTATACTGCAATTAAAAAAATAAAAACAGAAACCAGAAAAGCCAGAATGAAATCAGCCTACTGGACTCCCTCTCACTTCACTTTCCACCTGGGCTCCATCTGACAATAGGTGACCTTTGGGTGAAGTTGGCACAGAATGGCAACAGACAGGACTCCCAGTTGGATGACATTTTCAGCACAGAGCAAGTCTTTGTGAAGCAGCATCTTGGAGAGCTTTCCTCAGGAACGTCAGGCATCTTGTCTGTGACGGGCACTCTGCTCCCTCTCCCCCCACCTCTTGCTACCTTCCCTCTTCCAATCTCTGTTTCTGCCTCTCTGTACCTTTGGCCAACTGAGGTTCCCTCTGCAGAACAATGCCTCTGGAGAAGGCTCAGGGACTCCTCAAAGACCTCATGTCAGGGTCAACACAGCCCTTTTCCTTTTTCTTAGTGGGCCTAACTGAGAGGTGTGGTGGCCTTAAGCAACAATGGTGGTGGGGTTTTTTTCAACAGTAGGACAGCATCCACCCTGGCAGTCCTGAAATGAAACTGAGAAGGACCCTATGGAACCCTCCAGGGTATAAAAGCCTTTCCGTGTTTCTTGTTTATAGGGAAAAGGCTTCAGCCTCCTAGACCTTCCCTGAGTTCCGAAGGGCAGATTCAAACAGTTACTAATTAGGGAACGGGGTGGGGGGGGGTGGGGGGGAATGCAGAAACAAGAAACAATCGTGCAGCCTTGGGGCAGGGTCCTGCTTCCTCCTCAAAGACTATAAATAACAGTATCTTTGAGTTCTTCTGCAGGAACTAAGGCCCCCACCCAGGTGGAGCATGAAAACTTTAAGCTGAGCACAAGATTCCTGGGGCACCACCCTGTGACCTCACCACCAACCAGTCAGAAGAAAGTCACACACTCTGCAGCCCTCGCCCCAAATTTTGCCTATAAAAACCTTTCCTTAAAAGCCACTGGGGAGTTGAGGTCTTTTGAGTACAAGCTACTAGGTCTCCTTGCTTGGCCCTGCAATGAACATACCGAAACATGAGGCCCTGCGCCTCATGTTTTGGTATGTTTGGCCTCACTGTGCATTTGTAACAGGGAAGACCTAATTCTGACTCCATGTTTCTTCTGCATCTTTTATTTTAACCTTTGCTTTTCGTTGCTTTTGTTATTATTATAATCACTGTCTATAGCTGTAAGCGTACATAATGGCCTGCCACAGGGAACCCTGCCCCTCTGCCTGACTATTAAACTAAAAGGCCTTTGTTCAGCTCAGAGAGAGACATTCTGACCCTGCCCACCTGTGAATGGCTGCAGAAAAGAAGAAATTAACACATCCCCCTCCCCATGCAGCTGAGCAAGGAGGTTTTGCAAGACAAATGGCCTTTTTACTTTACTTCCTCACCTCCTCTCCCTCTTCGCATCCAGACCCCATTAAGACGGTTATTTGGGTATGCTAGTCTGCCATCTTCTCGGTCTGCCGGCTTTCTGAATAAAATCGCTATTCCTTGCCTCAACACCTCGTCTCCCAATTTATTGGCCTGTCGTGCGGCAAACAGAGCGAGCTTGGACTTGGTAACACATTGGACACACGGACTCGTCTTAGGCAAAAGAAGCATTTACAGCAAACCACTCGGCACAGCTTGGTGTGAGCTTCTGGAGGGCAGGGTATCAGTCTGGTTCCCCTCTCTACCCTGGCTTATAGAATAAACAGTTGACTGCAGTATAACAGAGCACACACAACTACTTAATTTTAATCCTCATCTAGCACCAGGACTCAAGAGTCATTGAAGCAAAGTGGAGAGTAGGAAGGCTTCCGGAGCCTTCCAGAGGAGGAAGTGTTTTACCATGAGTGGCTAAGAGCGTGAACACTGTACTCAAACAGATCTGTGGGTAAGATCCAACAGCTCTGCTACTTAGCTATTAATTTAGGCAAACTATTTTTTTCCTCAGAGCCTATCTATAAAGGGGAGACAATATTAATACTTATAGGATTCTTGTGACAATTTTTTTTAACATCTTTATTGGAGTATAGCTGCTTTACAATGGTGTGTTACTTTCTGCTTTATAACAAAGTGAATCAGCTATACATATACATATATCCCCATATCTCCTCCCTCTTGCGTCTCCCTCCCACCCTCCCTAACCCACCCCTCTAGGTGGTCACAAAGCACCGAGCTGATCTCCCTGTGCCATGCGGCTACTTCCCACTAGCTAGCTATTTTACATTTGGTTGTGTATATATGTCCATGCCACTCTCTCACTTCGTCCCAGCTTCCCCTTCCCCCTCCCCATGTCCTCAAGTCCATTCTCTAAGTTTACGTCTTTATTGGTTCGTCAGAACCATTTTTTTTTTGATTCCATATATATATGTTAGCATACAGTATTTGTTTTTCTCTTTCTGACTTACTTCACTCTGTATGACAGACTCTAGGTCCATCCACCTCACTACAAATAACTCAATTTCGTTTCTTTTTATGGCTGAGTAATATTCCATTGTATATATGTGCCACATCTTTATCCATTCATTTGTCGATGGACACTTAGGTTGCTTCCATGTCCTGGGTATTGTAAATAGAGCTGCAATGAACATTGCGGTACATGACTCTTTTTGAATTATGGTTTTCTCAGGGTATATGCCCAGTAGTGGGATTGCTGGGTCGTATGATAGTTCTAGTTTTAGTTTTTTAAGGAACCTCCATACTGTTCTCCATAGTGGCTGTATCAATTTACATTCCCACCAACAGTGCAAGAGGGTTCCCTTTTCTCCACACCCTCTCCAGTATTTACTGTTTATAGATTTTTTGATGATGGCCATTCTAACCGGTGTGAGGTGATACCTCATTGTAGTTTTGATTTGCATTTCTCTAATGATTAGTGTTGTTGAGCATCCTTTCATGTGTTTGTTGGGAGTCTGTATATCTTCTTTGGAGAAATGTCTATTTAGGTCTTCTGCCCATTTGTGGATTGGGTTGTTTGTTGTTTTGATATTGAGCTGCATGCGCTGATTGTAAATTTTGGATATTAATCCTTTGTCAGTTGCTTCATTTGCAAATATTTTCTCCCATTCTGAAGGTTGTCTTTTGGTCTTGCTTATGTTTTCCTTTGCTGTGCAAAAGCTTTTAAGTTTCATTAGGTCCCATTTGTTTATTTTTGTTTTTATTTCCATTTCTCTAGGAGGTGGGTCAAAAGGACCTTGCTGTGATTTATGTCATAGAGTGTTCTGCCGGTTTTTCTCTAAGAGTTTTATAGTGTCTGGCCTTACATTTAGGTCTTTAATCCATTTTGAGTTTATTTTTGTGTATGGTGTTAGGGAGTGTTCTAATTTCATTCTTTTACATGTAGCTGTTCAGTTTTCCCAGCACCATTTATTGAAGAGGCTTTGTTTGCTCCATTGTATATTCTTGCCTCCTTTATCAAAGTTAAGGTGACCAAAGGTGTGTGGGTTTATCTCTGGGCTTTCTATCCTATTCCATTGATCTATATTTCTGTTTTTGTTCCAGTACCATACTATCTTGATTACTGTAGCTTTGTAGTATAGTCTGAAGTCAGGGAGCCTGATTCCTCCAGCTCCATTTTTCTTTCTCAAGATTGCTTTGGCTATTCGGGGTCTTTTGTGTTTCCATACAAATTGTGAAATTTTTTTGTTCTAGTTCTTTGCAAAATGCCATTGGTAGTTTGACAGCAATTGCATTGAATGTGTAGATTGCTTTTGGTAGTAGAGTCATTTTCACAATGTTGATTCTTCCAATCCAAGAACATGGTATATCTCTCCATCTGTTTGTATCATCTTTAATTTCCTTCATCAGTGTCTTATAGTTTTCTGCATACAGGTCTTTTGTCTCCTTAGGTAGGTTTACTCCTAGGTATTTTATTCTTTTTGTTGCAGTGGTAAATGAGAGTGTTTCCTTAATTTCTCTTTCAGATTTTTCATCATTAGTGTATAGGAATGCAAGAGATTTCTGTGCATTAATTTTGTATCCTGCTACTTTACCAAATTCATTGATTAGCTCTAGAAGTTTTCTGGTAGCATCTTTAGGATTCTCTATGTATACTATCATGTCATCTATAAACAGTGACAGCTTTACTTCTTCTTTTCTGGTTTGGATTTCTTTAATTTCTTTTTCATCTGTGATTGCTGTGGCTAAAACTTCCAAAACTATGTTGAATAATAGTGGTGAGAGTGGACAACCTTATCTTGTTCCTGATCTTAGAGGAAATGGTTTCAGTTTTTCACCACTGAGAATGATGTTGGCTGTGGGTTTGTCATATATGGTCTGTATTATGTTGTGGTAAGTTCCCTCTATGCCTACTTTCTGGAGAGTTTTTATCATAAATGGGTGTTGAATTTTGTCAAAAGCTTTTTCTGCATCTATTGAGATGATCATATGTTTTTTCTCCTTCAATTTGTTAACATGGTTTATCACATTGATTGATTTGCGTATATGGAAGAATCTTTGCATTCCTGGGATAAACCCCACTTGATCATGGTGTATGATCCTTTTAATGTGCTGTTGGGTTCTGTTTGCTAGTATTTTGTTGAGGATTTTTGCATGTATGTTCATCAGTGATATTGGCCTGTAGTTTTTTTTCTTTGTGACATCTTTGTCTGGTTTTGGTGTCAGGGTGATGGTGGCCTTGTAGAATGAGTTTGGGAGTGTTCCTGTGCTATATTTTGGAAAAGTTTGAGAAGGATAGGTGTTAACTCTTCTCTAAATGTTTGATAGAATTTGCCTGTGAAGCCATCTGGTCCTGGGCTTTTGTTTGTTGGAAGATTTTTAATCACAGTCTCAATTTCAGTGCTTGTGATTGGTAGGTTTATATTTTCTATTTCTTCCTGGTTCAGTCTCAGAAGGTTGTGCTTTTCTAAGAATTTGTCCATTTCTTCCAGGGTGTCCATTTTATTGGCATATAGTTGCTTTTAGTAATCTCTCATGATCCTTTGTATTTCTGCAGTGTCAGTTGTTACTTCTCCTTTTTCATTTCTAATTCTATGGATTTGAGTCTTTTCCCTTTTTTTCTTGATGAGTCTGGCTAATGGTTTACCAATTTTGTTTTTCCTGTCAAAGAACCAGCTTTTAGTTTTTTGTTTTGTTTTGTTTTTTGCGATACGCTGGCCTCTCACTGTTGTGGCCTCTCCCATTGCGGAGCACAGGCTCCGGACGCGCAGGTCAGCGGCCATGGCTCACGGGCCCAGCTACCCTGCGGCATGTGGGATCTTCCCGGACCGGGGCACGAACCCGTGTCTCCTGCATTGGCAGGCAGACTCCCAACCACTGAGCCACCAGGGAAGCCCCCAGCTTTTCGTTTTATTTATCTTTGCTATTGTTCCTTCATTTCTTTTTCATTTATTTCTGATCTGATCTTTATGATTTCTTTCCTTCTGCTAACTTTGGGGTTTTTTGTTCTTCTTTATCTAATTGCTTTAGGTGTAAGGTTAGGTTTCTTGTTTCTTGATATAGGATTGTACTCCTATCAACTTCCCTCTTAGAACTGCCTTTGCTGCATCCCATAGGTTTTGGGTCATCGTATTTTCATTGTCATTTGTTTCTAGGTATTTTTTGATTTCCTCTTTGATTTCTTCAATGATCTCTTGGTTATTTAGTAGTGTATTGTTTAGCCTCCATGTGTTTGTATTTTTTTTACAGATTTTTTCCTGTAATTGATATCTAGTCTCATAGTTTTGTGGTTGGAAAAGATACTTGATACAATTTCAATTTTCTTAAATTTTCCAAGGCTTGATTTGTGACCCAAGATATGATCTATCCTGGAGAATGTTCCATGAGCACTTGAGAAGAAAGTGTATTCTGTTTTTTTTGGATGGAATGTCCTATAAATATCAATTAAGTCCATCTTGTTTAATGTATCATTTAAAGCTTGTGTTTCCTTATTTGGATGATCTGTCCGTTGGTGAAAGGGGAGTGTTAAAGTCCCCTGCTATGATTGTGTTACTGTCGATTTCTCCTTTTATGGCTGTTAGCATGTGCCTTATGTATTGAGATGCTCCTATGTTGGGTGCATAAATATTTACAATTGTTATATCTTCTTCTTGGATTGATCCCTTTATCATTATGTACTGTCCTTCTTTTACTCTTGTAATAGTCTTTATTTTAAAGTCAATTTTGTCTGATATGAGAATTGCTACTCCAGCTTTCTTTTGATTTCCATTTTCATGGAATATCTTTTTCCATCCCCTCACTTTCAGTCTGTATGTGTCCCTAGGTCTGAAGTGTGTCTCTTGTAGACAGCATATATACGGATCTTGCTTTTGTATCCATTCAGCCAGTCTATGTCTTTTGGGTGGAGCATTCAATCCATTTACATTTAAGGTAGTTATCGATATGTATGTTCCTATTACCATGTTCTTAATTGTTTTGGGTTTGTTATTGTACGTCTTTTCCTTCTTTTGTGTTTCCTGCCTAGAGAAGTTCCTTTAGCATTTGTTTTTAAGCTGGTTTGGTGGTGCTGACTTCTCTTAGCTTTTGCTTGTCTGTAAACGTTTTAATTTTTCCATCAAATCTGAATGAGATTCTTGCTGGGTAGAGTAATCTTGGTTGTAGGTTTCTCTCTTTCATCACTCTAAATATGTCCCGCCACTCTCTTCTGGCTTGCAGAGTTTCTGCTGAAGGATCAGCTGTTAACCTTATGGGGATTCCCTTGTATGTTGTTGTTTTTCCTTTGCTGCTTTTAATATTTTTTCTTTATATTTAATTTTTGGTAGTTTGATTAATATATGTCTTGGCATGTTTCTCCTTGGATTTATTCTGTATGGGACTCTCTGTGCTTCCTGGACTTGATTAACTATTTCCTTTCCCCTATTAGGGAAGTTTTCAACTATAATCTGTTCAAATATTTTCTGAGTCCCTTTCTTTTTCTCTTCTCCTTCTGGGACCCCTATAATTTGAATGTTGGTGCATTTAATGTTGTCCCAGAGGTCTCTGAGACTGTCCTCAGTTCTTTTCATTCTGTTTTCTTTATTCTGCTCTGCAGTAGTTATTTCCACTATTTTTTTTTTTTTTTTTTTGCGGTACGCGGGCCTCTCACTGTTGTGGCCTCTCCCGTTGCGGAGCACAGGCTCCGGACGCGCACGCTCAGCGGCCATGGCTCACGGGCCCAGCCGCTCCGCTGCATGTGGGATCTTCCTGGACCGGGGCACGAACCTGTGTCCCCTGCATTGGCAGGCAGATCTCAACCACTACGCCACCAGGGAAGCCCTATTTCCACTATTTTATCTTCCAAGTCACTTACCCGTTCTTCTGCCTCAGTTATTCTGCTCTTGATTCCTTCTATAGAATTTTTAATTCCATTTATTGTGTTGTTCCTTTGCTCTTTAGTTTTTCTAGGTCCTTGTTAAACGTTTCTTGTATTTTCTTGTATTTTCTCCATTCTGTTTCCAAGATTTTGGATCATCTTTACTATCATTACTCTGAATTCTTTTTCAGGTAGACTGCCCATTTCCTCTTCATTTGTTTGGTCTCGTGGGTTTTTACCTTGCTCCTTCATCTGCTGTGTGTTTCTCTGTCTTCTCATTTTGCTTTACTTACTGTGTTTGGGGTCTCCTTTTCGCAGGCTGCAGGTTCGTAGTTCCCATTGTTTTTGGTGTCTGTGCCTGGTGGCTATGGTTGGCTCAGTGGGTTGTGTAGGCTTCCCTGTGGAGGTGACTAGTGCCTGTGTTCTGGTGGATGAGGCTGGATCTTGTCTTTCTGGTGGGCAGGACCACATCCAGTAGTGTGTTTGGGGGTGTCTGTGACCTTATTATGATTTTAGGCAGCCTGTCTGCTAATGGGTGGGGTTGTGTTCCTGTCTTGCTAGTTGTTTGATATAGGGTGTCCAGCACTGGAGCCTTCTGGTTGTTGAGTGGAGTTGGGTCTTAGTGTTGAGATGGAGATCTCTGGGAGAGCTTTCGCCGTTTGATATTATGTGGAGCCAGGAGGTCTTTGGTGGACCGATTTCCTGAACTCGGCTCTCTCACCTCAGAGTCACAGGCTTTACACCCAGCCAAAGCACCAAGACCCTGCCAGCCACACGGTTTGCCTCCAGGAGGGCTGAAGAATCTCCAAACTCCTCTCTTGTGGCAATTAAATGAGATAAAATCTAAAAGCCTCCAGTATGGAGACTGTCCCATAATAAGAGTGCAATAAACTTTCGTTATTATCAATTATCAGTAACTTGCTACTGGGAGAGGAGCAATCTGTGCGTTTGGCTACCACTGGGACCTTTCTGGAAGCAAAGGCTGTGGAAGGGCCTCTCCAGTGAGTCAGGACTAGAAACTATAGTGGGAACTCCCCATGCCCCCTCCCCGAAGCCTATTGCCTCACATCACAACGGAGGTCAGCATAGGCCAGACCAAAACCAAGAAGAGTTAGCCCTTCCCCACCAATATCAGGCTATTGCATAAGCCCTGAGATTTAGAACTAATCCTAGGGAGGAGGAAGAGGGGAGGGTGAATCATGTGCTTATATAAGTTTGTGAGTGGAAAACAGTCATACTTGTTACACCTGTAAAGGTCTGTCCTGGAAGAACTACAGCAGGGATGCAGACGATTTGGCATATGGAGTGAAGCAACCTACCTCCCACCTGTACCCTACATCCTCGCCACCAATCCTACTCTCCTCAAGGGAAGAATGAAAGTCTGATTAAAGGAACAGTGGGACACTGCTAGAAACCTTCACTCGCATTCAAATATTGAGGACTAAAACCCTGCACTTGATCCGGAAGGTAATGGGCTGTATTGCTGGTGTTTGAGCAGGACGGTGGCGTGGCCGTATGGGGTGATGACTGGCTTGCTAGCAGAGCACACAGTAGTTTGGTGACTGCAGAGACAGGATGATGGAGACGGGAGATGAGAGGTGGATAGAGCGGGGATGGAAAGGAAGACATGGATTCTGCAGAGGTTCTTGAGTTTTCTTCCCCTGAGTAAAAATTGTAGGGGATGCACAGAGGGGAAACGTTAGAGGTGGCTGAGGGAAAGACGATGCCAGAAATTGAGATGTCAGGAGAAGGAATGGCTTAAGGGTGAGCAGGGCTCGTGAATATACTGTTAGTCAAGTTGCGTTAAGGTGCTGATGGGATGTCCAAGTACAAATATCAGGAACACTATTGAAAAAGTGATTACAGGCCTAGCGTGCTGGTACTCAAACTTTGGGTCTCAGGACTGTTTTATACTCTTAAAAATTATTGCGGAGCCAACGAACTTTTGATTAAGTGGGTTTTATCTACCAATGTTTATTGTATTAGAAATTAGAACAAAGACATATAAAATTTTTAGTAATTTGTTTAAAAGTAACAGCAAACCAGTTACAAATTAACATAAATAATATTACTATATTTTCCAAAACAAAAAAACCTCAGTGATTGTTTTACACTTTTGCTCATCTCTTTAATGTCTGGTTAAGAGAAGACAGCTGTCTTCTCAGATCCGCTTTTACATTTGATTTGTTAGGACAAACTGTTTTAGTTGAAGTATACGAAGAAAATCTAGATTCACGCAGATATGCAGTTGCCAAAGGGATTATCTTTAGGATTTACCCCCCTCCCCCGCCAGGACCCTGGAACGATGCTTTGAGGACTGCTGATCTACAGAAAGGCTTTTTTTTTCTTTTTGGGCCACACCGTGCAGCTTGTGGGATCTTAGTTCCCCAACCAAGGATTGAACCTGGGACCATGGCAGTGAAAGTGCTGAGTCCTAACCACTGGACCACCAGGAAATTCCCCAGAAAGGCTTTATAATGAATGTTTTGAAGTACTCTGTCTGGAGATGATAGTTAACAATGTAAGAATAAAGGAGCTCTTATTGAGAGAGGAAAGCAAAAAGTGCAGAGAGCCGAGATCCTATCTTTGGGTGCCTTTGTACAGTTAATCCTTGTTATGTGTAAATTCTGTCTTTGCAAATTTGCCTACTTGCTAAAATTACTTTGTAACCCCCTAAGCAATATATGGTGCAGATCAGTAAAAAATCTGAGTTGCCTGATGCATCTGTTCCCAGCTGAGAAAAGTATCCAAATGGAGGGACTGATCAACTTGTCAGATAACAGCAGTGGAAGCAGAAGAAACACCCCTTCCTGCCTAGACAGGTTCTCCAAGCCTTCAGCCTGCCTCTACAACTCAATAAAGCCTCCAGGCTTGCCCCCAGGCAGAGCGTGTGGTCCTTCCTAGGAATATAAGGAGAGGGGAGGGGCTCCTCTACTGTACAAAGAGGGGAAAGGAAAATAGAACGTGTTAGATGACAAAGGTGAGCTGATTGGAAAAGGAGGGTTCTGAACTCTTGACTTTCTCTGAGGTGAACAGAAGGGTGAAATTTTTCAGGAAGAGCACTCTGGGTTAAAACCTAGACCTTTATAGCCAGGAATTGCCAGAAAGGCAAACATCTTTTGATGAACTCCAGGTTGAATAATGGCTGAAAGGAAAGGAAGTCCTAGCTCACTGTGGTTTTAAGATGATTTGAGGCAAGGTGAGCTCAGCTTCTCCAGCTACCAGTAAGATTCCACGGACATGGCCCACTTCCACCACCTGGTGACCACACACTTAAATTGCAAGGCCTGCTTTTAGAAGCTGGGGGACATCCTTTGGCTGAATGGAGAAAGCCAATGAAATTAACTTATAGCGAAAAACTGCTAATTTTTTTAACCTAGAAATAATAACTGATCATTCTACATCAACCTATACTGATCACTCTCTTCTGTGCATTAGTGTACCTTTTTTGATGTGTTTTTTGAACAATACCTGGTAGATACTGAACTGCTCTTGACTTGACAACAGACGTTAAATAAAAGTCAACTGACTATTCAACAGCAGGAAAGACCTAATAGCATCTTCTCCTGGATCCCTGAAGACTTTTAAACGAGGCCCCAGAAGAAGCTGGAGCTCAGCTAGCTTGCTACAAAGACAGAGTTTGGTTTTGCTCCCCTGGTGTGATCTGAAAAACCAAGGAAGACCCACCTCTGAAGTGCAAAGGACCCTAAAATCCCTGCATTAGTAACCAGATCTATTTCCTTTCGAGTGTTCTCTTTGAAAAGCTAGACACCCATTGTGAAGGGGGAGCTGTTAATTCATTAGCAGTTCAGTGTGAAAAACTGTCTTAGCCATGCCGTTAGAGGGTCCTGGGAGAAGGGTGAGAAGAGGGCCCAAAATGGGGAGGAGGGGGCTTCACATAAGGTCTTTCTGATTATCCTGGGCCAACAGGGTCAGGGAGGACCCCTGGTGAGAGCCTTGCACAGGGTAACCTGCTTCACCCCAGGCTGCAGAAACATTAACAGAACTGTTGGCTGGCTCACCAGAGAAAGCAATGTGTGGAGTGACTAGAGGACACTGGGGGAAAGGCTAAAAAAGAGTGATTCCCTCAGGATCCCACAGACATTCTGTAGCTGGGGGACACTTTTGTTTCTTTAAAGCAGAGCGTGCAAGGCTTGTGGGCCCGATACTCTCCAAAGATACGCATTGCTTAATTCTCAATATATAAAATCAGGGGATTTCACATAAAAATCTGGATTTCCAGCTTTTCCTGAAAAAAGAATAAGAATGAGGAGAATGATGAGGAGTCCGGCATTTTTCTCTGACAGGGACTGGCTGGAACTGACTGGGGGCTGCTCCCCTGGGAGAAATGCGCTCGCTCCACATACCACAGTCTCCACCTGGCCCACATGCCTCATTTATGTTCCTGGCCTGGGTCTGAAACCATTTGAGGTTGCAACTCAGCTTTTAAACAATAATTAAAACAATGAGAAAAATCCTGCAACTATCAGTAATAACCAGTTATTTAATGTTACTGCAAGCCAGACATTGTGCTAGTGATGTTATCCAAAGATTATCATTAATTCTCACAAAAACAACGGTGTTGGGACTTCCCTGGTGGCGCACTGGTTAAGAATCCACCTGCTAATTCAGGGGACAAGGGTTTGATCCCTGATCCAGGAAGATCCAGCCTGCCATGGAGCAACTAAGCCCGTGCTCCACAACTACTGAGCCTGTGTGCCACAACTACTGAGCCTGTGCTCTAAAGCCTGTGAGCCACAGCTACTGAAGCCCGCGCACCTAGAGCCTGTGCTCCGCAACAAGAGAAGCCACCGCAATGAGAAGCCCATGCACCACAACGAAGACCCAACACAGCCATAAATAAATAAATAAAAATTAAAAAAAAAAAACAACAGTGTTTATATTCCCATATTAGAGAGAAGGAAACCATGGGACAAGGGAGAGTTTTATATTCACATGTTCCTTTCATACTTGTTTAGAATATTGCCACTGCAGATGTTCTTGGGTATTTATTACATAATTTGTATTTATTTGTCTTTATTCTCATTTCATTATAGATGCAGGTAAAAATGACTAGTACTACATTCCCTTTCAATGTAAGCAACAATCTAACTCTGTCTGTAGCACCAAAATCACCACCCAACTGCACATCCTACTTGGTCTCACCTCTGCTACAATTCAAGATTCAGAGCAACACCCCTCTAACTTTTCCCATCTTGCCCAGGAGATAATGGATTTTCTAAGACTTCTTTCTAAACCACAGATATTCATGGCTCCTCATTATTTTGCTAATTCATTAACAGCTATGCTGTATTTCAAATGACCAAGTACATGTGTGCCAACAGGGAAAAAAGAGGCATTTCCATTTGTGCCCATGTATTAACAATGAAAATCAATTTAAGCTGTTGTTTCTCTGGCTGTGAGGGGTAATCCTTAGGGAGCCAGTAGAGGAAGGCTCAGAGGGCAGCAAATGGAGTGCCCCTTTTTTTTAATCCAGTTTTATTGAGATATAACTGGCATACAGCACTGTATAACTTTAAGTTGTACAGCATAATGATTTGACTTCCATACATCATGAAATGGTTACCAAAATAACTTTAGTGAACATCCATCATCTCATATAGATACAAAATTAAAGAAATAGAAAACATTTATTTTCCTCGTGATGAGAACTCGTAGGATTTACTCTTTTAATGACTTTTTTTTCCTTTTTTTATTTATTTTGGCTGTGTGGGGTCTTCGTTGCTGCACGCGGGCTTTCTCTAGTTGCGGCAAGCGGGGGCTACTCTTCATTGTGGTGCACGAGCATCTCATTGTGGTGGCTTCTCTTGTTGTGGAGCATGGGCTCTAGGCACGCAGGCTTCAGTAGTTGTGGCACACGGGCTTAGTTGCTCCATGACATGTGGAATCTTCCCGGACCAGGGCTTGAACCCGTGCCCCCTCTGTGGGCAGGCAGATTCTTAACCACTGTGCCACCAGGGAAGTCCCTTTAATGACTTTAATATAAAACATACATCAGTGTCAACTATGTTTATCATGTTGTACATTACATCCCTAGTACTGACTGCTGTGGCTAGGACTTTCAAAACTATGTTGAATAAAAGTGACAAGAGTGGGCATCCTTGTCTTCTTCCTGATTTTAGAGGAAAGCTTTCAGCTTTTCACCATTGAGTATGATGTTAGCTGTGGGCCTGTTGTATGTGACCTTTATAAGGCTGAGGTGTGGTCCCTCTATACCCACTTTGTTGAGAGTTTTTATCATGAATGAATGTTGAATTTTGTCAAAAGCTTTTTCTGCATTTATTGAGATGATCATATGATTTTTGTTCTTCAGTTTGTTAATGTGTTGTATCACATTGATTGATTTGTGAATATTGAACCATCCTTGCATCCCTGGGATAAATCCCACTTGATCATGGTGTATGATCCTTTTAATGTATTGTTGGATTTGGTTTGCCAATATTTTGTTGAGGACTTTTGAATCTATGTTCATCAGTGATATTGGCCTGTATTTTTTGGTCATATTTTGCCTAGTTTTGGTATCAAGGTGATGCTGACCTTATAGAATGTGTTCAAAAGCATTTCTTCCTCTGCAATTTTTTGGAATAGTTTGAGAAGGATAGATGTTAACTTTTCTTTAAATGTTTGGTAGAATTCACCAGTGAAGCCATCTGGTCCTGGACTTTTGTTTGTTGGGAGTTTATTTGTTTCTGATTCAATTTTATTACTGGTAACTTGTCTGTTTATATTTTCTATTTCTTCAGAGATTGTACGTTTCTAAGAAATTGTCCATTTCTTCTAGGTTATCCATGTTATTGCCATATAATTGTTCATAGAGGTCTCTTATGAGCCTTTGTATTTCTCTAGTGTTAGTTGTAACTTCTTTTTCATTTCTGATTTTATTTATTTGCACCCTCTCTTTGTTTTTCTTGATGAGTCTGGCTAAAGGTTTATCAATTTTTTTAATCTTTTCAAAGAACAAGCTCTTAGTTTCATTGATCTTTTCTATAGATTTTTAGCCTCTCTTCATTTACTTTTGCTATGATCTTTATGATTTCTTTCCTTCTACTAACTTTGGGTTTTGATCTTTCTTCTCTATTTGCTTTAGGTGTAAGGTTAGGTTTTTTGTTTGAGATTTCTCTTGTTTCCTGAGGTAGGCTTGTATCACTGTAAATTTCCCTCTTCAAACTGCTTTTGCCACATCCCATAGATCTTGGATCATTATGTTTTCATTATCATTTGTTTCCAGGTGTTTTATGATTTCCTCTTTGATTTCTTCAGTGACCCATTAGTTGTTTAGTAGTATATTGTTTAGCCCTCATGTGTTTTGTTTTCTGCAGTTCTTTTCTTATAGTTGATTTCTAGTCCCATAGGGTTGTGGTCAGAAAAGACGGTTGATATGATTTCAATCTTAAATTTACTGAAACTTGTTCTGTTGCCTAGCCTGTGATCTATCCTGGAGAATGTTCCACGTGTACTTGAGAAGAATGTGTATTCTGCTGCTTTTGGATGGAGTGTTCTATATGTATCTATTAAGTCATTTGTTCTAATGTGTCATTTAAGGCCAGTGTTTCCTAACTGATTTTCTGTCTGGATGATCTGTCTATTGATGTAAGTGGGGTGTTAACATCCCCTACTAGTATTGTGTTACTGTCAATTTCTCCCTTTATGTCTATTAATATTTGCTTTATGTATTTAGGTGTTCCTATGTTGGGTGCAAATATATTTACAATTGTTATATCTTTTTCTTGAATTGATCCCTTGATCATCATGTAATAGCCTTCTTTGTCTCTTGTAAGTCTTTATTTTAAAGTCTATTTTGTCTGATATAAATATTGATACCCTGGCTTTCTTTTGATTTCCATTTGCAATGGAATACCTTTTTCCATCCCCTCACTCAGTCTGTGTGTGTCTTTAGATCTGAATTGAGTCTCGTGTAGGCAGTATATATCTTGTTTTTGTATCCATTCATCCACTATATAGCTTTTTTCTTTAATAAAAAAAATTTTTTAGGCTGTGCCACGCAGCATGAGGGATCTTAGTTCCTCAACCAGGGATCAGACCCGTGCCCCCTGCAGTGGAAGCACGGAGTCCTAACCACTGGACTGCCAGAGAATTCTCCACTATATATCTTTTGATTGGAGCATTTAGTCCATTTACACTTAAAGTAATTATCGATAGATATGTACTTATTACCATTTTGTGAATTGTTCTTGGGTTGTTTTATAGTTCTTTTTTGTTTCTTTCTTTTTCTTTTGCTCTCTTCCTTTGTGAGTTGATAACTATCTCTAGTTTTATGTTTGGGTCTCTTATAGATTTTTGTTTTGTGGTTACCATGAAGTTTATATACATGTAATTATTTTAAGTTGCTGCTCTCTTAAGTTTGAATGCCTTTTAACAGCCCTGCATTTTCACTCCCACACCCCACATTTAATGTTTTTGGCATCATATTTTACATCTTTTTGTTATGTGTCTCCTTTAACTAATTATTGTGGATATTGATGATTTTACTACTTTTATCTTTTAACCTTTCTCCAAGTTTATAAGTGATTGATCTACTACCTTTACTGTTAGTTTGATCATGTATTATGCGATTAATGAAAAACAAACTATCCCAATGACACATCTTTTGATATTTCACAAACTTTGTAACTTTCTCTTCTTCCTTCTCTTTTTGTTTATTTGTTTCAACCTCAGTGATTTTCTTTTTATCATTTTATTTCTTATCAAAGTTATCTATGATCATAGAGTCAAATACAAGGTTTGTTACAAAAATGGCAGATACCTCACACTCCATTTCCTAATAC